>NC_053430.1:15273060-16473060 GCF_007990345.1 Gossypium hirsutum
AACGTGAGAGAAAGAGAGAGGAATAAAGAAAGTTTTGGCCTTTCTTACAATTTGGTCTTTTTAATCAAAAATTCACCATTTTCACCCAAAAAAATCAAATGAAATTCCATAGCTACCAAAGAGACCAAAAATGTTAAGGAGAACATGGGGAGGTTAGAATAATCAAGTTGGATTCAAGAAATAGAAGCTGGAGGAGAGAGAAAATCAAGTTAAAGATTAGTATCAATAGAACAAGGTAAGTATATCAAGATTTCAATATGTTTTTAAGTTTGTTATTATTGACAAAGCATGAAAAAATGTTATAGTAGAGTTTTTACATAAGGTCCTATGTTTTGATATTTAGTGAAGAGGAAAAAGATAAATGAGAGAAATGGTTAAAAAAGAACATAAGGGGTTATAAAGGTAATAATAGTGCACAAAAACAGTTTAGACACAGCAGTAGACAACTTGAAAAATACCATAAATTGTAGAAATTGAATAGAAGATGAAAAACGATATGAAATTAAATCTTATTGAGTCTAGTTTCTCATATAAGAAATAGTTAAGCAATGAATTGTAATTTTGAGATATAATGAATTTTGTGAGACAAGGTCAGAAGAATTCGGTTCCCTGTCTGACTTTGAAAAATCATAAAAATTGAATAAAAAAAATTAGGGGCTTAAATTTATATGTATAAAATCCTGAATGAGTATATTTTTAATAGAAACAAATAAGAACATCATTTGAATCCTGTATGAGGAGATAATTAATTTTTGGTGAAGAAGGGTCAGAACTGTCAGACAGTAGAACAGGGGTAACTTTAAAGAATAAACTGTACTTATTGGCTAAACCAAAAATTCTGAAATTTTTATGGTAAGAATATATATGAGTCTAGATTCAGGGAAATTTTCTGATATTAATTTGGAGTTCTATAGATCCAGATATAAATAATTTAGTGATTATGATGCAGATAGACAGCTTGAATATTCATAAAAGTAAATATAAAAATTATGGATAATGTTACTTACAAGTGTGTTATCTACATTAAGGATGTGGAATGGAGAGGAGGAGAAGGAAAATATGTATGAATATTCATCTAGCATGGCTAATTTGCATATTTTAGGCTCAGGGACTAAATTGAATAAAAGTAAAACTTATAGGCAATTTTGTAACATGTCAAGAAATGACCAAATTGCATGAAATGGATTATTTTATTATTTAAATTTACAAAATTGAATGAAATATTAATTAGTTTAAGATCGGGGAAAACATGTTTTGGGATTAAATTGAAAAGTGTTGAAATATGAAAAATCTGATATTTATAGAATTCATGGATTGTTATCAATATATAGAATAATAGCTGGAATAAGGATTAAATGCAAGAACTTATTTTCCTGACCCTAAGGATGAAATCGTATTAATTAAAAGTTTAGGGCAAAATGGTAATTTTGCCAAGCATTAATTAAATGCATTAGAATATGAAATGAATGAAAATGACAACCAAATTATTTATAAAGATCCGGACGACTCAAATATGAGCTTGATGTGGAAAAGAAAAGATATCAGATTAATGAAATTATAAACACAAACAAGCAATGGGTAAGTTGTGTAACTTGAATTATATTCTTAAATGCTTGAGATTGTATGTTATTGATGTGAATATGATTTGAATGTTCATTATATGAAAATTTATGAAACATTGATATATTTGATAAAATGGAAGAAATCCCGGTTGAATGAGGAAATTCGATGGATCCTGAAAGGAATGACGGTAAAAAGGATCAGCCCGGACGGGTGATCCTATCTTGATATAGCCCTCCCGAAGAATATGTGTAAAATGGATTTAGCCGGACGGGTAATCCGAATTAGGGTCTGAATTTAGCCTGGACTGGTAATTCAGATCCACGCTCATTAGAGTAATTGTCGTTGCAGGGGATTTAGCCTGGACTGGTAATCCCGATAATACTCCATGAGTTATATTACAGGGATTTAGCCTGGACTGGTAATCCCACTTAATGATGAGGTTCGCGGGAGTGTGCTCTCTGATATGAATGTGTAAGACCATGGTTGAAAGATACCATGGCAACCTGTGTGTAAGACCATGGTTGAAAGATACCATGGCAACCTGATATGAAATGTGTAAGACCATGGTCGAAAGATGCCATGGCAACCTGTGTGTAAGACCATGGTTGAAAGATACCATGGCAACCTAATATGAAATGTGTAAGATAATGGTTGAAAGATACCATGGCAACCTGATATGAAATGTGTAAGACCATGGTTGAAAGATACCATGGCAACCTGATATGAGATGTGTAAGACCATGGTTGAAAGATACCATGGCAACCTGATATGAGATGTGTAAGACCATGGTTGAAAGATACCATGGCAACCTGATATGAGATGTGTAAGACCATGGTTGAAAGATACCATGGCAACCTGATATGAGATATGTAAGACCATGGTTGAAAGATACCATGGCAGCGTGACATGAAAAGAATAAGACCATGGTTGAAAATACCATGGCAACATGACAGAAAATGAGTAAGACCATAGTTGAAAGACACTATGGCATCACGTCAAAGATAAATAAGACCGTAGATGGGAGACGCTATAACATCTGTTGAACAATTGATATTCAGGTAAAATGTATCAGATGAAGAATGGTTATATGAAATGGTTGTGTGAAATGTTTACAAGTACTGGTCATATGGAAATATATGTACAAAAGCATTGTATGAAATAATTATGAAAATGGATAAACGAAATTAAGTATAAGTACATGGAATATAATTTATGTTAAGTTTGATATAAGCTATTACCAGAATAAATATACATAAAATATATGGAAATGATGGGCATAAATATTGATATAATGAAATGAATGATATATGCTTGTGAAGAAAGGTAAGAGCATGATATGTTTCATGACATGTACATATATGATTATCTTTGATATGTTGATACAATGAAATTATGTAAGTTGAGACTATTATTGAACTAAAGTGCGACATGTCGAGAAAATAGATATATCAATGTTGAATTTATATGAGATATGAGCAAGTATACTAACAATGTTGTTGTTTGATGCTTATACAAGTACCAAACTGTTGATTGAATGGTAATATATTTATTTTATATGATGCATTGAATCGGTAAGTATTTTAATTTTTTTGAAGTTATCTGCAAATGGTAGTAATGCTCCGAAACCCTGTTCTGGCAGCGGATACGGGTTAGGGGTGTTACACTTAGTGGTATCAGAGCTACAGTTTAGTCGGTTCTCGGACTAAACGTAATATATGTGAAGTCTAAAAACACATGTCATTATAATATGTGATAGTATGATATCTCCCGACTCTGATGAGATTTGTTTTACTTATAAAATGAGATGCTTTCTATCCCAAGATAATTCTGATAATGCTAAAAACGATATGCAGGTATATGAGTACAAAGTTGATTAGAATGAATCGGAATTCATAAAGGTATGAATAAATACATGTCGATGATGAATGTTATGTGTATTATTAAAAGTAAATTATATTGTTACACGAAATATTGTGCTGATGACTAAATTACAAAATATATAAAAGTGGTATATGAAGTACATGATAATGATTATTAGTAAATTATGGATGAATAGTGAATTTTGAAAAATATTACATGTATTAAAGGTAGAGAAGACATAAATAAACGGATTATTGGTACAAGGATTAAATTGTAAAGCATGTAAAAGCATTAAGCGAAAGGTGTAAAAGTGATATGCGTGCATGAAATAATTTGCCCAAGTAGACAAGATTAGAACTATTAGGATATTAAGAGACCTCAGCATGCTCTCTGATTACTAGCACGTTAGTGCTCTCTGATTATTAGCACATTCAGCACATTCGTACTCTCTATATAGCACTTCAGTGTTCTCTGTTTAATAGTGCATAATAACGCACCTCTGTATAAGTCTCGTATATTCGAAGTGTTCTATCTAGTCTACTGGGCCTCTGCTAAGTAAAAGTAAACAATTTTCGTTATGAGGAAAAGGATTATCTCTGAGTAAAATATTAATTATGATGAAGCAGAACTCGTAAAAGTACAGATAAATGTTTTATAGTACTTGAGAATGATAAATGTTATATGAGTAAATACATGACAATTAAATTATGAGGCTTTACGATCTATACCCCTTTACTAATACAGTTATATGCAATGAAAGTCATGAGATTTCTATTGATTAAGTTCAGAAGCGGAAAGTGAAAAGCTCAATGGTTGAACAATTGATAATGCAGTCGGAATTGAGAATGAGTTAATAAGTAAAGATGGGTTCTGAATAGAGATATCATATTTTCTTAAACTAGTTGAGATATACAACATCACTGTTAAAGAAAGAAGATATTTATGGGAAAATCGATTTATTTAAATATGGTATTTACAGAATAGTTAACTGAAAATTTCTTCCGAATTAGTTTTTTTTAGTGAAGTAAATAATGTGAAATTATTGATGACTATACTAGTCAATAGATTGGTGAATAAATTGCAAAAATATTTGAATATAGCCATTATAACTGGGTATATTATAGTAAATATTTTTTTGGGATTTTATATGGGTATCTTATATATATACTGATATTTTCAGAGGCATATGGAACTGTTCATGTTTGGATGCTATAATCAATATATGGAAAGGTTGGATAAATATGCTAATAGACAGAAATTATCGCAAGTCTGATTAATTCACAAGTGGTACTACTCTATCTTTCTTTGGTTTTCTAAGCCAATATATGTGATAGACCACTTGATAATAAGATTCATATGATATTATTTTCCATTTCTGTTGGTAGAAGCTCTGAAAGGCAAATGTGAAATATTGTATTGAAAATAAATTGTGAGATGAAAGGATAGAGAATGGATATAAATGATAAACTGGGTAAATATGTATTGAAAGAAACTATAGAACTACAGAAGTAATGAAATTCATGATCAAAAGAGAACAACGAAATTTCGAGGACGAAATTTATTTTAAGGGGGAGAGAAATGTAATACTCTGAAAATTTTTACAGTAAGATATTATCCTTGATATAGTAAAATAAGGAAATAAAGTGACAAAAAGGGAAATTTTGAGTTATGTCAATATAGAGAAGTATATTATGAAATATTAATTCAAGAAAGGACTAAATTGTAAAAATGAGAAAAGTTTTATTGTACAAGAGTAAATATTCAAAATTTGAGGGGTTAAAGTGTAAATATGAAAAAGTTGAAGGACCAATAGTGTAAATAATTTAAGAGTGGAATGCTCTAGAAACTAAGGAAAATGGATGAATTAGGACCAAATTGAATAGATGAAGAACTATGAGGGACTAAATTGCAATTTTACCAAATTAAATGATGACTCAAGGATGGAATTTTAAAAGATAATGAAGGGCAAAATGGTCCATTGGAAGAGAGAGAAATCTAGAAAGTAATAATGATGCTAGAGATATTTTGATATTTTATAATTATTTAATTAGGTAAATATTATTTTATTAATATTTTAATAAGATATTTTATTATTATTTATTAGTATATAAAGAAAGAAAGATGAGAAATTCTCATCCATATTTTCCCATGCACTAACGTGAGAGAAAGAGAGGAATAAAGAAAGTTTTGCTTTCTTTACAATTTGGTCTTTTTATCAAAAATTCACCATTTTCACCCAAAAATCAAATGAAATTCCATAGCTACCAAGAGACAAAAATGTTAAGGAGAACATGGGGAGTTAGAATATCAAGTTGGATTCAAGAAATAGAAGCTGGAGGAGAGAGAAAATCAAGTTAAAGATTAGTATCAATAGAACAAGGTAAGTATATCAAGATTTCAATATGTTTTTAAGTTTGTTATTATTGACAAAGCATGGAAATAATGTTATAGTAGAGTTTTCTTACATAAGGTCCTATGTTTTGATATGTTAGTGAAGAGGAAATAAGATAAAGTGATGAGAAATGGTGTAGAAAAAGAACATAAGGGTGTTATAACATGGTAATTAATAGCTTGCACAAAAACAGTTTAGACAGCAGCAGTAGACTAACTTTGAAAAATCACCATAAATTGTAGAAATTGAATTAGAAGATGAAAAACGATATGAAATTAAATCTTATTGAGTCTAGTTTCTCATATAAGAAATAGTTTAAGCAATGAATTTGTAAATTTTGAGATATAATGAATTTTGTGAGACAAGGTCAGAATGAATTCGGGTTCCCCTGTTCTGACTTTGAAAAATCATAAAAATTTGAATAAAAATAATTAGGGGCTTAAATTTATATGTATAAATCCTGAATGAGTATATTTTTAATAGAAACAAATAAGAACATCATTTGAATCCTGTATGAGGAGATAATTAATTTTTGGTGAAGAAGGGTCAGAACTGTCAGACAGTAGAACAGGGGTAACTTTAAAGAATAAACTGTACTTATTGGCTAAACCAAAAATTCTGAAATTTTTATGGTAAGAATATATATGAGTCTAGATTCAGGGAAAATTTTCTGATATTAATTTGGAGTTCTATAGATCCAGATATAAATAATTTAGTGATTATGATGCAGATAGACAGCTTGAATATTCATAAAAGTAAATAATAAAAATTATGGATAATGTTACTTACAAGTGTGTTATCTACATTAAGGATGTGGAATGGAGAGGAGGAGAAGGAAAAATATGTATGAATATTCATCTAGCATGGCTAATTTGCATATTTTAGGCTCAGGGACTAAATTGAATAAAAGTAAAACTTTATAGGCAATTTTGTAAACATGTCAAAAATGACCAAATTGCATGAAATGGATTATTTTATTATTTAAATTACAAAATTGAATGAAATTATTAATTTAGTTTAAGATCGGGGGAAAACATGTTTTTGGGATTAAATTGAAAAGTGTTGAAATTATGAAAATTCTGATATTTTATAGAATTCATGGATTGTTATCAATATATATGAGAATAATAGCTGGAAATAAGGATTAAATTGCAAGAACTTTATTTTCCTGACCCTAAGGATGAAATCGTCATTAATTAAAAGTTTAGGGGCAAAATGGTAATTTTGCCTAGAGCATTAATTAAATGCATTAGAATATGAAATGAATGAAAATGACAACCAAATTTATTTATAAAGATCCGGACGACTCAAATATGAGACTTGATTGTGGAAAAGAAAAGATATCAGATTAATGAAATTATAAACACAAACAAGCAATGGGTAAGTTCGTGTAACTTGAATTATATTCTTAAATGCTTGAGATTGTATGTTATTGATGTGAATATGATTTGAATGTTCATTATAT
Source organism: Gossypium hirsutum (assembly GCF_007990345.1). NCBI lineage: Eukaryota > Viridiplantae > Streptophyta > Magnoliopsida > Malvales > Malvaceae > Gossypium > Gossypium hirsutum. The sequence continues at coordinate 15,280,341 of NC_053430.1, forward strand.
GAAAATTTATGAAACATTGATATATTTGATAAAATGGGAAGAAATCCCGGTTGAATGAAAGGAAAATTCGATGGATCTCTGAAAAGGAATTGACGGTAAAAAGGATCTAGCCCGGACGGGTGATCCTATCTTGATATAGCCCTCCCGAAGAATATGTGTAAAATGGATTTAGCCCGGACGGGTAATCCGAATTAGGGTCTGAATTTAGCCTGGACTGGTAATTCAGATCCACGCTCATTAGAGTAATTGTCGTTGCAGGGGATTTAGCCTGGACTGGTAATCCCGATAATACTCCATGAGTTTATATTACAGGGGATTTAGCCTGGACTGGTAATCCCACTGTAATGATGAGGTTCGCGGGAGTGTGCTCTCTGATATGAAATGTGTAAGACCATGGTTGAAAGATACCATGGCAACCTGTGTGTAAGACCATGGTTGAAAGATACCATGGCAACCTGATATGAAATGTGTAAGACCATGGTCGAAAGATGCCATGGCAACCTGTGTGTAAGACCATGGTTGAAAGATACCATGGCAACCTAATATGAAATGTGTAAGATAATGGTTGAAAGATACCATGGCAACCTGATATGAAATGTGTAAGACCATGGTTGAAAGATACCATGGCAACCTGATATGAGATGTGTAAGACCATGGTTGAAAGATACCATGGCAACCTGATATGAGATGTGTAAGACCATGGTTGAAAGATACCATGGCAACCTGATATGAGATGTGTAAGACCATGGTTGAAAGATACCATGGCAACCTGATATGAGATATGTAAGACCATGGTTGAAAGATACCATGGCAGCGTGACATGAAAAGAATAAGACCATGGTTGAAAAATACCATGGCAACATGACAGAAAATGAGTAAGACCATAGTTGAAAGACACTATGGCATCACGTCAAAGATAAATAAGACCGTAGATGGGAGACGCTATAACATCTGTTGAACAATTGATATTCAGGTAAAATGTATCAGATGAAGAATGGTTATATGAAATGGTTGTGTGAAATGTTTACAAGTACTGGTCATATGGAAATATATGTACAAAAGCATTGTATGAAATAATTATGAAAATGGATAAACGAAATTAAGTATAAGTACATGGAATATAATTTATGTTAAGTTTGATATAAGCTATTACCAGAATAAATATACATAAAATATATGGAAATGATGGGCATAAAATATTGATATAATGAAATGAATGATATATGCTTGTGAAGAAAAGGTAAGAGCATGATATGTTTCATGACATGTACATATATGATTATCTTTGATATGTTGATACAATGAAATTATGTAAGTTGAGACTATTATTGAACTAAAGTGCGACATGTCGAGAAAATAGATATATCAATGTTGAATTTATATGAGATATGAGCAAGTATACTAACAATGTTGTTGTTTGATGCTTATACAAGTACCAAACTGTTGATTGAATGGTAATATATTTATTTTATATGATGCATTGAATCGGTAAGTATTTTAATTTTTTTGAAGTTATCTGCAAATGGTAGTAATGCTCCGAAACCCTGTTCTGGCAGCGGATACGGGTTAGGGGTGTTACACTTAGTGGTATCAGAGCTACAGTTTAGTCGGTTCTCGGACTAAACGTAATATATGTGAAGTCTAAAAACACATGTCATTATAATATGTGATAGTATGATATCTCCCGACTCTGATGAGATTTGTTTTACTTATAAAATGAGATGCTTTCTATCCTAAGATAATTCTGATAATGCTAAAAACGATACGCAGGTATATGAGTACAAAGTTGATTAGAATGAATCGGAATTCATAAAGGTATGAATAAATACATGTCGATGATGAATGTTATGTGTATTATTAAAAGTAAATTATATTGTTACACGAAATATTGTGCTGATGACTAAATTACAAAATATATAAAAGTGGTATATGAAGTACATGATAATGATTATTAGTAAATTATGGATGAATAGTGAATTTTGAAAAATATTACATGTATTAAAGGTAGAGAAGACATAAATAAACGGATTATTGGTACAAGGATTAAATTGTAAAGCATGTAAAAGCATTAAGCGAAAGGTGTAAAAGTGATATGCGTGCATGAAATAATTTGCCCAAGTAGACAAGATTAGAACTATTAGGATATTAAGAGACCTCAGCATGCTCTCTGATTACTAGCACGTTAGTGCTCTCTGATTATTAGCACATTCAGCACATTCGTACTCTCTATATAGCACTTCAGTGTTCTCTGTTTAATAGTGCATAATAACGCACCTCTGTATAAGTCTCGTATATTCGAAGTGTTCTATCTAGTCTACTGGGCCTCTGCTAAGTAAAAAGTAAACAATTTTCGTTATGAGGAAAAGGATTATCTCTGAGTAAAAATATTAATTATGATGAAGCAGAACTCGTAAAAGTACAGATAAATGTTTTATAGTACTTGAGAATGATAAATGTTATATGAGTAAATACATGACAATTAAATTATGAGGCTTTACGATCTATACCCCTTTACTAATACAGTTATATGCAATGAAAGTCATGAGATTTCTATTGATTAAGTTCAGAAGCGGAAAGTGAAAAGCTCAATGGTTGAACAATTGATAATGCAGTCGGAATTGAGAATGAGTTAATAAGTAAAGATGGGTTCTGAATAGAGATATCATATTTTTCTTAAACTAGTTGAGATATACAACATCACTGTTAAAGAAAGAAGATATTTATGGGAAAATCGATTTATTTAAATATGGTATTTACAGAATAGTTAACTGAAAATTTCTTCCGAATTAGTTTTTTTTAGTGAAGTAAATAATGTGAAATTATTGATGACTATACTAGTCAATAGATTGGTGAATAAATTGCAAAAATATTTGAATATAGCCATTATAACTGGGTATATTATAGTAAATATTTTTTTGGGATTTTATATGGGTATCTTATATATATACTGATATTTTCAGAGGCATATGGAACTGTTCATGTTTGGATGCTATAATCAATATATGGAAAGGTTGGATAAATATGCTAATAGACAGAAATTATCGCAAGTCTGATTAATTCACAAGTGGTACTACTCTATCTTTCTTTGGTTTTCTAAGCCAATATATGTGATAGACCACTTGATAATAAGATTCATATGATATTATTTTCCATTTCTGTTGGTAGAAGCTCTGAAAGGCAAATGTGAAATATTGTATTGAAAATAAATTGTGAGATGAAAGGATAGAGAATGGATATAAATGATAAACTGGGTAAATATGTATTGAAAGAAACTATAGAACTACAGAAGTAATGAAATTCATGATCAAAAGAGAACAACGAAATTTCGAGGACGAAATTTATTTTAAGGGGGAGAGAAATGTAATACTCTGAAAATTTTTACAGTAAGATATTATCCTTGATATAGTAAAATAAGGAAATAAAGTGACAAAAAGGGAAATTTTGAGTTATGTCAATATAGAGAAGTATATTATGAAATATTAATTCAAGAAAGGACTAAATTGTAAAAATGAGAAAAGTTTTATTGTACAAGAGTAAATATTCAAAATTTGAGGGGTTAAAGTGTAAATATGAAAAAGTTGAAGGACCAATAGTGTAAATAATTTAAGAGTGGAATGCTCTAGAAACTAAGGAAAATGGATGAATTAGGACCAAATTGAATAGATGAAGAACTATGAGGGACTAAATTGCAATTTTACCAAATTAAATGATGACTCAAGGATGGAATTTTAAAAGATAATGAAGGGCAAAATGGTCCATTGGAAGAGAGAGAAATCTAGAAAGTAATAATGATGCTAGAGATATTTTGATATTTTATAATTATTTAATTAGGTAAATATTATTTTATTAATATTTTAATAAGATATTTTATTATTATTTTATTAGTATATAAAGAAAGAAAGATGAGAAATTCTCATCCATATTTTCCCATGCACTAACGTGAGAGAAAGAGAGGAATAAAGAAAGTTTTGCTTTCTTTACAATTTGGTCTTTTTATCAAAAATTCACCATTTTCACCCAAAAATCAAATGAAATTCCATAGCTACCAAGAGACAAAAATGTTAAGGAGAACATGGGGAGTTAGAATATCAAGTTGGATTCAAGAAATAGAAGCTGGAGGAGAGAGAAAATCAAGTTAAAGATTAGTATCAATAGAACAAGGTAAGTATATCAAGATTTCAATATGTTTTTAAGTTTGTTATTATTGACAAAGCATGGAAATAATGTTATAGTAGAGTTTTCTTACATAAGGTCCTATGTTTTTGATATGTTAGTGAAGAGGAAATAAGATAAAGTGATGAGAAATGGTGTAGAAAAAGAACATAAGGGTGTTATAACATGGTAATTAATAGCTTGCACAAAAACAGTTTAGACAGCAGCAGTAGACTAACTTTGAAAAATCACCATAAATTGTAGAAATTGAATTAGAAGATGAAAAACGATATGAAATTAAATCTTATTGAGTCTAGTTTCTCATATAAGAAATAGTTTAAGCAATGAATTTGTAAATTTTGAGATATAATGAATTTTGTGAGACAAGGTCAGAATGAATTCGGGTTCCCCTGTTCTGACTTTGAAAAATCATAAAAATTTGAATAAAAATAATTAGGGGCTTAAATTTATATGTATAAAATCCTGAATGAGTATATTTTTAATAGAAACAAATAAGAACATCATTTGAATCCTGTATGAGGAGATAATTAATTTTTGGTGAAGAAGGGTCAGAACTGTCAGACAGTAGAACAGGGGTAACTTTAAAGAATAAACTGTACTTATTGGCTAAACCAAAAATTCTGAAATTTTTATGGTAAGAATATATATGAGTCTAGATTCAGGGAAAATTTTCTGATATTAATTTGGAGTTCTATAGATCCAGATATAAATAATTTAGTGATTATGATGCAGATAGACAGCTTGAATATTCATAAAAGTAAATAATAAAAATTATGGATAATGTTACTTACAAGTGTGTTATCTACATTAAGGATGTGGAATGGAGAGGAGGAGAAGGAAAAATATGTATGAATATTCATCTAGCATGGCTAATTTGCATATTTTAGGCTCAGGGACTAAATTGAATAAAAGTAAAACTTTATAGGCAATTTTGTAAACATGTCAAAAATGACCAAATTGCATGAAATGGATTATTTTATTATTTAAATTACAAAATTGAATGAAATTATTAATTTAGTTTAAGATCGGGGGAAAACATGTTTTTGGGATTAAATTGAAAAGTGTTGAAATTATGAAAAATTCTGATATTTTATAGAATTCATGGATTGTTATCAATATATATGAGAATAATAGCTGGAAATAAGGATTAAATTGCAAGAACTTTATTTTCCTGACCCTAAGGATGAAATCGTCATTAATTAAAAGTTTAGGGGCAAAATGGTAATTTTGCCTAGAGCATTAATTAAATGCATTAGAATATGAAATGAATGAAAATGACAACCAAATTTATTTATAAAGATCCGGACGACTCAAATATGAGACTTGATTGTGGAAAAGAAAAGATATCAGATTAATGAAATTATAAACACAAACAAGCAATGGGTAAGTTCGTGTAACTTGAATTATATTCTTAAATGCTTGAGATTGTATGTTATTGATGTGAATATGATTTGAATGTTCATTATATGAAAATTTATGAAACATTGATATATTTGATAAAATGGGAAGAAATCCCGGTTGAATGAAAGGAAAATTCGATGGATCTCTGAAAAGGAATTGACGGTAAAAAGGATCTAGCCCGGACGGGTGATCCTATCTTGATATAGCCCTCCCGAAGAATATGTGTAAAATGGATTTAGCCCGGACGGGTAATCCGAATTAGGGTCTGAATTTAGCCTGGACTGGTAATTCAGATCCACGCTCATTAGAGTAATTGTCGTTGCAGGGGATTTAGCCTGGACTGGTAATCCCGATAATACTCCATGAGTTTATATTACAGGGGATTTAGCCTGGACTGGTAATCCCACTGTAATGATGAGGTTCGCGGGAGTGTGCTCTCTGATATGAAATGTGTAAGACCATGGTTGAAAGATACCATGGCAACCTGTGTGTAAGACCATGGTTGAAAGATACCATGGCAACCTGATATGAAATGTGTAAGACCATGGTCGAAAGATGCCATGGCAACCTGTGTGTAAGACCATGGTTGAAAGATACCATGGCAACCTAATATGAAATGTGTAAGATAATGGTTGAAAGATACCATGGCAACCTGATATGAAATGTGTAAGACCATGGTTGAAAGATACCATGGCAACCTGATATGAGATGTGTAAGACCATGGTTGAAAGATACCATGGCAACCTGATATGAGATGTGTAAGACCATGGTTGAAAGATACCATGGCAACCTGATATGAGATGTGTAAGACCATGGTTGAAAGATACCATGGCAACCTGATATGAGATATGTAAGACCATGGTTGAAAGATACCATGGCAGCGTGACATGAAAAGAATAAGACCATGGTTGAAAAATACCATGGCAACATGACAGAAAATGAGTAAGACCATAGTTGAAAGACACTATGGCATCACGTCAAAGATAAATAAGACCGTAGATGGGAGACGCTATAACATCTGTTGAACAATTGATATTCAGGTAAAATGTATCAGATGAAGAATGGTTATATGAAATGGTTGTGTGAAATGTTTACAAGTACTGGTCATATGGAAATATATGTACAAAAGCATTGTATGAAATAATTATGAAAATGGATAAACGAAATTAAGTATAAGTACATGGAATATAATTTATGTTAAGTTTGATATAAGCTATTACCAGAATAAATATACATAAAATATATGGAAATGATGGGCATAAAATATTGATATAATGAAATGAATGATATATGCTTGTGAAGAAACGGTAAGAGCATGATATGTTTCATGACATGTACATATATGATTATCTTTGATATGTTGATACAATGAAATTATGTAAGTTGAGACTATTATTGAACTAAAGTGCGACATGTCGAGAAAATAGATATATCAATGTTGAATTTATATGAGATATGAGCAAGTATACTAACAATGTTGTTGTTTGATGCTTATACAAGTACCAAACTGTGATTGAATGGTAATATATTTATTTTATATGATGCATTGAATCGGTAAGTATTTTAATTTTTTTGAAGTTATCTGCAAATGGTAGTAATGCTCCGAAACCCTGTTCTGGCAGCGGATACGGGTTAGGGGTGTTACACTTAGTGGTATCAGAGCTACAGTTTAGTCGGTTCTCGGACTAAACGTAATATATGTGAAGTCTAAAAACACATGTCATTATAATATGTGATAGTATGATATCTCCCGACTCTGATGAGATTTGTTTTACTTATAAAATGAGATGCTTTCTATCCCAAGATAATTCTGATAATGCTAAAAACGATATGCAGGTATATGAGTACAAAGTTGATTAGAATGAATCGGAATTCATAAAGGTATGAATAAATACATGTCGATGATGAATGTTATGTGTATTATTAAAAGTAAATTATATTGTTACACGAAATATTGTGCTGATGACTAAATTACAAAATATATAAAAGTGGTATATGAAGTACATGATAATGATTATTAGTAAATTATGGATGAATAGTGAATTTTGAAAAATATTACATGTATTAAAGGTAGAGAAGACATAAATAAACGGATTATTGGTACAAGGATTAAATTGTAAAGCATGTAAAAGCATTAAGCGAAAGGTGTAAAAGTGATATGCGTGCATGAAATAATTTGCCCAAGTAGACAAGATTAGAACTATTAGGATATTAAGAGACCTCAGCATGCTCTCTGATTACTAGCACGTTAGTGCTCTCTGATTATTAGCACATTCAGCACATTCGTACTCTCTATATAGCACTTCAGTGTTCTCTGTTTAATAGTGCATAATAACGCACCTCTGTATAAGTCTCGTATATTCGAAGTGTTCTATCTAGTCTACTGGGCCTCTGCTAAGTAAAAAGTAAACAATTTTCGTTATGAGGAAAAGGATTATCTCTGAGTAAAAATATTAATTATGATGAAGCAGAACTCGTAAAAGTACAGATAAATGTTTTATAGTACTTGAGAATGATAAATGTTATATGAGTAAATACATGACAATTAAATTATGAGGCTTTACGATCTATACCCCTTTACTAATACAGTTATATGCAATGAAAGTCATGAGATTTCTATTGATTAAGTTCAGAAGCGGAAAGTGAAAAGCTCAATGGTTGAACAATTGATAATGCAGTCGGAATTGAGAATGAGTTAATAAGTAAAGATGGGTTCTGAATAGAGATATCATATTTTTCTTAAACTAGTTGAGATATACAACATCACTGTTAAAGAAAGAAGATATTTATGGGAAAATCGATTTATTTAAATATGGTATTTACAGAATAGTTAACTGAAAATTTCTTCCGAATTAGTTTTTTTTAGTGAAGTAAATAATGTGAAATTATTGATGACTATACTAGTCAATAGATTGGTGAATAAATTGCAAAAATATTTGAATATAGCCATTATAACTGGGTATATTATAGTAAATATTTTTTGGGATTTTATATGGGTATCTTATATATATACTGATATTTTCAGAGGCATATGGAACTGTTCATGTTTGGATGCTATAATCAATATATGGAAAGGTTGGATAAATATGCTAATAGACAGAAATTATCGCAAGTCTGATTAATTCACAAGTGGTACTACTCTATCTTTCTTTGGTTTTCTAAGCCAATATATGTGATAGACCACTTGATAATAAGATTCATATGATATTATTTTCCATTTCTGTTGGTAGAAGCTCTGAAAGGCAAATGTGAAATATTGTATTGAAAATAAATTGTGAGATGAAAGGATAGAGAATGGATATAAATGATAAACTGGGTAAATATGTATTGAAAGAAACTATAGAACTACAGAAGTAATGAAATTCATGATCAAAAGAGAACAACGAAATTTCGAGGACGAAATTTATTTTAAGGGGGAGAGAAATGTAATACTCTGAAAATTTTTACAGTAAGATATTATCCTTGATATAGTAAAATAAGGAAATAAAGTGACAAAAAGGGAAATTTTGAGTTATGTCAATATTGAGAAGTATATTATGATATATTAATTCAAGAAAGGACTAAATTGTAAAAGTGAGAAAAGTTTTATTGTACAAGAGTAAATATTCAAAATTTGAGGGGTTAAAGTGTAAATATGAAAAAGTTGAAGGACCAATAGTGTAAATAATTTAAGAGTGGAATGCTCTAGAAACTAAGGAAAATGGATGAATTAGGACCAAATTGAATAGATGAAGAACTATGAGGGACTAAATTGCAATTTTACCAAATTAAATGATGACTCAAGGATGGAATTTTAAAAGATAATGAAGGGCAAAATGGTCCATTGGAAGAGAGAGAAATCTAGAAAGTAATAATGATGCTAGAGATATTTTGATATTTTATAATTATTTAATTAGGTAAATATTATTTTATTAATATTTTAATAAGATATTTTATTATTATTTTATTAGTATATAAAGAAAGAAAGATGAGAAATTCTCATCCATATTTTCCCATGCACTAACGTGAGAGAAAGAGAGGAATAAAGAAAGTTTTGCTTTCTTTACAATTTGGTCTTTTTATCAAAAATTCACCATTTTCACCCAAAAATCAAATGAAATTCCATAGCTACCAAGAGACAAAAATGTTAAGGAGAACATGGGGAGTTAGAATATCAAGTTGGATTCAAGAAATAGAAGCTGGAGGAGAGAGAAAATCAAGTTAAAGATTAGTATCAATAGAACAAGGTAAGTATATCAAGATTTCAATATGTTTTTAAGTTTGTTATTATTGACAAAGCATGGAAATAATGTTATAGTAGAGTTTTCTTACATAAGGTCCTATGTTTTTGATATGTTAGTGAAGAGGAAATAAGATAAAGTGATGAGAAATGGTGTAGAAAAAGAACATAAGGGTGTTATAACATGGTAATTAATAGCTTGCACAAAAACAGTTTAGACAGCAGCAGTAGACTAACTTTGAAAAATCACCATAAATTGTAGAAATTGAATTAGAAGATGAAAAACGATATGAAATTAAATCTTATTGAGTCTAGTTTCTCATATAAGAAATAGTTTAAGCAATGAATTTGTAAATTTTGAGATATAATGAATTTTGTGAGACAAGGTCAGAATGAATTCGGGTTCCCCTGTTCTGACTTTGAAAAATCATAAAAATTTGAATAAAAATAATTAGGGGCTTAAATTTATATGTATAAAATCCTGAATGAGTATATTTTTAATAGAAACAAATAAGAACATCATTTGAATCCTGTATGAGGAGATAATTAATTTTTGGTGAAGAAGGGTCAGAACTGTCAGACAGTAGAACAGGGGTAACTTTAAAGAATAAACTGTACTTATTGGCTAAACCAAAAATTCTGAAATTTTTATGGTAAGAATATATATGAGTCTAGATTCAGGGAAAATTTTCTGATATTAATTTGGAGTTCTATAGATCCAGATATAAATAATTTAGTGATTATGATGCAGATAGACAGCTTGAATATTCATAAAAGTAAATAATAAAAATTATGGATAATGTTACTTACAAGTGTGTTATCTACATTAAGGATGTGGAATGGAGAGGAGGAGAAGGAAAAATATGTATGAATATTCATCTAGCATGGCTAATTTGCATATTTTAGGCTCAGGGACTAAATTGAATAAAAGTAAAACTTTATAGGCAATTTTGTAAACATGTCAGAAATGACCAAATTGCATGAAATGGATTATTTTATTATTTAAATTACAAAATTGAATGAAATTATTAATTTAGTTTAAGATCGAGGGAAAACATGTTTTTGGGATTAAATTGAAAAGTGTTGAAATTATGAAAAATTCTGATATTTTATAGAATTCATGGATTGTTATCAATATATATGAGAATAATAGCTGGAAATAAGGATTAAACTGCAAGAACTTTATTTTCCTGACCCTAAGGATGAAATCGTCATTAATTAAAAGTTTAGGGGCAAAATGGTAATTTTACCTAGAGCATTAATTAAATGCATTAGAATATGAAATGAATGAAAATGACAACCAAATTTATTTATAAAGATCCGGACGACTCAAATATGAGACTTGATTGTGGAAAAGAAAAGATATCAGATTAATGAAATTATAAACACAAACAAGCAATGGGTAAGTTCGTGTAACTTGAATTATATTCTTAAATGCTTGAGATTGTATGTTATTGATGTGAATATGATTTGAATGTTCATTATATGAAAATTTATGAAACATTGATATATTTGATAAAATGGGAAGAAATCCCGGTTGAATGAAAGGAAAATTCGATGGATCTCTGAAAAGGAATTGACGGTAAAAAGGATCTAGCTCGGACGGGTGATCCTATCTTGATATAGCCCTCTCGAAGAATATGTGTAAAATGGATTTAGCCCGGATGGGTAATCCGAATTAGGGTCTGAATTTAGCCTGGACTGGTAATTCAGATCCACGCTCATTAGAGTAATTGTCGTTGCAGGGGATTTAGCCTGGACTGGTAATCCCGACAATACTCTATGAGTTTATATTACAGGGGATTTAGCCTGGACTGGTAATCCCAATGTAAGGATGAGGTTCGCGGGAGTGTGCTCTCTGATATGAAATGTGTAAGACCATGGTTGAAAGATACCATGGCAACCTGTGTGTAAGACCATGGTTGAAAGATACCATGGCAACCTGATATGAAATGTGTAAGACCATGGTTGAAAGATACCATGGCAACCTGTGTGGAAGGCCATGGTTGAAAGATACCATGGCAACCTAATTGAAAGATACCATGGCAACCTGTGTGTAAGACCATGGTTGAAAGATACCATGGCAACCTGATATGAAATGTGTAAGACCGTGGTTGAAAGATACCATGGCAACCTGATATGAGATGTGTAAGACCATGGTTGAAAGATACCATGGCAACCTGATATGAGATGTGTAAGACCATGGTTGAAAGATAACATGGCAACGTGACATGAAAAGAATAAGACCATGGTTGAAAGATACCATGGCAACATGACAGAAAATGAGTAAGACCATAGTTGAAAAACACTATGGCATCACGTCAAAGATAAATAAGACCGTGGATGGGAGACGCTATAACATCTGTTGAACAATTGATATTCAGGTAAAATGTATCAGATGAAGAATGGTTATATGAAATGGTTGTGTGAAATGTTTACAAGAACTGGTCATATGGAAATATATGTACAAAAGCGTTGTATGAAATAATTATGAAAATGGATAAACGAAATAAGTATAAGTACATGGAATATAATTTATGTTAAGTTTGATATAAGCTATTACCAGAATAAATATACATAAAATATATGAAAATGATGGAGCATAAAATATTGATATAATGAAATGAATGATATATGCTTGTAAAGAAACGGTAAGAGCATGATATGTTTCATGACATGTACATATATGATTATCTTTGATATGTTGATACAAGGAAATTACGTAAGTTGAGACTATTATTAAACTAAAGTGCGACATGTCGAGAAAATAGATATATCAATGTTGAATTTATATGAGATATGAGCAAGTATACTAACAATGTTGTTGTTTGATGCTTATACAAGTACCAAACTGTTGATTGAAGGGTAATATATTTATTTTATATGATCATTGAATCGGTAAGTATTTTAATTTTTTTGAAGTTATCTGCAAATGGTAGTAATGCTCCGAAACCTTGTTCTGGCTGCGGATACGGGTTAGGGGTGTTACAAGATTTGATCCGACCTGCTGCAACTTCAAAGGTATAGGATTTATAGCTTTAATCTGCTTTACTGCAACTTTAGAGAGATAAGATTTGCTATCTTGAGTCTACTCCACTGCAACTTCAGGGAGATAAGACTTGTAACTTCAACCTGCTCCATTGCAACTTCAGGGAGATAAGGCTGGTGGTTTCAATCTGCTTCGCTGCAACTTTAGGAAAATAAGATACGCCGTATTTGATCTGCTCCGTTGCAACTTCAGGGAGATAAGACTAGTGACTTCAACCTACTCCACTGCAACTTCAGGGAGATAACATTTGTAATCTGTAGCTTTGATTTACTCTACTGTAACTTCAGAGAGATAAGATCTGCTATTTGTAGTCTGCCCCACTGCAACTTCAGGGGGATAAGACTAGTAAATTCAACCTACTCCAGTGCAACTTCAGGGAGATAAGGTTTGGTATTTGTAACTTCAGTCTGCTCCACTGCAACTTCAGGGAGATAAGGTTTGTGATTTGTAACTTTAATCTGCTCCACTGCAACTTCAGGGAGATAAGACTAGTAACTTCAACCTACTCTACTGCAACTTCAGGGAGATAAGATTTGTAATCTGTAGCTTTGATCTACTCTACTGTAACTTTAGAGAGATAAGATCTTCTATTTGTAGTTTGCCCCACTGCAACTTCAGGGAGATAAGACTAGTAACTTCAACCTACTCCACTGCAACTTCAGGGAGATAAGGTTTGTGATTTGTAACTTCAATCTGCTCCACTGCAACTTCAGGGAGATAAGACTAGTAACTTCAACCTACTCCATTGCAATTTCAGGGAGATAAGGTTTGTGGATTCACCGATCTTGCAACCTTGATCTTGCAACACCATTAATCAAAAAACAGAACAGAAGTTTCGAAAAAGTTGATCTTTTCACTATCTATTTTCATTTTTTTGCTTATTTTATTTTATTTTATTTTATTTTTATGACACAAATCTTTCAAAATAAAAAAAGGGAGAAGAAATAAACTAACCTGAGTAGCCTCATGCCCCTCCGTCGCCGAGGGTGTTTCACCGTCGCCGAGGGCCTCAAAACCTTTTAAGGTTTGGCCTTGGCTTTGATGGCTGCGTCGACTAGGTAGAAGGACCGAAAAGTCCTCTTTTATTTGGTTTTTTTGTCACAAATAAGAGGCTAGACCTCTAAATCTGGTCAAAATGGGGCTAAACGAGCTTATCTTCTCACATCGTCGGCCATCGGGAATAGTGGTGGTGCGACGATCATGACGGTGGCAATGAAGGGTTCTCCTAACCCTAGCAAAGAAAAGAAAATGGAAAGAAGGGTATCCTCTGAATTTTTTTTTTAAAAAAGGGAAGCAAATGAAAAAAAGAACTGACTTAAATATTAAGGGCAAAACAGTGCCGTTTTGCACCTAGGTGTCTAATGCCGAAACGGCATCGTTTGTAGTGTGCCTGTGCACGACCCGACCCGCTCCAGGGGGTCCGTGCGTTTCTTTTAAGTGGTAAAATATCCACTTTGGTCCCTCCGCCATTTTCTGTCCCTTTATTTAGTCCCATTTTGTTTTTTTCTTTTTTAAAATCTCGCCCTATTATTTTATTCTATTTCCAATTCGATCCATGGCTTGGACAATTAAAATGCAGCGCATTAGGACTTGGAATATTACCCCATTTTGTCCTTGTGAATTTAAGCGCGTTTTGATTTAGTCCCTGGTGGCCTTCCCTTTTTTATTTGTAATTGGTACCCCGAATTCTAATCCATTTTCAATCATGTCCTGAATCCTTTATTTCATTTATTTATTTATTTATTTTAAAATGTTTTATATGTTATTTTAAATATTTTATAGGCTGTTTACTTTAGATTGTTTATGTGTATTATTTATCTTAACTTGTTTTAATATGTTGATTATTTAAAATTGTGTTATTACTCGTTTCAAATTGTTTCTTTTACATTATGTATTCTAAACTGTTTTGTATATATTATATATATTTTGGCTCTTTTCATATATTATCTATATAGCATTTCAAATCGTTTTTATACACATATTATTAAAAAAACTGTTTTGTATATTGTTTCTTTAAATCTCTCTTTTACTTTAGATTCTTATTTATTATTTTTAAAATTGACTTATATATTATTTATTTTAAAATTGTTTTATATATCTTATGTTAAACTCTTTTTATTTATTTAAAAATGGTTTTATTATTATTTACTTTAGGTTTTTTATATATTATTTATTTTACACTTTTGTATATGTATATATATATTATCTATTTTAAAATTACTCATATGAATCCTTTTTTAATTTGCTTTGTGTAATATAGATTTTAAAATTCTTTTACATTATTTATTTTAAACTCGCTTTATGTATTATTCATTTTAAATTGTTTTATTATTTACTTTAAAATTTTATATATATTATCAATTTCAAATTGTTATATCTATTTTTTTTATATATACTAGTTATTTCTTTGATATCTTGTATATTACCTATTTTAAAATTTCTTTTACATATACTCTATTTTTAAATTGTTTTGTACATTGTTGATATTAAATTTCTTTTTCACATTATTTATTTTAAATTCATTTATTATCAATTTAAAATTTGTTTTACATTTTATTTATTTTAATTTGCTTTATAATTTTTTTAAATTGTTATATATATTATTTAATTCATTGGTCTTTAATTATTAATGTTAGTATTTAAATGATGCATGTTGTGAGATTATTGCCATTGCATGTACTATGATTCGTTTATTTGTATTTTCATATTATTGTCATTCACTTGTGTAATTTTTTTATTCATGTATCATCGTTTCATGTCGCACTATACTTTTATTTCATATCATCGCCCCATGAATCAAGCCTCGTTACATTCATCCAATAAATTGCTTTATTTTTAATCCAAACGAATAACGTACTTTGTTAAACATTATACTCGCTATATTTCAAAAAGAAAATTTTCTAAATAAGGCAATGTTTTGCATTTTGGAACATTGAGGAATTGTGCCCTAACTTACGGGGTTTCGGTTTTCTCGTTGATTCTAAATAGCCAAATATCCTTTCGAGTTTTAAAATACATGGAATTCCAATTGAAATTAAAGACAAACTTTCGCTCGGGAG
Organism: Gossypium hirsutum; assembly: GCF_007990345.1. NCBI lineage: Eukaryota > Viridiplantae > Streptophyta > Magnoliopsida > Malvales > Malvaceae > Gossypium > Gossypium hirsutum. The sequence goes on from NC_053430.1 coordinate 15,296,242, forward strand.
TTCATGGTATCGTGTCCTAACTTACGGGATGTGATACTCCGATATCTCGAGACGAGGAAATCTTTAGCAATCGTTTTGATCTAATTCAAGTGTTTTTTTAAAATTGAAGTTAACAAAAAAGGGATCGTATTTTAAATCTATTCCCAATTTTCAACTTTCGATATTAAGGCACTAACTAATCAATTCGGTACCAATTTTGGGCGTGACAAGGGTGCTAATCCTTCCTCGCACGTAACCGACTCTCAAACCCGTTCTCTCGAGTTTCGTAGACCAAAAACACCGTTTTAGTAAATTAAAATGTTTTATTAAAATAAGGGTGATCCGATCACACCTAATAAAGATCGGTGGCGGCTCCCGTTTTAATCTTCGCTTTCAAACAAAGTCGATTCCCGTTTTCAAAAAAATAGTTTCGACAATTAACATATAAAGAAAAAAATGATTGAATATTAATTCGGTTGGTATCCACATTGTTGCTAGTACAAGAGGACGAGGGGTTGAACACGCTAATGCTCGCCTTTATCCTTATTTAAGGGTTGAGGAGGGGTTTCTTAGATAAAACACCTTAGCTAACAAAATAAATTAATTATAAATAAACACATGTGAAATAAAATATAAATTTATCAAATACGAAAATCAAATAAAACCATAATAAACAGTTGAAATAAAGGAGAATCGAGATTTTACGAAATGATGAGTCTCGTGAAATACAGTTTCCTCAAAACAAATTCAGTCGCTCCTACGGTACTTAGAGTAACATACAACAACAACAGTGATCAATGTAGCAGCACCTCTACAACAATCAACAAATGAACAATGCCTTTTTCTTTCACCGGAATGTTTGAAAATACGAAGGAAGAAAGAAAGAGTTTTGAGAGGAACATAGTTTCGGCAAGAGAAATTATCAAAGAGTTTGAGGGCGTAAAAACCCTTCAGAAATCATGACCTTTTATAGGCATGGAGACTGTTGGAATTTTGAAAAAAAAATATCCATTAATTTTACCATTGAATCAATTTGATTTAAAATTTTAATCAAATTTAGTGGAATCAAATCAATAAGTTTCCATATATATGTAGATTTTTTCTGTTGAGGAAAATAAATTCGTGTTTGGGCTAAATATCTACAAAACCATTTGGGTCCAAACATTTCGCATCACCCATGTCGTGAGAGTATGTCCCAACCCCGTCAAGTTTGGACCTATACCCCCCTTGTGTGCGAGGCAATGTTACAAGATTAGACATTCAAATATCTTTTGAGAGAGTTCTCATATATAAACACATCTCACACTTGGTATCTAACTAATGTGGGATCTGAGCCTTTACTTTTCCTCAACAATATTTCCAAGTAGTTTACTTTGAGCATCAATTTCTCGTTCACGTACCATTCAACCATTTTGAACATATGATATTGTAAAGGTCTCATGGAGTAGAATATGAAACCATAATTTTATAATTCAACTCTCTACCTATACCTATTGAGAATATGCCTCAAAGTTCCCATAAAAGTAATTTTTTCAATAGGGTTATGGGTGGCTTTAAGCATTATATCCAATATATATATATATATAAATTTAAACAATTCAAAATAAAAGTTACATCAATTTGAATGGAGACAAAATCGAGGGTAAAGTTAAAAACTTAAAGATGAAAATTAAATTATATATTTTCATAAAAGTTAAAATGCAATTTATGTTATGATTATTTATAGCCTCAAAACTAAGATTTCTAAGATAAAATTTATACCTCTCCTATGTATCACCGAAGTAAATTAATCAAATAATTTCATTATTATCACTTCAAGGGACGGATGCATCTTCCCTTCCTAGTGTCTGGGTGCAAAGTTTCTAATATACTATTATTCTTAAAATAAAATAAATGATTATATATATATATCGATTTTCTCTATCAGTTCATATTTGGGATTTGTGGTTGCACATTTTAATATTGTCGTTTGATTCATTTCGTAGATTCAAATTAACATCAACTCTTTAATAATACAATATATATTATCAATTCATACTAATATTTGTCAATAATTATATACTAAAACCGATCTCCAATCCTTATCTCATGGCCGGCTATGGCTAACAAACTCTATTTTATTAAATTACAAAGAACCATAGGATAACTCATTTTACTGCATTTTTATTACAAAGGCTCAAATTCCAGTTAATTTCATCTTTGAAGTTCAATTTGTTTAATAAATCATTGGATAAAAAACTTGACTTTGTTATTGACCTGACCTGGTAAATAAATTAAACTTAAATCTCAATTTTAATCATCTTTATTGTTTGTCGTGTGCTTCCCCTTTAAATTTATTTTACCTGGTGGAAATTACTTTGAACGGAGCAGTTGAGAATGAAAATTGTTGGAAATAAGTGCCATATACAAAATTGCATTGTAGCTTCGTCAATTAAAATAAAAAGTTTTATCATTTTGATTGGAGACAAAATATTTATCTTTCTTTTAAGTTAAAAACATGTAATTCTAATCAATAAGAAGCTGCGATGATGGTGTCATTTAGGTAAGGGCCTAGTGGATGCTGAGATGGTTTATTAGTAGATGATTGGCTGCCGAGGGGTTGAGAGCTTGGGATATACGTATATATATATACATATCACCAGTTAGGTTACATATGGGAAATTAAATCGGATTACGTACCAAAAACAAAATGTTGCTGTTTTTTGCTTTCTACTTTAGTCTTCTCGGTGAACTAAGTGGCCAAGTTGGTGGCCTTAGACCGGCTGGTGGTGGCGAGGTTGGTGTCGGGTTAATCGTTGATAGAAGGAAAGCTTATATATAGCTTTGTTTCCATGGCGATTTCCGATTTCAATAGCTTTCGTAGGGACAATCAAATGAGGATAGCTCTTCATACAATAGACTCCAAAGGGAACCCTTTACATTCTTCATCTGACGGTAAGTAAGCTATTTGAAGTTAATTTATCATTATTAATAAATATTGAGTGCAATAATAAATCATATGAAATTAAATACGAATTTGTTGAGAGACGCAATAATAAATTTGGAAAAGATTAATCTCTATAAAATAAAATGGACAGATAAGATCCTTAGTATCTATTTTTTGTAATAAGTTAGATATAAAATTAAATTATATCCCACTTATAACGTGGATATTTTATAAAAAAAAATTTAAAAATTGTTCAATAATAATTATAGATGAAGTGATAAATAACTTACAAATTTTGAAATTCGAAACTTCTGGTTATCCAATAAAAATATGAGATCCCTAATAATAAACTAAAATGCCTATCCGATTAGTTACAAACGCTTTTTGACAAGCGTTTGCCGCAGCGGGTTGTGTGAACCTAAAACATATTAATAGATAAGAACACATTCCAACTAATTCCCAACAAATATAAATTTGCATCAAATTCGAACTAGTAACTAATCCCAACATTGAAGTATTGAACAAACTCATATAAGCAAAAAATCTCAAATATTCTTGATCATGAGACATATAATTGTCACTATAAATAAGAACAAAAATTCCAACCGTAGTGATTAATATTGACATAATAGGGGTAAGTGAATCAATAAAGTAGCCAATTAAACTCGAAAGAAAAAATCATTATTGATGGTCCAAGACCATACATATTGATAGATAGAACTTCCATTTATTTGCTGAATAGACAGATTGATTGAAAAATTCATAACTACACTCAACAAAGCCCACATACAACGAAGATTTTTTGTTGTTGTCGGAAAAAGTAGGAGTCTTATTCCTATTAATAGGAATGGGAAGTGGAACAAAAGGTATGATCCATGAAAACTGATATGCATGTTCCATAAAAACTTAGTCTTAGGCTTTAAGTTAAAGGCATCATGGTATAATTATCGAGGTACTGTAAGACCTAAGAGATCGAATGGAAGGGTGCATAAACAAGTAAATCTCTTATGGCACTCCTTTAATTTTAATATAAGAGGATTCAACATTCGAGGGTAAGTAGACTGCTCAAGAATTTCAGATTTTATTATGTCTTAATTTTGAATTGAATAAAGAATTAAGAAAATCTAAATCTATAAAAGAAGAATAAATCAATGAAATGTTTCTTGGAACTTGAGTAAAGAGCAAACCTTTTTTGGGGTTCTAGAATTTGAAAGCAAGAATTCCTTTATTTTATCTTTATTTGGTGTAACTGCTTGAGTCTGATGAGAGGAAACTCTCATGTCCGATTTTGAGGGGGATCTCGTAGGGCCTTATCCTAATTTTTCTTTTGATAAGTCATAGCTAAAAAACCTACTTTCTTACAATTACGAGGTTGTACATTAGTTTTATTAACCACATATTTGATACTTAGATATATTATTTTTAATTATTTTATTTAAATATTATATAAAATTATGAAAATACAAAAATACCATCATAACAATATTGCTTATCATTTAAAAGAAAAAGTGTATTAACCGTTTTTCCAACTAACTCAACACCCCAATAAATGTGACACTAATTTAATAATGTTTTATGATAAATATTGATAGAGATGTCAATTTTACCAAAAGAATGTCTAATTTTGAAATGATTAGCATTAGTCCATTTTCCTGATTGGTTAGCATTAGTCCCATAATAATATGGAATATTATATTTTAGGAATATCTAAATATACAGTATATTATCGTATATCTTTTAGGCATATATTTAGGAATATATTTGTTACTCCAGACCATATTCCTGTTTCTCGATTTAGACGATCAAACATTTGTTGTCGGTGGTTGGTTGTCCTCCTTGTTTTGTTTTGTTTTATGATATCTTCTTCTCAATTTAATAATCCCTTTTGGAGGTCTTGTCTGGGCTTTTTTCTTTTTTTGCCAGCAACTTTTCTTGTTTTTCTGTCTACTTGTATTTTTGAGTTAGTTAATTGTGATTTATAGGGTTTTTATGACATTGGTTGATGTTGTGCCTCGGTCTTTCGTTGAGGCTAAGTTTAGGTTTATGACTTCTATCACTTGTAAGCTCAAGTGGTTGAAAGTCTTACTATTGAGTTTAGATGTTCATCATCCTAAATTTTTTTTTATAGTCAATTTGCATTATATATTACAATTGAAGTGAATTGTCGCTTTGTTTGGAATGCAATCCGGGATGAATTGATTGCACCTTCTTATGTTTAGACCTTGGTTCAGTTGGCTAATATTTTTACAAAGGGGGTGTTAGGATATTATTACGAGATACTATCTTTTAAAAATATCTAAATATATCGTAAATTATTGTATATCTTTTAGGCATAATTTAGGAATATATATATGTATATATATATATCTTTCCATATATTTAGTAATATATTATACATCTTTCCTATTCTTACGTGACTACTGCAATATAAATATTATATATAATGATAAAATCTCTATTAATAAGATTGAAAGGGATTATCTTATTCTTGTCACACACCGTTAACAAAATGGTGTTGGTTTTTTCCTTTCTAATTTAGTCTTCTTAGTGAACTAAGTGGCCAAGCAGGTGGCCATATAAAAATATATTTTTTAAAAAGTTTATATATATTTGTACATATAAAAATATATATTATTTTCTCAATATTTTAATATTTACTAATTTTATATAATATTTATTTTTTTAAAATTTTAAACATAAACAACTTAAATATGTTTTAATATTTAAATTATAATATTATATATATATACTTAAATCATATTACATAAATTTTATTATATATAATAAACATAACATATTATTAAATTAGAAAATAGATCAAGATTAAGTTGAGTTCAAGTCTTGAATGTTAAATCTCAAATCTAACTGATTTTTTAAAATAAACTTAATTTTTTCTCTAAACCCATTTGATTACTTTCAAAAATATTCAATTTTTAATTTGACTGACTTTTTAAAATAAATTTTTTTCCCTAAACTCATTTGAATATTTTCTCCACCTTTATTTGATCATTTTGAAAGTTTAGTTTTCTATTCAAACAGTTTTGTTTAATTATTATATGAACCTTTTGAAAAGTTCAATATTTCTAATCAAGTAACCATGAACACTAGTTTTCTCAAATTTCAATCTAAAAATTTAGATTCAAATTTTTAACCTATTATCATCATGCTCTACATATCCTATCCAGCTCATAACCTCTTGGAGAAGGCGAAAGTCAAGGTCATCCTGATCAGTGCACAAAAATCAACATTAGACACAAAGGTTTTGGCTGAGTTTGGAAATCAAACCAAAATTCCAGTAATCTCAGTTTCAAGCTCCACAATTGATGACGACCTGAACACAATACAATGGCCTGGTGGGACATCAACCATTCCCAAAGGTCGAATGATGCAAACAAGTACTAATAAGACCCTAAAGATTGCTGTTCCAAAATCGAACGGGTCCCTCAATTGCTGAAAGTGGACCCTGATCTTCAAACCAATACCACCATTTTCTCTGGTTTCTGCATAGCTGTTTTCGAAGCTGCAATAGCGGGTTTGAAGTATCAAGGGTCATATGAGTTTGTCCCCTTCGAATATAATAACCCAAATATCGGTGAGGCTTACAATGATCTTATCTACCAAGTATATCTCCAGGTATGGTTCGTAACAATTTTATCTGGTTCGTTTATGCCACTTGCTTTCACTGATTGTGCTATGGATAAACAAAAACAGAAGTACGATGGTGCTGTTGGGGACATAACAATCAATGCAAATAGATCTTTGTACGTAGATTTCACTATGCCATTTACCGATATAGGAGTGGGGATGGTTACTCGGTTAACTCCAAAGGACAACCAAAACTTGTGGATTTTCTTGAAACCACTAACACCAGGACTTTGGCTTACAATTGTGGGAGCTTATGTGTTAGCAACTTTTGTTATTTGGCTAATCGAACGTCCTGCATTAGCTAAGCAACAAACCCAGCAATCAAATGGGCAAATTGGAAGGATGATTAGCTTCTCCTTCTCCATCCTTGTTTTTGCACAATGTAGGCACACTCTCGCACATCTATTTTGTTCGAAGCGTAATTTTACTATTGTTGACTGAATTTTCACGTGATTTGATTGAGTAAAAATACATTTAGCAATTAAAAAAGTTTTTAGACATTAAAATAGAGGGACTAAATCTTAAATTTTAGCATAATAGACGGATTAAAGCTATGATTAGACCCAAAAAATAATCCATTTGTTCAATGCCTTTTTCTATAAGCTGTTTATACTTGTTTTATTTATCTTAATTTTTTTTTAAATGATGGTTTCTTTGAAAATGTGAATTTACAGGGGAGAAATTAACCAGCAATTTGTCGAGATCCGTGGTTGTTTTGTGGGTGTTTGAGATGTTCATAGTGGGTTCGAATTACACCGCGACCTTGACATCAATGTTGACGGTCCAACATATCGAGTTCATCTCAAAGGTGGACAACATAGGACATCGATTAGGTCCTGTTACCCAAGAAGTTGTTGGCATTCTAAACATCCAGAATTCTAGTTCAACTTCTAAATGGCTTACTTCACCTGCAGAATTTGAAAAAGCTTTATCGGAAGGTAGTAAAAATGGTGGCTTCTCTGCTATAATTGATGAGATGCCATACATCAACGTCTTCCTAGAAAAATATTCAACACATTATTCTATGGTCGGCCCTGTCAATCGTACCACCAATGGCTTTGGCTTTGTAAGTTATCAATTACTCCTAATTGTTTTACATGCATATACTTTTAGGGCAAACTTGATTATGGAGGGATCGAGTTGACTTACCGTTTAGCCCCCTTTTTTTTTTCGATTAAGCCCATTGGACGTGAGAATGAAGTTAAGATTTTAGTGATGAGGTTCAACATAAAATTATAAATTTTAGGGTACACAATTTAAAATACTTTTTTTTCATTTAATCTAGAGGGTAAAAGGACTTGAGTTATTATCTTTCGGAGGGGCAAAATTGTGACTTTTGCATTGAGATTTTGTAAAAAGTCTCATTTAAGGTTTTAGGTTAGAATCCAAAAAATACATGTTTCAAGATACAAAATTTTAAGATATTGTGAGTATTCAGATAATAAATGTGTGAAGAGATATCCAAATTTCGACACATATGAGGACTATTTATATGCTTGTGTATTAGACCTATTGTTTTAACTTTATTTTGAAACCTTCAGGTATTTTCAAAGGGTTCAACCTTGGCTCGAGACATATCAAGGGAAATAGCAAAACTCAGAGAAGATGGGAGACTTGAAATGCTTGAAAATGTGTGGTTCAAAAGTTCAACCACTAATTTCGATTCGAGGGATACTTTCAACAGTGTGAACCCACCTACAATAAGTGACTTTCGAGGCTTATTCTTTTTCAGTGGAACCTTTTCAGCTTTAGCCGTTCTCTTGTTTTTTGCTTCCTTGCTTTGCAAAAACTTTCATGTTATGAAAAAATGGGGACAACCTAAGATTGTGAAACAATACGTTTCCATGAAATTTTTCAAAAATAGAAAAGACGCCAATGTAATACACCCAGAGTTTGATAATCTCTAAAGTTCATGAAGTTATATCATGAGCCTCGAATTGTATGAAACTGTGATTCCACGTCATCCTTATGCCTTTCCAATAGGAGAATGACAAATCAGATTTTTCCTCCTGATTTTTAGCATTATTAGTTGGATTTGAATTTGTTTTCAGGAGGAAAAAGCTGGAAATCAGGAGGAAAAATCTGATTTGTCATTCTGCTATTGGAAAAGGATAAAAATAATGTGGAATTACAGTTTCATACAATCCTTTCTCCCTCCTTATATATAAGTTCCTAGTATGTTTTGCTTCAAAATAATATTTTCACTACTTCTTAATACCTTGTTTTCCCGTCATATAGGTTATTTTGATGGTAATAAATTTATTTCATAGAGTATTAGTAGTTTCTAATCTCAAGAAATGTATTAGTTAAGTTGTATGTATCAATTAAAACATAATTATAATTATAAAATTTGTAGCATTTTAAAATTATTATAATTGAGAAAGTAAAAATAATATAATATAAATGTTTTATTTTTAAAAATTTAATATTTTGTATTACCATCAATTTAAATTAAGAAAAGTTATATTTTAAAATAAACTTAAATTATTTACTAATATTCATCAAATTGACCAAAAATTTAAAATTTAAAAAAAATCTTGAAATCAATTTACTCATTTTTAATAGTATAAATAGATGAAATTTTAATAGAAAAGTTCAGTTTACCCTTTGATCCTAACGTATAAAGATTAAATTGTCTATTTTTTAATAAAATTGATCAAATACAATTTAACTCTTAATATAAAATCATCCATAATACTTTTATCATAAAAATTTCCAATAATCATCGCATCAAACAACCGATGCCTCTTCTTTTGCCAGTGTCTAGGTGCAAAGTTTGTTAAATAAATCTTTGAAGTTGAACTTGTCCAATTTTTGAAGTTACCTATTAATAAATGGTTAAATAAAAACTCGAACGTTAACTTTGTTATTGACTTTGATCATCCTTGTCGTTGCTTGATAAACACATTCCCTTTGATTTATTCTACTTGGGAGGAAGTTACTTTACTCGGAGCAGTTAGGAATGAAAATGTTGGAAAATAAGTGATATATCTAACTTCCATATTACATTATTTATTAAATCACCTCAAAATTATTTGTCTTGTGGATATCACATTAGTAAAGTTAATCAATGCTAATTTTTTGATCTATTTTAGGACGATTTGACAATCAATACGAATTTAAAAGCTAAAAGAGACAAAAAATTAAATAAATCAACTCTATTGTTACAATAAACTATCTATTTGCTTTATACCATTACACCATAATCATCAAAACCTTTGTCTTGTAGTAAGCCAAATAGCTTCGATACAACTCACCAACCCAAACACTGAGTCTCAAGCTCAACATAAGCGAGTCACAAGTAAAATAAACAAAAGAAATTGGCTGAATGGATCCAAGCTTCATGTAATGACTTACTTCATGGACGAGTCTATGGCACTAGATGGCCTTGGTTCATGGGGGAATAACTCCATTGGTAAAAGTTCAGCTCTTGCAATTGAGTCGTTGAAAAACACAAGTGAGACAAAAATTTTACTGAGTAATATAATTTATTTAGTCAACCTCTTACTTTTATTTGTTAAAAAAAAAGAAAAACTCTTATTTTTGTTGCGTACCTATATATATGTATTGGAACAGTGTACGTACCAAAAACAAAAAGCAATAAATATTCAAACAAGAAAATACAGCATTTGGCCAAATGATGAAGATGAAGAATCATATGTTTGTCTTATTTGCAGCCTACTTTAGTCTTGTTGGTAAATTAAGTGGCTTTAGACCAGCGGGGGGCACTGACGAGATTGATGTTGGGTTAATCGTTGATATGGGATCAAGGGAGGGAAAGATTATTCATAGCTGTGTTTCCATGACGGTTTCAGATTTCTATAGCTTACATAGGGACTACCAAATGAGGATAGGTCTTCATACAAGAGACTCTAAAGGAGACACTTTGTTGGCTCTATCCGCAGGTAATAAGCTTTTCTTCTGATAGGCAGAAGCCTTATGCGGATCTGAAGAGGAGAGATATTGAGTACTCTGTGGGGGACTTCATGTTTCTTAAGGTTTCTCTATAGAAGAAAGTTTTGAGATTCAGTTATAAGGGCAAGTTGAGACCTAGGTTCATTGGGTCGTACCAGATTCTGAAGCTTGTGGGACCGGTTACTTATCAATTAGAGTTAGATCGTATCCATGATGTGTTTCATGTCTCGATGTTGAGACGGTATCGGTCTAACCCATCTCACATTGTTTCAATTAAGGAAATCGAGATTAGGCCGGATTTGACTTTTGAGGAGGAGCTGATTCAGATTCTGGATCGTGATATTAAGGTTCTGAGAAGGAAGTCCATACTGTTAGTGAAGGTTCTGTGGTAGAATCATGACACTGAGGAAGCCAAGTGGGAACTTGAGGACTCAATGCGTCAATAGTATCCTCATCTGTTCTACTTAGATGAATTTTTAGGTCGAAATTTTTTTTAGAGGGTAGAGTTATAACGCCATGAATAATTTATTTCTGTTTCTGTAAATATCTTACACAACTGGGTATCTACTTTTGTGGTTAAGTGTTCTGGGGTTGTGTATGAGGTCTTGGGTTCAAGTCCCAGATTTGTTAATTTTGTTATTCTTGATCTAAGCCTTACCTTTGTTCAATGGGCTTTTATATAACTTTTTGTGAATCTATATCAGAATGAGCATGCGTATTATTTTTGCTCAATTGTCTAATAGAGTTTCAGTGGAGCTAAAATTCTGAGGTGGTTGTGAGTTAGTGAGTTAGTGGGAGGAAAATTAGGGAGGTTATCAGATTGCTAATTCTGTCCAATTTTGAATTCTTTTTCCCAAGATTTCTGTTCCTGACGTTTTTCTTTCTTTCCTTATCTCTCACTTTCGTTCTTTTTTTTTGTTCTTCTTTGGATTTCTGTTGTTCTCTTGTTCGACTGATTGTTGCTACGGTTTTTTTAGAATCATTAATCGATTTGGAGAAGATTGTGAGGTAGGAAATGACTTCTCGACGGCTTGAATCGAGGTGTTGGTCATTTTTATGTAAGCGGTATTGGTGGTTTCGGGAGTGATTTCACAGTGAAAATGAATCAGTTATGTACTCGAAACATAGAAAATCGAGCTTCGGCGAAAGTCGAAAAACCTCACTGTCGACGCTACACTGGTGTGTGCCTGGCCGTGTGGCTGGCCGTGTGCGAGACACGGCAGTGTGATCGACGAAGGCATGGCTGTGCACAGGGCACGACCGTGTGTAGTAGGAGTGTGGCCGTGTAGGCTATACGAGCTAGGCCAAGTTGGGCGTGTGGGCCCACACGGGCATTCCACATGGACGTGTGGGTTTTTGGGCCATCCGTGTGGGCGACACGGGTAAGGCCAATCTAGGCTTGTGGGCTACATAGGCATGTGGGCCCACACGGACATGTGGGCCTATATTTTTATAATTTTTCCCAGGGTCGTACGAGTCGCTCCAATCGACTATGAGCCTTCTGTAGGGTCGGTAAGGGCTAATTAAACCTCATTTCGTGTGTTAAGATATTTGATAGACTGAGCTGAGTAGGATACTAAGTGTATGCCTGATTGTACTGCAATATGTATATCTGTATCTATATATAAGTCTGATAAGCATGTTTAAGCTGTTACATCTGTATCTGATTATCAGTATCTGTTATTGGGGTGGGATTTGGATATGATGAGGAAGTATTCTGTACGGCGATCATTGCCTATATTCTGGCAGCTGGGCTGCATATTATCTTACATGTGTCGTAATGGCACAATATGGTGTGTAAGGATGGGTGTGTGTTATTAACCCTACATGGTGTGTTGAGATAGTCAAAGTTGGTGTGTAGAGGACGGAGGTAAGATTCTGTTTATCTGATCTGTATATCTGATTATGTATACTGTATCTGAAAAGGGCATTAGCCCGACTCTGTATCTGTATGATTGCATACTTAATTCTGTTGGGTTACACACTGAGTTTACGAAAACTTACATTCGTTTGTCTATTTTGTTCAGGTAATCCACAGTCTTAGGCCGATCGGTGCGACGAAGCCTCTTGGCGACCACGAGTTCGTAAACTAGTTATGTTTATGGTTTTTATTTTAAGGATTATTTCTGGATTTTTGTAACAATTGGACTCTTCGGACTTTTTGGTTGATTTTCTTTTGGATTTGGATTTTCATTTCAATACTTAATTTGCGACTGATATCTAAAAACTTTGGTTTCTACTAAAACAAAGGTTTTCTGAAAGTACGAACTAATTTCTTAAAATACAATGCTTTCGTAAGCTTCCGCTATAAAACACGTTTTAAGGCAAATTAATTAATTGAATAAACGTTTTGACAATGGATAAAGGCAAATAAGAGTTTTAAAACTGAAATGGTTTTAACGTGTAGAGTTCAGTATCAAAACCCATTCTTTATGCCACATCCTGATTTGGCAATAACGTTTAGGCCGAATTTAGAGTGTTACAAGTCATCCAAAAGAAATAAAGAAATAAATATAAAAAAGAACAAGGTAGGTTAAAGTAAAGAAATAAATAATGAATATGTAAATAAAAGAAATGAATAAAATAAACGAATAAAGAGATCATATTAATTTCATCAATTTTGGCGCCGCTTTATGTAGGAATTGAGGCATGGCATAAGCTTTTATAAATTGTAACATTCAGTCAATACTTAAAATTAAGAAGGAAAAAATAAACATTAAAATGAATAATTTTAAAAAAGAAAACAAAATTACCTCACCAGCATTTGGATCAAGTTCTTCCTTATACATTTGAATCAAATTCGAATTTTGTAGTTATTTTTTTAATTAAAAGATAATTTTAAAAAAATCTAAAGCAAAAGTTCAATTGGTAACTAAGAAATACGAGACTCAAACCAAAAGTATGAGGTGGAAATGAATTAAAACTAAGCAGGGAACATTCCAAGTTTACCCAGTCCCAATTTGGCAAGTCCATCAATTAAGTAATTAACCTCCTTTCGTGTATGAATGAAACTGATATCTCCTATGTCACTATGAAACATGTCAATGTCAGAAACCACCTTCTAGAACCTCTAAGGCCTTTGAATAGGACTCAAACTTGGAGTCGATATTGTTAAGAGGATTTTACTTAAACCTTACTTGAACAGTATTATATTCAAATTGTAAAACGAATAATAACATTTTTCTAACAAAGTTGAATCACTCAAGTACTCAAGTAGATAGCAAGAAATATATGAAATTTATGTTTACAATGGACTGCACCTATGTTAATGTTTAGGATTCGTAGATGCACCTTTTAATATTGTCATTTGACTCATTTCTTAGATTCAAACCAGCATCATATCTTTGAGAATATAATATATCTTATCACTACATTTAATACATATCAATAATATATATATATACACACACACCAAACTTATTGTAGAAGCCCAAATTAGCCCGAGCCTTTTACAAAAATAAGCCATTACAAATAAAATAAAACCTAAAACATACCCAAACCCCATTTCAAAACCATTAACCCAATACAACCCACTTATCAGCCCAACATACATCAAACCCAATTACCTAAAACAAACCCCTAACCCATTTAATTACAAATAACCCACACCCAAAACAAAAAAAAAACAAACATACCTAACCCTAGCCGCTTGCACTGACTGCAGTGCCGAACATCCCCACCTGCCTCTGCCAAGGTCACGTCCGCCGCCATCGCGCCTCAAGTGGTACCTGCAAGCAATAAAAAGGAAAAGAAAGCAAAAATAATAGAAAAACAGCTTGTAAGCAGGCTATAAAAAGCCGAATGAACAAACCATTGTAGAGGTCGGTTCTTTTAAACATCAATAAAAATAGAAATAGTTCAAAATATAAATACTCATAAGTCATGATCCAAGCATCAAAAAGATCAAGAGAATATAATTAAAACAACAAAAACGATCCAAAAACAGAATCAAATCAGGAGCAAAAGGTGATTTTTTATTTCTTTATATATTTCGAAATCCCCTTTATAGTTCCTCTCATTATTTTTTTTACATTTGTGTATAGATAAATAAAAAGAAAAAGAAAAATAAGAAAAAGAAAAAGAAAAAGAAAGAAAATTTTTTACCTTTTCCACGGTGGTCAGCGCCGGCGCCGGCGACGGTTCGACGACCGGAACGGCGACCGGCTCAATGGCCGGGAATCGCTCAGCTGTCCCTCTCTCCCCTTTTTTTTTCCTGATCTTTGTTACAAATGAATTTTTTTCTAATTTTTAGACTATTTATACTGATTAAAAACGGTGCCGTTTTGGTATTAAAACCCAGGGCACAAAACGATGTCGTTTTGCCCTGGATCGAATCGACCCGACCCAACCCACTCAGGATTCGTGTGTTTTTGCTCTTAGGGGCTAATTGCGCGCGCGGTCCTTCCGCTTTTTCTATGATTTCCAATCAGGTTTTTATGTGTTTTAATTTGGCCCGATAATTTGTTGCGCTTTCCAATTTGGTCCTCAGTGCTGCTGCGCGTTTTGGGTGGAAGGGTTTATTTCGTTTTTAATCCCTCCACTATTTGTGCGCGTTGAAATAAGTCCCCTTCCCTTCGTTTTATTTCAATTTCACCCCAAGCCTTTTATTTTTGATTCGATTCAATCCTTTTTAATTACTTTATTATTAAGATTAATTATTTTAGTATTATTATTACTAGTACTATTTATGTACGTATATATTATCATTATGGTTACTATTACTATTATTAATCCTCATATTATTACTATTATTTCTTTATTTTTATATTATATTATATTATATCATTAGTTTTTTTAGTTTTAGTTTTAGTTTCAATTAATATTTTTCACATGCATATATATACTTTTATGTAACATTATTAATAATTATTTTTTAAACATTATTATTTTTTAATACATGCATATGCATTATGTGTATATTCTTTTAATAGATATTATGTATATATTTTAATATTATTAGTTATATATCCTTTATACTATTGTATGTATATTTCTAATACTATATTGTATATTTTTAACACCATTATTATTTATATACATATATATATATGTACGTATTTATGCAACGTATGAATAGTTTTTTTTATATATATATTATTATCATTTCTAAATATATGTGTATATTGTATATATTTTATATATAGTATATATATTTTTAATGTTATTTGTTATATATTTTTTACTATTCCATGTATATACTTTTATATCATCTCATGTACATATTCTTGAATACTATGTTACATATATATATTTTTAATACCATATTATGTATATATTATTATATCTATTTTATCCCTATTATTTTTATTATTAGTATTAGTATATATATCTTATTATATGGGTATATATACTTTTCATACATAGTATTATTTTCATATATCGTTATATTTATTATTATACCTACTATTTTCACTATTGTCACTTATTATTTTATTTTAATATTGTTATGTGTTATTTGGTATACATACATCTTATTATTATTATTATTATTATTAGTAGCAGTAGTAGTAGTAGTAGTAGTATATGTTTATTATATATGTATATATCTTTAACATATATATATGTATATGTTTATGCAGTATTATTAATAATTATTTTGTAACATTATTATTATTTCTAATATGTATATATATATTAACAACTATATTATGTATGTATTCTTAACACTATTTTATGTATATACTTTTAATATTATTATGTATTTATTTTAATATATATGTACATATTTATGTAGCATTACTAATATATATATATTTTTATGTTATTAGTATTTCTAATATGTTCATTTTATATATATTATGTGTATATATATTATGTATATATATATTTAGTATTATTATGTATACACTTTTCATTCCTATTATTACGTATATACTTTAATATATATATATGGCACTATTAGTATTTTTAATATTATATTTACGTCACTTCACTCATTATTATTATATGTTTATATATATGTTCGTCTCTATTTCGTGTTTAATATTATTATTATCATGTTTAATATCGCATATATTGTCATTGTTTTCAATATTATTGTCGTATTTATTATTTGCTTCGATGTATTTCTAACTCTCTTATTTTTTCGTTTCCCGCCCATTTTATATCATTTTGCTGTTCAATACTTTAAAGATTTTTATCCATATTTTTTTTTGTTTTACTAATTTCAATAAATAAGGCAATGAACCGATTTAACATTAAGTCATCGATTTCATCGCTATGTTAGGTGAAATTCGTCGACTCGTGTTAAAAACAGGACACCCCTTCTAAAAAAAATTGAAAACTAAAAATTCTCATTTTTTTCAATCGGATCACGATTAAATGTCAAATTGAATTTGTATTTTTGAAAATCAAGACAACACCTGTTTAATAAAGATACCAATTTCAGGCGTCGCGAGGGTGCTAATCCCTTCCTCGCACGTAACCGACTCTCGAACCCAACTTTACTTTGGTTTTTTTACGTACACCTAAATCCGGCCTTCATTTTGTTTAAGAATAAATTTTCTTCTCTCAAAAGATGATTCATAAGGTGTCCGATCACACCTAGGAAAAGATCGGCGGCGACTCCCTTGTTTATAAAATCGAAAGTTGGTTTTCAAATTTTCAAGAAATCGCCTCAATTAACGACCAAAGCAAAATTTTTACGTCGCTACAGTTGGCGACTCAACTGGGGACCTTTTTTGAGAGTCGAGTCTAGAACTAAACGTGTGTTGTCAAAATTTTCAAAATTCCCTGTTCAAATTAATATTTATTCGTGATCCTGAAAATTTTGTTTTTGAAAACCATGCATTTGCATCATGTTATAAATATTCTTCTAACTTATTGTATCTTGTTGATTTTCAGCTCTAAGTTTTTATGGTTTTAGTTTTTTGTAGTTTAGTTTTTAAATAAAACGTAAAGATTCGTGAGTTTCTCCCCACACACCGTGCACTTGCATTCTTTGCATAACATGAGCTCTCTACCCGGGCTCCATTTGCTTAAGTGGAAGTAAATGCTATGCCTTCGTGAGTTAACTCGTCCCTCCGCATAGGCTAGTGAATACTTCCGGGTTACATATGACTTATGCTTTCGTGAGTTAACTCGTCCCTCCGCATAGGCATAAGTAAATGTAATCCCTCGAATTGAACTCGTGAGCCTGTGATGGGCTATGACCGAGGCTTCGTACTAGTCTTAGTAGACGATAGTGCGAACAATTCGAGTACCTGTCTAGAATCAAAACCGCATATAGTAAACAATATGAGCCACTTAATTAGAGCCATGCCGAACCTCTGTCCGTTAATAGTCACCAAAATTAGTACACGGGAGAAACGCCTCTTGCCTTTCATTTCCTTTACATTTACACTGTTTATACAAAAGAATTGAACCGGGTAGCTTAATTTGTTGAAGTTTCCATAGTTTTTTCTCAGTTTATATTTGTTGTGATTACTAACCAAGGTTGTTTGTCTTTATTTTTATTTTTCATCACGCTTCGTAGGCATCTTGATTAGGAAGGTGTTGATTAGAGATTGGTTGCCAAAAACGGGTTTCTGATGGAGGAGTCAATTACGCAAGTAACTGAGAAAAATGTTGTGGTTCGAGACTGGTCTTTGAAAACCCAGAAAGTAAAAGGGGACAGTTTAACGGAAGGATGTATCTCCAATCTTCCCGAACATGTAACTTCGAACGTTTTTCAGAATAACCTCGAAGACTTGACTCAGATTTGGAAACAGTGGGACTCAGATACTAGGGGGATTTTCACTAAAACGTACGGGGATATAGCTCACTTGATCGCCGTCAATATGGACGAACAGTTGATTTAAGCCATTGTTCGATTCTGGGACCCAGCTTACCAATGTTTCACTTTTAATCATGAAGATATGACTCCGACCATAGAAGAATATGCTACTTTGCTTCGTGTTGACAATGTACAATTCAACAAGATATATGTGAAAGAGCCTAAGCCAATGACCTTCAAGAAGAAGCTAGTGAGGTTGACCGGAATGACTGATATATGGGCTGAAAAATAGATAAAGAAAAAGAATGAAGTCAGTTGTGTTCCGTGGTTTTCTCTGCGAGAATTAGTTCAAAACCATCCAGACATTGTGAAGAGAATGGATCTATTTGCTTTGGCCATTTACGAATTGATCGTCTTCCCAAAGGTTTTGGGGTATATAGAAGTCGCAGTAGTGGATTTCTTTGAAAGGTTGGGGCAAGGGATCAACCCCGTCCCAACTATCTTGGCCGAGACTTTTAGATCTCTGAGTAGTTGTAGGAGAAAAGGGGAAAGACGTTTTATCAGATGCGCGCAGTTGCTTAATGTATGGATCCTGAGCCATTTCTGGAAAGTAGAGCGCATACCTTTCCACATGTTCTCAAAAACATTCACTGTAACACCCCCTACCCGTATTCGTCGCCGAAATAGAGTACGAGGCATTATCGAGAAGCACAAAACACTTATAGATAATTTAAATACATATTCATAACAATTTTTTTCGATTTCATACTATTTCATATTTAAGCTTTATTCACCAAAGTATTTGAAATATCATCTTTATGCAAATAGCACACATGAGGTACATAATTCCATAATTATGAATGAACACATTTATCAAACATATTCCATGTTTTTATATATATCATAGTTTCATATTTTCATGTATCAATTACCATCACTTCCTCGTATTTCAAACAAATACGTGTAACAATTCATAAATATGCAATCCATTAACTCTTCCTACCAATCACGATTTAAATTGCCAAATCACTTATTGAGCCCAATTTCAATGTTCACTAAAATCTATCATATAAATTTGGATGTACGTATTCATCAATAAATTCCATGTACAGATATCATCATCTTATATTCCCACATACATTTACTTTCCACATTTATGAATTCAAATAGCATAAACAAGACATACCAATGTATTTCAAGTACGTTTTCATGATATTTCATTCCGAACTCAGATTATTTCATACTAGAAGTTTTCTCATTAACTCATTTGGAATAGAAATTCATACGGATAATACACTCAAGGCATAGAAATATATAATCACAAATGAACTCATTCATCAACCATGTTTTATGCTCATGTCTCATCAACTCGTATTTCCTTATGTCATATAATTTCATGTAATACTTACCAAACTTCTTCAAATTAGTGAACATCTTACGGAATTGAGTACTTCGTTTTCTCGATGCCATAGTTCAACTATGGTCTTACACATCTTCACATAATGATGCCATAGCCCAACTATGGTCTTACACGTAATCACATATCACATATCGATGCCATAGCCCAGCTATGGTCTTACATGAATCGCATATCTCACTGATGCCATATCCCAGATATGGTCTTATACAGTAGCATATATCACACCAATGCCATATCCCAGATATGGTCTTATACGAAAATCACTTGTCACTTGTCACTTGTAGCCGGAGCTGCCACTATTCACTGATCAGGTAGCCGGAGCTACCACTATTCACTGATCAGGTAGCCGGAGCTACCATTTTTCACTGATCAGGTAACCAAGATACCACTTTTCACTGATCAGGTAGCAGCAGCTACCACTTTTCACTGATCAGGTAGCCGGAGCTACCACTTTTCACTGATCAGGTAGCAGGAGCTACCGCTTTTCACTGATCAGGTAGCCGAAGCTACCACTTTTCACTTTTCATTTGTCATTGATCAGATAAGTGTAGCCGAAGCTATTACTTATCACTTGTTGCCATGGTCCAACCATGTTCTTTTCCTTCAATTCATCTTGTCACTGAACTGAAATGCTCAATTTGATCATTTATTTAATCTTCATGCTTTTACATTATTCACGATTTTATCATCAATACATATGAATTAACACACCATGAAATTCATAAAATTAACAAATGATCACTAACATTTAGCCATATAAACTCAGAAGTTCGATTTTTGTATTATAACGATAATCATAATTTCATAATAAATATTCCAAATAAATCATTATATCATTTCTAATTCAACACTTATCGATTATAATCGGGCATGTGACCAATTTATACACGATTCATTCATATATATGTACATTTTTCTTCCTCCTCCTCTCCATCCACATCCTTAGTATAAACAACACACTTGTAGGCAACATTATCCATAATTTTCACTATCTACTTATGTGAATATTCAAGCTGTCTATCTGTGTCATAGTCACTGAATTATTTTTATCTTGAGCTGCAGAACTCCAAATTAATATCCATAAATTTTCCCAGAAACTAGACTTCTATTTATTCTTACCATAAAAATTTCATAATTTTTGGTTGGGCCAATTAATACAGTTTATTCATTGAAGTCTCCCATGTTCTGTTGTCTGACAGTTCAAACCCTTCTTCACTAAAAATTAATTATCTTCTCGTACAGGATTCGGATGATGTCGTCATTTCTTTCTTTTGAAAATAGACTCATTCAGGATTCTAAAAATATAAATTTAAGCCAATAATTATTTTTATCCATTTTTTTATGATTTTACAAAGTCAGAACAGGGGAACCCGAAATCATTCTGACATTGTCTCACAAAATTTAGCATATCTCATGATTTACAATTCCATTACTTACATCATTTCTTTTATAAGAAACTAGACTCAATAATCTTTAATTTTATATTTTATTAATCCTCTAACTCTATTTCTACAATTTTTGGTGATTTTTCAAAGTTAGACTACTGCTGCTGTCCAAAACAGTTTTAGTGCAAAATGTTGATTTCCATTTTGCCCCAAATTTCACAACTCATGCAATTCAGTCCTTGCTCAATTAACCCCTCAATTAAGATAATTTTCTCAATTAATACTTTTTCTAGACATTATAAGTTATTTCATAACTATTGAAATTCAGAATTTCCACATAAAACTCTAGCTTCAAACTCTTTTACAATTAGGTCCCAAACATTCACTTTCTATTCAATTCTTTCAATAAAGTCAGAATATAAACAATTTAAACTCTAATTCCATGCCAAATCATCATATACTTCCAGCACTCATCCAACTTCAAAAATTAGCCATGGAATCAAAAACTAATGATATAGTAAGTTGGACCCAATTGTAAAAGTCCCAAAAACATAAAAATTTGAAGGAGAAAGCAAGAATTAAGCTTACATGAAGCTAGAGTATGAAAACCAGCTTGAACCCTTCTCCATGGTTGTTTTTCAGCTGATGAATATGAAGAGAAATGAAGAGAATTCTAGATATTCCAATTTAGTCCCATTTTTATTTAACCAATTTTGGCAATTTTCCAATTTTGCCCTTATTTCACCCATTTCCTGATTTTTCTCAGCTACTGCCACCCAAAATATCTCTTTTGGGCTTATTTTCACTTTAGGTCCTTCCTCATTTGACAATTGAGCTATTTAATCCTTTTTGCAACTTTTACACCTTTTTCAATTTAGTCTTTTTTATTTAATTAATCACCCAAACGTCAAAATTTTCTGACTAAATTTTATTACTACCTCACCAACACTCCATAAATATTTCTAAAAATATTTATGGCTCGGTTTATGAAGTCGAGGTCTCAATACCTCATTCTCGACCCAATTTACCTAATTAATTCTTTTAAATCACCAAATTCACTAATTCAAAAATACTTTTATATTCACATTTGACTCATAGGTATTAATTTATTAAATTTTTAACTCACCTGTCGAATTTAGTGATCTCAAATCTCTATTCCCGATACCACTGAAAATTAGGCTGTTACATTCACCCCATTAAATGCTTACTTTGAGAAGGATTGGCCGAAAGATGTCACCAAACAGCACTGGGTTTCGGTTTTTCAAAACCTTCACGCTGAAGAGATAACCTGGAGAGCACCATGGATTCGTCCTTCAGTTCTGATATATAAATGTGGAAGCCAAGATTGGGTATCTTTACTCGAATTATAGGGAGGAGTTGGATATGCTCCATTAATGGTTCAAAGGCAGTTTGCTTCACGACAATTCATACCCGCCACCGGAGGGTTGGCACAGTCATAGTTTGCCTTTACAGGTGAAGGTTACATGAAAAGAGTCCGGGATACTGCAAAGGCTTGGAAAGAAGTTCATCTAATGGAATTAGATCTCTATGCTGATATATCACTCAAGATTATGACATATGGAGAAAACGACGAGTGAATAGTCAACAAGTCTCATCGACGAATTACACTTTCCAGAATCCTTTCTCAGAAGAAATGCCATCCGAGCTGGAAGTAACGAGACACGAATTTGAACGTGAAAAGGCTAAGTTGTTACGAGATATCAGTTCTCTTCAAGAGGAAAACTACCAGCTAAAGATCGATGTTCAGATTGAAAAGTCTCAAACCGTGAAAATCTAAAGAGAAGCTGAGGTCATGAGAAATGACTTAAGGGACCTTCATTTGGAAAATAAGAAATTAAGAAACACTATAAAAAAAGTGGCTTGGGCAAGTCGTCAGCAGAATGGAAGGAAGAAATTAGCAACATCAAAGGTGGGATGGAATTTTGGAAAGAGAAAGCAAAGAAAAAAGAGGAAAAAGCTGCACGTGCTATGATAGAGTTAAGAAAGAAGAATGCTGAGTATGAAACTGTGACCGCAGAATTTGTGACTAGTCAGTTCGAACGTCAAGAGTTAAGAAGGAAAATACGAGATCTAGAAAATAGGCTGCAATCTCGTCAGCAACAGTTAAATACTCTTCTAAAAGCTCTAGAAGAAAAGAATGATCAGTACGACAGAGACACTCGCACTTATGAAAGAGCTCTCCAAGAAAAAGAAATGCAACTCGGCTTTTTTATCAATGAAATTCGCAAGGCAGCTATGCAAGTTGTGCAATTATCAGATGAAGCCGAAGCTCTCAGTTTCCAATTCCCTCCAAGCCAAAGATCAAGCATGTTAGAGTTCTTAGAACAAGTGAAGAAACAAGGCAATGTGAATAGGAAATTTGTGTAACTGTTGAATAAAAAAAATGGCAAAATATTTTGTAAGAGACTCTTTTGATAAATGAAATGCTAAGTATGGGGCTATCTTGAAATCAACACCAAATTCCTACAAATTTATTCATGACTAACATTCATTCGTCATTTATTCAACATTCATTTGTCATTCATTCATTCATTCATTCATTGTATGTATATATCACCATAATCATTCATTGAGGCTAAAATCGTATAATCCGCAGTTGCGACACTACAAGTCTGGAATAACGCTATTCTTATAGGACACGCCGAAAAGCTAGAATTATGGAAGCCGAGTTTAATGAAAGAATTGAAAGGATGGAAAGGGCCCAAAGAGAATTGCAAGAGTAGTTGACCAAGTCATAACAGGAAGCAAGAGATTTGATGTTAAGATCTCGAGAGGAATCGCTCGAGCAAAGAGATAAGATGGCCAAAATGATGGAGATGATGATAGCTTTGGTCAAAGAAAAGGGACCTATGCAGAGCCCTGACACTATGGAGCCTCAGCCAAGAGTTAATCATGGTCAGGATCCACTCTATCCCCCAAGATTCACTCCACCTCACGTACATGTAATGCAAAGAGAACGTCCTCAAGGAGAACCTGCAAGCGTGGAGCAACGACCCGTATCCCCTGCTCATCTAGGGCAAGGTATATTCATATCGAACCCCGGAGCTAATCCTGCTGATCCCAATGTTGCAGATTTGGATGATCTGTTAGAAATAGCCAGGTTGAAAATGGATGATCATGATGTTCAGGATAAGTATAGGAGTTTGGAAGAAAGACTCAAAGCAATAGAAGGTACTGAAGCCTTCTCTGCATTGAGTGCTAAAGAGCTCAGTTTAGTGCCCGATCTGGTTCTGCATCCGAAATTTAAAGTACCAGATTTCAAAAAATACGATGGCACGAGATGTCCAAAAGCGCATCTTATCATGTTATGCCGGAAGATGACTGGTTATGTGAATGAAGATAAATTACTAATACACTGTTTCCAAGGTAGCTTGGTCGGATCAGCCCTTCGATGGTATAATCAACTTAGTAGAGAAAGGACTCGATTATGGAAAGACTTGGCATCAGCATTTTGCGAACAATACAAGCATGTATCCGACATGGTGCTTGATCGACTAACTCTGCAGATGATGGAAAAGAAGCCAACGGAGACTTTTAGGCAATACGCACAAAGATGGAGGGGTATCTCGGCC
The DNA here is from genome assembly GCF_007990345.1 of Gossypium hirsutum. Classification (NCBI taxonomy): domain Eukaryota; kingdom Viridiplantae; phylum Streptophyta; class Magnoliopsida; order Malvales; family Malvaceae; genus Gossypium; species Gossypium hirsutum. Next base: position 15,320,819 of record NC_053430.1, read on the forward strand.
CAAGTAGAACCTCCATTGACCAAAACTGAAATAACGGTCCTCTTCATCAACACTTTGAAAGCACCGTTTTATGATAAGTTGGTAGGAAGTTCCACGAAAGACTTCGCAGATATTGTGATATCCAGGGAACTTATAGAAAATGCAATCAAAAGTGAAAGGATGAAGGTTCCGAGAGCTCGAAAAGGGCAGCACCTGTAAAGAAAAAAGAGGCAGAAGCCTATATGGTGGGAACTGAGAATCACTACACTTCTAATCCGTATCCAACCCAGCCACGACCTCGATATCGCCCACCTCCAAACTTCTATTATCCTCCCCAAAGCCCTTACTATCAAGCACCACCTCATTACCCTTCTTACCCTGTCTACGCCACAAATAACCAAAGACCAGTCACTACGTTTCCACAGAATATCATGCCAGCTCAAAGCCAACCTAAAGATGAATAAAGACCAACAAGATCCAATCCTGAAAAACCCCAGTTCACCCCAATTCCCGTGTCATACGGAGAGCTGTACCCAAAACTGTTGGAAAAATAATTAATATCCCTACATTATATGGCACCCTTGAAGCCTCCATACCCAAAATGGTACGATCCTAATGCCAGTTGCATGTACCACGCCGGAAACCAGGGGCATTCTACAGAAAACTGTCTAGCATTTAAAAAGAGGGTTTAACTCACCAACCCAAACACTGAGTCTCAAGCTCAACATAAGCGAGTCACAAGTAAAATAAACAAAAGAAATAGATCCAAGCTTCATGTAATGACTTACTTCATAGACGAAGTCTATGGCACTAGATGGCCTTGGTTCATGGGGGAATAACTCCATTGGTAAAAGTTCAGCTCTTGCAATTGAGTCGTCGAAAAACACAAGTGAGACAAAAATTTTATTGAGTAATATAATTTATTTAGTCAACCTCTTACTTTTATTTTTTTAAAAAAAAAAACTCTTATTTTTGTTACGTACCTATATATATGTATTGGAACAGTGTACGTACCAAGAACAAAAACAATAAATATTCAAACAAGAAAATACAGCATTTGGCCAAATGATGAAGATGAAGAATCATATGTTGGTCTTATTTGCAGCCTACTTTAGTCTTGTTGGTAAATTAAGTGGCTTTAGACCAGCGGGGGGCAGTGACGAGATTGATGTTGGGTTAATCGTTGATATGGGATCAAGGGAGGGAAAGATTATACATAACTGTGTTTCCATGACGGTTTTAGATTTCTATAGCTTACATAGGGACTACCAAATGAGGATAGGTCTTCATACAAGAGACTCCAAAGGAGACACTTTGTTGGCTCTATCCGCAGGTAATAAGCTTTTCTTCTGATAGGCAGAAGTCTTATACAAAAGACTCCAAAGGAGACACTTTCTGGATCGTGATATTAAGGTTCTGAGAAGGAACTCCATACTGTTAGTGAAGGTTCTGTGGTAGAATCATGACACTAAGGAAGCCAAGTGGGAACTTTAGGACTCAATGCGTCAATAGTATCCTCATCTGTTCTACTTAGGTGAATTTTTAGGTCGAAATTTTTTTTAGAGGGTAGAGTTATAACGCCATGAATAATTTATTTCTATTTCTGTAAATATCTTACACAACTGGGTATCTGCTTTTGTGGTTAAGTGTTCTGGGGTTGTGTATGAGGTCTTGAGTTCAAGTCCCAGATTGTTAATTTTGTTATTCTTGATCTAAGCCTTACCTTTGTTCAATGGGCTTTTATATAACTTTTTGTGAATCTATATCAGAATGAGCATGGGTATTATTTTTGCTCAGTTGTCTGATAGAGTTTCAGTGGAGCTAAAATTCTGAGGTGGTTGTGAGTTAGTGAGTTAGTGTGAGGAAAATTAGGGAGGTTATCAGATTGTTAATTCTGTCCTATTTTGAATTCTATTTCCCAAGATTTTTGTTCCTAACGTTTTTCTCTCTTTTCTTATCTCTCACTTTCATTCTTTTTTTTTGTTCTTCTTCGGATTTCTATTGTTCTCTTGTTCGACTGATTATTGCTACAGTTTTTTAGAATCGTTTATCGATTTAGAAAAGATTGTGATGCAGGAAATCGCTTTTCGACGGCTTAATTCGAGGTGGTGGTCATTTTTATTTATGCGGTATTAGTGGTCTCGGGAGTGATTTCACATTGAAAATGAATCAGTTATGTACTTGAAACGTAGAAAATCGAGCTTCGGTGAAAGTCAAAAACCCTTACTGTCGACGCTACACTGGTGTGTGCCTGGCCGTGTGGCTGGCCATGTGCGAGACACGGCAATGTGATCGACGAAGGCATGGCTGTGTACAGGGCACGACCGTGTGTAGCAAGAGTTTGGCCGTGTAGGCTATACGAGCTAGGCCAAGTTGGGCGTGTGGGCCCACACGGGCATTCCACATGGGCGTGTGGGTTTTTGGGCCAAGCCGTGTGGGCCACACGGGTAAGGCCAATCTGGGCTTGTGGGCCACATGGGCATGTGGGCCCACACGGATTTGTGGGCCCATATTTTTATAATTTTTCCCAGGGTTGTACGAGTCACTCCGATCGACTATGAGCCTTCTGTAGGGTCGATAAGGGCTAATTAAACCCCATTTCGTGTGTTATGATATTTGATAGACTAAGCTGAGTAGGATACTAAGTGTATGTCTGACTGTACTGCAATATGTATATTTGTATCTGTATATAAGTCTGATGAGCATGTTTAATCTGTTACATCTGTATCTGATTATCTGTGTCTGTTATTGGGGTGGGATTTGGATATATAAGGAAATATTCTGTACGACGATCATCGTCTATATTCTGGCAGCTGGGCTGCATATTATCTTACATGTGTCGTAATGGCACAATATGATGTGTAAGGATGGGTGGGTGTTATTAACCCCACATGGTGTGTTGAGATAGTCAGAGTTGGTGTGTAGAGGATGGAGGTAGGATTCTGTTTATCTGATCTGTATATCTGATTATGTATATTGTATCTGAAAAGGGCATTAGCCCAACTCTTTATCTGTATGATTGCATACTTAATTCTGTTGGGTTACACACTGAGTTTATGAAAACTTGCATTCGTTTGTTTGTTTTGTTCAGGTAATCCACAGTCTTAGGCCGATCGGTACGACGAAGCCTCTTGGTGACCACGAGTTCGTAAACTAGTTATGTTTATGGTTTTTATTTTAAGGATTATTTCTGGATTTTTGTAACAATTGGACTCTTCGGACTTTTTGGCTGATTTTCTTTTGGATTTGAATTTTCGTTTCAATACTTAATTTGCGACTGATATCTAAAAACTTTGGTTTCTACTAAAACAAAGGTTTTCTGAAAATACGAACTAATTTCTTAAAATACAACACTTTCGTAAGCTTCCGCTATAAAATATGTTTTAAGGCAAATTAATTAATTGAATAAACGTTTTGACAATGGATAAAGGGAAATAAGAGTTTTAAAACTGAAATGGTTTTAACATGTAGAGTTCGGTATCAAAACCCATTCTTTATGACACATCCTAATTTGGCAATAACGTTTAGGCCGAATTTAGAGTGTTACAAGTCATCCAAAAGAAATAAAGAAATAAATATAAGAAAGAATAAGGTAGGTTAAAATAAAGAAATAAATAATGAATATGTAAATAAAAAATGAATAAAATAAACGAATAAAGAGATCATATTAATTTCATCAATTTTGGCGCCGCTTTATGTAGGAATTGAGGCATGGTATAAGCTTTTATAAATTGTAACATTCAGTCAATACTTAAAATTAAGAAGGAAAAAATAAACATTAAAATGAATAATTTTAAAAAAGAAAACAAAATTACCTCACCAGCATTTGGATCAAGTTCTTCCTTATACATTTGAATCAAATTCGAATTTTGTAGTTATTTTTTTTAATTAAAAGATAATATTAAAAAAATCTAAAGCAAAAGTTCAATTGGTAACTAAGAAATATGAGACTCACGAGACTCAAACCAAAAGTATGAGGTGGAAATGAATTAAAACTAAGCAGGGAACATTCCAAGTTCACCCAGTCCCAATTTGGCAAGTCCATCAATTAAGCAATTAAGCAACTGATATCTCCTATGTCACTATGAAACGAGTCAATGTCAGAAACGACCTTCTAGAACCTCTAAGGGCTTTGAATAGGACTCAAACTTGGAGTCAATATTGTTGAGAGGATTTTACTTAAACCTTACTTGAACAGTACTATATTCAAATTGTAAAACGAATAATAACATTTTTCTAACAAAGTTGAATCACTCAAGTACTCAAGTAGATAACAAGAAATATATGAAATTTATGTTTACAATGGACTGCACCTATGTTCATGTTTAGGATTCGTAGATGCACCTTTTAATATTGTCATTTGGCTCATTTCTTAGATTCAAACCAGCATCATATCTTTGAGAATATAATATATCTTATCACTACATTTAATACATATCAATAATATATATATATATATACACACACCAAAGTTATCTCCCATCCTTATCTCACGGCCGGCCTCGATTGAAAAGAAAGTCTATTTGATTAAATTACAAACAACCATAAGATAACTCAAATTTTACTCTTTGAATATTTAGCCGGCCTCGATTGAAAAGAAAGTATTTTTATTACAAATCCCAGTTAATTTCATCTTTGAAGTTCAATTTGTTTAATAAATCATTGGACAAAAAACTTGACTTTGTTATTGACCTGACCTGGTGGACAAGTTAAATTTAAATCTCGATTTTGATCATCTTTGTCGTTGCTCATGTGCTTCCCTTATAAATTTATTTTACTTGGTGGAAATTACTTTGAACGGAGCAGTTGAGAATGAAAATTGTTGGAAATAAGTGCCATATACAAAATTGCATTGTAGCTTCGTCGATTAAAATAAAAAGTTATATCACTTTGATTGGAGACAAAATATTTATCGTTCTTTTAAGTTAAAATCATGTAAATCTAATCAATAAGAAGCTGCGATGATGGTGAGGGCTTAGTGGATGCTGAGATGGTTTATTAGTAAATGATTGGCTGTCGAGGGGTTGAGGGCTTGGGGTATTTGTATATATTTACATATCACCATTTAGGTTACATATAGGAAATTAATTCGGATTACGTACCAAGAACAAATGTTGCTGTTTTTTGCTTTCTACTTCAGTCTTCTCGATCGGTGAACTAAGTGGCCAAGTTGGTGGCCTTAGACTGGCCGGTGGTGGCAAGGTCGGTGTCGGGTTAATCGTCGATATGGGATCAAGGGAGGGGAAGCTTATACATAGTTGTGTTTCCATGGCCATTTCCGATTTCAATAGCTTTCGTAGGGACAATCAAATGAGGATAGTTCTTCATACAATAGACTCCAAAGGGGATCCTAATTTACATACTTTATCTGTCGGTATGTAAGCTATATTTTACTTTTGAAGTTAATTTATTATTATTAATAAATATAGGGTGCAATGGTAAGTCATAGAAAATAATATTGTTGAGAGGGTCAGTATTAAACTTTGAAAAGATTAATCTCTATAAACAATAATAAGATACATATTATCTATTATTTAATAAATTTGATATAAAATTAGATTACGTCACACTTACAATGTGGGTGAAAAAATATTTTTTAAATAATAATTATAGGTAGAGTGATAAATAAGTACTTGTATATAAATTTTATTAAACGCATGCTCAATATTTGGATATGTTATTTTTAGTTATTTTATTTAAATATTGTATAAAAGTATGAAAATGCATAAACAACATCATAGTAATATTAATTATTTTTTTAAAGAAAAAGTATATTAATTTTTTTAACTAACTTAACTTGATTAACCTATGACGCTAAATCAATATTTTATGATAAGTATTGATATAGATATCAATTTTGCCAAAAAAAATGTTTAATATAATATTTGGTACTTGAACTTGACACTTTTTTTAATTTGGTATCTAATTTTTTTTGTCCAATTTGGAACCCAAACTTGACAATTTTTCCTAATTTGGTACATAAACTTGACACTTTTTCTTAAGTTGATACTTAAACTTTTTCGGGATCTAATTTGGTACCTAATCTTTTTTTTTGTTCGATTTGGTACTTGTCAAACGTTTTACAAATTAATCCAATATACTAATAATGTTATTTTTTTATGAAGTAGTAAAAATAATCAATGAATGACTGACATGTGATAGATGATATGATTTTTTTTTTGTATTTTATATGTTCAATTAATTTTAGTTTTATTTATTTAATTAATTATTTTGTTAATTGAAAATAATAAATTTATTTTAATTTTGGGTTTTAAAAAAAATCTTATTTAACATTAATTCGTCTAATACTAATAATATTTTTGTAGCATAACAAAAAAAAATTAACACCATTAATGTTTTGCATAATTTGTATAACATTTAATAAATTTAGGTACCAAATTGAACCTAAAAAAAAAAACTTAAGTACCAAATTGGACCCAAAAAAATTTAGATATCAAATTAGGAAAAAAGTGTCAAATTCAAAGTTCAAATACTGAATTGAGCTAAATTAAATACTAAATTAAAAAAAATCAAGTTGAAATACTAAATTAAGCAAAAAAGAAGTTCAAACTTTGAAATGGTCGGCAGTAGTCAATGTTACCGATTGGTTAGACTCGTTAATGGAGACGAAATTTCCTACAACTTCTATCGAAAGGTACATTATTAGTAAATTATTTTAGACATTCGGTTAAAAAAAATTTTATCTTATGTTCTTAAATATAAAAAATACTCGTCTTTTCATTTTTTTATGAATTATGTTTGTATTAAAAAATTAATTGGGTTAAACTTGTTTGTATTAACTTGTTGTGTTCATAGATTTACTGTAATTGGATTAAGTTCAATCCAATTCTAAATATGAATTCAAATTTTATTTAAATTTGTTTATATTTATAAATGATTAGTCGAAATTTATTATTTTATTTTTAAACTCATTTTATATAAAAAAAAGCATATATTTTTAAAATTAATATTTATTAATTTTATATAATATCTATTTTATTAAAATTTTAAACATAAACAAATTAAATATTTAAATTATAATATCATATATATTTAAACAATATTACACAAACTACATAATATATAAATACTAAATAATAACATATTTTTAAATCAAAAAATTGATTAGGCTCAAGTCGAATTAAAGCCTTTAATGTTGGACCTCAAGCCTAGTTGATATTTTGAAACAAGCTTTTTATTTTTTTTCGAAACCCATTTCCAAATCTAATATTTTTTAGGCTAAATGTTTAAATTAGGGTTTAATTTTTTAAGAGTTGTTCATATAAGAGCCTAACCTTTCAAAATAGTCATATAATGGTCAAATCTTTACGAAAGTGCTCAAATAAGAATTTTTCGCTCACTTCAATCCAATTTGTAGTAAGAATTAAGTCAATACTAATGTGTTTAAAATAAAACATATGATAGTTGAATCAGATGTTATTTGAAAATAAAATAAAATAATAAAAACATAAATTCAAATTTAATATACTCATTTGAAAAGCCGTTATTTGAGCACTTTCGAAAATGTTTGGCCCTTATTTGGTCATTTTGAAAGATTAGCCTTCATTTGAGCACTTTCGTAAAGTTTTGTCTATTATATGACCATTTTGAAATGTTGGACCATGAGCAACCCCTAAAAAATTGTGTTCTAATTTGAGCATTTAGGGTAAAAGTATCATGGAGGCCCTTATATTAGGAATTACATTGCATTTTGCCCATTCTACTAAAAAAACTGAGCAAATTAATCCCTATAAACTAGATCAAATAACAAATTGATCTTTCTGATAAAAATTCCATTCATTTTTATTGTTAAATATTGGTCATTTAACATCAGCATAAGGTGTACACCTAATACATCACATGTAGCTCTCATTATTTCGTCAACCATGTCAATTTTAACATAAGAAATGAGTGAATTTTTTAAAAGAAAGAATAAATTTACTATTTGATCTAATGTACAAAGATTAATTTGTCCATTTTTTAAATTAGATACAAAATTTAATCTAATTTCTAATATAGGAGCCTCCATGGTATTTTTAAGCATTTAGCCATATTTTTATCAAAAAAAAAAGATTCAAATTGTTAACCTCTTATGCTATACATTTCCTATCCAGCTTATAACCTCTTGGAGAAGGCGAAAGTCAAGGTCATCCTGATCAGTGCACAAAAATCAACATTAGACACAAAGGTTTTGGCTGAGTTTGGAAATCAAACCAAAATTCCAGTAATCTCAGTTTCAAGCTCCACAATTGATGACGACCTGAACACAATACAATGGCCTGGTGGGACATCAACCATTCCCAAAGGTCGAATGATGCAAACAAGTACTAATAAGACCCTAAAGATTGCTGTTCCAAAATCGAACGGGTCCCTCAATTGCTGAAAGTGGACCCTGATCTTCAAACCAATACCACCATTTTCTCTGGTTTCTGCATAGCTGTTTTCGAAGCTGCAATAGCGGGTTTGAAGTATCAAGGGTCATATGAGTTTGTCCCCTTCGAATATAATAACCCAAACATCGGTGAGGCTTACAATGATCTTATCTACCAAGTATATCTCCAGGTATGGTTCGTAACAATTTTATCTGGTTCGTTTATGCCACTTGCTTTCACTGATTGTGCTATGGATAAACAAAAACAGAAGTACGATGGTGCTGTTGGGGACATAACAATCAATGCAAATAGATCTTTGTACGTAGATTTCACTATGCCATTTACCGATATAGGAGTGGGGATGGTTACTCGGTTAACTCCAAAGGACAACCAAAACTTGTGGATTTTCTTGAAACCACTAACACCAGGACTTTGGCTTACAATTGTGGGAGCTTATGTGTTAGCAACTTTTGTTATTTGGCTAATCGAACGTCCTGCATTAGCTGAGCAACAAACCCAGCAATCAAATGGGCAAATTGGAAGGATGATTAGCTTCTCCTTCTCCATCCTTGTTTTTGCACAATGTAGGCACACTCTCGCACATCTATTTTGTTCGAAGCGTAATTTTACTATTGGTGATTGAATTTTCACGTGATTTGATTGAGTAAAAATACATTTAGCAATTAAAAAAGTTTTTAGACATATTAAAATAGAGGGACTAAATCTTAAATTTTAGCATAATAGAAGGATTAAAACTATCATTAGACCCAAAAGATAATCCATTTGTTCAATGCCTTTTTCTATAATCTGTTTATACTTGTTTTATTTATCTTAATTTTTTTTAAATGATGGTTTCTTTGAAAATGTGAATTTACAGGGGAGAAATTAACCAGCAATTTGTCGAGATCCGTGGTTGTTTTGTGGGTGTTTGAGATGTTCATAGTGGGTTCGAATTACACCGCGACCTTGACATCAATGTTGACGGTCCAACATATCGAGTTCATCTCAAAGGTGGACAACATAGGACATCGATTAGGTCCTGTTACCCAAGAAGTTGTTGGCATTCTAAACATCCAGAATTCTAGTTCAACTTCTAAATGGCTTACTTCACCTGCAGAGTTTGAAAAAGCTTTATCGGAAGGTAGCAAAAATGGTGGCTTCTCTGCTATAATTGATGAGATGCCATACATCAACGTCTTCCTAGAAAAATATTCAACACATTATTCTATGGTCGGCCCTGTCAATCGTACCACCAATGGCTTTGGCTTTGTAAGTTATCAATTTCTCCTAATTGTTTTACATGCATATACTTTTAGGGCAAACTTGATTATGGGAGGGATCGAGTTGACTTACCGTTTAGCCCCCTTTTTTTTTTTCGATTAAGCCCATTGGACGTGAGAATGAAGTTAAGATTTTAGTGATGAGGTTCAACATAAAATTATAAATTTTGAGGGTACACAATTTAAAATACTTTTTTTCATTTAATCTAGAGGGTAAAAGGACTTGAGTTATTATCTTTCGGAGGGGCAAAATTGTGACTTTTGCATTGAGATTTTGTAAAAAGTCTCATTTAAGGTTTTAGGTTATAATCCAAAAAATGCATGTTTCAAGATACAAAATTTTAAGATATTGTGAGTATTCAGATAATAAATGTGTGAAGAGATGTCTAAATTTCGACACATATGAGGACTATTTATATGCTTGTGTATTAGACCTATTGTTTTAACTTTATTTTGAAACCTTCAGGTATTTTCAAAGGGTTCAACCTTGGCTCGAGACATATCAAGAGAAATAGCAAAACTCAGAGAAGATGGGAGACTTGAAATGCTTGAAAATGTGTGGTTCAAAAGTTCAACCACTAATTTTGATTCGAGGGATACTTTCAACAGTGTGAACCCACTTACAATAAGTGACTTTCGAGGCTTATTCTTTTTCAGTGGAACCTTTTCAGCTTTAGCCGTTCTCTTGTTTTTTGCTTCCTTGCTTCGCAAAAACTTTCATGTTATGAAAAAATGGGGACAACCTAAGATTGTGAAACAATACGTTTGCATGAAATTTTTCAAAAATAGAAAAGACGCCAATGTAATACACCCAGAGTTTGATAATCTCTAAAGTTCATGAAGTTATATCATGAGCCTCGAATTGTATGAAACTGTGATTCCACGTCATCCTTATGCCTTTTCAATAGGAGAATAACAAATCAGATTTTTCTTCCTGATTTTTAGCATTATTAGTTGGATTTGAATTTGTTTTCAGGAGGAAAAAAACTGGAAATCATGAGGAAAAATCTGATTTGTCATTCTGCTATTGGAAAATGATAAAAATAATGTAGAATTACAGTTTCATACAATCTTTTCTCTCTCCTTATATATAAGTTGTTGAATATTGGCAATATCCCACATTAGGAAAAGATAGAAATGGAGGGGGTTTGGTTTGTTATATATAGAACCCCTCCCCCTTTGGTTGTATCATCCCAAAATCTTCTCCTTTGTAATATTTCTAGAGGAAATATTAATTTGGTAGTGTCCGAGGACGTAAGCTAAATTGGCCGAACCTCGTTAAAACTCTGGTATTTTATTTCTTATTTGTTTACTTTTATTTAATAGCTTTATGTTGGTTATATTTATTTAGTTATTATTGCTATAAATATCTAAGTGAGTTCTGTCTAGTTGTTGGGTTTTAAGCGGGACCATTGTGACCCCTCCAATTTAACTGGGAATTTTCTTAGTATAATTGTTGGCATAATAATTATCTAAATATTTCTGATAATATTGTTATTAATATTATCGTCGCTTCCGCAACAATTGGTATCCGAGCCAAGGTTTTGTAGTATGCTCTGTGTTTGCAGCTTAGTCTGATCTTACACATCAGAAACATTTCCTAAAGCTTGTGGGTATTCTGCATTTGGTGGCTATTAAGTAGAAGCTATGGCAAAAATGACAGAAGAAAAACCATCCATATCAACAACTTCCACTTCGTACATTTTGCCGAGGATTGGAACTGCAAATACGAGATTTGTAGTGGAAATTTTTGATGGAACAGGTCATTTCGGCATGTGGCAAAGTGAGCTTCTAGATGCCCTCTTTCAACAGGGTCTAGATATTGCCATTGAGGAAGAAAAACCAGAAGGGGTTGATGATAAAGAATGGAAGACCATCAACCGATTGGCATGTGGTACAATTCGATCATGTCTTTCCAGAGAGCAGAAGTATACATTCAGTAAAGAGACTTCTGCAAGTAAATTGTGGAAAGCATTGGAGGAGAAATTTCTGAAGAAGAACAGTCAAAATAAGTTACATATGAAGAAAAGACTGTTTCGTTTCAGTTATGTTCCTGGTACCACGATGAACGAGCACATTACCAATTTTAATCAGCTGGTGGCTGATTTGTTGAATTTGGATGTGACTTTTGAAGACGAAGACTTGGCGTTAATGTTGTTGGGATCGCTTCCTGAGGAGTTTGAGTACCTTGAAACTACTCTACTTCATGGAAAATCGGAAGTAACTTTCAATGAAGTAACTGCTGCATTGTATAGCTATGAACTACGCCGAAAGGATAAGTTGAAAGGTTCAGGTGAAGCAGCAGTGGAAGCATTGGTAACAAGAGGTCATCAGCAAAGTCAGTCTAAGGGGAAGAGAAGAAAGTCCAAAGGTCGAGCTGTTGCCAAAGATGAATGTTCTTTTTGCAAAGAAAAAGGACATTGGAAGAAAGATTGTCCAAAATTGAAGAAAAAAGGGAAGACTCCGCAAGATGCAAATGTTGCAGAATGCAATAGTGAAGCAGAGTCAGACTTTTCTCTTAGTATGACATCTTCAACATTATATGCAGATGAGTGGATCATGGATTCTGGTTGTTCCTATCATATGTGTCCCATTCGGGAATGGTTCTTTGAATTTCAAAAACTAGATGAAGGGGTTGTTTACATGGGTAATGATAACACATGTAAAATAGCCGGGATAGGTTCAATTAAACTGAGGAGTCATGATGGATCTACTAGAATTTGCGGGATGTACGATATGTCCCAAAGTTGAAGAAGAATCTCATCTCTTTGGGGTCGTTAGAATCTAAAGGCCTAGTTGTGACAATACGAGATGGAGTTCTTAAAGCAACTTCAGGAGCATTGGTGATGTTGAAAGGCATAAGAAAGAACAATCTGTATTACTACCAAGGTAGTACAGTGGTCGGGACAACAGCAGCAGCAATTACGAGTACCAAGAAGGACGCTGAGGCAACACAGCTGTGGCATATGCGTTTGGGCCATGCTGGTGAAAAATCCTTGCAAACTCTAGCCAAGCAAGGATTATTGAAAGGTACAAAGACTTGCAAACTTGAATTTTGCGAGCATTGTGTTCTGGGAAAACAACGAAGGGTGAAATTTGGCACTGGGATTCACAATACTAAAGGTATTCTGGATTATGTGCATTCTGATGTATGGGGACCGTCCAAGACTCCATCACTTGGAGGAAGACGTTATTTTGTCACCTTTATTGATGATTTTTCCAGACGAGTTTGGGTGTTTCCTATGAAGAACAAAGATGAGGTGCTTGAAGTTTTCCTTAAGTGGAAAACTAAAGTTGAAAATCAGACAGGAAGGAAGATTAAGGTTCTCCGATCAGACAACGGTGGAGAATATAAAAGCGATCCTTTCCTGAAGATATGCCAAGATTGTGGCATAGTAAGGCACTTCACCGTAGGTGGAACACCGCAACAGAATGGGGTGGCAGAGCGTATGAATCGAACGCTTGTGGAGAAAGTTCGATGTATGTTATCTAATGCTGGATTAGATAGAAAGTTTTGGACTGAGGCTGTGACGTACGCTCAACATCTCATCAATCATTTGCCATCATCTGCTATAAATGGCAAGACTCCTTTGGAGAAATGGTATGGAAAACCTGCTACTGATTATGACACCTTGCGCATTTTTGGTTCTATTGCATATTATCATGTGAAAGAATCAAAGTTAGATCCAAGAGCAAAGAAGGCTCTATTCATGGGCTTCAATGCTGGTGTTAAGGGATATCGTTTGTGGTGTCTAGAGGCAAAGAAGACGATAATCAGTAGGGATGTTACCTTTCATGAATCTGCCATGTTGAATAAGGTAAATCCAGAAGGAGTGAGTAGTACTTCGCAGCAGGTGGAGTTTGAGCAGAGTGTGGTAATTCCAGCAGAAGGTACCACTAGTGATTCTTCATTGGCAGATGCAGAGTCAGATGAGGAAGAGGTTTCTACCCAAGAACCTCAACAGCAATCAGAGCCAATTGCAGTCAGAAGGCAGAGACGAGAAATTCAGAAACCAGCTCGTTTCACTGACATGGTAGCTTATGCACTTCCAGTTGTTGATAATATTCCATCCACTTACACCGAAGCCATTCAGAGTTTAGAGAATAATAGATGGTTAGGTGCAATGGAAGAGGAAATGCAATCTCTAGAGAAAAACAAGACGTGGAAGTTGGCACAACTACCAAAAGGGAAGAAGGCGATTGGTTGCAAATGGGTATTTGCAAAGAAAGAAGGATTTCCCGACAAAGAAGATGTTCGTTACAAGGCAAGGTTAGTGGCTAAAGGCTACGCTCAGAAGGAGGGAATTGACTATAATGAGGTATTTTCTCCAGTTGTTAAACATTCCTCCATTAGAATTTTGTTGGCCTTGGTAGCGCAGTTGAATTTGGAGCTAGCTCAACTTGATGTGAAGACCGCGTTTCTACACGGTGATTTGAAGGAGGAAATCTATATGACTCAGCCAGATGGATACAGGGTTGCTGGTAAAGAAAATTGGGTGTGTAAACTTAGCAAATCGTTGTACGGATTGAAACAATCTCCGAGACAATGGTACAAACGATTTGACAGGTTCATGAAGGACCAGAAGTACAAAAGAAGCAAATACGATCATTGTGTGTATTTGCGCAAGCTTCAAGATAATTCCTACATCTACTTACTCTTGTATGTTGATGATATGCTGATTGCAGCAAAGAGCCAAATGGAGATTGATAGACTGAAGGCTCAGTTGAGTAAAGAGTTTGAGATGAAGGATTTAGGGGAAGCTAAGAAGATTCTCGGCATGGAAATAACTCGGGATAGAAAGAGGGGCAAACTTTGGCTGTCACAAAAACAGTATTTGGAGAAGGTACTACAACGTTTCGGTATGTCTGAAGGTACAAAACCTGTAAGTACCCCACTTGCTCCTCATTTTAAACTAAGTAACCAGTTATCTCCAACGACTAAGGAAGAACAAGAGTACATGGCAAAAGTCCCATATGCAAATGCAGTTGGAAGCTTGATGTATGCAATGGTATGTACGAGACCAGATATTTCACAGGCTGTTAGTGTTGTTAGCAGGTACATGCATGATCCGGGCAGGGGTCATTGGCAAGCTGTGAAATGGATTCTGCGGTATCTCCAAAATACCATAGATGTCGGATTGGCATTCGAGCAGGATGAATCATTTGGTCAATGCATAGTTGGATATTGTGATTCTAATTATGCAGGTGATTTGGATAAGCGACGGTCTACAACTGGCTATTTGTTTACTTTAGCGAAAGCGCCAGTTAGTTGGAAATCTACCTTACAGTCCACGGTGGCTTTGTCTACAACAGAGGCAGAGTATATGGCAATTACAGAGGCTGTGAAGGAAGCAATTTGGCTTCATGGATTGCTTAAAGACTTGGAAGTTGGTCAGAAACAACTTAAGGTGTATTCTGACAGTCAGAGTGCTATTCATTTAGCAAAGAATCAAGTTTTTCATGCACGAACGAAGCACATAGACGTTCGCTATCACTTGCGGGAAATTCTCGAAGAAGAGGAGATACTTCTCCAAAAGATTCACACTACGGAGAATCCTGCAGATATGCTGACTAAAGTGGTTACAAGGGCCAAGTTTGAACATTGTTTAGACTTGATCAATGTCCGACACATTTGATATGGCGTCGTTGGCGCAAATTTGAAGACACTATTGAAGTTTGTGTTATGAGAAGATGTTCGAAGATGTGGAATATCGCCAAGGTGGAGATTTGTTGAATATTGGCAATATCCCACATTAGGAAAAGATAGAAATGGAGGGGGTTTGGTTTGTTATATATAGAACCCCTCCCCCTTTGGTTGTATCATCCCAAAATCTTCTCCTTTGTAATATTTCTAGAGGAAATATTAATTTGGTAGTGTCCGAGGACGTAAGCTAAATTGGCCGAACCTCGTTAAAACTCTGGTATTTTATTTCTTATTTGTTTACTTTTATTTAATAGCTTTATGTTGGTTATATTTATTTAGTTATTATTGCTATAAATATCTAAGTGAGTTCTGTCTAGTTGTTGGGTTTTAAGCGGGACCATTGTGACCCCTCCAATTTAACTGGGAATTTTCTTAGTATAATTGTTGGCATAATAATTATCTAAATATTTCTGATAATATTGTTATTAATATTATCGTCGCTTCCGCAACATAAGTTCCTAGTATGTATTGTTTCAAAAGAATATTTTCACTACTTAATACCTTGTTTTCCCGTCATATAGGTTATTTTGATGGTAATAAATTTATTTCATAGAGTATTACTAGTTTCTAATCTCAAGAAATGTATTAGTTAAGTTGTATGTATCAATTAAAACATAATTATAATTATAAAATTTGTAGCATTTTAAAATTATTATAATTGAGAAAGTAAAAATAATATAATATAAATGTTTTATTTTTTAAAATTTAATATTTTGTATTACCATCAATTAAAATTAAGAAAAGTTAAATTTTAAAATAAACTTAAATTATTTACTAATATTCATCAAATTGACCAAAAATTTAAATTAAAAAAAAATCTTCAAATCAATTTACTCATTTTTTATAGTATAAATAGATGAAATTTTAATAGAAAAGTTTAGTTTACCCTTTGATCCTAACGTATAAAGATTAAATTATCTATTTTTTAATAAAATTGATCAAATACAATTTAACTCTTAATATAAAATCATCCATAATACTTTTATCATAAAAATTTCCAATAATCATCGCATCAAACAACTGATGCATCTTCTTTTGCCAGTGTCTAGGTGCAAAGTTTGTTAAATAAAGCTTTGAAGTTGAACTTGTCCAATTTTTGAAGTTACCTATTAATAAATGGTTAAATAAAAACTCGAACGTTGACTTTGTTATTGACTTTGATCATCCTTGTCGTTGCTCGATAAACACATTCCCTTTGATTTATTCTACTTGAGAGGAAGTTACTTTACTCGGAGCAGTTAGGAATGAAAATGTTGGAAAATAAGTGATATATCTAACTTCCATATTACATTATTTATCAAATCACCTCAAAATTATTTGTCTTGTGGATATCACATTAGTAAAGTTAATCAATGCTAATTTTTTCATCTATTTTAGGACGATTTGACAATCAATATGAATTTAAAAGCTAAAAGAGACGAAAAATTAAATAAATCAACTCTATTGTTACAGTAAATTATCTATTTGCTTTATACTATTACACCATAATCATCAGAACCTTTGTCTTGTAGTAAGCTAAATAGCTCCGATACAACTCACCAACCCAAACACTGAGTCTCAAGCTCAACATAAGTGAGTCACAAGTAAAATAAACAAAAGAAATTGGTTGAATGGATCCAGGCTTCATGTAATGACTTATTTTATGGATGAAGTCTATGGCACTAGATGGCCTTGGTTCATGGGGGAATAACTCCATTGGTAAAAGTTCAGCTCTTGCAATTGAGTCGTTGAAAAACACAAGTGAGACAAAAAATTTATTGAGTAATATAATTTATTTAGTCAACCTCTTACTTTTATTTTTTTTAAAAAAAAAAGAAAAACTCTTATTTTTGTTACGTACCTATATATATGTATTGGAACAATGTACGTACCAAGAACAAACGCAATAAATATTCAAACAAGAAAATACAGCATTTGGCCAAATGATGAAGATGAAGAATCATATGTTGGTCTTATTTGTAGCCTACTTTAGTCTTGTTGGTAAATTAAATGGCCTTAGACCAGCGGGGGGCGGCGACGAGATTGATGTTGGGTTAATCGTTGATATGGGATCAAGGGAGGGAAAGATTATACATAACTGTGTTTCCATGACGGTTTCAGATTTCTATAGCTTACATAAGGACTACCAAATGAGGATAGGTCTTCATACAAGAGACTCCAAAGGAGACCCTTTGCTGGCTCTATCCGCAGGTAATAAGCTTTTCTTTTACTCTTTGCTTCCAGAGCATATCACTATGGTAAAGGCTCAAATTTGTCCGGACCCAAAAAAATAAATCAAAAAATATAAAAATGAAATAATAGCAAGTTTAATTTAAAAAAATCAGACTCAAATTACAAGCCAAAATTTTAAAAACCTAATACAAAAATTACAAAACCCAAATAATAAAAAATCCAATGGCCCACAACACCTAAACAGAAAACAAAAAAAAAACCCTAGCCTCTGCCGGCTCCTGCTCCACCACCTACTCTGTCATCGTCACCTGCAAAGAAAAAAAAAGAAAAGACATAAACCAAATATGAGCAGTTGAAACAGTAGAAATAAAAAATGTAAATCGGCTATAAAATCCTGAAAACCGATTGTAAAGGGGTACCATTTTTGAAAAACATAGAAGAAAATATACAAAAAAAAAAAGAAAATCGATTGTAAAGGGGTTCCCCTTTTTGAAAAACATAGAAGAAAATATACAAAAAAAAAGATTGAATATGATAAGAAAAGTGACTTTTTTTACATTCATTTTTATCTTTTATTTTCGAAATACATAAAATAAAATAAAAAACCAAATCTTTTACATCTATCGTCGTTGCTTCTCCCTCCGTTCTGGAAGACCGACAGGCCCTTGGGGGTTAGTTGAATGGTCGCGACGGAAGTGGGTAGAAATGAAGGATTCTTTTGTTTCTTTTTGAATTTTAAAGGCCTTTTTTAGCGTATTAACCCCAGATCTGGATTCTACTCGAAAAAAGGAAAAAATAGGGTTTTGACATTTTTGGCCACTGTGGATGGTGGAGCCATCACTGATGACAGGCGGCCGATACTGTGGAGGTTCGCCGGAGCCATGGCCAGCCGAAGGATGGCTTGTAGAGAAAACAGAGAGGGATTTTTGTTTTTTATTTTTTTTTGGAAGAGGTTTAAAATGATTATTTTTTGTGATTTTTTGGGATTTATAAGGATATGAAACGACACTATTTTGGGCTTGACTCTCAAATGCTAAAACGACGTCGTTTAGAATTATAACCCGAAATCCGACCAGAAAGTGAGTAAGGTCCCTGTGTTTTTTCCTCTTAAGGCGATATTTACGAATTTAGTCCTTCCACCTTCTGGGTCGTTTTAATTTAGTCCTAATTTCACTATTTTTTTAGAAATTTTGTCATTTAGGTTTACCCCACTTTCAATTGAGTCCTCGGTTCGCTGATCTCCTAGAGAAGAGACACGTGTCCTAAGGATCGGGATAATTGCTCATTTGGTCATCATTTGTTTTCACGCTTTTCATTTTAGTCTTTTATTTATTTATTTTTCCCGATTTATCCTTTTAATTCCATTTAAGTTACAATTGAGTCTTTTATTTATTTATTTATTTACTTATTTACTTATTTATTAGTTTTTTACCATTTTTTAATATTTAAAACTGTTTTTATTTTATTTTCCTTTATTGTTCCTTTTTTACTTTTTTTTTATTTTTATTTTCTTTTTGTGCCTTTGTTATCTTGATCATTATTTTATTTATTATTATTTTATTAGTATCCATATATTTATCTCATATATATATATATATATATTTTACACATACTCGTGAATTGGATTATACACATGCTTTTATTGGCACATTTTTATTATTATTGTCATTGTTATTTTATTTTTACTTTTTGGGGTGCTCTTATTACTTTACTATTTCCGATATTATTTTTGGTATTTTCATGTCATGATCATTTATTTTTTAATATGCATCTTCCATGTTCTTATCTATTTTAAGTTACTTTATTTATTATTACTATGATATGATTGTTAATATTATTATTAAGATTATACTATTATTGTCATAGTATTCATTTATTTACCTATTATTTATCATTCCAATATTCTATTCATATAGCCATTTTATATTATTTATTTATCACAACAATACATTAAGTTTAGATTTGTACTTTGAGCTGGGAACTTTCTTCTGCTAATCACAATAAATACATATCGTTTTAAATATTACATTTGTTATTATTCAAAAAAAGGAAATTTTAAAAATAGACAATGTTTCGTATTTGGAGATTTGAGAAGTTGTACCCTAACTTACGGGGTTTCGATTTTCTCGTTGAATCTAAATGACCTAATATCCTCTTAAAATCAAAATACACGATATTTAATTAAATAATAAAAAATGTGAACTTATTTTTCAAGATTTCAAGGTGTCGTATTCTAACTTACAGGATATGACCTTTTGTTACCTCGAGATAAGATGACCTTTAACATACGTTTTAATTTATTCAAGCGATTTTTAAGTAAAAATAACATTGATGAAGAGGGATTGTATTTTAAATTCTCTTCGAGTTTTCAACTTTTGACACTAAGACATCAAGTAATCAACTAGGTACCAATTTTGGGCGTCACAAGGGTGTTAATCCTTCCTCGTGCGTAACCGACTCCCAAATCCATTTTATAAATTTTGTAGACCAAAAATCGTTATTTTAGTAAATCAAACCTTTTATTAAAACGATTAAATTACAAGGTGATCCGATCACACCTCACAAAAAAAAATTTGGTGGCGACTCTCATTTTCGTTTTTTAAACAAAAAGTCGATTTCAAAAAGGGTTTCAACAACTATTACAAATTATCTATCTCATTCTTCCTCTACTCAAATTTCCTACAATTTCTACCGAAAGGGAAAGATCTAGCCAGATGATTCATTATGTATATTAATATATAATGCTATTTTTTTTTTGAAAATTTATGATTAGATTAATAGTTACAATCAAATTTAATTATTATAAATGTCCTAATAAAATATTAATTAATCAAAATAAATTTAGAAGAAAATTCACAAATTAAATACGCACGAAAAAACTTGATAAATATAATTAAATATAAAAGTTATTTGTTTTTATTGATTGAGTGGTGTTGAGAAGTAAGCAAGTTGTTAGATGGTTAGTTACAATTAGTTTGCATGGAATAGTTTGTTACGATAGTTAGTAGTAGGATATAAATACAAGCTTGTAAGTTAAGTTAGGGGTGGTTTTTTCATAAAAGAAAATGTACTGTTAATTCTTGAATAATAAAAGTGTTCTTGGTCAGTTTTTAACATGGTATCAGAGCAAAGATGATCGGTTCATCTCCAGTGATCAGTGATTCTTCTGATCATTTTGTGTTCTCCCATATTGCTGGATATTGATGTTGGTGCTACTGGTTTGCTTTGTTTGTTGTTTTTTTTTTGGCTCTATAAGTTGACTAACGGGCTTCTAGATTGGCCCAAATTTAGTTGCTGGACAATTTTTTGGGGTTGGTAGTCTAGGGCACAATTTGCTCTTCATTGTTCTTCCTTAATCGTTGTTTTTGTTTCTCTGGTTTCTGTTTCATTAGCAGAGGCTTCGAAGCATGGTGAATCCCACTGAATCAGCCATTGATTTTAATCATCCCCTTTACCTTCATCCTTCCGATACTCCAAGTACCCTGTTGGTGTCTCACCAGTTGCTTGGAGTGGAAAACTACAATGTTTAGAGCCGAACAGTGAAGATTGCGTTGTTGGCTAAGAACAGGTTAGGGTTTGTAGATGGTACTTATTTTAAGGTTCTTTTCTGGATGAAATGGGTTATCAATGGGAATGGTGTACTGCGATTGTGTTGTCCTGGATTCTGAATACTGTCAGTAAAGAACTTTCAGTAGGCATCGTTTTCGCTTCTAGTGCAGCAGTGGTCTGGAACAACCTTGATGAGCGGTTTCATAAAATTGATGGTTCAAGAATCTATTTCTTGCATCGGGAAATTACCTCGCATCTTCAAGGGACTTCCTCCATCTCTGTATACTTCACTAAATTGCGATTACTTTGGGATGAATATGATATGCTTGTGCCAACTTCCACATGTGGTTGGGAACAATCTAGACAGAGTGTTGCGCATCATTTGCAACAACGCTTTTCAGTTTTTGATGGGTTTGAATGAGACCTATAATGTTGTGCGAAGTCAAATTTTGTTATTGAATCCATTGCCATCTGTTAATCACGTATACTCAATGCTTGTACAAGAAAAGTCGCAGAGGCAACATAGTCCCAATGATATTGGATCTGATCCGGTCTCGTTTCATTCAGCACACATGGTACAAAAGAAGAGGTTTAATAGTACTTGTGATCATTGCAAAATCAAAGGGCATAAGAGGGAGAATTGTTATCGACTAATCGGCCATCCTGCAGATTTCAAGTTTACTAAGTAAAAAGTAAACCCTAGGCCTGTATCTGTAGCAAATCATGCTACTGTCATTGATTCTACGAGTGGCAATGACTTGAATAGCAATGTTAGTTCTTGTTCACAAGCACCTGTCTTCACCCAAGCACAGTACAATCAAATCCTGAATCTATTGAACAAGAAGCCCACAATTGAAGTTGCTACAAGCTTAGCAGGTATGGTTAATGTTTGTCATACTTGGATTATGGACAAAGGAGCCACTGATCACATACTTTCTGACTTTCAATTCTTAGAATCTCTTGTTGCATGTGCGTCACATCCATCTTGTGTTTGGCTTCCCAATGGCTCCTCTATTCCAATTTTTTATATTGGTACATATAATGTACTACCCGATTTACAACTTACCAAAGTCCTATATGTCCCAAATTTTTATTATAATCTTCTTTCTATTTCTAAACTTACTGCTGATCTCAATTGTATTGTTTCATTTTATCCTCATTTTTGTCTTATCCAGGATCTATCAAGTGGAAATTTGAGGGGGATTGGTAGGGCGCAAGGTGGTCTTTACATCCTCAATCCGTCTTGGCAGACTAATGTGGATTCGACTCCATCAATTACTCCATCTGTTGCTTCCATTACAACTGTTGAACCTTCCTTTCTTTGGCACACTCGGTTGGGTCATGCTTCGGTTTCAAGATTGAATAAGGTGTCTAACCTTCCCTGTATAGTCTCCAATAGTGACAGTATTCACAAATGTTTTATATGTCCTCTTACTAAACAAACTAGGCTTTCATTTCCAAAAAGTACATCTCGTGTCAATTCTATTTTTTCTCTTGTTCATATAGACTTCTGGGGACCTTATCGAGTTTCTACTCATAGTGGTCATAGATAATTTTTAACTATTATTGATGATTACTCAAGGATGGCATGGATATACTTGTTATGGTGTAAAAGCGATGCTCTTGTATATCTTAAACAGTATTTTTCCTTTGTTAAAAATCAGTTTTCCACTAGTATTCAAATTGTTCGTAGTGATAATGGGTATGAATTTTTTAACACCGAATGCCATGAGTTTTTCAATATGTCAGGGGTTATACATCAAAGTTCATGTGTATATACTCCTCAACAAAATGGTGTTGCTGAGGGAAAACATCGAGATTTACTTGAGGTTGCTAGGTCTCTTAAGTTTCAGTCTCATATGCCTAGTAAATTTTAGGGAGAATGTGTGCTCACTGCCTGTTTTTTAATAAATCGATTTCCTTCTCCTATTTTACGCTGGAAAAGTCTTTTTGAAATGTTGTATCAAAAACCTCTAAATCTTTCTCATTTAAAGGTTTTTGGTTGTCTTTGTTATGCTATTGTCCCTAATTATCATGATAAAATTTTCTTCTAAAGTGATTCCATCCGTGTTTATGGGTTATTCTCTTGTCCAAAAGGGTTACTTGTTATTCAATCTTGAAACCAAAACTTTTTTTGTTAATTGTGATGTCGTTTTCCATGAAACGGTGTTTCCTTTTACCTTTCCTGCCACAATTTCTTCTTTTTTCCCTACTGATGATGGTTTCAACTTTCTTCATCTTGAACCTTTACCTTCAATATATATCCCTTCTTTACATATTGTGCCAGCACCTAGTTCTTCTTCAACTTTATTGTCTACATCTGATACTCAACATCCTAATTCTCGTCCCCCTTTACGTGGCACTACACGGTCTGTCAAGACTCTTGCTTGGATGAATGATTACGTCTGTTCCAACCAGTCTTCAGCTTCTTTTACCACAGGTTCTTACCCTATTTCTCATGGATATTCTTCTTCACATTTACCTGTTCACACTCGGTTATTTGTAGCTCATATTTTTTCTTTAATTGAACCCCAAACATACGCTGAGGCCATTTCAGATCCACGATGGGTTGCTGCCATGCAACAAGAAATTCAGGCTTTGGAAGCTAAAGGTACGTGGGAGGTTGTTTCCTTACCTGCTAGTGTGGTGCCCATTGGCTGTAAATGGGTGGATAAGATCAAGTATAACTCTGATGGTTCTGTTGAACGCTTTAACGATCGATTAGTCGGGAAAGGATACAATCAGCAAGCTGGCATTGATTTTCAGAAAACCTTCTCCCCTGTTGTTAAGCATGCTATAGTTCGAACTGTTATTAGTTTGGCCGCCATACATGATTGGCCTCTTTTCCAGATGGATGTTTCAATGCTTTTTTGCAATGGGATTTGTTTGAGGAGGTGTATATGGATATTCTAGCTAGTTTTCGCACACAAGGAGAACATAAGGTATGTCGTTTGCTCAAATCATTGTATGGCTTGAAGCAAGCCTCTAGACAATGGAACCTAAAGCTCACTGAAGCGTTGCTGAAAAGGGGTTACACACAGAGTAAATATGATTATTCCTTATTTTCTAAAAGAAAAGAGGGTAACATTGTCATCCTACTTGTTTATCTTGATGATTTATTAATCACAATGAATGACATTGGCATGATAAATGAGTTAAAGCAGGTCTTGCACCAGAATTTCAAAATGAAAGATTTAAGTGAATTGAATTTTTTCCTTGGGATAGAAGTAATGAGATCACGTGAAGGAATTGTGTTGAATCAATGAAAGTATGCATTGGAATTAATAGCTGACGTCGAGTTAGAAGAAGCAAAACCAGCGAGTACGCCTCTTGAACAAAATCAGAAACTGACTTCAGTAGAGTATGATGACTCGGTACAAATGAAGACTAGTGGGGATGACTTGCTCACGGATATTACAGTATATCAAAGGCTTCTTGGAAGGTTGTTGTACTTGACCAATACATGTCCAAACATAATGTTTGCAGTCCAGCACTTAAACCAGTTGTTAGAATTAAGTGACCTGAATCCTTATTTAAATAAAATACAGTGGTAAAATAAAATAAAAGAAGAATCCATATAGAATTACACTTCTTTTATTTTTATTTTAGAATAAGGTTTTTTAAACCTTATTAAATTCCATATATTTGATATTTATTAGAATAAGATGTTTCAGTCTTACTAGAATATGGCTTTATAAGCCTATAAATAGATATAGTCTATTCCTCTTATAATTAATTCGAATTCGACATAGTGAATTTTCTTCTCCTCTGCCCGTGATTTTTTCTCGAAAGGATTTCCACGTAAAAATTTGTGTGTTCTTTATTTTATTTTTTTATTTTTTTCTCAAATTGGTATCTGAGCTTCCGGGTTATTCATCTCGATCACCATAATGGCATCTTTGAAGTATGAAATTCTGCTGTTAGATCGCAACACTAAATTTACGTTGTGGCAGATTAAGATGCAAGCAGTTTTTGTGCAGATGGATCTGGAGGATGCCCTGCTAAGGATAGATAAGATGCCTTTGACATTAACAGATGAAGAGAAGAAGCGTAATGATCAAAAGGCGTTAACACAATTATATTTGCATTTGTCCAACGAAATTCTGTAAGATGTGATGAAAGGGAAGACTGGCGCTGCATTATGGAAGAGGCTAGAACAAATATGTATGTCAAAAACTCTAACAAGCAAGTTACATATGAAGCAGCATCTTTATGCTCATCGTTTGGAGGAAGGTGCGTCTGTACACGAACACTTAACAATGTTTAAAGAAATTCTCTCAAACTTGGAGGCCATGGAGGTTCAATATGATAAGGAAGATTTAGGGTTGATTCTACTTTGTTCGTTGCCCCCGTCTTATTCAGCCTTTAGAGACACAATTTTATATAGCCGCGAATCTCTCACAGTTGATGGGGTTTATGATTCTTTAACCTCGTATGATAAGATGAAACATCTTGTGGTTAAACCCGACTCTCAGAGAGAGGGTCTCATTGTTCGTAGGAGACAAGATCGGAATGCTGATGATAATCATGGTAAGACACAGGAATGGAATCCTCGTGGTAAATCTAAGGGTAGATCAAAGTCTTCAAATAGAGGTAAAACTTGTAACTTCTGCAAGAAGAAAGGGCACATTAAATCTGAATACTATAAGCTACAGAACAAGATTAAAAGGGAGGTTGCAAATCAAAAGAGAAAACAACTAGAAAATTCTGGTGAAGCTGATGTTGTAGAAGACTACAGCGATGGTGAACTTCTAGTCACTTCTGTCAATGATTCTAAAGTAAGTGAGAGTGGATACTTGATTCAGGCTACACCTTCCACATGAGTCCTAATCGGGATTGGTTTACAACTTACGAAACAGTGTCTGAAGGTGTTGTTTTGATGGGAAATAATACTTCATGTAAAATCACAGGTGTTGGAACAATTAAAGTTAATATGTTTGATGGAGTTGTCAGAACACTTAGTGATGTATGACATGTTCCAAAATTGAAAAGAAATTTAATTTCGTTGAGTACTCTTGATTCAAAAGGGTACAGATACATAGCAGAAAGTGGGGTATTAAAAATTTCCAAAGGTTCCTTTGTTGTGATGAAAGGGCAGAGAAAGATTGTCAAGTTATATGTTTTGCAGGGTTTTACTGTTACTGGTGATGCAGCTGTCGCTTCTTCTTCCTTGTCAGATGATGATATTACTAAACTTTGGCTTATACACCTAGGGCATATGAGTGAGAATGGCATGGCAGAATTGAGCAAAAGATGACTTCTTGATGGGCAAGGAATTTGCAAACTGAATTTCTATGAGCATTGTATTCTTGGGAAGCAAAAAAGAGTTCGATTCACAAGAGAAATCCATAACACAAAGGGAACATTGGATTATATTCATTCTAATCTATGGGGGTCATCCAGAGTGCCTTCGAGAGGTGGAGCTAGTTAAAAGCTAACCTTTATTAATAGTTTTTCCAAAAAAGTTTGGGCGTTCTTCTTGAAGCAGAAAAGTGATATGTTTTCCGCATTTAAGTCTTGGAAAATTATGATTGAAAAACAGATTGGAAAACAAATAAAATACCTCCGTACAGACAATAGCTTAGAGTTCTGTTCTGATGAGTTTAATAGATTGTCCAAGTCAGAAGGGATCGTGAGACACTTGACAATTCGCCATACTCCACAGCAAAATAGCGTTGCAAAACGAATGAACAGAACGATCATGGAGAAAGTTCGATGTATGTTGTCAAATGCCAACTTATCAAAGTCGTTTTGGGCCGAAGCAGCCTCTACTGCATGTTTTTTGATCAACCGATCCCCATCCGTTGCCATTGGGAAAAAGACTCCACAAGAGGTATGGTCTGGTAATCCTGCTAATTATTCTGATTTAAAAATCTTTGAGTGTCCTGCGTATGCTCATGTTGATAATGGAAAATTGGAACCGATATCTATTAAATATGTTTTTTCTTGGTTATAAAGCACGTGTAAAAGGGTATAAGTTATGGTGTCCTAAACATAGAAAAGTTGTGATTAGTAGAGATGTTGTTTTTGATGAAACTGCTATGGTACCTAACTTATCTCTTAAAGACTCTTCCAATAAAAAAAATTAAAAGCAGGTGGAGCATCAGATTAATACAGAGTCTATTCCTCAAGCCAGTACAAAAATTGAAAATAGAGTTGCTTATTCACCGTAATACTCTATCATCAAAAACAGAACTAGAAGAGAAATTAAACCTCCAAAGAAGTATGTCGAGGTTGATCTAGTTGCTTATGCATTAAATGTGGCTGAAGATATAGATGGGAATCAAGAACCATCTAATTATTCTGAGGCGATTAGTTGTGAAGACTCAGAAAAGTGGATGTTTGCTATACAAGAGGAGATGGAATCACTCCACAAAAACAAAATATGGGATCTTGTAAAACTTCCTAAAGATAAAAAGCCTGTTCGTTGTAAATGGGTGTTTAAAAAGAAAGAATGGACTCTAGGAGTTGAAGAACCCAGATATAAAGTAAGACTTGTTACAAAGGGTTACAGTCAAATTCCAGGAGTGGACTTCACAGATGTGTTCTCCTCACCCCAGTTGTTAAGCATAGTTCGATTCGAGCTTTGCTTGGTATTGTGGCCATGCATGACTTGGAGCTTGAGCAGTTAGATATAAAAACTGCACTTTTGCATGGAGAATTTGAGGAGGATATTTACATGCAACAACCAGAGGGTTTTACAGTCTTAGAAAAAAAAGGACTATGTTTATTTGCTGAAAAAGTCTCTTTATGGTTTGAAACAGTCACCAATACAGTTATATAAGAGGCTTGATTCCTTTATGACTTCTCATGATTTCAAAAGAAATAGTTTTGACAGTTGTATTTACTTTAAGAAAAACAGTGATACTTCTTTTGTGTATCTACTTCTTTATATTGATGACATGTTGATAGCAGCAAAAGATAAAGAAGAGATAAGAAAGGTTAAAACCCAACTAAGTGAAGAATTTGAGATGAAAGATTTAGGACCAGCAAAGAAGATACTTGGTATGGAGATTCTCAGAGATAGAAAAGCAAGTAACTTGTACCTAAGTCAGAAGGGGTACATTGAGAAAGTTCTTTGCATGCTCAATATGCAGAGTGCTAAGCTTGTTAATACTCCTTTAGCAGCCTATTTCAAACTTTCATCGGTTTTGTCTCCACAATCAGATGATGAGATTGAGTACATGTAACATGTTTCATACTCTAGTGCAATGGGATCTCTCATGTATGCTATGGTTTGTTCACGTCCAGATTTATCATATGCAGTTAGTGCAGTTAGCAGATATATGGCGAATCCTGGTAAAGAACATTGGAAAGCAGTTCAGTGGATTTTAAGATATTTACGAGGAACTACTGATGTTTGCTTACAGTTTGGAAGAACTAGAGATGGAGTAATTGGGTATGTTGGTGTTGATTTTGTTGGAGAACTTGATAAAAGAAGATCTCTCACAGGTTATGTCTTTACAATCGGAGGTTGTGCAATTAGTTGGAAAGCCACTTTGCAAACTAGAGTCACTTTATCTACCACTGAAGTTAAGTACATGGCGATTACTGAGGCTTGTAAAGAAGCTATTTGGTTGAGGGGACTCTTTAGTGAACTCAATGAAGACCTTCAAATCAGCACAGTATTTTGTGACAGTCAGAGTGCCATCTTTCTTACAAAAGATCAAATGTTTCATGAGAGAACAAAACATATTGATGTTCGGTATCATTTTGTTCGTGATATTATTGCTCGTGGTGATATTGTTGTGAGCAAAATTAGTACTCATGAAAATCCTGCAGATATGATGACTAAGTCACTTCCTATAACCAAGTTTGAGCATTATTTAGACTTGGTTGGTGTTCATTGTTGAAGTTAAACCCTTAAGGGGTTTTATGGAAGAGGTGAAGAACTTGTTCGTTGAGAGTTCGCGATGAAGAACTTGTTCATTAAGAATTCGTGTCAAGGTGGAGATTGTTAGAATTAAGTGACCCGAATCCTTTTTTAAATAAAATACAGTGGTAAAATAAAATAAAAGAAGAATTCATATAGAATTACACTTCTTTTATTTTTATTTTAAAATAAGGTTTTTTAAACCTTATTAAATTCCATATATTTGATATTTATTAGAATAAGATGTTTCAGTCTTACTAGAATATGGCTTTACAAGCCTATAAATAGATATAGTCTATTCTTCTTGTAATTAATTCGAATTCGACATAGTGCATTTTCTTCTCCTCTGTCCGTGGTTTTTTTTCCGAAAGGGTTTCCACGTAAAAATCTGTGTGTTCTTTATTTTTTTTATTTTTTTTCACACCAGTTCATGCACAAACCAAAAAAATCTCACTTAGAGGCTGCATTTCGGATAGTTCGATACATAAAGAAAAATCCTGGTCGAGGTATTTTGCTATCTACATCCAGTAAAACACAACTTATTGCTTTTTGTGATTCTGATTGGGCTTCATGTCCCATGTTTAGACGATCAGTTACTGGGTTTTGTATTAAGATTGGCGATTCTCTTGTCTCATGGAAGTCAAAAGAACAATCTATTGTTTCTAGATCATCAGCAGAGGCCGAATATAGAAGCATGGCAGCTGTTGTTGCAGAGATAGTTTGGTTAGATGGATTATTGAAAGAAGACAGCCTTAATCAGTTTGACAAGTCAGTTCTTTTTTCAGATAGGCCGAATATAGAAGCATGGCAGCAAATCCAGTTTTTCATGAACGCACTAAACATATAGAAATTGATTGTCATTTTATACGAGATAAAATTGGAAAGGAATTGGTTCAGATGCAGTATATCAGGACAACAGAACAACTTGCCGACTTGATGACTAAAGCTCTTGGAATCAAGCAGCATGATTTTTTGGTATCCAAGTTGGGGGTTAAAGACTTATATCAACCCTCAACGTGAGAGGGAGTGTTGAGAAGTAAGCAAGTTGTTAGATGGTTAGTTACAGTTAGTTTGCATGGGATAATTTGTTACGATAGTTAGCAGTAGGATATAAATACAAGCTTGTAAGTTAAGTTAGGGTGGTTTTTTTCATAAAAGAAAATGTACTGTAAATTCCCGAATAATTAAATTGTTCTTGATCAGTTTTCAACAAGTGGTTATTTGACATAGTTGCTAGCATGTTGAAGTGCATGGTATCTTTCAGTTTGGTGTTTAAAGGTTTATAAATAAAAGAATATTTATTTTAATTTTTTTATAAAAAAAATAGAACTAATTGGTTTTAACTTTCCTTCGTATACCTATTAGCTTTTAGCCTCTTGGAAAATGACAAAGTTGGGATCGTCTAGGTGCACAAAAATCAAACTTTTGGAAGCAAAGTTTTTGGCTGAATTTGCAAATCAGACCAAAATTCCAGTAATCTCGATTTCAGCCCCATTTGGTTCATTTTCCGAAGTGAAAGGAATCGCTGCTTTCATTGAATTGCATAAATGGGAAAACATTATCCTTATCCATGAAGATGATCATAATGGCAAGTTCTGGGGTAATTTCTTTGAAGAAAAAAAATTTCAAATTACATATAAAAGCACAATGGCAGCTTCATCTAAAGATGATCAAATCATCGAAGAACTTCATAGGCTCAAAGCAATGGAAACTTCGGTATTCGTTGTGCATGTTGAACCTGTCTTAGCATCTCGTATTTTTGTACATGCGAAAAGGCTAGGAAAGTATTAGAATATACCCATACCCCATACCTTGCCCATACCTTTCCCATACCTACCCATACTTTGGAAAGGTCAAAGTTATGGGCACCAAATATTTTATTTAGTGTTGGGCATGGGAAAATAGCAATTTTTGGTCCCTAAGTGAATAGTGACTTTGCAAGGTGGCCCTTGAATCTCAACTATAAATAGGCCAACCATTGCTCATTCTCATCATCCCACATTTGCCATTCTCTACTTAAGGCAATTGTTCTCTCTCCCTATTTGTAAAGTTTCACTTGTATTTTTTGAGTGAAATATATTTGGTAGTGCCCGAGGACGTAGGCAAGATTTGCCGAACCTCGTTAAAATTCTGGTGTTCTTTACTATTTATTGTTCATATTTTGTGAATTTGATTGTAGTGATTTATTGTGCTATTAAATTACGATAGAGGGATATTCTGGCTAGGAAAGACTTGGTACTTAAGTGATCCTCGTGATCCACCTCTCTTTCCTGGGAATTGAACTTAGTGTGATTTTTTAGTACAATAATTTTACTCTTTCACACGCTTCCGCGCAACAATTGGTATCAGAGCCAGATTCGTACTTGGAGAATACGACCGTTTACGGTACTATTCACGTATACGGCACTATTCACGTATACGGTACTGTTCACGTATACAGTAGTTGGGATTGAGAAGAAAAATGGCAGCAGCATCGTCATCAGCAAGGACTACTGTGACAAATGCAAAATTTGAAGTAGAGAAATTTGACGGTACCAATAATTTTGGTATGTGGCAATGTGAGATCCTGGATGTCTTATGTCAGCAAGAGCTAGATATAGCCCTTGAAGAAAAACCTGACAAGATGGATGACAAGGAGTGTGCCAAGATCAATAGACAGGCGTGTGGTACAATCCGCCTATGTTTGGCCAAAGAGCAGAAGTACTCTGTCATGAGGGAGACATCAGCGAAGAAGTTATGGGATACACTGGAAGAAAAGTTTCTAACGAAAAGTCTTGAAAATAGGCTTTATATGAAAAAGAAACTTTATCGATTCACGTATGCACCCGGTATGTCGATGAATGACCATGTGAACTCATTCAATAAAATTTTAGCAGACTTGCTAAATTTGGATGAGAAATTTGAAGATGAAGACAAGGCATTATTATTGTTGAATTCTCTTCCTGATGAATATGATCATCTTACCACCACATTGCTTCATGGGAAGGACACGATCACATTTGATGCAGTCTGTAGTGCGTTGTATAGATCTGAGACTCGAAAGAAAGATAAAAGAGATCACAGAGATACAACCGCAGAAGTCTTAATAGTAAGAGGTCGTTCACACAGCAGCAAACCTGGTAGAAGGGGTAAGTCCAAAGGGAGACCCGCCAAAGATGAATGTGCCTTTTGTCGTGAGAAATGGCATTGGAAAAAGAATTGTCCTAAGTTACAAAAGGGCAAGTCTATTTCTAATGCATGTGTAGCGGAGCATGATGAGGAGTCAGACTTTAGCTTGGTTGGCATGGCAATGGCATGTCAAACGGATGAGTGGATATTGGATTCGGGATGTACTTACCATATGTGTCCTAATAAGGACTGGTTTTCTAGTCTTGAAGAACTAGAAGGTGGAGTTATTTTTATGGGCAATGATAGTGCCTGTAAGACAATGGGTGTAGGTACAATCAAATTGAAGAACCATGACGGCTCAATCCAAGTTCTGACAGATGTTCGCTATGTACCCAGCTTGAAGAAAAATCTCATCTCATTAGGGGCCCTAGAATCTAAAGGGTTCACAATCACTTTGAGAGATGGATTACTAAAGGTAGTAGCTGGGGTATTGACGGTGATGAAAGGCACTAGAAGAAATAACTTGTACTATTTAAATGGAAGTACAGTTATTGGATCAACATCAACAGCTTCTGTGAAAGATGCAGATTCAGAGGCTACCAGGTTATGGCATAGGCGATTGGGACATGCTGGTGAAAAAGCTTTGCAGACTTTGGCGAAGCAAGGCTTGTTGAAAGGTGCAAATTCTTGCAAAATGGAATTCTGTGAACATTGTGTTCTGGGCAAGCAGAAGAGGGTAAAATTTGGTCCAGCAATTCAGAATACGAAAGGAATTCTGGACTACGTTCACAGTGATGTGTGGGGACCTACCAAAGTGGCTTCTTTGGGAGGTATGCACTATTTTGTCACTTTTCTTGATGATTATTCAAGAAAAGTATGGGTGTATCTAATGAAAAGAAAAAATGAAGTTTTGGATGCATTTCTGAAGTGGAAGAAGATGGTGGAGACTCAGACAGGTCGAAAGGTCAAACGACTTCGATCAGATAATGGTACTGAGTACAAAAATGATCCATTTCTACAAGTATGTCAAGATGAGGGCATTGTGCGACACTTCACTGTTCGAGATACACCACAGCAGAACGGGGTGGCAGAACGCATGAATCGGACTATACTGGAGAAAGTTCGATGTATGTTGTCCAATGCTGGATTGGGCAAGGAATTTTGGGCTGAGGCAGTTACATATGCGTGTCATCTAATTAACCGATTGCCATCAGCTGCAATAAATGGAAAAACTCCGATGGAGATGTGGACTGGTAAACCTGCTACTGATTATGATTCTTTACATGTTTTTGGTTCCACTGCATATTATCATGTAAAAGAATCTAAGTTAGACCCAAGAGCAAAGAAAGCATTATTCATGGGTATAACTGGTGGTGTAAAAGGATACCGTCTCTGGTGTCCTGATACAAGGAAGATTGTTTTCAGTAGAGATGTAACTTTTGATGAATCAACCATGATGAAGAACGAGGATTCACAAAAGGATGACAAAACCAGTAGTACTTTGCAGCAGGTGGAGTTTGAAAAGGTTAATGATGATCCAGCTAATATTGAAAGAACAAATGATGAAGAAGTTTCGACCCAAGAACTTCTACAGCAACAAGATTCAATTGCATATAGGAGGCCAAGAAGAGAGATTCGTAAGCCTGCTCGCTTTGACGATATGGTGGCCTATGCACTTCCAATTGCAGATGATGATGTTCCTTCCACTTACACAGAAGCAATAAGTAACTCTGATGGTGTAAAGTGGAAGCAAGCTATGAATGAAGAAATGCAGTCTCTTCATAAAAATAGGACTTGGGAGTTGGTGAGACTGCCCAAGGGAAAGAAGGCAATTGGATGCAAATGGGTATATGCAAAGAAGGAAGGATTTCCTGGTAAAAATGAAATTCGATACAAGGCTAGATTGGTAGCAAAAGGGTTACGCTCAGAAAGAAGGAATAGACTACAATGAAGTGTTTTCTCCAGTTGTGAAGCATTCGTCTATTCGGATTTTGCTAGCCTTGGTTGCGCAATATGATCTTGAACTAGTTCAGCTTGATGTGAAGACCGCGTTTTTACACGGTGATTTGGAAGAGGAAATCTATATGACTCAGCCAGATGGATTCAAGGTTGCTGGAAAAGAAAATTGGATTTGCAAACTGACAAAGTCGCTTTATGGATTGAAGCAATCTCCGAGGCAGTGGTACAAGCGATTTGATCAGTTCATGAAAGGGCAAAGGTACACAAGAAGTAAATTTGATCATTGCATGTATTTTCAGAAGCTACAAGAAGGAACTTTCATATACTTGCTCTTATATGTTGATGATATGCTAATAGCATCTAAGAGCAAAGTTGAGATTGAAAGATTGAAGACTCAACTCAATCTCGAGTTTGAGATGAAAGATCTAGGAGAAGCTAAAAAGATTCTCGGCATGGAAATATGTAGAGATAGAGCTCATGGCAGAGTTAGCTTGTCTCAGAAGCAGTATTTGAAGAAAGTACTACAGCAGTTTGGTATGAACGAGCAGACCAAACCTGTAAGTACCCCGTTGGCTTCTCATTTCAAGCTTTCTGCACAACTATCTCCTTCGACGAATACGGAACAAGAATACATGTTGCAAGTTCCGTATTCTAATGCAGTGGGTAGCTTGATGTATGCAATGGTGTGTACAAGACCCGACATTTCACAGGCAGTTAGTATAGTGAGCAGGTATATGCATAATCCTGGAAAAGGACATTGGCAAGCTGTGAAATGGATTCTACGGTATATTCAGAAGACCGTGGATGTTGGATTACTGTTCAAGCAGGATAATACACTTGGTAAAGGTGTTATTGGGTACGTTGATTCTGACTATGCCGGTGATTTGGACAAGCGAAGATCAACCACCGGTTATGTGTTTACACTTGCTGGAGGACCAATAAGTTGGAAGTCTACACTACAGTCTACAGTTGCATTGTCAACCACAGAAGCCGAGTACATGGCTGTAACAGAGGCTGTAAAGGAGGCTGTTTGGTTACAAGGTATGGCTAAAACCTTGGGGTTGGTTCAGGAGCATATTAACGTGTATTGTGATAGTCAAAGTGCTATTCATTTAGCAAAGAATCAAGTCTATCATGCACGTACAAAACATATCGACGTACGATTCCATTTTGTGCGGGAAATTATTGAAGAGGGGAAAATTTGTCTTCAGAAGATCAAGACTGCAGATAATCCCGCAGATATGATGACCAAGGTGGTAACAGCAACCAAGTTCGAACATTGTTTGAACTTGATTAATATCCTGCAAGTTTAACAGTTGAAGAAGGCACTATCAAGTATTGTTGTCAAAAGCAGAAAGAATTGTGTGAAGATAAGATTATCCTAATCAAATCTTCAAGGTGGAGATTATTAGAATATACCCATACCCCATACCTTGCCCATACCTTTCCCATACCTACCCATACTTTGGAAAGGTCAAAGTTATGGGCACCAAATATTTTATTTAGTGTTGGGCATGGGAAAATAGCAATTTTTGGTCCCTAAGTGAATAGTGACTTTGCAAGGTGGCCCTTGAATCTCAACTATAAATAGGCCAACCATTGCTCATTCTCATCATCCCACATTTGTCATTCTCTACTTAAGGCAATTGTTCTCTCTCCCTATTTGTAAAGTTTCACTTATATTTTTGGAGTGAAATATATTTGGTAGTGCCCGAGGACGTAGGCAAGATTTGCCGAACCTCGTTAAAATTCTGGTGTTCTTTAATATTTATTGTTCATATTTTGTGAATTTGATTGTAGTGATTTATTGTGCTATTAAATTACGATAGAGGGATATTCTGGCTAGGAAAGACTTGGTACTTAAGTGATCCTCGTGATCCACCTCTCTTTCCTGGGAATTGAACTTAGTGTGATTTTTTAGTACAATAATTTTACTCTTTCACACGCTTCCGCGCAACAGAAAGGTTAGCCAAGGTTATGCATGGATCGTGACTTCTAAGAGCATGAATCACTTGCACAATTTGATAGACCGTTCATCGATGCAAGGATTCATTGGTTTCAGGTCTTCTAATATTACAGAATCAAAGGAGTTGGTATGCTACAACTGATGAACTTCATTACTCAAATGGTCAATTTCGAAATAGTAAATGTGTTAGGTATTGAGGGGGAAAGAAGGGTGGGTTTCTGGACACCTACAGGCAAATTCACCAACAAATTATCACACGGGTTTGCCCATGGAAGGCATTTGTTTTCAAGCTCCACCATTGATGAGGACCTCGAAACAATAATGTGGCCTGGTGGGATTTCAACCATTCCCAAAGGTCGAATGATGCAAATGAGCAGTAAGATCCTAAGGATTGGTGTTACACTAAAAAATGGGTTCCCTCAATTGCTGAAAGTGGACCATGATCTTCAAACCAACTTCACCATTGTCTCTGGTTTCTGTATAGATGTTTTCAGAGCTGCAATGGCGGGTTTGAACTATCAAATGTCGTATGAATTTATACCCTTCAAAGATAATAGCCAGAACAGTGGGGAGACTAACAATAATCTTGTCTATGAAGTATATCTCCAGGTATGCATGGTTCTTTAACATTATCTAGGTCGTTAATGCAACTTGCTTTTATTTGATTTGTGTTGGATAAACAAAAACAGAAGTATGATGCTGCTGTTGGGGATATAACAATCACTGCAAATAGATCATTGTACCTGGATTTTACTTTTCCGTTTACGGACATGGGGGTCGGGATGGTTACTCGGAATTAACTCCGAAGGACAGCCGGAACTTGAGGATTTTCTGGAAGCCAGTTACGCCGGGACTTTGGCTTACCGTTGTCGGATTTTATGTGTTGACAGCTTTAGTTATTTGGCTAATTGAACGCCCTGCATTGGTTGAACAACAAACCCATCAATCAAATGGGCAAATTGGAAGGATGTTTGCATTCTCTCTCCATCCTTGTTTTTGCACATTGTAAGCACCATCTCACACAAGCGTTTTACACTGATTAGGTCCAATTCTGTTTTTGGTCGCCCTAGGGGGGTTAGATTGTATTTTCTCCACAAATTAATTTTTTTACATTAGATTAGGGTGATATTAGTTTAGTTTGGTCAAGTTTTTAATTTTTTGAACAGTCCGTCATAATTCATTTCAGCTTAGTTTCTTTCTCATTTTTTTTATTAATTTTTTATTTTGATTTTTTAGACTTATTTTAATAAAATGAACTTTATTTTATAACTTTTAAATATTATTTGACAAAATTTTATGATCTTTTTCATAAATACTTTTAGAAAACAATAAATTTTTAATAACTTTTAAATTATTTTCACTAAGTTAAATATAAAATATTTATTTTTATATCATAAAAATATAAAAATTAATTATATATTAAATAAAAATAGAATTTAGGGTAATCACAAATTTTTAACTTACATTTCATTAACCATCCAAATATCTCAATTCGGGATGATTTTTGATTTTGTTGGTTTTTTACTCAACCCTATATTAGATTAAAGAATAAACTTATTTTGTCGTGTATCGCATACTAACGTATAAGGACCAGTTTTTAATAGTAAAAATTGATGAATTTTTTAATAAAATGACTAATTTACTCTTTAATCTTTCGTATAGAGACTTATTTGTCATTTTTTTAGTAAAAAGAGCTAAATACATTCCAACTTCTAGTATAAATATCTTCTTCATACTTTTACTCTGCTTTTAACAATGGCAATTTTGAATATTGAGTAGATTTTTCCTAAAAACATCGCTTCTAACTCATTATTCTAACATAAAATTTCCTCTTATTTTTTGCAGCTTAATCAATAAAAGGTTGACGTTTTCTGTTAAAATGTGAATTTGCAGGGGAGAAATTACCGAGCAACTTGTCGAGATCAGTGGTTGTTTTGTGGGTGTTTGTAGTGTTCATTGGGATAGAATTACACCGCCACTTTGACGTCAATGACGGTCCGACAGATTGAATTCAACTCCAAGTTGAGCAACATAGGACACTGAACAGGTCCTGTTACTCAAGAAGTTGTTGGCTATCTAAATTTCCAGAATTCTAGTTCAACATCTATATGGCTTACTTCACCCGAAGAATATGCAAACGCTTTACCGAAAGGTAGCAAAAATGGTGGTGTCTCTGCAATAATTGATGAGATCCCATACATCAAGATCTTCCTAGAAAAATATCCAGCACGTTATTCCATGATCGGCCCCGTCATGCCTACCACCAATGGCCTTGGCTTTGTAAGTTATCAATTATACTCCTCATAAATTCTACACATACATACATATATAATTGGAATACACTTATCTTTTCTTGCCCAATAAAAAGTACATAAGGTTAATTGCAGTATAAAACATTGTATGAATTAAGTCATTATTTTATCTATTTGTTAACTTGGACATTAAATATCAACTCAAATCTATAAATAAGGATGCATCTATTGCATAGACAGATTGTATGTGCCATGTTAGAAAAAATAATAATAATTTTCCTAAATTTTATTAACTTTGTATGTTTTTTAACATGTTAAGTCTAAACATAATGTCCTATGTGTTTTAGATATACTTTATTTCAAATTTGAATGGATAGTTAAATTTTGATTTATGATACTTTAAAGACTCCGTTAAAATATTTTGAAGTTTAATGAACAAAGTAGAATCTAAGCATTGATTTGGAGAAATCCCATGATCTTTGATTTGTTTTACATGTTGGGAGGAAGTCTTTAGATTCTAGAAGAAACAGACTTCTAAAATACAATACTTTGAGATATCTATAAGTGCTTAGAGAGATATCCAAATCTTGACACCTAAATCGATCTAACGGAGTATATATATATATATGCAAGTGAGTATATTAGCTCTAGTGTTTAACTCTATGAGAAATTGCATGTATTTCCAAAGGGTTCAACTATGGCTCATGACATATCAAAGGAAATTGCAAAACTAAGAGAAGATGGAAGGCTTCAAATGCTTGAAAATTCATGGTTCACAATTCCAACCACTAATTTTCATTCAGGGGATACATCGAACACTATGAACCCACTTACAAGAGGTGACTTTCAAGGCTTGTTCCTTATTAACGAACCATTTCAGCTCTAGCCTCTCTTTTTTTTTTCGCTTCTTTACTTTACAAAAACTTCCGTACTATGAAAAAATGGAGACAACCTGATTTTGTAAAAGAAAACATTTGCATGTACATTTTTAGAAACAAAAGAGAGGTAAACATAATACACCCAGAGTTTGACAATCTATGAAGTTGATAAGAGCCTTTTATTTGTAAAGTATTTGCTAATTGGTTTTATAAATTATTAATTTGCAACTTGCTGTACCAACAATATAGATTCTTTTTATGATGTTTCCTTATTGTTCTAATTAGCAATTCCCAGAAATGATTCTTCTAATAATTTAGGTCTAATTATGCTTTCAGCTCCTGTACTTTTGAGAACTTCAACATTTAGCCTGCTACTTTTAATTCCATAAATTTAGTCCACCTACTTGTTTAATTTAATAATTAAAGCTTAACTGATAACATTGTTAATTAACTTCTATTAGATATGAATATGTGTTATTAATTTGATTTTAATTTTTAAATAAAACCTTTGAATTTCTTTTTTAAATGGAAAGGAAGTAAAAATTTTTATTTAATAAAAAGCTTGGATACCAATTTATGATCCAAGTGACATTAGCCACAGTATTTGAATATTAAAATTTCATATACTCAAATTTAATAATATTGTAAATTGGAGTTTAATTTTAAATTCTTACAAAATGAAAGTAGAATAATTAAATTTTAAAAGTGTTAGACTGAGAGTAAATAATTTATAACTTCGTCAATTATTATCAATATGATATTGAGAAACAGAAAAAGAGAGAGAATAAATAAATTTAAATCCGTGTCATTTAAGTCACTAACAGGAACTCTAATCACTTCTCCAAACAAATGTTGGCATGCAAATTATATAATTAACATAAATTCTAGAGCTAATTATTTAAATTCTGCACTTTCTAACATTTATGTATGGTTCAAATCCTACAAATCCAGGGCAATCCTCCATTCCAAGGATTTCTAGCGTGACCCCTTTCGAGGTAACCTTTTGTTTTGAAATAGTAGCAAAAGACTTGTATTGAAATAAGATCAAATTTAAATAGAGTTATTTTTTTTAAGAAAATATCATATATTATTTAATAAAGTTAATATTTTATAATTTTTATGGTTTTTTAAATAGAATTTTTTGTTTGAAATTCAACTATAATTGAAAAAATAATAATTTTCAAGATATTTTTATATAGTAAATATTAACTTTATTATAATTTGGACTTATTTAATTGTTTTTAATAATACCGAGACTAAATTGATCTATTTAATAATAAAATTACTATTTAAGAATAAAAGGACTATTTTATATCAATCCCTATAATACAAGGACCTTCCAAATATTTTAACACAAAAAATACACATTTTCATGAATAATCTTTAGAATCCATATTCCGAAATATATATATATAATATTTAGATAAGGGTAAACTACACTCAAGGTGACTAAATTATTAGTAATTTTATATTTTAATCACTTAACTTCAAAAAGTTACAAAATGATTATTAGACTATTCAAAAGTTTTCATTTAAGTCACTTAATTATTAAAATAATTGTTGTATAACCTTCTCTGTTTGTACAACATGTACCAACTAAAAGCTCTATTTCCCCTTCTCTTTTACAATTCAGTTTTTTCATAAAACAGTTATAAATATCACGAATCTACAAACCAAAATTCAAATTACTTTCTTTTATGATCTTCGATATTGATCATCAGATCAATTTAGATCTAAAGTATCTTCTTCTACTCATCAATGTGTATTGATTCATCGTATAGGTTATCAAACCATCTATTGGAGCTTACTAGTTGGACTTTTAAAAAAATTATAATAATCCAATAACTTAAATTCAAACTTTCAAATTATCTAGTGGTCACTTTATAATTTTTTAAAATTGACTGATCAAAATAAAAATTTACTAATAGTTTATTAACCTTACCCTTTAGATAAAAATATCAATGTGATCCGACCAACTTGGGGGCAATTTAGTAAATCCATCCCGAGACGAAAAAAAGGAATTCAACTTTAAGAGGACAACTTATTTTCAGCCCCCACCGCACTCACCATCACGTTCCCTCACATCCACATTTGACTTCTCACCAATCTCATAAAATGACCCTTTTAACCTCCTTTTCCACCATACGTTTACATCACGCGCTATAAACTCGCGGTAACACAATTCAGTACATTTTATACAACAGCGAAAAGATCTAATTTGGTCTTGTACTTTTTTGTGGTTTTGATCTTCATTAAATCTTATCATTATCATCACAAGTAAATCATTAATCGTACATTTGTACCGATGAGCTACGTGTCAATATATGGACTGTTGATCAAACTACGTTTATCTTGATCCCAGACAAAGATGCGGATTTCCAGAACTGTACCTTCAAAATCATCTAATTATGCAAAAAAAGAAAAAAAATTATTCGTGCAAATGCAAGTGGCCAAGTGGGTGCTTTATGTTTAATCTTCTTTTTTTTCTCCATTTTTTCTGGGTTTTATTTGTGCTTTAATATGAAACCTTTTTTTTAGGTTTTTTTAATGGTTGATAAATTTGGTCTGGATCTGGGAATTAGGCTTCAAGGTTGTTCTTTTATAAATGTTTTTTATCTGAACTTTAATGCCCTATTTTTCTATTGAATTTTAATGTTAGGGTCGTTTATTGCTATTTTTTCTAGCATTTTTGAACTCTTTGTGCTTTCGATTTCAATATAAGTCTTTTTTGGCTTTGAGTAAGGATAAGCTGACCTTTGTTCTCTTCTAGAAATTTTAGTTCTGTTTGTTTACTGGGAAATATTAAGAAAAAAAATACAAATCCTGGAAAATTTTTAGTTTATTGAAGCTTGAAACAAACCCTTGATTTCTTCTCTTCTCTAAGCTTTTATTTAGTAAATTCAGCTCTTGAACTAGTGTTAAAATCCAATAAAATTTTCTTATTGACTTTTGAGTTAGTTAAAAAAATATGGAAGATCATAAGGTGTTTGACATTTTGTCTTTAATTCTTAAGGCTTTATAATATGCATGATCATCACATATATATAAGTTCCCCTCTTTCTTCTTACTTGTCCAGCCAGCTAGGAAGATTACAGAATCTTCGGCGAGTTTTTGGTGAACAATTTGCTCCATTTACATTGAAATATCTATACATATAAATATTATATTGCTAGGATTGTCTAGGATTAGCGACTTAAATCGAAGTTATCATCTTTCATTGCATGTGATATTACTTCACTGTTTAATGCTCACAAAGTTATGTTTCTTTTATCTTTTTGAATGGACATATATATATGTATGTATATACATGTATATACTGTCCATAGTACTAATGTTGCTGTTAAGATCATAGTATATTGAATGTTCCATACAGTTGCGCTGTTGTGGTTATGAACAGTGTTGTCAAGGGCGCAAGGTGCATTTTGGGCGCTGGCATCCTTATATTGCCTCAGGTGCAAGGCGCTACAAAAAGCGTTAGCCTGAGTGAAGTGAAGGGCAATATGCATATGTGTGAGTTTTTGTAAGTGTTTGTGTGTATATATAATATATAAAGATAAAGATATAAACTCCAAAGTGTGGTCTGCAATTTATTGGTCAATATGCATGATTTCCTTATGGTCAATGTTGTTGAATGCTCAAATATTGAGAAATGTAGAGTTTGATATTATCTTTTTCTTACTGGTAAAGCTATATCTAATGAAAATAAGTGAAAAATAAAAGAAATTAAAGAGAAATTCAA
This sequence comes from Gossypium hirsutum, assembly GCF_007990345.1. Classification (NCBI taxonomy): domain Eukaryota; kingdom Viridiplantae; phylum Streptophyta; class Magnoliopsida; order Malvales; family Malvaceae; genus Gossypium; species Gossypium hirsutum. The sequence goes on from NC_053430.1 coordinate 15,363,650, forward strand.
TCACGCGGGGTTTTTTTATACTTATCGCCTTATAAAAAGTGCGCCTAGGTGCACTGATCAAATGGGCCTCGCCTTGAAGGGTCTGAGGCGTTTTGGTTGAATAATGCTAAGGCACAAGGCGCACACCTTGACAACACTGGTTATGAATTTCTTAGGTTGTGTTTGGGAACTTAAATTTCAAAAGATGATTTTGGATTAAAAAATACTGCAATTGGAATGTAACATTCGTGATTATGCGAGTGTTTTGCATCATAAACACATGTAGGTGAAACAATACTATATCATGCATAAAACTATTCTTTTTTTAATTTTTATAAAGAAATTAAAACTCATATAAAACCATTACATATTATAATAACACAATGGTTCTAAAATGAATAAATAATTTTTTTTAGAAGAAAATGTGATTTTTGAACAAAAAAGTCCGCGACCACGACAGTAGCGACACGTTACCTCAACGAAATCCGCGATAAAATTCTCTACTGCAATTTAGATATGTGCATAAAGGATAATGTTGTTTTGAACAGTTTTTTCATGTTAGTACATGATTTGTTTTTTTTACATTTATCTTCAATTTTTCAGGATGGTTGGAATCACGAGTTATGGATGTATTTCTATTGCATTGGGGTAATGGCAACAGAATTTATCATATTCTATGGTAAGCAATCCATTATGATTAGAGTATTTTTCTACTAAGTATAGCTTCTAGGCAGTATATTCTTATTATTTACTTTTTTCCTGTTTGCAGAGATTAGTTTACTTAAAAGATATGATACATTATCAATTGACAACGAGAGAGAGCACGTTTGTAGCCATTCATACATGGTCATGGATGCATACAAGCGTGCTCTCTATCGTTGTCATGTGATTTGTACATGTCTCTCCTGGTGTTTATTTGCTGCAATAGCTAGCAGGTGATTCTTTCTTATTCAGCTCCGATTCCTTTAGTGAAATGTTAAAAAATAGATTGATCGTCATTATCGTGAATACAAGGAGTGGCTACGAGCATGTAACCTTAGAGTTCCATTATTAATGTTTGATCATGAATTTGTGGGGTTGAAGATATTTCCTTCACTAGAAAATAGAAATAGAAAAATTAACACGAATTTTAAACCCAAGTATATATTCTGTTTATTAACTAAAGTTCTGTTCATAATATCTACTATAATAAGTAGTATGCATATTGGTCCTTTCCTCATTGCACCAATATTCGCAAACTGCTTGCATCTTAAGATAAATAGGATGAAAGTTAGGTATGATGTCTTGCTTTTGTTCGTGGAGATGAAGTTAAACCATTTTGCTAGCTTTGAACCATTATGATCATTTGAAGCTCATTGAATGATGTTAAAGGAAGTAAGGAACTTCTATGGTCAGAATCTAAAATCAATGTCCTTAGATTCCTAATACGCTAATCCTTCGTGTTTGATTTTCAGTTTCTTTTCATATTCTAACCTTATAAGACCTATTGTCCGTTTGATTCAATTGTTCTTTGTAAGATGTACATGTATCAGGTTTATATACTGTTGTGTTGTGCAAGAGTTTCTTCATTGACATTAAGGAGAAGTTTCATGTAGGTAAATTCTTTGCCCGTGCTTGGTGAATTTGGCTGATATCGCAATGTAACTTTTACTTGGTTTTATTTTGCTTGAAAGAACTAAAATATGACTCCAGACCGATTTTTTTATATGTAATCTCATTGGTAGGCAATTATATACTCTGATACTATAGGGAGAATGAAGAGTCAATGTAACATAGGGTAAATAGATATGGCAACTTATAACAATTCAATATGATATCCATGACCAGGCGGGCAACCCAACTGACCTGCACCATTGTTGTTCGCCACCCCCCTTCCCTTCCCCTTGTTTGTAGGCATGCATGCTTAGAAGTACCTTTTGCGATTTTTGTTGTTAGGACATTTGGCATATTGTTTTTTAGCACAAAATAGATACAAGGAGGTAGGTCTCTCCAAATTTTTCCTGCATAAAGGCTTATAAGATATTAATTGAATGCATCAATAAATAGCTCATCTTTGAGTGAAAGATTTGATATGTTATATAACTTGTGATAATGAAATGCATGCTCTTTGCATGACAGTTAAGATCAGTATAGTGCTACATTTGAAAAGGTATAAAAAGATGAATTTCAATTTCTCAAAACATATAGGTATTTTGGTTTACCGTTAAATACCTATCCGATGAATCCAAGGTATAAAAAGAAGCTGTTGAATGTATCAGCTACCAAGGAAGAAACACCTGGATTGGAACCAGGAGCTTGTTCAATTGGTTCAGGTACCCATCTTCTAAGAGGTGGTAACTATCATGCTTCAATCTATACCGAGTCGGAAATGGCTTGAACTCTTTATCACTTTTCTCTCTGAATTTTTGAATGAGGGAAACGAAAATTCCACTGCCCTTATCACTCATAATTATATGTTTTTAGGCTTTTTTTTATATGGCCATGATATCATTCATGCCCATTTTACCATCCATGAAGACTAATTTTTTTGGAGATTCATGATTGTTCCTTTCAATAATGTTGTCTCCACGAGTTTAGACCCAAGTTCACTCCATCCTTGGAGCATCTCATTCTGAAGTCTCATAATGATAAACATAGCGGTAAGTGCCTTCGTTTCAACACTTTAACACTGTTTTCTCTCGGGAAATTTAACTCCGTTTGAAGATGAGGGATTCATGGATTTCATACCCGATGAATGTAATCATCTTGAGTTGGTGTTATGCTTGTGACTGAACTAAGTGAGTAATTATAGCTGAAACCTTGTTTTAAAGCATGTATGATTGCTTGAGCATTGGTTATTGATGTTGAACTTTTTAGGTTTACCAGGCAATGTGTAGAACTGAAGTGAAGATCAATCAGTGAAACGGTAATAGGTTAATTCTACATCGAATAACATGACCCCCAATCTTGTATCTTCTTGTTTTGGAAGTGTTGACGAAAGACGTTTGGCATCTCGTTTAGTATATCGTTTATTATTGGTCAACATAAAACCTAAAAAGGTCACTGTTTTCCAAGAATGCGCTTGTATTGGATTGGTATTGGAGCTCTATTAGAAATTTTTCTCATTTCACATGTGGGGGTTGGCCTGCATGCCGTATCGCTCTTGCATTCGATGTGCATGTTTGTTTGCCCTTCATAGGGTGATAGCAATATGTATATATTAGCCTCTTTTTTATAGCAATATGTATATGTTAGCCTTTTTGAGCTCTAAATATACTATATGCCATGCTTGAACTGGTGATGAGTTAGCCTTCCATATGTTAAGAGTTTCTGCATTCGATAGATTCAGTTATTGGTTTTGGCAGTTTTCTTTTTAAGTTCTTGTATAGCAATGTGCATGCTTGTAACAGAGATGAATGATAATCTAGGACCCCTTCCAAGGTGTCGGGACCACCACTAAATCCCCCATCCAACCCTTTCGGGAATGCATTTTACAGTGTTGGTTCTGGACTGAGTCGAGGAGGATTAGGTTGGTAGCTAACCATTCTATCAAATATCTTTCTTGTGCATCATTTTAGCTAATGCATTACAATTCTAATATTTTACTTGCTTCATATAGGCAAACACGAGTGTAGCGATTTACAATTTCTTTTTCCTTTAAATCCTAACAATACCAATTTAGCGATTCGGATAGCTCAACAAAATTCTGAGGTAAAACTATTGAAGTAATCTCCCGAGTAGTTGGTCTGCTTCAATTAACAGATAAGCAAGTACTTCTCTGATCCTCAGTATTACTTCCAAGTGATCGATCATGCATGTATGCATGTATGTGGATCATTTTATTGTTTTGTTGCATCTTTAGGGGCATTGACAATTACTGAGCCAGTTGGAGGGCAGCACTCCTATAAACCTCCCATTTATGGCATTTGCTACGAACTCATTAGGTCCATCAGGGAAATAAGTTCGAATAGTTGTAATGCTTTAAAAGCTTCAAATTTGATCTTTGCATAAACATCTTCGACTCTCTAGCTCGTGCCAGGCTCAGTCCAGAGGGGCCGGTTTCTCCAAGTAGTGCTGCTGTAAAGGTATCATTGGTTTCATTAGGGGAAGGAGATGCCCCATTGCTTGAGTAATTGCATATGCCGAATATTCTTTCGCCGGATCGTATTACTTCGTAGTTCTGTGGATTTGTTTGTGCATAGGCACCTTCTAATAGCAGGAGATTTATTTATTAACCCCAAATTTAATTTTTCCTTGTCTCAATCCAATCTTTTGTGCTTGGAAATTTTGATTAATTATCTTATTTTAATTGTGTTTTACACTTTGTTTCTTTGTTTTGAAATAAACAATGAACCCTAATTTGCTGCATAATTATTTGTTACTTGAATAAGTGAACAAGACTGAAGATAACAAGTTTATGCAAATTGCATTTGTTTGAGTAGCTTAGCAAATATTGAGAAAGGAAATGCTTTGACTGCAATTAATGGTATGCAGATGTGTGTAACTTTCTAGTGTTTGATTAATATGTATTTTTATTAAAAATATTTAACTCAAGTACATGATTTTTTATTTTGGTTATGGGTATTTTTAAGGAAAATTTTACATTAATATTCTGTCAAGAATATTTAATGATGTTAATTATTTGTACTATTATAAAAATAGAAAGATTAAATTAAATTACCTCTCAGGATTAAATTTTAAATTTGAGTAATTTGAGTATAGTAAAAGGACTAAATCAAAAAAATTTAACATCATTATATCTTAAAAAAATTTAAATTTAAAGATTAAATTAGAAAAATTGTCAAAAATTAATATAGATAAAAAGAAATTTCTGAAGTTATCGAGTATTAATGTTGCTTTATATTTATTTATAAATTATAAATTATAATAATAAAATTAAATATATGAATTCTTTTAATAATTTTTATATGTTTTTTTATAATTTATTCAGAGTTTTCAACTTTCTTCCAACAATCTACCTTGGTCCAAAAGGAAAATATCCAAAAGCAAATGTAAAGCAAAGCATCTGTCTTTTTCTCACCCAAATTTCTTCGTAAACAAACAGAAAATATGTTACATAATCCTGGGGTCTACCTTGGGGCCATCTCTGTACCAACAACCATAAACCCTTCAAACAACAGAACCCAAAATCTTCCACGATTGATCAATAATGAACGAGGAGTAAACTTTCCTTTTCATCGCCTTTCCTTTTCAATATTTCATCGTAAACTTCCATTTTTTTTAATCCTTTTTAGGAACTTCAACACTGTAAATTCATTTGTTTTCCAGGTCCAACCAGCACCACCACCACCACCACAGGGACCACCGAAACAACGAGGGTAACCCGGCGGTCCAGTCCAGAAGACTAACGTCCACGCCTTCTTCTTCATCATCATCATCAAAAACAAGCGTCCACGTTACCGCCTTAGACGGTCTAGTCAACGTCAATTCCCTCTTCACCGTAGCTGTTTTCGTCGGCCTTTCTTTGACAACCCCAGGTCAACACAGTCTCGAGAACCGAGCACCATGCGACGCCGGCGTCGATGTTGCGAAAAAGCTCTTGGTCTTCGAAGTCGTCTCTTTCAGCTTCTTCCTTTTCTCGTCGTTGGTGGCGCAAGGACTGAAACTGGCCATCAATTTGTTGAACAGTAAAGACGTCGACGAAGCGTTCAGGGCGCACATTAACCTTAAAGTTTTGAGGTTCGGGATGATGGGCTCCGCTGTCGGGTCCGTCATGGGGTGTTTGTTTTTGATGCTGTCGATGGTGAATGTGATTGAGATACGGTTGGGGATGTTGTCTTGTGGGAGCAAATCTTCGGTTCATGCGGCGGCGGCGCTGGTTGCGCTGGTTTCTTCGGCTCTGTTGGTTTATATTTCCACGGCGGTTTACGCTTTCTTGCATTGAAATAATCGAAAAAATGTGGCCAATATTTAAGGGTTAATTTCACAATAAGTCCTTAAACTATGATTGGGATTTTAAATTGAGATTAAACTTTAAAATGTTTTAGCGAATTTCTTAAAATAACATAATCATATGAATGATGTCATTCTATATTAAATATTTGATGGAATAATATTTAAAATATATAAATTTATAGGTATAGGTTGAAAAATATTTTCAAACTTTTTTTGAAAAAAAAAATTAAGTTTTTGTTTCTTTTCACTCAATTGGAAATTTAAACTTTCAAAATGCATTAAGAGGGTTGTCAATTTTTTTCAAAAGAATAATTAAGCTCTTAATTTTTTCGGGTAATTGAATTGTAAAAATGTATTAAAGAGGTCTTTCGACCGTTAAAGTTAATTATCTCTAATTTTTTTCAATTAATGTGACCATGCGCTACAACCATGGCGTGACATGTGGCAAAATTGATAAAAAAAATAAAAATCAACAAAAGTTATAAAAATTACTAAATTTTATTTAAAAATTATAAAAATCGTAAAAAAAATTATAAAAAAATTGTAAATCTTATAAAATTCATAAAATTCATAAAAATATATATAAATATAGAAAAAGAATTATAAATTTTTATAAAGTTAGTAAGAAAATTATAAAAATATAAAAAAATATAAAATTAGTTGTACGGGCCCAAATTTGCCTGGGCCCAACAAGCCCAAATAATAATAAACAAACCCAATACAAACCCAAATTCTAAAAGCCCAAAACCTAAAGCCAACTTAGAAACGAAACCCTAGAGGATCCCATGTGCGCCGCTCATCCTCGGGCGCCTAACCCGCCCCGTCCCATCACCTGCGCCTCACGAACCTGCAAAGAAGACCAAAATAGCAAAGAGACAGAGGCGAAACAGAAGCAAAACCATACAGAACAGAGGCAGAAACAATACAAAGCAGGGATTGAACAGTAGCAAGGACGAAAATCACATGTAATGCCTCGGTTATATAAAGCCACCAAAAACTAATGTAAAAGGGGAGGGGGGAACACACAATCAATACTAAAAAAAAAAAGAGAGATACAAAGCTTTTCAAAGGATTTTTGCATTTTTTTTCACTTCCTGCCTTTATTGCTCTTTTTATTTTTATTTTTGAATCTATTGCATGTGTAAACCCCAAATTATGCCTGGGCTAAAACAAAACCCCAAACCCAAATAACCCTAAACTAAACTCTAAATAAACCTACCCCAAAACACAAACCCAACAACCCTAAGCCCACTAAACCGACCCAAGACCTTAACATACAGAAAAAAAAAGAAAGAAATAAACCCTAGCCACTGTCAGAGCCTAGCCACCGCCTCTGCTGCCACCTCCATGTCACATCCACCGCCCTCCACTTGCACCTGCAGAGTAGATGAAGAAAAGACAATTAGTAATAAGCAAAGGCTTGTAAATGGCTATAAAAGCCAAGCGAAAATGTATTGAACGATTTGGCATTTTTTAGCAAATACAAAAACACTTGACAACTTTTTTAGATCTAAATACATACAAAAGCAGTGATCTCAGTAATAACAAATCAGGAGAATAATCCCAAATCGGAGACTCAAAATATCAAAATCAAAAACCAAAAAACATAAGGTGATCTTATTTATTTTATTTTTTTTCTTTTTTCTTTTCTTTCTATTTTTTGAATCTAACCCTACCCATATATACACATATCAAAGGCTCATAAAAAGCACAAAATAAAAATAAAAAAAGGGTACCTTTTCGGAGTTGCGGCCACCGGAGTCCGACGGCAACCTTGCGACAATCCGACGATCCCATTTGGCCTGCTACTAGGTTTACCCAGAGAGGGAAAGAGAGGGCTGAGATTTTTTTGTTTCAAAGAAGAGAGATGATTATTTCTTTTCAAAATTTTTGGCCTTTTATAGCCCCACAAAAACGACGTCGTTTCATTTGAGGGGGTTAAACGCCAAAACGGCACCATTTAGGCGCCGACCCGAGGACCCGACTCGCTCCACTAAGGATCCGCATGTTTTTTCGACGGAAAGGCTATTTGCGCGTTCAACCCTTCCGTATTTTTTTACTTTTAAATTTCGTTTTTTTTTTGCTTTTAATTTATGCCTAGAAATTTTATTTCTTTGCCAATTTAGTCCCTTTGAAGCTGCGCGTTTTGGGACAAAGGGTTATTACCCATTTTAGTCCTTCCTGGTCGTTTGCGTGTGCGAATTAATCCCCTCTTCTTTTATTTATTACGAATTCGCCCCAGAATTTTGTTTTCAGATTCAATTATGTCCTTTCTATTACTTTTGATTGTTTTATTACATTATTTATATTATTATATTTGCATTTATATTTATTTTATTCTAATGCCATTATTATTATCACTTCTATTATTATTACTATTATTATTACTATTATTATTATATATTAGTGTATATTTTTATGTATATATATATTTATATATAGTATTGTTTTTCTATTACTTTAATTTAATATTTTTATTATATTTGCTTTTTGTATTTCTATATTATTATTATTATTATTATTATTATATAGTAGTGTGTATTTCTATTATATACGTATATATGTATATTTATATATATAGTATTATTATTTACCTTACTTTAATATTATTGTTATTATTATTATCATCTTTGTAATTACTATTACCATTGTATTATGACTATTATTATATTTTCATTTTCTTATTACTCATCTACAGGGGCGAAGCCAGAACAATTTTTTTGGGGAGGCGAATGAAATTTTAATTTTTTATAGTCTATATATTTATAATTTTAAAAGGATTAAATTAAATTTTTATAATTTTAAGGGGGCCAAAGTGTAATTTTACCTTTACTAATTTAAAATTTTAAAAAAATCTAAAGGGCCTCTATGGAAATTTTCCATTTTAGGGGGGCCAGGACCATGCCTGCCCCCCTGGTTTCGCCCCTGCTCATCTATTATGTTTCTTATCTATTTATATTTTCATTATTATACTATATCTATTATTTATTAGCATTTTACTATTACTATTATTAGTATTAGCGTTTTTTATCAATACTTATATGTATGTATTAGGTTTTTTTAATACTATATTTTTAATACCGTACATGTTGTGTATATTCTTAATACTATATTGTGTATATATATTTTTAATAACTATATTATGTATATATTTCGTATATATATCATGTATATATATTATATTTTATGTATATATCTTCAATATCACATTATTCATACATTCTTTATATTATCCCATGTAAATACTTTCAATACTATATTATGCCTGTATTTTCATCTATATTAGATATATGCTTTTCATACTTGATACTATTATTATTTCTAGTATGTATATATTATGTATATATTGTTTTTACTACATATATATTTTTTATTTCTATTATTACGTATATATTTTAATACATATATGTATATATATTTATGTATCGTTATTATTAGTTATTTTTTATATATTATTACTGTTTTCAATAAATATCGTATATATTTTTAATCTAGCATCATATATTTTACATATATATGTTCCCCACTATTTCATATTATTATTATTATCCTTTTATCACTATTTTTATTATTATCAATATTATTAACATTATCGTTTTCATTATCGTTTTCATTATTTTGTCATTGTCTTATATTTATTCATTTATGTATTCGCTTATTTCATTTTCCTTACGCTTTTGTTTTATATTTTATTAACCTTGTTTTTATTTCATCCTTTTGCTCATACTATTGTATTTGACATTATCGCACCTATCATTATGTTATTATACGTGTTAATATTATAATTTGCTTTTATATTTTACTATAAATCGCATCATTTTTTGCTCGCTACCTCAAAATAATTCTTTCGTAAAAGTAATATTCCGTATTTGGTAATTAGAGACGATCGTGACCTAACTTACTGGGTTTCAATTTTTCGCATTTAACTTAAATAACGGAATACTCTTTTAAATCACAATATGAGCTTTGAAAAATACTTATTTTCGAAGATACGAGGTGTAGTGCTCTAACTTACCGACTATGACATTTTGTTATCTAGAAATAAAAGTTTTCGCAAATAAAGGCAATATTTAGTGTTCGAAAATTCGAAAAAACGTTCCGGTTTCGATTTTCCTCGTTCATCCTAACTAACCGAAGATCCTTTTAAAAGAAGTTAAAATAAAGTAAAAGGGGGATTTTTCAAAACAAAAAAAAAGAATATCAATCAAATACAAAAAATAGCAGAGATTCAAGTAAAATCGAAACTTTTCGAATACAAAGAAAATAGAGAAAACACTCAAAGATTGAAGGTGATTTACTATTCATATTCTTTTTCTTCTTGCTTTGAAGGTACTTTTTCGTTAAAACAAATAAAAGAGAGATTCCAAAGACATTTACCTGCGGTCTCGTTCGTCAGAGGCCATTCTCTGGCTTGGATATCGGACCAAAGGGGGTGAATGGGTCTCCTCTTGTTTTTACACGACTTGGGTCATGAGCCACGGCAGAGGTGGAGGCGTGAACGCCGGTGATACCCATGAGCAACCAAAAGCGGGGGCCAAGGTTTAGTCTGTGTTCAGTTGAAAGAAAATCAAAAGGGGATTAGAAGGAAGCCCTAGCAGAGGAAAGATTGAAAACCCTTTTTAAATATTGTCAGATTTGGTTCAAATGGTTTTGACAAACAAAATTGATTGGTATTTTAAATATAAGGAAACGGTGTTGTTTGGGTAAAGGAGTAAGGGTCTGCGCATTCCCTTATAAAATGGGTAATTTGCGCGGTCAATACTCCTCGTTTGCCCTGCTGTTTATTTAGGCCTTGTTTATCCTTTTTTATTTTTTTAAACATTTTCCTGGGAATTTCATGTCAATTGCATTTTAGTCCACGTTGAAGCATCGCGTTTTGGTGATTTGGGTTATTTAATTTTTAATCCTCGTTTGTTTGTGCGTATTTTATTCTCGTCCTTGACTCTGTCTTAATAATTTGATTTGTTTATAAATTATCCTCTTGATTTTGATTTTGTCTCAATTGAGTTTTTTCTTAGTTTATGTAATTCTTTTAGTCCTTAAAAAAAAAAGATTTTAACATTTTACTTTGAACTATTTCTTTGATTTTACATTAGTTTAGTTCGTTATTTTTAAACTTTCATTTGTATATTTTTAATTGCTTTATTATATAGTCAATTTACTTTAGAATTCTCTTCTATTTCTTTGTTTTAAAGTTTTATATGACGTTTATTTTAAATACCCTTATACATTATTATTTTTATATATATTATTTATATTAAACTATTTTTTAATTTAATTTATGTATATTAGATATATATATTGTTTTGTATATAACTTACCTTAATTCTTTACTTGCGTAATACTTGTTTTAAAAATTAATTTATATATATTATTATTCTACATATGATTTATTGTTATTGTTATTCTTATGATTTATTTCAAATTTTTACATGTATCAATTACTTTAAAATTTTTATACATATAATTTATCTTTAAATGTTTTATATATTGTCAATCTCAAATTCCTTTTCTTCTAATTTTTTTACATTATTCATATTTATTTAAAAGCTTGATACATTTTTATTCGCTTTATTTTTAAATCATCTTTCATTAATCTTAAATTATAGACGTTGGTATTTGAATAGAGCCTGTTGTGAGATTATTGACATTAACTGTATTTCGATTTATAGATTTATATCTCTTATATTATTGCCATTCATTTGTATATTATTTTATCCATGTATATTGTCCATTTGAAACCCCCTTTTTATATTCTTTATTTATAATGGTTTCATTTGTTATTTATTTTAAATCGTTCTATTCACTTCAAAATTTTTCATATATTATTTTGTTTCATTCTTTTGTGATTATTATTGTTGATCTCTTAAAATAGTGTATTATGTGAACATGTCCATTAGGTGCTCTAGAAATTATTTGTTAATATGTCGTTAACGTTCATTGACCTAGCATTTAATTCATGTATTATTATTTTGTGCTCTACATTCCCTTTTGTTTCATTTCGTTTAAATCATATTGCACATTAACTTCAAAAGTATTTATCTAAATATGGGTCGTTTTATTTCAAACAAAATAAATGCACATTGCTAAATGTCGCATTCGTTTTTATTCAAAGTAATGCAATATTTCACGTTTCGAGAATTCAAGAAATTATACCCTAACTTACTGGGTTTCGATTTTCTTGTTAAACCTAAAAAGCCAAATATCCTTTTAGATTTCAAAATACACAAATTTTCGATAAAGATTAAAGGCAAATTTGCTCCCGAAGATTTGAATGTCGCGTTCTAACTTATGGGATGTGGCACCTTACTATCTCGGGACGAGTAAGTTTTTGATGCTCATTTCAACGTAATTCAAGCATTTTAAAATTAGCATTCATAAAAAGGGATCGTATTTTTAATTCTTTTCGAGTTTTTAAATTTCGACATTAAGACATTAATTAATCAATTAGGTACCAATTTTGGGCGTCATGAGAGTGCTAATCTTTCCTCGTACGTAACTGACTCCCGAACCCATTTTCTCAAATTTCGTACACCAAAATCGTTGTTTAAATAAATCAAATCATTTATTAAAAACAACCACTTTTACGAGGTGACCCGATCACACGTCATCAAAAAAGATCGGTGGCGACTCTCGTTTTCTCGTTTTCATTTCCAAAATAAAGTCGACCTCGTTTTCCAAAAAAATGGTTTCGACATTAGTAAAAAGATTTAAACAAATTATAGTACTAAAAAAAGTATTTTATAACTTTTCTATATTTTTTATTATTTTTTATTTTTTATCATTTTTCACAACATATCATACTGTATTGCGACACGTTATGACTTTAACTAAAAAAATTTGGGGGTCGTTAACTTTAAGGGTCAACGGTTAAAGTTAATGGTCAAAGGGTATTTTTTATACACTTTTATAATTTTTTTAATTATTTTTATAAATTTTACAATTTTATTATAATTTTTTACTATATTTTATTTTTTTATAATTTTTAAAAAATAATATTTAAACATTTTTATTAAAATTTAATCATTTTTATAACTTTTCGTAATTTTTATTTTTATAATTTTTTTCCACGTGTTACGCCGTGATTATGACATGGGTGGCTTTAATTGGAAAAAATTAGGGGTAGCTAACTTTAATGGTAAATCATTAAAGTTTATTGTTAAAGGGCTTTTTTGATATATTTTGACAGTTCAAGTGCTCAATTAAGTGCAAAAAAAAAAAAGAAGAAGGCAAGAGTTTGAATTTTTTTTTTGAAAAATTTTGAGTGTCTTTTTTATAGGTTTTGAAAGTTTAAATACCAAATTGAATAAAAAAAAGTAGAAACTTAATTATTTTTTTGAAAAAGATTTAGGGTTTTTTACATCCTTAAGCTAAAAATATATATCTATTTAAAAAAACACACACACACATAGATCAAATTTTAAACATGTGAATTTGTCACGTAAATAACTTGTCAATTTTTTTAATATGATAGAATCAAATTGTTCATATAGAAAATACAAATATGTTTAAAATTTGATCCCCATATCAAATTTGACTTGGCATCCAACTTATAAGCTTATGTTTAGGCTAAATAAAAGATTTGATTGATATGATATTAGTACTTCAAGAATCTCTTCTTCTTTTTTCAAGTTACAATTTACAATAATTATTATAAATTTTAAATTAAATAAGTTACGGAACTCAAATTAACTTACCTACACCTAATTTACATAGGTATAGCTCGAACTTGAACACTTATAATCTCAAAGCTTCAAAAGTATCATTTTGTTAGAGATAATATTTTATATACTATCGGTGTATGAACCTTATGCACCATCAATGTACCAAAAATTACTATATTAATAAAAAAATATTTAAAAATTTAAAGACTTTTTAATAAGTACTTAAAATTTTATTTAAGCATAATTATAATTCTACCTTTTATAATTTTCTCTTATTCCTCCTTATGCATTAATATAGAAAAAAATGCTTAGGGTTCATTAAATCTTAAATTTTTTTTGAAATTTATAAGAAATTTCATATATTAACTGAAGCGATAACTACAATAATATCAACATTAGAAGTCTCTTTTTCAAACTTGATAATGTCAAAAAGTGTACAAATATATATATATATTAAAACACATTTTGACATGATAAAAAATTAACTCCACTCCTAAGTATGATACACTTGAAAATGCCATAATATCTTTTATTACATATTTTTAAGTGTACAATTTCCTTTACAGTCAAATTACTCTTAAAAAAATTTACTTTTACAATGATACAAGATTTTCAGGGCAACAACATTGTATGTTACTTTCCTGCCCATACTTTAAAAAAAATTACTCTTAAAAATCTCTGATCTACCATTTGCCATTGATGGCTGATTCACCAAATTTTATAGAGTTTGCATGGTTACCTAAATGAATGTCCAATTAAAGCAATGATTAACATAATGAACACCGTTTTACTCGAGCCGGAAATCGATATTGCACCGGAAAAATTAACTCTCTGAGCCTGATCCCTGCAGAACATAGAAAAGTAGAGAGATTAACAGCAATACAAGGAAATATATATATAGCTGCATTGCTTTGATATCTTACTTCTGTAATGACGACAGGATACCGCAGTATATAGAATTTTCCGGCAACAGAACCTCAGATTGGTCGGCCTCAGGATTTACAACGCTTACATAGGTTTCTTGTCCTAGATACCATGAATCGAGATTTTGAGCTCGGAGATTCCAAATGCCCGCATTGTCGAGAGAAACTAGAATTGCCGTCCAGGCTCCGGGAAAGACCTGCAACCGGGTATCATGTTAGAAGCTGTTGTTCATACATGAGATTTTGAAGTAACAGTATCATAGTCGCTATTGTACTAGGGGTTGGATTATATTTTGTGGCCTCTACCTAAAATATAGATAAATTAATCATTGTACATTGGGATAAAGTCACGCGTAACTGTCTAGTTACTCCGTCAGGCCAATTTTTAGCCGTAAAATGTTATGAAATTTTTAACAAAAAAGATCGGTTTGCTCTTTTTTTTTTAGTAAAAGGGGCAAAATGCAATATAACTCCTAGTACATGAGACTCCATAATACTTTTTTCAAGATCTTAAACATATAAGTTCCTTCTAGTTTTGGAACAGCTTCGTAGAAAAGCATTTGCAAATGAGATCACGAGGCAGGGATATATACCTGTGTGGTAGAACGTGCAACGCCGTCCCATTTGTTGTACGTGCTTCGGCTGTTCTCCGTCCACACTCCAAAATCCATACTATAAGAAGTGATGGAAAATTGTCAAGTTCGTGTATCCCGGCATCCATTGATAAAGGAAGTAAGGTATCGAAAGCTAAAAGTTTACCCGACAACAAAGAATGCATAGCCATCCAGATGGTAGCTTTGAACTGTGGTGTCATTATTCTGAAAGATTATTTCCATAAAACCTTTAAAAGTGCCATTAATCACAGATGTATCAAGTTTGGGCGGTCTGTTCATCAGTTTATTCGGAAAATCAAGTTTGTAGACTCCGGGAATCTTGAACTGCTGAGCAAGCTTTAAAGGTGTTGAAGGTGGTAAATACGAAATACCATTAAGCGTCGTACGCTTTTTTCCATCTATAAGCTCCACAGGCCTGTTGAGAATCACATACACATCTGTCACGGTAATATCGCCATACTTGAAAGATCCTTGTGGGTTCGGACGAGCAGCACCAGCCGAGATGTTCCACCTATAAATGCACTGAACGTTTTGCATGAAAACCGTACAATCCTTATAGCAGCTAAAATAAAAAGATACAAAAACAAACTCTAACCTTATTGACCGTGCTTGATTCATCGAGAAATATGTGTCATAATCATTAAGAATAGGAAGAGGACCCGAAGCAGGTCCCTGAGAGTTAGAGTAGTGTAAGATAGCGACTCCATTAACTTTGGACCAGTCGGATGAATTAACAAACCGAGGACTGGCTACGATGTAATAATCAGTGCTAGCGTTCTGATCCATAGTAACCAAGAACGAGTACGATTGACCCACATGAATATCCATATTCGAGTAGTTTTGCTGAATCGTGTACGATCCTTCAGTCTCGACGAGAAGTAGGTTATGGTTTTGAATTCTGAAATTCAAGCTAGTTGAAATTCCGACGTTGTGGACCCTAAAGCGGTACGTTTTTCCTGTTTCAGATTAAATAAAAAAGATCTAACTATTACCGTAGGCACCACGAAAACAAAACCGATGGTCTAACGGCAACAAACTGAGCATTTATGTACCTGGTTCGACATTTATGATCTGGTAAACAATCCCATCTTTAACAAGCGTCGGATCATAACGATATGGACCATATCCATTAATAAGAATACCATCCGGAACACCAAGGTCAACTCCATTCTCAACATCTTTCCTTAATCCCTGTTTTTCCACACAAGAAACAATTTAGTACCCGATTAGCTGACAGACGCCAGAAGCATTGACAAAAGAATAAATAAATTATTTGCCGACCTTATGACTCTTAGTATACGAGTCACTAATAAAGATACTAATATCACCATCAGGCATCCCAAAGGGTAACGGAATGACTGCTCGGTTGTTTATGATGATTCCTCCATAGCCGCCTGCAGCTCTTTGGAAGTTTAAAGAAGGGAAGTAAAAGAAACTCCCTATCTGATCTTTGACTTGAAACTCGTACGTCCAGTTCCAACCGGCAGGAATCGGACAATTAGTCCCAGAAACTCCATCTTGCCAAGAGTTTTTCCTATGTTGTATACCATTCCTACATTACAATAAACAAATTACAAATATTCAGACTGATATTACCCTTTTCGATATTGATCTCTTTTATTCAATCCTTCATACCATGTAAACAGAAGTGCCTCGTCAAGATCGTTCTTCACATTGACAACTACGTTCCAGTTTGTAGTGACGTTGAGGATCGGTCCAGGAAACTGTCCATTGATCCCAATCACCTGGAATAATGGCATTATATATATAGGTCATAACTCATGACATGATTCAAGGTCCTGAATAGGCAAGACTAGAAGACTAACATGCCGGTTCTGACAATAACTATCGAGAACTGAGATTTCTTTCACCGTATAGAGCCGGTTATATCAAAGATTAGAAGCAGAAAAGTGTTGACAAGTTCAAATGTATGATTATGGCAAAATGCCATGCAATTGAAAACCAAAGTATTAGAAACAAAAAGGTGAAATACACAATATCAACCTCCATATTTACTTGGTCAAGTATCATAGAGGCCCTTGTATTAAGAGTTGGATTGCATTTTGCCCCCTCAACTAGAAAAATGGGCAATTCAATCCATGTACATTAGATCAAAGTGCAAATTGGTCATTCTGTTAAAAATTTCATCCAATTCTATTGTTAAAAATTGGTCCATGTATGTTAGAATGAGACACACGTTTAATTGTTTGGTTATTTTGTCCAATTTTTAAAAGTGGAAATGGATGAAATTTTTAACAGAAATGACTGGTTTGCTTTTTAATCTAATGTATAGGGATTAATTTATCCATTTTTCAAGTAAAGAAGACAAAATGCAACCTGACTCTTGGTACATGAGCCTCCATGATACTTTTACCTATTTACAGCTATCAATTTGGGAGATAAAAATTAGAATCAACATACTAGACATTCTTAAAAAATGATTTTTTTTTTATTTAGAAAAATTGCATATAAAGTCCAGCAACTCTTACCAAAATTAAATAACTCGATAGCAATAACTAGTAAGTACTCCACTAAGGGGTAAATTTACCATGGAGGCCCTTGTACTAGGAATTAGATTACATTTTGCCTCCTCTAATAAAAAAAATGGACAAATTAATCTCTGTGCATTAGATCAAAGAGCAAACTAATCTTTTCAATTAAATTTTTTATCCATTTCTAATGTTAGAAACTAACGTGACTACTAAAATAACTAGAAAGTTAACATGACATGCTCTGTATATCCCATGTTGATGTACAAGGACTAGTTATTAAGAGTGAAAATAGATGAAATTTTTAACAGAATGGTCAGTTTGTTCTTTGATCTATTGTATGGGAACTAATTTGCTATTTTTTTAGTACAAGGAGCAAAATACAATCCGGCTTCTAGTACAAGAACCTCCATGATACCTCTGCTAAAGTCACTAATGATATTTATTCATCTAATGTCAGTAAATTGGCATAATTGGTGTAGACAAAAGCTAACATTAATGGAATCCAATTGCCTTTTAAAAGACTTCCAAAACAATTATTTGGCATTATCTAAAATTTGATTCTAGAGATGATTTTCTTGCTATAATTTAACCATATACCCAATAATTTCACTCCTAAAAATTAACACTAAATCCAAAACTAATTAAAGGAAAAAAAAATCACACTGTAACTTATTCATTGAGCAGAGAAAAAACTGGAATCTGCAGACAATTCAACATACATTTTTTTCATCCAAAACCTTAAACACCGATTAAGCTAAACATAATTCCCTCAAAGGCCAATTGTTTTAAACGAGTACCCAAATTCAATTCAAAAAGCAAAATCAAAGCTGCAAAAGAAGAGAAAAAGAACCTGTTGTTTATCACCAAGAGGAGAAGCTGTGATATAAGAAACAGTCCAATCATAGAACACATAAGGGTCACCTGCAAAAGAACTCACCACAAACAAGAAGAAGAAGAAAGAAACCTGTAAATATGGTGACCCAGATACCATTAGATCTCTCTATTTGCACCCCCCAAAAAAGAGCTTTTTAGGGTATATCTTATCTTCTTTGCTATAAAGACAAAGAAAAAACAATGGGTTTTTTTTCTAGGAAACGTGAGCTGTAGTAAGGGTTAACCGAGTTATTCAGTGAGTTCGAGGGTGCTGATTTTGAGTCACATGGGAAAGTGGCACTGGCAAAGAGGCCATCTTTAAGGCGCCAATTTGTTTTATTTTTCTGGCAGTGGGTCCCATTGTTTTTTCTTCTTTTTTCCTTTACAAACTGACCCACCACGAATTTAAGCAATGGAGTATATAAATTATGAAGCTTTGATTAATGTTTCAATTATGGAGTAATTTCGAGATGTGGGTCAATAAAGTGACAAAAATAAAAGGGATTTTGATGCTAAATTCTTTTTTTAATGGCAACTTAAATTTTGCATGGGTAAAAGAGTGGTTTAATTATTAATATATTTTTATAAAAAAATTATAAAATAATTATTTAATTATTTAATTTTATTTTTATCATTAGTTAGCAAACAGTGATAATATTCAAAATTAATATAATAACAACTTTAGTCCTCAATATTTATAAAATTAA
Source organism: Gossypium hirsutum (assembly GCF_007990345.1). NCBI lineage: Eukaryota > Viridiplantae > Streptophyta > Magnoliopsida > Malvales > Malvaceae > Gossypium > Gossypium hirsutum. The sequence continues at coordinate 15,382,797 of NC_053430.1, forward strand.
TCATGACTCTAAAAATTTTAACCCTCAACGTTTACACATTGTATAATTTATTTTCTTTTTTGTTTTAACAATTTTTCTTTTTAGGTGATAAATTTAAATTTTTAGTTTTTTAGGTGTTAGGGTGAAATAAAATTATAAAAAAAATTAAATTACACAATGTATAAATATTAAGAGTTAAAATTATTATATCTATTTTAAAAACAATCACCGCTAGTCAACTAGTGATAAAAAAGAAATAATTAAATAATTAAATAATTATTTTATAATTTTTAATTATTGAGTAATAAAAAGTAAATTTATTAACAGCGTAATTTATGTTTTTGCGTTCACATAAATGAGATATGCGAATCTGGATTTCACTTGCCAACAATAATTCAAAGTATCTTGTCATCTTCTTTATAGTTTTGAATCTATTGGTATTACGTTATTCACCAAGTAGCGTTGTTTGTACAATTGAGTGATTTTTTTTTTTTTTTGAGTTTCTACTTTTTTCCAACACCATGGTTGATTGATCCCGATGGGATTCTTCCAAAAAAATATTATTGATTGTGATGGTAAAAATCTTCTCTTTTTTAGTCCAAAATTCATTGAATTTTTTGGATAAATTATACTCAAGGTCATTAAATTATTAGTAAGTTTACGTTTTGATCATTCAACCTTAAAAAGTTATAAAATGACTACTGAACTATTCGAAAGTTTTCGTTTAAATTACTGAACAATTTGAAAACTTTTATCCAAGTTATTAAATTGTTAAGACTTTTTCAAAAAAAAAAAAACTTGACTAGCAAGCTCTAAACGACAATTCGACGATTAATAGAGTAGATTAATACCCATCGACAAGTAGAAGAACATGTCTTAAATCCAAGTCGATCTGCTAACCAAGATTGGAGATCGAAGAAGAAAGCTATTTGAATTTTGGTTCACAGATTTGTGATGTTCAAAGTTGTTTCATGAAAAAATTGAATTATATAAGAAAAAAGGAAGAAGAGTTTTTGATTGGTGTAGGCGGTGGGAGCAGAATAATAGCTATTTTAACAGCCTAGTGACTTAAATCACAACTTTTGAATAGTTAAATAATCATTTTGTAACTTTTTGAAATTAAATGGCTAAAACGTAAACTTACTAATAAAATAGTAACTTGAGTATAACTTGCCTTTTTTGGGGGGTTAATTTAATCAAATGTCTTTAAAAATATTTTTCAAAATTTAGAGTAATCTCTAAGCTTAAATGCACATATTATTAAATTAAGTTTCAATATGATTATACATAAATTATTAAAATAAATTCCCTTTAAGAGAATAACATATATATTAATATCATCCTAAAAAGTATAATTTTTAAGCACTAATAAAATTTCACCACATCATTAAATTGTAAAATCATGAAATTGTTATTATACTCCCATCCGTATTTAATCTACTCTGTAACTTTAAAAAAACATAAGTAATTTTAAAAAATTATTTGAAATATAAAAAAAATTAATTCAAATTCCACACAAATCGAATTGACCCGATCTACAGGCATATCTAGTAAGATCCCTTAGGCTTTAGTGAGGCCTACTCAAATTGCATTTTAAACTAAGCCAATGGACCATCATTATTTCGCCCCTACATTACCCCCACTTTCTATCGGTACTATGTAGATTCTGTCTTTGCTAATTGACCCACACTTTGAAATGGACACCACCAAAATGTTTGGCTTGCTTTTCATTTTCTGTAAAAAATAATTATTCTGCAGATTTAATAAATTAATTTTCTTAACGTTGGTTATAATTATAGTTAGAACGAAAATAAACAGCGTAAAAAATAAGAGAAAAAAATAATTGACACAATTAATCTTTATTAATGCAGTTCAGACACAACGGTCTAACATTTGTAGAGTCTCGCCCAGTGAATGATTCTATTCAACAATCATTTAGATCACTTATTAACTTAAACTCAATCTACCCTTACAAAAAGAATTAATTGCAGCCCAATACCAATCCCAATTATTACAAATCACTCACCTAATTGTAGACAAAGACACTTTTAAAACTGCTCTTGATGTGTGGCACAAAACAATCTATTTATAGGTCTTATCAAGTGGTCAAGCAACAGTGTTTTGATAGGTTTTAAAATCCTATTTAAAAAGATGAAATTATCTTCAGAATTTATCATCTTCATAAATCAGTCTTCCAACTACTCCAAAACTCTGTTGAATAAATATTATATTTATCTCTAAAAATTAGCATATTAATAATAAAACTTTCTTGCTTATCCAATCACCTCAAGCAATTCGTTTGGGAGTCTTAGTGCCCTAGTCAACCCATGCTTCTAGTTTTGTCAAACATGTCACATTCAAGTGGACTAAACTCAACACAAACGAAACTCATTCAAGGCCCAAGTTAATAACCTAAGTAGAAAAACAGTTTTGTTATAACAAGACATAAAAGAAGTAACAACTTTCCCAACAATCTCCCATTGGCATTTTTGACAAAACCAGGTGGCAAATGATTAGCCCACAATCCAAACAAGCCACATAGCAAGGAAATTAAAATATGTCTCCCCTTAAGCAGCAGAATCACACTTGATCACACACTCCCCTTATCAATATGCTTGTTCATCTAATCATCAATTAAGCATGCACCAAGATCATAAATATGTAGTAAAAATCATCATATTTAAAAAAAAAATCAGCATCATCTCTCCCTTTGACAAAGTGAAATGTAGCAACCATAACCAATAACAAAACATTTCATTTGCTGCTACTATATTCTCCCCATTTTTGGAAAATATGCCAAAAGTGTAGCGAAAAGTGAAATCAAAGTAGACGAACCAAATCAATATCATTATTCCCCATTTACTTTATTCATCCCCTGTCAACTTCCATCATGTTGTTTGGAGGGGATGAAATCGAATGCTACATTATCAATAAGAGAAGTTGTAGCTTATGGAACAATAATAGTTTTTTCCATGAAACCTAGATGGTGTTTCTTCAATCCTTGATAAATATTTAACATCGTCATCATGAGTTGCAACCTCATGTTTCACACGAGCGTTAATCAAATATTGATCGTCATTACACAAATGTTCTCTTAGGGGTCTCAGTGTCGCAATATCCATCCTTGGTGTCACGATATCACTGGAGTTTACCTCAATTTTCTTCACTTCAACATCTTTAAGGGTATTACAACTTCTATGGCGCCAGTGTTGCGATACCCATTTTGAATGATGATTTCCTTAGGCTCAAGCCATTATCGACTTCCTATTCCAACTCAATCACATTGTTAGGTCCCCATTGTGCCATTTGGTCAATTTGGGTTTCAAAAGGCTATAAAACTAATAAAAATCATTTATTAATGGAAAAAGACAAAAAATGAAAAAAGAAAAGAAAAGACACTTAAATTGCTCAAGAATAAGCTCCTTTAGTGCAATGAAGAGCCTAATTTGATGTATTAAATTACGAGAAATCACATAGCAACTACGATTAAATTATATTCGATTTAAAATTATTAAACATTCAAAATATAAGTAAAACATGGTATAATACAATACATAATCATTTTCGGGTTTTATATTCATTTTCGGGTTTTATATGAGCTTACGAAAACTCTATTGTTAACCTGATGTCAAATTAGGACTAAATTGTAAAGATTACAAAACTTGAGTTGACATCGCGACTTCAAGATTTCCTCGTCGCAATGTGACTCTCTTTTTGAGTTCGTCGTGATGTCAAGGCTGTATTGTCACCGCGAGAGCCCTGATCTTATTCTCGTTACAACATTGGGGATACGTCATCGCAACATGACCCTTATTATCCACAACCTTCAACTTTGTACCTAAATGAACCTTACCAAAAGCTTTATCAACCTTATAACCACTAATCCTAGGTCCCAATTTAACCATTCACCATAAAAGCAAAGTTAATATATAATGTTTAACCGTTAATACATCTTATAAGCATGAACATTAATGGATTCATTTGATCACAATATATATACAACATTGACTACTTGAGACATTTAACAAATGTTTCTAGGTACATTCCACAAACTAAAACGAAAACGAACTATACAAACTTTGCTGAGTCAAAATTGGCGGTATGGATGTTGACTTCAATTCTCTGGGCTTTAAGGGATACCTGAACCTGTGCACAAAAAAATAAATCGTACATTAAGTGTAACACCTCTCGCCTGACCCTACTGCTGGATCCGAGCTACAGGATACTACATACATTGCTAGAGAAACTACTGTCAAATCACAACAAAATAATCATTTTCACATGAAATTAAATGTCAAACACATTCATTTCAAGTTAAACAATCAATTACAAGTCTTACTCGGGCTTACAAAAGCCCTTTTGTCAACCCGAGCATAAAATAAAACCAAATTGAAAAGTTATTAAAGTTTAGGACCGATGTCTTGACATCATCTATTCCACGTCATGAGGCCACTTATAACACCTTGTTAACTGACTCAGTCACTGAGTCCAAGTTACAAGGTACCACATTCGTTACTGAAGCAATTACGGTAAAACTTCATTCATTTACAATCGTTAAACAATCAAATGTACTAATGCAAGTGTATAAAATGATTCATAATCATTTTCAGATCTTGTATGAGTTTACGAAAACTCTTTTGCTAACCCGAAATCAAAATTAAACCAAATTTTGAAAATTTTGGGTTGACGTTGCAACGCCGAGTATTCCTTATCATAACGCAACTCAATGTCTTGTCACATCCCGACATCGAAGTCCATCATTGCAACGTGACTCTCTGTTTGGTGCTCATCGTGACCTTGAGCAATGGCGTCGTGTCCTAGAATTTTGTTTAATGTTCGTTGTAACGATAGTTACAATGAAAATAGGCAACGTGAAAAATAAGAAAAAAAAAGAATCGACACGACTGATCTTTATTAGCGTAGTTCAAATACAACAATCCTACGTTTGTAGAGCCTCGCCCAATGGATAACTTTATTCAACAATCGTCCAAATCAACTATTGACTTAAGTATAATCTACTATTACACAAAAAAAGAAAAAAAGAAGAAGTAATTGCAGCCCCAATACCGACCCCCAATTGTTACAATTCACCCACCCAAATACCTCATAATACAACTAATAAACTCTCCAAATAATACCTAAAAGAGTGTCCAAAAAACAACCACAATATAACACAACAAAGTTGTAGGTCTCTTCAAGTGGCCAATTAACAATATTTTGATAGGCTTTAAACTCCTATTTTATAGCTGAAATTATCTCATTAATTATCTTGAGTATTTATCACATAAAAGTCTTCATAAAGCAGTCTTTCAACTGTTCCAAAACTCTCTTGAATAAATCTGATATTTATCTTTAAAAAGTATCATTTTAATAATAAGATTTTTATACTTATCCAATCACCTCAAGCAATTCGATAAGGTGTCTTAGCACCATAATCGACTCATGTTTTTAATTTTGTCAAATATGCTACATTTAAGTGGATAGAACTCAGTACAAATGAAACTTATTTAAAATCCAAATTAATAATCAAGTAGAGAAATAATTTCGTTATAACATATAACCAACTAACAACTTTTCCAACAATAAGAACATAGGATTATAAATTATAACGACTACAACAGGCCATACTTCAGTTCAATAAATTTATTACACATATTTAATTAAAAAATTTATCAATAGATTTATCCACTTGAAAAAAAAAAGAACTTTGTCATTGAAATAATTCCCATATAAACAATCTTGAATCCAAGTAAACAGAATTTAGTGTCTCGAAGTATAAAGTCGGACATAAATTTTGTGTAGCCTTGAGCATACTCGAGAATTTAGCATTTTGGAGCGAAGAAAAAGAGGAAGGTTTATTGTTTGAAACCATTTATTTAAATTGATTGAATGATTAAAAGTTAAATTTATTAATTTGCAAAAAATGTTAAATTCCTTATTATCATTATTATTTGTGTTAATTTAAAGTATTCAATTTACCACTTTACTCTTATATCAGTAATTTGTAGTTCAAGTTATAAATGAGATATTAATACTCACAAATTATTTAAATTTAAATTGAAAAAAAATTGAACTTGATTTGATAATTATTTAGTCGAGCTCGAGCAGCTTGAGCTATCGATCGAGTCAAATTTAAGTTTAATAATACTGGACTCGAACAGTTCGTAAGCCTTATAAAAATTTAATAAAATTTAATTATTGAGTTAAATTTAAATACGAATTTAATAAAAATTAATAAATAAGTTTAATTGAATTTATCTAGTTGAAGTCCGAATTTCGAATAGAGGTTATTAATGTTCATACTCGAATATACCCTATTCGTAACAATGGTACAGCTCAGAAACACATAACAAAACAATGGACAAAATGGGAATCGCAAAACGTTAAAAATCTAGTCTTTGCCGCTTAATTGCTTCTATAAATACACCTCAAAAACTCACTCATGTCATTCATCATTGCTACTTTCGTTCCAATTTTTTGTCATTTTCATTTGGGGTTTTCTCAGTTAGATTTTATTTTTCTTTAAATTTTCATCGATGGCACAGCAGCAGGCTCAGGTGAAGTTCACGGCGGTGAAGCCACAGTTGATGGTGAAGACGCCAAAGGCAGTTGATGCAGTTAATTTCTACAAGTCCGCTTTTGGCGCCGTCGAAGCAGGCCGATCTCCTTGCTGCCCCCCGCCAACAGCCGAACAGAACCTCCCTAACATCCTCTGCGCTCAGCTTGAGCTCGCCGGATTTTCCTTCGTCGTATATAACGACGACTCCGCTCCGTACGATCTTTATCTCTTCATCTCCTTTTTAAGTATTTTTATTGATGAGTATTCAATTTCATCGACGATTTATCTTAATAAAATTCTTTATTATTATTTGTGAGTTGTTTTGGTTTTTGCGGTTTTTAAAATCAAACAGAGAGAAAATCGAAGGGATCGGAAATCAACTCTGCCTGGAAACTGATGAAGTGGAAGCCGCCATTTCCAAGGCCGTTAGCGCCGGAGCGGTTGTAGAGGGTGAGGTAACCGAAGGAGGCGGCGCCTGCTGCGGCGGTCGCGTAGGTAAGATTAAGGATCCATACGGATATGTTTGGCTCATCTGCTCTCCCTCCAACAAATGCGCCCCCGTGGAAGCTTAAAACTGCCATCGGCTCTTTTGATGTAATACTGCTGTTTGTGTGTGTTGTATATGCTTTTGTTAATAATAACGAACCAGGCGATGACGGATGATCAACTTTCAGTTGCTGTGAGTTAACCCTAAATAAGCTTCAGTCATAAGTATGGAAATGGTTTTTGTCGTTTTCTTTTCTCAGAAGTGGTTAATCGTTGGTGCCTGATGTTAAATGATAAGTCTATGTAATTTCTTTTTTTTTTTTTTCTTTTAAAGAACTACTTGGGTTTTACTAATTTAGCATTACATCAAAGATTTAATCAAACTTGACTGCACTTATCCGGAAGTGATTAAGGTATTAGTTCGAGAAAAGTTTGAATCAATTGATTTTGAAATCATTATACATCAACTTTTTAAGATAAAAAAATAGTAAAATTAAATGATTGAATTAAATTTTTTATTTTTATAATTGAATTAATTAAATAAATTGAATCCACAAATTTATTATTCAATTAATTCAATCCTCCGTTGTAAAAAACTTACTTTGTAATAATTTTAAATAGATTTATATATTTGAAAAGGTTTTAATACATCCATATTAGATTCAAATCAATATTTAACACTAATATAATATTAATACTTTGACATACAATTAGTTCATTTTGTAAATCTAAAATTCATTAAAATTTAAGTCATATTTTAGCAAACAATCCAATTAACTTCGGAAAATTATTTTATACACAATGATAATATTATTTATTTATTATTATTATAAAAATATGGGATATTTGTTATTGAATGGATGCAAATAGATCTGCCCATAGGTCACGTCGGGTTGAGTTTTGCCAAAATTTTTAGTCTCGTTTAAGCCTAGACTGATTTGACATAAAAAATGGGCTTAAAATTTTACTCAATCTCAACTTGGATAAAAATGCTAAAACTTAGGCTCGACTGAACTGCTCAAATTTTTTTTTAAAAATTCATAATTATTCTTCTTTATAAAGTCATTTTCAGTATTCCAATTTAAGACTAAAACCTGATTATTTTTGGTACTGGAAAAATTTTGTGTGATAGAACATGGATAAAAGAGAAAGTGCTGGGGAATGGATTTGATAATATGGAAATCTTTATTTTGATTATATTTGTGGCGACTGACGAGTCATGTAGATTTGTGATTTGTGAATTTTATAAATAATAATATAATCCCACTCATTATATCATCATTTTTTAATTCATCATCCACCGATTGGTGTTCAATTATTTATGAATTAATTAATTTAATTTTTATTTTAATTTGATATTATAATTTTTTTTATAAATTACAATAATAAAATAAAACTTAAATAATAAATACAATTAATACAATTTAAATTAAAACTTAATCATCATATCATTACATAATATTCTAATATTATAAATTTTTTTTATTTATAAATTAATTTAATCAATCAATCTGATGTCAAATTAATTTAGAATGAGATTTATAATTCAGAATTCCAAGAGGTAGGTTAGGGAATATGACACAAGCCACCATCATGTAACAATCAACAGTAACATAGCACACATGAATGTGTGAGGGTGAAATGGTGACCAAATCTTCACGCTATTTCCACTAATTAATAGACGTTTCTCTAAAAATATCACCGTATTTATACTAGATATTTTCTTTTTCATTTTTATTAAAAATAATTTATATTAAATCAAAAAATAAATTAGTTTATTTTTTTATTGTTAAAAGTTAATATTTATACGTCAATAATTTGAGATACACGCGGTAAATCATGTATAATTTAACTATTTTGACAATTAAATTAATTTTTAACCGTAAAAATAAATAAAATTTTTAATAGATATAACGTAAATAAAATAATTTGTCAATTATTTTAGTAAAAGAAGCAAAATACAATGATAAATTTATCATAAAAATTCACCAGGTGCAGATTGTTCAAAATTTAAAACTTTTGGATCATTTGGGGGAATACAAGTTTAAGGTTGAAGTTTTTTTTGTGTCAAAGCATTACCGATTTGGATATTTTAGGTTTTAATGACTTAAAATCAAATTGTTCTAGATTAGGCGATTTCAGATTAAATTTATTTCAAATTGGGATCAATTTCAGATTCGATGAGCTCGAATTGTTGCCATGTATGATTGAATCTGATTCTTCTTAGAATTGCCATGGAACTGATGAAACTAATGGCTAGTTCTAAATTCCCATCACAAAAACCAAAATATACTCTCTTTTCTCAAGCTTGAATTCAACAAAAAGGACAGTTATAATGCATTCCTCCATAAAAATTCATCCATACACAACAAGAAAAAATACACAGCATTCTAATAAAACAACCATGAAAGAATCTAATAACAAAAAAACTTTTAATAAGCAAAAAAGAAGCAAAGAAATAAAGCTCGGATTAAAATTTCTTACTCACTTTCCTTGTGGCATGAGCAAAATTTCAATCAATACATTCCTCTACTGTTATTAAGAATCGATCCAAGGGTACCCAACACAGCAAAAGCCAGCAATGGACTAACATCCAGAGTATCAAAAATGGGTGGAATTATATTCCTAAACAGATTCAAATAAGGATCACAAAGATCCCTAATAGCCGAAAGTGGTTGCCGATCCCAAGGTATATTAGGGAACCAACTAAGCAAAACCCGAACCATCAAAACCCCACTGTAAATATCGAGCCATTTAGATAAGCCAGCCGCCACCACCGTCAACGGCGTGTTGAGGTATCCGCTTGGGCGGTCTTTTAAGGAAGCGAAGAAGAGAGTGCCCGTGGTGGATAGTGCGGTGGGGGTTCGGTGGATTGTTGCCACGGCGAGATTTTGGATCGTTTTGCTCAAGAGAATGGTGGCGGCCAGGGTTAGGGAGAAAAGAGTTTTGAGGGTTCGAGTTGAATCGTTAAGTGGGGACTGAGTTTGAGTTTGGTAGTTGTTGTTGCAGGGTGCTGTAATGGAAGCTAATGGGGTGAATTTGGGGGTTTTGGTATTGGGGTTTGAGGGTTTAATGGGGAGAGAAAAGGGAGTCGAACTGGGTTTTGAGGTGAAGATTGAGGCATTAACGTTTCGTGGAGGAAGGTTTATTGAAGCTGGAAGAAGAAGGGTTTGGCTGAGTATCATGTTTGGGAAACTTCCTTTTTCTTGAGAAACAAACAGAAAAAAATAAAATAAAATAAAAATAGAAGAGAAGGGTTTTAAGGTTGAGGAAGGAAAAGACTGGTTGAAACATTGTTAAGTGTTACACTGTTATCAATTTTATTATCCGTGTAAAACTAAGGTCAAATTTTTGTTTTGATCCTTATACTATACGAAAAAATTTAATTTAGTCCTTATACCGATTTATTAACACTTTTTAACTATTTTATTAAATTTATTAGATTAAATTTCTTGAAAATTATTTTTAAGAAAATAATATGCAACTTATCTGTAATTTAATAAGAATAGTTAATAGTGTTCACAATATGAACCAACTAATTGCATTATAGAATAAAAAATAATCTAAATCATATCGAATTAAAATATATAAGGATTAAATGCTAAATTTAGCATGGTAGAAGGACCAAAAGTAGAATTTGATCTAAATTAACAATTTGAAGTCTTTTTTTATTTTATTGTTATGATTTCATTTTAATTGAGATCATGTACACTTAATTACATCATCTTACAGTAAAAAGAAATATCAACATTATATCAACACAAAGGAAATAATTGAGGCCTTAAGAAAGGTAAGTAAATATAATAAGCTTCAATCAAATTTCCCTTTGGTCTAATTTTCATGATCATCCTCTTCAACAATCTTAACGGAGCAACCATCATCATCCTCAATCGAATCACCAATCGCGATCCCATATTGAACCCTCGTCGCTTATTCCCTAGTCGTACAGTACTTCCCCTCCTTCATCATAGCTGCTTCCGTCCTCGGCACCACCCCATCAACATTGATGAATTTGGGAAAAGTGATATAGCTATGGACCCTTTCTTCATCATCCTTTATTTTTAAAAACAACAAAAAAGCTCTACCAAGTGTTTGTTAATTTGCTTCTTTGAATTCTTATATAGTGAGTGTAAAGATGGAGAAAGGTCTTGCTAATCATGATGGTCATAATGGAAGCAATTATTAAAGGGAGGATGGCAATAGAAAAGGTTAATAATATATGGGTGTTTTTTTTAGCATTATAAGGTTGTGGTGATAATGATTAGAAGATATGGTTTCCTCAAATGGGTTCAATGAAAATTAGTAGGTAAGAGGTATTAATCATCATGGAATCCAATACTTTCACTTTAAATGAAAATTAGCAGACTAAAAACACAAATCTCATCCCCATGGAGTCGTAGCAGAGTAGATTGAAGCTACAAGGCGTATCTGAAGTTGCAGTAGAGTGGATCGAAGCAACAAGACGTAGCAGGCTGGAATAAGGCTACTTGAAGAAGATGAGCACCAAAAAGTCAAGACTCGGCAAGACCGGGCAAAATTGGCCCTTTTGATGTCTTTGCTCTATTCTCGTTACACGAAAATGAGCAAAGAGGGGCAGCTGTACGAGCCCATTTTGCCCGGGCCCAGTGCCAAAACAAAAACAAAATAAACATAAAACATAAACCAAATACATGAAATAAAGTCTAAATTGCAGCCCAAATTTCATATGGCCCAAACTACCCAAAATTAACCCTAAACCCAAAACAATCATAACCCTAGCCCAAGATTAACCCCATTTTCAGCAAACCCTAGTTTACTTCCCCAAGCCTCCAGCCGCCGCACGCTAGGCCAACCATGGGCCATCTTGCGCACTACCACCACCACACCCCGCGCATGCCCTTCTCCTCCATGCGTCTGACACCGCCTGCAAAACGAGACACAACAACAGCAGCAACAGAGCAGTAGCGAATGGAAGAAACAATATTTTTTTTGTACTCTGCTTTGAAACATTCGGCTATAAAGCCTAAAAGGAAAATTTGTAAAAGGGGGGTTCCCTTTCTACGAATACAATAGTGGAAATATATATGAAATCAAATACAAGCAGAGACCGAAAGCAATAATAATTGTTAAAGGTGATTTTTTTTAGTTTCTTTCTTTTTCTGATTTTGTTATTATTCTTTCATTTTCTTCTTGCGTGAGAGAAACATTAGGAGAGAGAGGGAGACTCACCGGAGCCACGTCGTGCTCGCGTCGACGAAGGGAGACTCACCGGAGTCACGGTGGCGGTTGGGTGAACCATTGGTGGCCTCTTCGGCTGGAAGACAAAAGGGATAGTAAGGGAGAATAAGGAATTTCATAAAACATTTTTGGGTTTCTTTTTAAAAAATAAAGGTTAAAACGTTTTTTTGACAAAAAAGGGGGTTTTAATGGTTAATAAAAGGAAATGGCATTGGGGGAAGGAACAGACAGCTTTTTTGACTTGGTTCATGCGCATGATTTCTCTAAATAGATAATTTGCGCGTTTAGTCCCCCTCCCTTGCACTATTGTCTAATTAAGTCATGTTTGTTTTTTATTTCTTTTAAATTATCCCTGGGACTTGCGCATATTTTCATTTTAATTCGCGCTGAAACGACACGTTTGGGGGTCTAGTTTATTTTCGATTTTAGTCTCAAGCGTTTATACGCGTTTTGTTTTGGTCCACAATTCTATTTCAATGGTTTACTTTATTTATAAAATATCCCTTTTATTTTAATTTTATTTTAATTGAGTTTTTCCATAATTCACTTTTTCTTAAAAAAAGGTTAATTTAATATTTCTTTATTTTCTTTATTTATTTGTATATATGTATTTCAAATAATTTTGACAATTCCACTTCTTCTTTTGAAAACATTATTGTTTTATTTATTTTTTATTTTTATTTTTTTGTATGTTATTACATTGAAATGTTCTCATATCTATGTTATTAGGCATATAATTTATGATTAACTCTATTCTATGTACATTGTTGCTTTCATATTATTTTATGTAAATATTTTCTAAATTTATTGTGTATATTTTCTTTAAAATTATTCGTTTATAGCTTGGCTTTCTTTTGAGGATTTTATTTTTTATTGCATATTTTATTTATGTTAATTACTTTGGTCTTTGTATATACGTTATTTTCATTTATTATTTTCATATAAATATATCGTTCGTTTAGTCAATTTATTTCATTTGAAATTATGTTACATATTATTCGTTTCAATATATTTTTTAAAATAATCACCAATATATTATCCGTTTTTTTATACATATAAACTATTTTGAATTCTAATATATGTTATACCTTTGTATATTGTTCGTATGGTTTTTAAATTGTTTTGTGTTATATTGGTTTCACGTAGTTCTGTGTATCACGTGTTATTTTTTTCGTTTTCAATTTGAATCCACTTATTATCGTTTCATGCTTAGAATTATGATTTAGTTTCTTATTATTGCATCATGTTTTTTTACAAAATCCGCATTTTCGCTCAACATCGATTGTTTTATTACCCTTAAAGTAAACCAAGCGAATATATTTTGAGCCGGTTTCATAATTACTTATTTGAAAACTCTTCAAAATAAGGCAATGTTTCGTGTTTGGAAATTCGAGAAAACGTGCCCTAACGTGCTTGGTTTCGGTTTCTCGTTCGACCAAATAGCCGAATATCCTTTTTAAACTTTCAAAATAAGGTAATATTTTGTATTTAGAAAATTCGAGAAAAATCGTGCCCTAACTTACTGAGCTTCGATTCTTCTCGCGTTGATCCTAAATAACCGAACGTCCTTTTGAAATTAAAATAAATGAGGTTTAAACAAAAAATATATGCAAGCTTACTCTCGAAAATACGAGGTGTCGTGTTTTAACTTACTGAATGTGACATCTTGTTACTTCGAGATAAGAAGGCATTTTTCCATTTTGATTTATCCAAGTAATTTTTTTTAAATAACGCAATATAAAGAAGGATCGTATTTTTAATTTCTTTTCGAGTTTTTAATTTTCGACACCAAGACATTAAGTAATCAACTAGGTACCAATTTTGGGCGTATCAAGGGTGCTAACCCGGCCTCGTGCGTAACCGACTCCCGAACCCATTTTTTTGAACTTCGTAGACCAAAATAGTTGTTTTAATAAAAATTAAATCGTTTATTAAAAACAACCACTTTTTGAGGTGACTCGATCACACCTCATCAAAAAAAGGATTGGTGGCGACTCCCACATTTGACTTCATTTTTCAAAACCCAAGTTGACCCCGTTTTATCCAAAAAAATGGTGCCAACACTAATACTACATTCTTAATCTATGAAATTCGAATTCAAAACTTTACTTAAAAACTCGATTATTTAAAATTTCTCTCCAATCTTATCAACGATTATAATTAGGCTTTCTCATATTCATTTCCTTTATAGTATACTAGTTTATGGCCCAATACCTTAGGTCTTAATAGCCTAAAGCCGACAAGTATAGAAAGAAAGGCCAATCTTTTATGAAATATATATTAAGCCCACAACAGCAAATATAGAATAGGAAACTTAGTTTTCATTATGAAATTTAGACCTCTTCATGACATAAACCGTTCATTTGACTCAAATCAGTTTGGATATAAAACTTTTAATGAATCTGACTTCAATTAAATTTAATTAATAAAAATATTTTATTTAAATTTAATTATAATAATATATAAACATAATTTACAAGTTTAGACAAATTCAAGTATGAACTTGAAAAATATTTTAAATTCGTGATTAGATCTATTCATGGGACAAGCTGTCTGTCCAGCCAGAAGGCCCTCTTGAAATTTAAGAGGGTTTGGATAAAAATATTAGGCTCGAAAATGTGTTTGGGCAAAAAAAAAATAAGCTCATTTAAAATATGGGTTAGGCTCAAAGTTGAATATTCAATACCTGAGCTTGGCCGGGCCTGTTTTAAATTTGTACTATTTATATTATGTTATTTTTATATATTATGTAATTTAGAACACATTAAAAAAATAAACCTATACTAAATATATAATACTACTATAATGTAAACATTAAAATAATGTTAAGATACAATCCTCCCTAGAGAGGTGGTTGATAGAATACAAGCTTGCAACCCTCCTCTAAAGGAGTCGGGAGCGGATCATCTCTCTTGAAAGTAGATGGCTACCGGAAAATTTGCTATGCGTAAGTCAACAAACATCTTTATTGTCCCATCTCATCTAATCAGCTCAGCGATGATGAAGTTTGGAAAATGAAAATCCCCCAAAGAGTAAGAACTTTCTTGTGGATGCTTGTTCGGAATAAGATTTTGACAAACGAGGAGCGCACACGAAGAGGTATGTCTTCTTTTCCTTTTTGTGAACAATGTGGTAAGTTGATTGAATCAACTGTGAAAGATTGTGATTTCGCCCAATTGGTGTGGAAGTCCTTATTACCTAGGAATACTTGGAATGTTTTTTTCAACTTTCATATTAGGGAGTGGATACACTAGAATATCATGAATAAAGGGATGCTTAATGTTGATGGTGGTGAATGGTCGACCCTTTTTTCAATAGTGACTTGGTTCATTTGAAAAAATCGCAATGCTTTCATTTTTAAAAATGCTAGAAGTAGCAGTCATAAACTCATTGCATCGGCTCTTGCTTGGACAAAGTCTTATGGGTATAGTGCCAAGATGGATCATTTGGCTTGCTCTTCTAAAACTGAACAAAGATGGTACCGTCCCAATTCAGGTTGGTTCAAGATTAACGTTGATGGTTCTGAATAAAAAACAACACCAAAACAGCTATTGGAGGAGCTGTGCGAAACTCAGATGGGGAGTGGTTGATGGGTTTTAACATGGTAACCAGGATGGATGAGATATTCAAGATTGAAGTACAAGCAATTGTTGAAAGGATGAAACTGGCTTGGTTGAAGGGTTATAAACAGGTTGAGATTAATTGTGACAATGTGATGCTTATAGGTACTATCCGTAATGGGTTCGCATCAATTAGTAACATTGCAGAAGTTCGGTTAATTCATGAATGGTGTAATAAGGATTGGAGAGTAAAGTTTAGACATGTCTTGCGAAGAAGCAACAAGGTAGCTGATTGTTCGGCAAAGGCGGCAATAGGAAAGCTGAACCAAGTAGTTTTTTTCCCAATTCCACCATTGTGGGTTATACGGCTACTAGAAGAAGATACTCATGATTATTTATATGAATACGGCTACTAGAAGAAGATACTCATGATTATTTATATGAAGGAACCACTGTTTCTATTCACTTTTAGCTAATAGGATGTTATTTTTCTCTACCAAAAAAAAAAGTTAAGATGCTATATAAAAAATTTCAATAAATAAAAAAATGTATAAAATTATTAATATGAAAATAATATAATATAAGTATTTTTTAAAAAAGAATTAAAAAATAACATGGGTAGACTTAAAATGAGTTTCGGTTAGTTTTTTTGTAAATATAGACAGGTATAGGTAAAATTTTAGGCCTAGATTTCGAGTTTGGTAAGTATAAAGTATATTAATATCATACTTAGACCCAACCCGGCTCATAAGCACCTTTAATCGCAACCCAATACACCGGGTAAATCAATGTATTCCAAGCAAACTTCATAATAAAGATTATCAATACTTTGCCCTATAGAAGATTCATTGCTGGTTTCAATTCTTCGACCAAATCTATCACTATTTACAACTTTAAGCATCCGATTAACATATAAATTTATCTTTAATCGAATATATTTGTACGTTACCCTGTGTAACCAAGAAACAGTCTACTTTAATCGTTTCTTATATATTATCTCTCACAAGGATTGGATTCGAAAACAGTGACAAAAGAAATCAATATAGGAATAAATACCAAACATACCTACCCACACTACTACCAGTCCCCCATGCAAAAGTAACCCCAAAACCCTAAGAATCAACTAACAAAGTAAACATCACAAACATATTATTAAAACCATGTGTGTTTCACCATCATCAACCACACATCTCCGCAGTGCTGTCGTCGTTGGTGCCGTAGTTCTTCGAGGCCGGATACTTGATAGCATTAAGTTCAACTTTACGCAAAGCAGCTTTCCCCAAATCAATGCCACAAATATCAGATAGCCTAACGAGGTAAAGTAGCACATCGGAAAGCTCTTCACCGAGGTGAACTTTTTCATCTTCCTTCCAATCGGGCAACCCTTTAGGAACCTCACCTTTCCATTGAAATATCTCAGAGAGTTCCCCTACTTCACCTACCTATATCAATATGTAATCAATATTGCAAATATTCAATAATAATAGAAAAAAGAAAGACATAAAAAGCTATATATATTCATTGACATCATCTGTTTGAGGTATCGTCTGCTGAACTAGCCCTTGAAGGGTGGAAGTATTGTGACTAGGATGCCTATATGTTTGGTTTTAGCCTCGGGTAAAAGAGGTTCACGGAGTTTGACAAGAGCACCTAGTCCACCAAGTAAATGTTTAGCATTTGACTTTGGTGGAGTTCGAATCATGCCCTTAACAGGTCTTAGTAGATAAAAACAATACCACTTGATTAAGTAAGTTCACCAAACTCCATGAACCCTTTTTTGTTCTCCTCAAAGTAGGGAGACAAAAACTTAAGACTAAACACTCTGAAAACAATACTTCCGTTGAAGGTACAAGAAGGAGAATCATATGTGTTAGCATAGGTTACCATGGCCAAAAGGAGGTTTCTGGGGCTATGGAACTGATCCCAGTTCCTTTCTTTGGCAAAATCAGCCATTTTTTGCTTAAGGAGATAGAGGCTCACACTTTGATCATCACCTTCTTGTTGAACACCAGTCATCTTTAGAAGAACACTGAAAGCTAGATTTAGATTAAGAGAAATTTTGTTTACACACACATAAGTATATGTGTGTATATATATATATGTAAAGAGAGGGAGGGGGAGGCTAAGAATGAATTACTCGATGCTGCTTATGTTTGGCCA
This sequence comes from Gossypium hirsutum, assembly GCF_007990345.1. NCBI lineage: Eukaryota > Viridiplantae > Streptophyta > Magnoliopsida > Malvales > Malvaceae > Gossypium > Gossypium hirsutum. Next base: position 15,400,758 of record NC_053430.1, read on the forward strand.
AATTAATAGATAAAATAGAAAAAGTAAACATACCATAAGATTCCATCCCATTTAGGTATGTAATCCAAATAATAAAATTCCTTTCCTAATCTATGATTCTTTAAAAAGTAATTACAGATTAGTGACAGGTGAAATTAGGCTATAGGGTGTAATTTAGTCGAGCTGAGTTCGAATACTGTTAAGTTTGATATTCAATTTAAATTAAATTGGACAATTATTTTTAAGTTTGAACTCAACTCGAGATATATTCAAGCTACACAAACTTAAGCTTGATTAAGTTTATTTATAAATTTTTATACTCAAGCTTGAATTTGAGCTTGATAATTTAACTTAGGGTTAATAAAATGTATTAAGGGTAATAATGTAATTTAATAATATAAAATTATGAAAAGTTCGATAAGACTTGTGGATTGTTAGAGTTGAGTATTACTAAGCTTAAATTTGACTTGACCGATAGCTCAATCTCAAGCTTAGCTCAGCTCAGCTCGATAATTACCGAATAGAATTCAAATTTTTTTCGAATTGAACTCAAGTAGCTTACAAGCAGTAGTGTCTCATTTGCACCCTTACTTTTGCATTGTTGGTGAAGGTTTTGGGACTTTAAGTGCCTAAAATCGAGTTTTACCATTCAAAAATTATGTGTGAATTAATGAATTAACTTATTTTATACTTGTAATGATTGATTTTGATTACTATTGTTGAAATAATTAGTTAATTATAACTTCAAAAAAATAGTAATTAAAAATCATATTTTATTATAAATTTTAAGAGATACTGTTGATATTTAAATTAATTGCATTAAATATCTTCAAATTTTTGTGCAAATTTTAAATTATAATATTGTATAATATAAAAAAAAAAAGGAAGAAGATGAAAGTTACAATCAGAACTACATTAATGCAAGAATGAGAGTGTAATTATAATGAATACATTCGTGTAATTATTGCCAAAATCAAACAGTTAAAATAATTTAGGTGACTTTCTCGATTGTTTTAAATGCTGAATTGGAGAATGATTTAATAATATTATCTCAATTAATATTTAATACTTACTTCACACTTTCAATTTTAACCTTTAAAATTTTTAATCTTTTTTAACTTTAGACTTAGTCAAAAGAATCTTTTAATTTCAAACAAATTTTTGGCTTCTTCCAACAAAGTGATAAAGGACAACATAAATAGTTGCGTAGTTAAACAGGCAAGTTAAAATTATTCTTACATTATATTTTATTTTAGTTACTCAAAAATAAATTTATTTATTTATTTACATTATATTAAAAAGTAAACTGGTCATTTTTATTAAAATTTTCATCATTTTTTACTATTAAAAACTAATATTGTAGCTGACGGAATAATTAAATAGATACATATAGCGTGCAACATATACCTCATTATGATGCACGTAGACCAGTTTTTATAGTAGAAATGAATGAAATTTTTAACAAAAGTATCAATTTGCTATTTGATCTAACATATAAAGACTAATTTATCTATTTTTTAATAAAAAAGCCAAAATGCAATCTAGACTCCTAATATCAAGACTTCTATACTATTTTTACCTAGAACATATATATATATATATATATATTTTACTTCACTACCAATATATAGGATAATTACTGTATGCTCTAAAGCAATTAACCCAAAATTTGAATGTATTTAATTTGGTCGTATTGAATTGAATTTGAATTCACATTTATTATTATGCATTTCAACACATGAGCTTCAAGGAAAGTCACCAAAATCAGATTGGGTAGCACACTACCATCAAATTATATATAAGACCGAAAGTGGATGTACTATCAAATGATATCAAACACCGTCCTAGGAAATTCCAAACCACACCTTTATTCATCTCTCTAATTTAATTGAAATTGTCCCAATACTAAACTCAATTTTTAAAAACAATAGGTATAATAATAAACTTAATTATTAATATTATTGTGTTATGTTTTTTTTTATCATCTAATTATAAAAAGTTACAAAAAAGGTTACTGAATTATTTAATTTTGTCTTTTTTAGTCATCCAACTATTTTAATTTTTTTGGTGTTTTCATTTTTATATTAACTAATTGGTGACTAGAAAAGATAAAATTAAATAATTGAGTAACCACTGTGTAACTTTTTAGTAACTACTAATGTGGTTCACCTCTTTTTTTTTCAATTCGATCATAATTTTTTTTATTATCTTGATCTTGACTATCAAATTTTAGTTAAATTATTTTTTCGAAAAAATTGATTGAATTATTAAAATTTTGATGACAATGACATTATAACTATGGGTGCAAGCGGTAGCCTAAGCCCTTAAAATGGTAAATTTATATTTTAACTCTTTTAAAATCTATAAAAATATATGTCCAAGGGTTGGATTCTTTGTCTTTCAATAATATTATAATAATATTATGCATGCAACTGTAATAAACATGACATGTTAGACAATTTTAAATATGAAGATAGTGATCCCTACAGTCTTGAACTTGTCTTGGTGGATTTTGATGAGTTTGAACGTTGTTGATGATGGTGAAGCAAGCTAAGTAAAGCTCAGGGTCAAATACAGCTCCTTTTGTAAAAGACAAAAGATTTAGGTCAAGAAGTTGTTACCTGAAATGGGTAGAATTTTAGTGCTTTGCGTTGCGTTTAGGGAATTTGTTGAAAACAAATCAAAGTTTAATTGGCGGGCAATTAATTAATTAATTAATTAAGAGGTTTGCTTGATTTAGTCACGGACTGGATACCATATGAACTGTCATTATCCATTCTTATGTCCACACAATGGAGGTTTAGACTTTGCACAATTAAGACTTGAGTTATTGATAAAACACATTTAGGTTTCTATTTTTTCTTTTACATAAAATTTAATTTAATGTGTAATTGTATACATAAATTTTAATTTGGTGTAATTATATACATAAAATACTAATTGTGATTCAAATGTATACTTGAAACTTTAATTTTGATTTAATCACACATATTTAAAGAAAAATAAATACATCAATTTATTTTTATATTGAATAAATATAATTATTTATGCATGCAATACATATTATAAAATTATGTTATATCAATAATTGTGCTAATAATTTATAAGAATTGTATCAAATCAAAATTCATGTATACAATTACACATTAAATCATAGTTCATGTATTATTTTGATATTTATCCCTTTTTTTTAAAATACCAATTTGGGTTGGTCCTTTTGAGACATTTCACATCAATATTTAACTCTTTTTTATATGTATTGAGACATGATGAATTTTGAAATTATTTTTATGTATAATTACTTTAGGTTTTTTTTTTACCATTTATTTCACTTAGGGAGAGTTTTTAAAGGATTAGTGTGTATAATAGAGGTGAAGTTATAAATTTCTTTAAGGGAGCATAATTAAATTATATATTTTATACTTATTGCTTAATAGTGTAAATTGAGTTAATTGTTTTTTTCTCTTTTAAAATTATATGATCCTTTTTAGGATTTACATTTACTTCTCCTGTTTCTTCTATTCAATAAAATTTTCTCAAAAAACACAAACCACTGCTTCATAGGTGAAATTTTCTTGTGTTTTTTAATATTTGAGTTTATTCTTGATTATTATTCTTTTTATATTTATAATATTATATATTAATAGTTAGATTTATTTCAAATATTTCATATTTATATTTAAATTCATTTAAAGTATGGCTTTATTTAATATAATTTAAAATGTTCAAAAAAATTAGAATAAAATTGTAAAAATAAAACTTACCTAATTCAAATTTATCAAATAGTATAATAATATATCATACTTAATTTTAATTAATATGTACCAAATAAATTTTATAATTTAATTTCAGTACTAATTTAACCCGCACTTTTAAAAAGATTTATTATTTTGTAATTAATCTTTTCTTGAAACTTAATTTGTAATTTATAAATATAAACATAATATAAATAATTAAACAAATTAATTTTTACATTGTGTTGAAATCGGTATTATTTAAATTGGATCGAACTAGTCGAACGAACCGTTTGGATCAAAATGGTGATATATCAATCAGAACATAAGAGTTGAATTGATCTTTGCACAAATCACTCAGAACATGTAAAAATTAAAAACCAAAAAAAAATCTAAATCGATCTTATAAAATTTTTAATTACTTATTTAATTATTATTCAATCCACAGTTGAGTTAAAAATCAATGATGTGACTAATTCAACAAGAGGGTTGAAATTAATAAAGCTTCCAATAATTTAGTTTGAAAAACCGTTAAAATGTTTGAGGAAAACTCCCGCGAATAACCCAACTTTACAAATATACCTAACGTTACCACCAACCCTTTCTCTTCTCTTTTCTTTCTGTATAATCTGTGCCTTCACCACTTCCGTTGATCAACCCTTATACCAAAACAACCATGTCCATTGATGCAAACAATCCCTTTCTTTTCCTTCATATTCTAAAAAAAGCACCCATTTTCTCCCATTTTATCATCATCATCATCACCATCACCCTCACCCCCATTGCCAAATTCATACCAGTGCAACCTCTACTAACTTCTTATTTCATCTCTTTCTTTCCCTTTCTCTTTTCATAACAAATGATGGAGTCTCAACAAGAACCCAAGGTTACAATCCCCCCTTTGATCCCTTTGGAGTACTCGAACCGGGTGATGTTGAAAACGATATTGGAATGTGGTGATGATGAGATAGGGTTGTTTGGTAAGACAGTGGTGGTTGGAGGATGGGTTAAATCTTCTAAGGAAGTTAAAAGGGAGCCCGTGGTGGCGGCATTGAAGCCAACGACGGCGGCTGAAGCCTTCCCTCCTTCTCCGGGCCCTAAAGAACTTAGTTGCGTCGAAGTGGTTCAATCTAGAATCCCTTTTTTCAAGAAAATTATAAGAGTTTTCGGTGTTTCTTCTGACAGTTATCCAGGTGTTCGAGAAAAGTTCGAGCCAGTTCCTAAACCGCCGCCGCCGCCACCTTCGAAGTTCTTTCTACAAATTAATGATGGCTCTTCCATTTCAAGTCTTATGGTACTCTAAAACCCTGAATTTTTTCCCTCTTTAATTATGCAAATTCCTAATTGATACTTGAAAAATTCTCAGGTTGTAATAGATTCAGCTATAGTTCCAGTATCTGCAAGCCGCGTTCTACCTACAGGAACATGTATATTAGCCCAAGGTGTTTTAGAAAAATCATCATCACATGGAAAACAAACAATCGAGCTTAAAGTCGAGAAAATTCTTCACATTGGAACAGTCGAACCGGATACATATCCGTTATCAAGAAAAAGATTACCCCTTGATTCTTTAAGGGATTATCCCCATATTCGTCCTAGGACGACTACGGTATGCTCTGCATACATTGCTATTCAATGTTCATATGAAAGGCACCTAATGTACTTGTTTCATTACCATGCTTTGAATCGCAGGTGGCATCTATAACACGAATCCGCGACACCCTTGATTTCGCGGCCCACACATTCTTCCATAACCATGGTTTTTTGCATGTACAAGTGCCAATAATAACAACTATAGACTCCGAAGGTTTCAGTGAAAAGTTTCAGGTTACAACAAGCAAGAAATGGGGGTTGGGGAGTGGTGCCGATGCCGATGTTCGGCATGAAACTGTTAAGGCTGAACAACATATTGAAGCAAGAGACAAATCCAAACTAGGAACTGGAGTGAAGCCTGAGGTCAAAGAAGATTTCTTTGGTCACCAGAGCTATTTAAGTGTTTCAGGTCGGCTACATTTAGAGAGCTATGCATGTGCTCTTGGGAATGTTTACTCGTTTGGACCGAGATTTCGGGCTGAGAAAACAGGGTCAATCAAACAAGTGGCTGAAATGTGGGTTGTTGAGGTCGAAATGGCATTTTCACAACTAAAGGTAATACTTCGTTATCTTCTGAGTTCATGCATCATATGCAAAACCTGAGTCCATCCACTTTGAATGAAATGATTTTTTAAAAAAGGTAAATGCGGGCGGGCCAAATAGTTTCTTTTTGGGACAACCATAATTACAACCTAAACTATTTCTATGAAAATTTATTTCTAAGAAAAATTAACACCCGACTAATAAACCACAATTTGAGTATAAATTTATCTAGTCTCATTCTGCCTCTTCATTATATTAAATTATTATTTTATCTTTATATATAACTAAATTATAGGAAGAAAAAATTCCATTTTATGTTGAAATATATATTTTTTAAGAATTATGTTTAAAATTTTGCTTGCTTTTAAAAAAATAAAAATAGCAAGCAAATATCAAATCATGTATTTAACATTTATAGAAGTGGTAATAGTCTTCACTATTACACATTCATAATGAAATATAGAAGTGGTAATAGTCCTCACTATTACACATTCATACTGAAATAAAGAAGTTGGTAAGACAAAACGAGCTAATTGTAAAGCAGTGGTGGATTTAATATCCACCCTGTTGCCAAGATTTTTAGGATCGAACTAATGATCGTACTAGTCAAGTTATCGATTTGCCAATTTGATTAAATAAATTATTAAAAAATTCATAAAAAACCCGACTTAACGTTGATTCAACAGGTTTTTTAGTCCGATTCAATTAGTTTATATCAATTCACGAATCAACCAGTCTAATGCCTCTATGGACCGGTATCTTGACCGATTCCCAATTCAACCAACTAGTCCAATTCGGTTCAAACAACTTGTTGCACTCCATTTCCATCCCTAAGTGAAAAATATATCGAAAAAAGAAATAAGAAATGAATTATATTACTTGTTCAGATTAAATGTGAATTGTGCTTTCATATATGAAGATCTGGTTGATATCTTTGATTGGAGTTTTCCAGGACTCAATGAAATGTGCAGAGGACTGCTTCAAATTTCTGTGCAAATGGGTATTGGATCACTGTCCACAAGACATGAAGTTTGTCACAAAAAGAATTGACAAGACTATTGTTCACCGTCTTGAATATATGATATCAATTTCTTATGAAAGGATTTCTTATAGAGAGGCAGTAGATATCTTGAGAAAGGTAAACCCGAGACTACATAAATTTTCTATATATTACTCGAATTATAACCCAGATTTTAAATTAATTTTTAAATTTTAAAACAGTTTAGTCGAGTTTTCAAAGTATTAGTATGCAGAGGTGGAGCTAAATGGTGGCAAGGGGCCTTGGCCCCCCACAATTTTGGAAAATATTTTTTCTGTTGAAATTTTTAAAAATTTTTAATTAAACTCTTTAGATTAATGAGAATTTTTAAATATTTCTCATTAAACTCCTAAGCCCCCAAAATTTAATCCCAAGATCTGCCATGGTTAGTATCTATAATTTAGGCCCTTTCATCAGTCGAACCGAACCATTAGCGTTAATGTTAAATATCAGCTCAACTCAAATCTGACATGAAGCATATTGGCATATTTAAAACAAGTGAATTGAAAACATTTATGTAACTACTACATAATCAACTAAGAAATAACCTCTTGGCACTATCTTCTTTATTAACACATAAAATCCATTCCTGTATTAAGTAAACGAACTTATAATTTAATCCACATATTCTAAATATGCTCCATATTAGATCCAAATTGGCCTTTAATGCCTAAATTGACTGCTAGATTGATAGAAAGATATTTTCAACAATATATAATATAAGCAATCATTTAACGACGTTTGGTGCAATTAACCCAAATTAAGCCGGCCGACATGACTGCCATATTTTTAGCAACTTATGTCTGATCAAAGTGTTTCATTCTTCAACACCAGGTGACAGATAAGACTTTCGAAACAAAACTTCGATGGGGAGTCCCTTTAACAGCTGAACATCTAAGGTACATATAATCTGGCTACTAACAAAGAACTATCACATGCAAATATCCTAAAACAATATGAGACTTTTCCTACAAAATGTTCTTATTATTTTCCATTTACTCAATGGCAGCTACTTGGCTGATGATCACTACAAGAGACCTGTGATTATTTATGATTATCCAAAAGCAGTTAAGCCATTTTATGTACGCTTGAATGATGATGGAAAAACAGTGGCCACTTTTGATATGGTTGTACCCAAGGTAAAGCCTAAAACTTGAAACAAATATATTGAAACAGTGGGTGGTTTTGAGTTGGTTATTAAAGATGGATAAATGGTAATGCAGATGGGAACAGTGATTACGGGTAGCCAAAGTGAAGAGCGGCTTGACATGCTAAGTGCAAGGTAATGTCAAAACAACTCGAACTCAAAATGACTTGTACCAGAAATGATCTGAAATTATTCAAACCCATAACGATCCGATCTGAAAAATCCAAATCTCAAATGTGAATGAACCGACCTAAAACTACTTGAACCCAAAACAACCCGATCTAAACTCTAGGTTTATCTCAATTCTTCTAATGATCACTTTAAAGCCATCTTAATTTGGGTCTATTCTTGAGGACTGAACTATTCTCAATACTATCCTTATTGATACCAAAGCCTATTTTCCTTGTTTGCTATGGTTTTCTGATTTCAGAATGAAGGAATTTGACTTGTCAAGAGATCAGTACGAATGGTACCAAGATCTTCGCAAGCATGGAACAGTCAAGCACTCTGGGTTTAGCCTAGGGTTCGATCTTATGGTTCTTCTTATGACTGGCCTCACTGATGTCAGAGATGTAGTTCCTTTTCCCCGAACTCATGGCAAAGCCAACAACTAAGAAACTGTCCATAAAGTTCATAAAAATAGAGAAATCATAGTTTCAACTTGGTTGTGTTTCAGATACAGAGAAACTTGTGTAAAAAGATATTCTAAATGCAATACATCTTAATCTTATAGCTAAAGATGCTTTAAACAAACTGGTTATGGATGAACTATCACCAATTCACCATTGTTGTGCAAAATGAAGTGCCATTAAATCAAATGGAAAGAGAAATGGAGTTCAAAAAATCATTTTCACCTCCTCAATATCACAAATGCCTTCTCTATTGTGGACTACCAGCTGAACCCGAAAAACAAGCAAGAAGTTCAGATAAATACACATAGATAGAACTAAAAGGAAAATTGGCCGTCACCCGATAGCAACATCTAAGATTTCATTATACTACCATCAACACATATTTAGAGCAGTGAAGAAAGCAGAACCTGATGACCAAATCAAAGGGGACTTGGCTTGCTGCTTTGAATATTACAACTAATAATGAGAGAAAGAATTATGAATACCTGAGGTTCCTTCAAGGTTTCCTCAATGCGGATGCTGCACCCATGACAAGAGCCAAGACAACGCCCACACCAGCCCCGAATGAGGCACCTACAGCGGCAGATGTCAAAGCTGATGCCTTGGCTTGAGAATCTTTCTTATCTATTGCCATAGCATGTTCTCGTGCCAACTCCATTGAAAGCCTATCTGTAGCAAGCTCCTTCAAATTTGAAATGAAACAAGAAACACAAAATTATTCATGAGCATGTAAACGTAAATACGTAAAACAAGAAGAAACTAAACCATATAGCACATGGTAGAAATGCTTGAGTATCCACAAATAACAAGTGATTCGTGTTTCCATATTTCCTGTATACTGTACAAACATATCAATAACAGTTATTGAAGTTCATCCTCCCAATATTAATTAAAAAAAATTCATAATGGGCGTATATATCCAAGTAGTTCAGTTATAAATGCTTATCAGTTGCAATTGGGCCGTATCTAAGATGTTATGTTATATCAACCATAAGGACATAAGCTGAAATATTATTATCATTATCATTTGATGAGGAATAAGAAAATAGCGACTGTTAAAAAATTGTGAATGTAATCAGATGCGCCAGAATCCACTCCGCTGTCCAGTTAGAAGTATGATGACAACAAAACAAAGGCATTTACAATAATAACTTTGCATTTTGCAACTAATTGAAGCAAAATAGATCCTCAGATAATATGCATTATGTTTTTTTGTCAGCAACTATTATATCAGCCAGACAATAAGAAGGTCAGTCATTAACTGCTGCCTGCCATCATTTCAGTTGGAATTAGAAGGTCAATGTTATCAAAGCAAATATGTACTGCGCAAAAGTTTCAGTTTTTATCACAAGATTAGTTACTATGTACTTTGCTTTATTATTACTTCGCTACTATTTCAGCTATGTTTCTCAACTAATTAAGCATATCCCAAATCTATGATCTCTTAATAAATTCTCTGATGCCTACAGATAAGGAACTCCATCAGTTGCTATGCATATTCAAAGCTATTTATAATCTATAGTTGTACCTCCAGGGAAGCCTCTTCGTGGCTCCAAAGAACACGGTGGACAACATGGCAAAGGGAATCAACCCCCTCCACAGGCAAAACAGTATCTTTCCTTCGGAAAGGCCGGCGAACAAGGTCAATTGGAGCAGATAGAAACTTCTGAACACCCATTCTCCCATCAGAATTTTCACTCATTACACCCCAACGCAATGAAGTACTAGCAGCACCAGGCATCACGTATGGACAGGAATTGACAACTTCAGTGTTACTTGGAGATGCTTGATATGCCTGAATAACTGTATTAATCACAGCTCTCTGTTGATGTGCACTTACAGAAAATTTGTTAGTTATTGCAAGGACCCAAGGTATTCCAAGTGATTTTGCCTGATCTAATAGTGGCAAAAGGGCTGGATATTGCTCAGATGAATCTGGATGATTGTATCGAGGTATCCTATGGGATAGGTTATGCACAAGAACAATTAAATCGGTCTTTCTACTAAGGTCACGGATTCCCCTCCATAGTTCATCTTTGAACCGAGAAGCTTCTATGGCCAGCTCCTATAACATACAAAAACAGAGTAAAATAAATTACACTTCTATTTTCTTTAAAGACACAAAAGGTGGATATTAATTTATAGAATACCAATACAGTTCTAACAGCACATTAATTCCACTCTGACTTTCTTTTTAGCACCATAAGATTCGATGCTATATACTCAATAAACTTAAAATGCTCAATAGCAGGATCACCCCAACTTCACCACCAACCATGAATTCACAGAAAGAAAGTTCAAGGTAAAAGGATAAATAATATTTCCTATCCCACCTTATAAGCATTATGTGTCACTCAAGAACTCTACAAATCGTTTCAAACAAAATAAATCTATTTTGCATTAAAAGTGGAGTAAGAAATATTGAATGTCATGATAAAGGGCATAAAATCTGAGATCACTTTCCACTTTGAATTCTAGAACATGATCTAGTTTCAACCATATTCCTCAGATTTTCACAGCAAAATTACCTGCAAGTTTACACCAGGTGAATCACAATAGCATAAACCGCCAGCAATACCTTCTTGAAAATCAGATTCCACTTGTAGATTTTCAGTGTTGGTAATATGAGTCAATTTGCCTTTACCCAATATTGCATTGAAAAGAGAGGTTTTACCAGCACCCTGGTAATCATAAAAAAAACATTCAGGAACATAGAAAGCAAAAACAACATAAAATTTTAAGAGTTCAAAGGGAAAATAAGAATACCTCCAGACCAAGAAGTCGCACCCTGCGAGTTCTAACATGAACCTCCTTTGATGCAGTTGAAAAATCACTAGTACAGAAAATGAAAAAGTCACTCAAGCCTTCTGGCCTTACGTTTTTTTCTTGATGAGATGATGCCATATCATGATCTTTATTGAGATTAACTGTCTCTAAATTAATTGAAGGGAACATGATCATCAAAGAATCAGCTAGTGTCTGATGCTTAGGAGGTCGCCTCAAGGGAGCTCCTACTAAGACTCTTATTTTTTGTAATTCGGGTGGTTCCCCATTCCCAGATGAGTAGTCTCGTGCCGAAGGAAATGATTCCACGGTAGTTGAACACCTGAATAAGAAGCAATATTGTATAAAAGTGCTTATCATGCACCAAGGAGATTGAGAGAGAAACTGGTGCAACTTTGGGCTTATAAGATATAGATCTAGGTGACCAATTTTTACACGCATTTATTTGAATGTCACAGGTGCAGAAAAGAAGATCCAGCCTGTATTTACTAGACCCATATCGAATAAGGAATTTTACATGTGTGTGCATTTTGGCTGAGTTGTTTTATTAATGATACTTTCCAGATCAGCAAAAGCAGCAAGTACATTTCTTTTTTGAAAATTCTTGAACAAACCCAGATTGAAATAACAGAGAGAAAACCGTACATTTAATCAATTCGAAGATGATGAAACCCTCACAGTTTCCTTCTGCCAATAAGACTCTGACTTCATATTTTATCAAGGAACGGGAGAAAATAGAAAAGGAAAAAGAAGAGAAGGGGACTAGAATTAAACTGCAGAGTCGTTATACTGCAGTTTGAAGCTGTCTACTGATCAGAAGATTCACCACTAAGTCCCAAATCTGGTCAGCATTCCTAACTTTAACAGGATTCTTATTGTTAGGTAAGAGTACTTGGCTGATATATTACTAGTTAGCTTCAAGTCAGAAATATAACAGGGTTTGAACCATCAATAGTAGTTGACCTCAATGTCAGCAAAAATATTAATGTAAACAATATCTTAGGATGGAAGCACCATGAAGCAGATTCAATCAGAGAATAACATCCTGAAGATTTATGATGACATCTTCCCATATCAGCTGGACATAATAAATTCACAAAAGTAAAACAAGAAAATGATGACAAATAACCGTACCATTTGCCATTTACTTGAGCATGAACCAGAGTGCACATATGCAACCTGAATCCAGTAATATCAACCTTCAATTGTTCTGTACTCTTCTCGCCAGGAATACCATTCCAACCAAGAGGCACAATGGAAGTAGCCGTGCGAATAACAGGAGACTCAACAATATGCCCAAGCTCTACAGCACCTGCAACTGACAACCCAAGCCATTGTTGCAGATGTGGGAACTGTTGCACTTGCTCCATTCCAAAGAAAGTTGAAGCACTATCATTCATGCACAAGTTATAAATTCTGCCAAAAGAAAGAAAGGATTATGATGGATCACTTAAATAATTTGCTAAAAATCTGTCTAAGGAGGAAGTATTTAAGTGCCATGTCCCAAATGAGGATATTTGTTATCTCCAAGAAATGCTCAACAGGTTATGGATTCCCAAAATTTCAACTTATGTCACATGTCCATATCTTAAATATGTCATAAATTTAATTACTTTTAGGCATAAAACTAGCCAAAGTTGACAGAGAGAGAACACAGATAGAGAGAACAAATAAGCATGAATAAGAATGAACAATGAATAATAAGAAGCACAATATCAAGTACATGATGACTAGTAAAACATCACATGAAGATATATTTAGACCTGCTGTCATCATTTAAAGTGGCTTTAGTATGAAAAAAGTTTACAACAGGAAGACCAAAGCAAAAGATAACTGCAAACGGCCAATCTACCTAGCAATAAGAAGCACAGAAAAAGCTGTCTGGGATCATCAATGGCCAACCAGCCAAGAGTTCCATTGATGGTTTTTCAGTATTCAATCAAGCATATACATTCTCTTGGTTAAGCTTAAGGCAGCTAGCAACATGGTATAAGTAGAAATTCAAAGAAGATGTTGGCAGCAACTCCAACACCTGAAACAAAGGTGGTGGCCAGGCTCTTAAGGATTTATATAAAGGGACGGCTTCAATTAGGATATTCATTTTATATAACCATAATAGATAACCGATGTGACCATGAAATCAATTAGACTTCCAGAACTGGAACTAGAATTTAGTAATGGCCAGTCAATTTTTCCTTCTAATGTCTTTCATGGAGGAAGAGAAAACAATAAAGGTTGCTTGGATAAATAATAAACTCGTAGTTAATGTACATAATTACAATCTTGTTCTAACTCCAGTTCCATACCTGGTCACCAATAATCAGCGGTGCCTATGTATTTTCAGTAGAGAACATGATAAAGAAATTAGATTAAACAACACCTCTGCCAAGGGATTACGACGCAACAGGGTTGGACTCACCAACAATCAATGTGTTCAGGAGTTTATGTTTAAATTCTTCAATTTGTTTAGAAAACAGGCCCTATTTGGTCACTTTATTGGCAGATGCTCTGTATCAGTTGCTATGCATTTTCCATGATATATTAATAGTAGGATAATAAGAAGTTCAAAACATGAAGGTCAAAATTTGCAATGTAGGAGAATAAAGATCTACCTAATTCAACAGAAGAAAAAGAAATGCAACATTACAACTAGAACTTCAGACTAAACATTAACATAAACAGCATTGAGAGTTAAAATATTGCATAATCAATCATTACCTTTGAAATCGAGACCTATACGAATACATTGAATGAGATTGAAATCGCTCCTTTAATTCAACAATCACAGATCTGACCTGAAAATGTCTTTGCCAGAAGAAAGCAAACAAAATGAGAAGCTGAAGAAGACAAAATCTGCAGCGCAAAAATCATAAAAGCTAATGGCCACTGAAAATAGCGCCACTTAAGTTATGAAGTAAAAAAAAATTCCAAATCTTAGGCTGCATAAATAAAGGAAACTCATACCGATGTCAACTTTGAGTACTCTGCACCTGAGAGTGATTCAACTGATGAATTGCCCAAGAGATAGAGCTGTTATGAGTGAAATTTTGTTAATAATTTATTTGTCTAAATAATTGAAATGACAGTGCTCCAAACTTGTGGAATCCATTATGCACTGTAACATTTAAGAGAACAGCTTAGTAGGATGCCGTGATGCTGAAGAAAGTTAAATAGTGACCTATCATAATAGTTGAGTGAGAACTGCTGTCAGCTGTAACTATCACAAAAGGTTACAGAACTCCCAAAGATGTCTCAATAAGGCAAATTGATGTGTAAGAAAGCTACATAACTTTCATGAAATTCCAAATTCTAAACCTCAAATAGATTGGCCAGCAGAATTAAGAGCTTGGGAGTCAGGACCGGTCCAAATCAGGATTAGCTTACACAGGGTGCCAAAGCAACAACATTATCAAATGTCCCTTTAAACAATCTCAAATTGCCTATTTAACTGATGCACAGCAAAGAAACTACAATGACATATTATTATCAATATTCTCCACCTTCATACACTAAATAAGATGATTGACAAAGAAACAAATGATTGAAGTATTCCTTCATAATATGTACCTGTCCAAATGGAACATATGAAGGTAAGGAAGGCACCCTACGCCATCTATTGTTGTCCTCACTACCATTGTTTTTTCCCGTTAACTTGCCAGATCCTGGGTCTGATGCACCATTATCAGTGTCAGCAAATGGTTTAAGAGATATGCCATCAGTGCCCTCTTGAATTTCAAGAAACTGTGGTCCAACAACTACATCCTCAATTGGAGCAGCAGTTGTAGAGTCAGCTGCAGATGGTTTTATGGGATCAACTTGCTTTAGTCTGTATTTTTTAAATTGTCTCCTAACACCTTCTAGTGGAACAAGTTTTGAAAGTCTCCAAAGGGGATCCTGGACAGGGCCTACACCTATAACCAATTGCTCCCCTTCATTCTCATTTAGCTTTTCTGTCTTTCCTTTCTGTGAACCTTGTTCATTCTTTGATGTCGACAAACTGGTACTTTCCACACCAGAGGACATAAGTGAACTTTGTGCATTATAGTGATGAAAATAAGCAGGTGAAAGGATACGTGGTATAAGATCTTCAGGAATGCAGTAACTCTTGAAATAGTGTTGCCAACCTTTTCTATTAACATAACTAGCAAAGATGCATATAAAGAGTAGAATGAACACATTAGCTTCTGAGGAGAAAAAAATAAAAGGATAATTATTTCAGAAAAAGGGAGGAGCACTCACTCCCTTAGGGCTGCATTTCCTACTGGAGGCTGGGAAAATGTGATACACTTGACATGAACCTTTTCACTATCTTTTGATGAAGATGATTCAGCAATGACCCTCAAAATGGCAAGGGTAGCCAATGCTGCTACCTACAACATCAGACACAAATAAGGCATGAAATAGATAGTCAAAGGCAACATGCCAGGTAAGTTTTATGTAAAACTTACTGCTCCACCAAGTGAATGTCCACATAATACAAGTTTTCGCTTCTTTTTCTGAGCCAGCCTGTACAACTCCAAAGCAGGTATGCCTTTGGCACGAGCTAAGAAACCCTAAATTTTATTAATTGGAATGAAAATAAATAAAATCTGGAAGTATTTATTACTATACATGATAACTTATTACATAAAATTATGAACAGAGCAAAAATATTCAACACTTTATCAATGGCAAAACCACAAACAATATATCCGAGAAAATAAATTCTATTGATATACAAATGATGACTGTCACCCTACCCGATGGGCGGCAGGTTCAAGCCTATCTTTAATCTGCTTAGGTTTTGACCCCAATGAAATGGACTTGTTTTCCCCATTTCCTTTTTGTCTTTCACCTTGGTTGGCTTCAGTTACTTCAATCCGGTCAACATCCTCATTAAATATAGCACCTTGCAGTATGTTTGCACCAGCCATGACATCTCTTAATGAAACCAAGAAAGAAAAAAGAATAAACATTTGAAAGTAATGAATAATCAGTCAAGCTATAAAACTACATTGCTTACTTATACTGTTTGGTTCCAATGAAGGAAGCAAATAGCGTATCACCAGCTTCTGCCAACAGATACCTGCAACAAGAAAGATGCAAAGGAAAAATAAGAGAACCATAACTATTGAATTCGAAGATTATTATCTCGGACTATGTAACTGCTTAGTAGTCATTCAAAGTGGATTATCATCAAAGATCTAAACCAAACTAAATGTAAAGCAGGCAATCATCTAAATTAATAACCTTCATCTTCACTACATAATTACTGCTTGCTAGAGATTCTTTTCGACCAGGTAATTGACATCAACAAAACAAGGAGTGCATCTTATAGAGCAAAAAATAACTCACCTGTGTGGAACATGATCTGACGAAGGTTGCACACGTTCTAGAGAAACAACCTGTCCTCCAAAATCAGCTTTAAATTTGTTTACAGCTCGCATCATCTCACTAGCAGGTTTCTACCATGTAAGGCAAAACAAAAAATATTTTGCATTTAATAACATAAAATTCATCATCCGTGAGCAATCATGCGCCTTATACATCAATTATTCAATTTTTTTTTTTGAAAAGTAATCAATTATTCAATTTCTTTTAGCTCATGATTCAAATTAAACACTGATTAATACTACCATTCGTAAAAGTTAATCATAAAACCATAATAACTTCCTAAAATTCAAACTCGGCCTAAATTACCTTGTAAACACACTCAGAGAGCACCATGCAACAAAGAATGTCCTGCAAATCGGAGACGGAATCAACTTTAACAGCTCGGCAAAGCTCTTGTAGCTGTCGCTTCCGTCTCTCGTACTCTTGTTGGAGCCTCTGACGGTGTTCTCTGCCACCGGTGTTCCACGGTGGCCACTGCCACCTCATCCGCCACCGTAGCGGTCCCCACGAGACTTTAAGGATCTTAGCTCTTTGGTCCTTGATCCACGTCTCTACTTTGCTCTGCATTGATTCCATCATTTGATCAAAATAATTTTAATTTCCATTTTTTTATAAAACAAACAATTGAGATTTCGGAAGAAAAGAGATATGGTGCGAATCCTAGTTTCCTTAGAAGAAGCCAAAGAAGCATATGCCTCTATGAAAAATGCTTAATGACGTGCTCCTTTTTCTAGTCTTTCTCTTCTTCTTTTTTTTCTCTTAGAAAATAAAAATTCTATCGGTTTCTTTATGGTTCATAAATGTGGCAAAGCCGGAGCCTGATATTTCGTATCCATGGGCTGAGCTTTGGCACTTCATGACTTCAGGCCCATTAACTGATGATGGCTTGTAGGGTCAGTTTAGGTTCGGTTTGGTTTTTGAACTAAATTATTTTTTACCTAATTTATAATTATTTTGTAATTTTTATGTAATAAAAATAATATTTTATATATAAACTCGATTTATAAAAGAGCACCATTTTTGGGACATTATATGGGCCAAAGTTGAGATCATTACTGTCATCACCTAGCCCAAAAGGCCGAAACCAGGGACCAATTAAGGAATAAAATAGAATGTTGGATCTCCTTGGATTTGGACAATGGTGAGGGAGACCCCAAGTAATGCAGAACCAATGATGCCGTAGTAAAATAAAGAAGACAATTTTTTTTGAAGTTGAGAGAGAAGGTGATTAAATTGTTAGTAAGTTTATATTTTAGTTATTTAATTTTAAAAAGTATTAAAGTAATTATTGAAAATTCTGAAAATTCTTTATTTAAGTCATTAAATTGTTTTAAAGTTTTTATTTAAGTCAATAAGTTATTAAGAGTTTTCTTTTAAGTTTTAACAAGCTTTAAGAGACGATTTGACAAACAGTACTGTAGATCAATATTCATCGACGAATAGAATAATATATCTTAAATTCAAATCAATCTAACGATCAATGTCAAATATCAAAGAAGATTGTTGTTTAAGATAAAAGGTAAAGTAAAGTTCAAATATTTTATTTCATGTAATGTAAAATATTTGTATTTTAAGATAAAAGTAAAGTATAATTCAATATTCATTAGATTTTGTTTATTTAAAAACTTTATTTAGTTTTAATATAATAATATAACTAATTATAGGTAACGTTTGGTGTTTCCCATGTTATAATTTTAATGGGATGTGATTTATTAGAATATAATTACCGGAAATATTACCTTACAATGTTTGGTATATATTGAAATATATTGATTAATATCCCAAGAAACTTACATATCATGTTTGGTTGACTAAATATTTTCCTAGGAATGTAGTAGCAAATTACAAATTTAACCTTGTTAACTTAAAGAAAATATCCATGTATTTAATTTTTATAATAAATTTTATTATTAACAAATATTTGGATTAAATATTTAATAATAAAATTTAATTGATTTTTTTAATTATTTTTAAGTTTATAATTTTAATTGAAAGTAATTTGTTTCAAATTTGTCTTGCATATATTTTTTAAATATAATAATGCACATATAAAATTAAATATATATAAAATTTATTTTGAAATAAATTTAAAAATAAAACTTGAATGTTTTAGCTAAAGATTAACTCATAAATATAAAAAAAAGTTAATTCTAAATAAATTATAGGTAATTTTAAATATTTTAAATTATTGTAAGTGTAGTTCAAGACGAATATAAAAGTATGATTCAATATTATAATTTTAATGTGTTAAAATTTATCAAATTAAATATTAAGTTTAAATATAATGGCAAAAAATTAATTTCAATTTTTAAATTTAACCAAAAAAAACTATATTTAAACATTTTATATCTTACACATATTTTTAAATTTAAAATAATTTTTTAAAAAAATTTTAAAATATTAAAAAACATTTTTTATATAATTTTTATATTTTTAAAATAATTTTAATGATTTTTATGTTTTAATTTATAATTTTTTGAATTTTTATAAAGACTAAAAAGTATAAAAAAATTTAAATGAATGATTAAAATAATTTTTTTATAAAAGATCAAAAAATGATTATGCCATTTTTTTATAAAGAAAATTATTGAAAATTCGATTTGTGCTTCTTACATCTTACGGTTGAAAAGTCTCATACTTTCATGTATTTGTTCTTTTCAGAATTCATGAAAAAAGTCGAGATTTATTTTAAAAAATAAAAAAAATATTAATAAAAAGTAAATATTTTTGTAGTTTATCCTTTAAATAATTATTGATAAAGGCTAAACTTTCTTAAATTCAAAATTATATTGTAAATAAATTAAATACAAATCGAATAATTCAACTTCTTGAAAATAATAAATTTATATCTAGATAAATTAAAATTCAAATTCTTAAAAGAATATGTAAAATTAAATTTAGAATAAAAAGAATGAGAAGATAAATTACTGATATCTTCTACAAAATGCTTAGTTAACACTCGAAATTAATGAATTCTTCTGTTTCTTTTTCTTTCTTAGTTCTTAGAGCTAGAAGAAAGAATTACTAAGTTAACCATCTAATTTACGCAGGGCGAAGTTAGAAAATTTTTTTAGGGACTTAAATTAAATTATAATTTTTATGATAATAAAAAATATAATTTAAAAAAAACAAATTAAAATTTTATCATTTTTAGAAGGGTTAAAGTATAATTTTATTTTTATTAATTTAAAATTTTAAAAATTTTAGAAAGTCAAAATAAAAAAAATTTCATTTTAGGGGTTGCGCCTGCCAGCCTAGATTCACCCCTGAATCTAAGTAATAATATTACTTATTGATAAAACTTAATAAACTATATTATAATTAAAGTGTAACTGAATAAAAAGTATTATTTATATATTATGAAAGTGTTCTAGTTTAACATTTTTTATTTTGAATGTTATTTGAAAATGTTGGATGCCAATGTAAATATTTATAATATTAATAGTTTTGATTAATATATAATTGTATAGTAATTTTAATGATAATTAATTTTAAAATATAAGTTAAAATTTTAATATAAATATAAAGTCAAGCTCAATATTGATACCATTTTATGTGATAACTTTTATTTTGATTTCAATTTAATAATAAATTTCAATTATATATTCAATATTTCAATTTGTTCAATTATTATTTATTTATCTGAAAAATTATTTTTATAATATAATAAGTAATAAATAGTATTTAATGAATGTTCATATAATGAATAATAAATAATATATACGTTGATTTAAAAGTTTTTTTAAACTTGTAATTTTATAAACATTATATATTATAAATATTTGATCATCTTGACATCACGATGACACCCATCCATTTCTTTTTCCTTTTTTATTTATTTATTTTGTAATTAATTTTCTTTCCAGATTTACGGATAATGTCCCCACTTTTTTCTTTAAATAAAATACTAAATCGTTAGATTTTTAATTCTCGTCACCATTTTGAACACTAAAAACCAAGAATGGCGACTTCTCAAATTGGTTCGCATGCACGTCAAACAGCTTTTCTACCAACACAATAATTTAGTTCCAAAATATTATAATATATCCTGTCGATAATCCAAGATAAATCCTACCTACTATAGATAATGATATCAATACTATCGTTTGAAGAAATTCATAAAGTTGTTATCTTCAATAATAGAATTTTAATTTAATTGTGAAATTATTAAAAAATTATTTATGTTGATAAAAATTTTAAAAATTATATTTATACATAATTGATTTTAAAAAAAATTATAATTTTTACTATATTAACTTTTTATTTTAATTAAAGCTTCATTTAATTTTAATATTATTAATTTATTTTTTTTCACCTATGATTCCGCGATTTTTTTTAATGCAATATAGACTATGATACGAAGTTTAACATTTAGGGGTTAGAACATCTTCACTAAAGAGAACATCTTGCAAGCAGCTAGGACACTTAAGATAGTCTAAGATCATGCAAACACAATACATTAGGAGGCCACATTAATCTAACACAATCAATATAACTACCATTCATACATCACAAATATTAATTTTTCACATATGAGAATCCATATCTACGACAACAATCAACTAAATCTCAAGAAATTCAAAACTAATATATAAGCAATAAGTGGCGTATTTAGAATTATCAAAAACAATCCTTATAGGATTATTGGCACCAAGGGAATGAAATGCACTCTACCTCTAGCACCCTTCTTAGAATTCTCAACAGGGCAGCACCAAGAGGGGCCGGAAGGCCAGGTCTACCCTAAAATGAGAAAAATATTACATTGGCCCTTTAAATTTTATAAATTCACATGTTAATAAAGGATAAAATTATACTTTAGTCTATCTAAAAATAATAAAATTTTAATTTAATTTTTTAAAATTTATAAAAATAAAAAAAATAATATTTTAACTCCCATGAAATTATATAATTCAATTCCACCCTAAAAATAAACTTTGGTTGACATAATTGTCGAGCAAAGGTGGCAGTGTTGCTATCGAATCCCGGTGAAAAATTAATAATTAAGAAACCTCATCCAATCCAAGTTAGGACAGTTAATCTCTTTGTCCACAACTTCAAGAAATTTCCTAACACCATAAAATTTGACAAAATTGCATCAATTTGAATTGACATGTAAAACAAACAAGCAAGCCCTAAAGTAGGTATTATCCTCATAAATAAATTCACCTTGAGCTGTCTCGTTTTGAATATCATTTTCACCATAATTTTTGGTTGCCTTCAAATTGATCCTTTGTTCATTTGGGTATAGTGAATGGTCAAATTAGTGAAAGGTCAAATTCAGTTCATATGATAAAATAGTTTATATTCATGGATCACATTATGAATTCCATTAATTTGGATATGAAATTGAACATTTTTAAAACATACAAATAAAATTTAATACATCTGTATATATGGACAAGTTGGATTTAACATGTATCATTAAAATTTTGGAGGAGTTTTTTTTTATTAACCTATGAAATCTAAGTTGATATTTAATGCTCAAATTAATGGCTAAGATGATGGAATGCCTTGATTTATTTTTAATATGATACCTGAGATCCCCTAAAATAGAAATTTTTAATTTTATTCCCTTTAATATTTACAGAATTTTAAGTATATGGTAAAAATATAGTTCTCCAAATTATAAACTTTTGATTTAGTTTTTCTGAAAACTATTTGTATTTTAACTCTCGTAAAAGTATATAACTTAATCTCAGCTTTTCACCCTTGACAATTCTGTTATTTTGAAGATTTAGTTAGAACATTTTAAATTTTGAAAGGTTAATTTAAAATTAGATAGATTTGAACAATATTGGCAAAAAATATTAACCTAAAACTCACTGACATATACAATACGTAGATATACACATATACTAAATGACCCAATTGACAACAACACCGTTATAAATAGGTGGTCTAAAAGCGATCAAACCCAAAACAAAACTTTCGAATAAAACAAGTCCGATACGAAATCATGTTGTTTTCGATGGATCACGTGGCAAGATTCTGTCGTCCACCTTGGCCGTTGTTGTATCCATCGTAAGGTTTGTTGAATTTTCCGGATTTTCTCTTCAAAATTACAACCCAAGTAATTGCTTCCAACAACAAGGAAATGGCGCCCAAGGCGATAATGATGATCATGTAAGCCAACTTCCATTTGCGGTCGGGGTTCAAGATATCGAAACCGTTGAGCACGTTGAGGATGCCGAGGACGAGTACGGCGTATCCGACACCGTGGTGGTAAATGTTCCAATAGAATCGGTACTTGTGGTCCTTCTTCGGCCTTAGAAACAAGGCAAAAATCTGGGAAAGATGAGCAATAAATTCAAAGTTAGGTGACCACAACAAAAAACGAAAAAACTTGTTATGGTCATTGGGCTATAAGAAAAAAAAGGTTAATGACTAATTGCTCCGTATATCCTCAATCATTATCTAAATTTTAAATTGGTCCATAAACTTCAAAAATGTCCCAATTCAATTCTTAAAGTAACAATATTGCATCAACTAGATTTTTCTACCAACATAACTATATAATAGCTTGAGCATTGACGTGGACAATATTTAAATACATGGATTAAATTGTAAACACATACTTATTGCATGAAAACTTGGACTCGATAAAAAAACAACACTCTTAAATTATAATAGTATTATCTTTTTTTAACATGTTAGACTGACATAGTGTAAATATAAGAGTGAAGTCAGGAATTTGATATTAGGGGTCGAAATCAAATTTAAAAAGCTTGGGGACCAAAAGTGTTATTATTTCAATTAATCAAAGGGAGTCGGCGCCCATGCTTGCCCGCCTCGCTATGCCTTTATGTAAATATATACATTTACAATTTTATCTATATATTTTTTAAATATATTTTAATGCTTAAATTCAGGAGCTATTCTATGATTAAAATGTTATGAGGTTTAAGATGAATTTGAATCGGAGGACTTTTGAAACCATTAACCCAAAACATTAATATTAATTAAACTATTTGCATTGAGATTCAAGAAATACCTGCACAGTAGCTAAAACGAAAAGGGCGATGCCGATATTCCGGTGACTAGAATACATAATCCCCGGCGATTCAGTTCCGAGCTTAAGACCGGTTCCCCAGCCGGCAACTCCAATGGCGTAACCCGATATCTGACACAACATATGAAGATAAAACCAAGCTGGATCTGCAGATTCAAACGCTCTTATATACCTCGCAATCATTGCTCCGAGTGGAAACAAAATTCCCCAACTCACGCCGTTTAGTATCCCATGAATCTGTCGTCACCATGTTTTTTCTTTTTAGTGAAAAAGATGAATCACTGGAAATATAGTAAAGCATTGGTCTAATTCTAGTTTTAGTCCTTCTATTTATCTGAATTTGAAATTTAACTATATTCTATGTTAATTGGTCATAATTTGATCTTCTATCTTTATAATATTATTACTACAGATTCAACTTAACAACATCGTTAATTGTTATTGTTACCTGTAGAAATAAATCATGTACTTAGAGTTTCTTTTTCCAAAAGTAATATCAAACTATCAATTCGTCGTATGTTAAAGGTCATATTTGTATGGGTTGATTTTATATTTTGAGATAAAAATAAGTTAGAAATTGATATTTTTGTAGGATGAGTTTGGATGGGCAGTGCGTTTATCTACGGTTAGTGTAAAAATAGCGGTGACGGTATGATTAGATACTATAATGTAAGATAAAAAATAAATTAAACGTAACGCATCGTACCACACCCACTCACACATCCAAACCCATCCTCAATTTTATATTTC
Source organism: Gossypium hirsutum (assembly GCF_007990345.1). Classification (NCBI taxonomy): domain Eukaryota; kingdom Viridiplantae; phylum Streptophyta; class Magnoliopsida; order Malvales; family Malvaceae; genus Gossypium; species Gossypium hirsutum. The sequence goes on from NC_053430.1 coordinate 15,425,341, forward strand.
AACCATTTAAATATGCTAATAACTAGCTCAAATTAAAAATAAAAAATTGTTCATCAAGTATTAGTTCAGTTGATATCATTATTGTTGCAACAACTAAGAAGAGAGGTGACTTTGAGTACACTTAAATCTTCCAACTTAAAATTAAATTTTACCATCGTAGAGGGACTAAAACTAGAATTAAACCGTAAACTATCAGTAGTAAAGAAAGCTTACGTTTTTTTTCTTAATCGTGGTGTCTCCTCCGGAGCTACCACTAGTGTGTCCATTTTTCAAGTCGAGTGTTCCTTTGGACTGCAAATTAGCGGCGGCGAACTCATGTTTTACCAACATGCCGCCGTCTCCGACGCTGGGACCGGCCTGCCATACTTGGTTAATCTTTCCACTAGCCGCTAAATCGGCCGTAACTTTGATTTTAGCGAAAATCACCAAGCTCCCATCGCTTCTGCTTTCCGCCGTCTTATCCCAAACCGCGAACGACAAATCCTTCGGTACGATCGAAGAGTAAGAGCTGATATCGTAGGTTCGGACGACGGGAACGCCGGTGGTGGAGTTTTTGTAGGCAACGAGGGCTTGTGAACCAACCATGCCAGTGGTTTTCGGGTTAATGGCCCATGCAATCCAGCAGCCGGACTTGGGAGGAGTGGCGACGAAGGCGACAGAGAGGGTGGCGATGGGAGAGTCGTAGGTGAAGTGAAGGTAAGAGGAAAGATAAGGAAGGTCGATACAGGTGGAGAAAACTTGGTTTTTGTTGAACTTTTGGGTGGAGCAAGTGAGGGAAACCGCCGGCGAAATCAGCAGTGTCCAAAAAGTGAAGCGAAGAAAAGCGGCGGCAGACGACGCAGACATTTTAAAACGTAACATGCAACTAGTGTATGTAATTTGGTTTTGGCTATTCAAACAAGAAGTAAACTTGATTAAGCAAAGGAGATGATTGTAGGATGAATTTGCTGAAAGGTCCTTTCCGAACGAAAACATGCAATAAACCACCAACCCACGGTTGGATTATAGCTGGGATTTGGGAAATTACCAGATTTCAATTACCATTTCAATTTATAATTAGATTATGTAGTGTCCGCAGTATCTGTTTAAATACTGATTCAAATAAAAAATATGTAATAAATTCTATAAAATAAAAGAATATCTAATTTTTAAAAAGTTCAAGGACTTTTAATATATTTTAATTTTATTTTCTTCACAAATGGCATCGTAAAAAAACAATAAACATTTGTTTGATAAGTTTTCTTTTTAGAGATATTTGAATTGAATTAGATTGATCAATTGGATCAATTGAATCGATAATTAATTTAAGTATCGATCAATAAGTGATTTTAAATAAATTAAATTAAGAATTAATATGAATTAATTAAATTAATTAAAAATTAATCGGATCAAAATATTTGAATTGAACTAGAATAATTGATTAAATTAATTAGACCACAAGCTAATTAAAATATTAATCAACTAATTTAACCGAAAATCGATACAAACATTAAACCGAATAAAAATTCGATTGACTGGGATAAATTTCTTCCGTCTCCACATCGTCCCCTTTCCTAGTGCCCGGCCATAATTTGATTGTATTTTTTTTATAAATATATATATATTTGGAATGAGTTGATTTCATGTACAAAATAATCGAAATAAATTAAGTATAATCTTTTTTTTGCTTTTAATTAAATGTTTAATTAATCTAAATTTATAATAAATTATTATATTTTCTTATATTATTTATAATAATTAATGTTTTTAATAAATTTAATTCAATTCAATTGTATTTTATTTTATTCTAAAATTAAAAAATTGAAAATTATCAATTTTAACAATAAAAAAAATAATGAATAAAATATATAAATAATTTGAATTTAAAATGATTTAATTCAAAATAATTTGTGTGTTAAATTTAAGCTAAATGATAAAAATAATTTGAATTAAAAAATTATACTCTCAAATCAGAATTTAAAATGATCCAAATCCAACCTGAATTTAAAAAAATATTCATTCAATAATCATGTAATTAAAAAATATTTTGTGATAAACTTAAATTTAACTAAAAAAATTTACCAAATATAAAAAATAAAAAACTTAATTCAATAAAATAAAAATATAATAATTAAATTATCAATTTTCAAAAACCACGGTGATTTGTGGCACATTTTAACCAAAATTTAAATAATTCTATGAGCAACAAAAATGTGCTATTTTCCAAGTTAGCGGTGTAAAACAAAAAAAAGATAACGCCGCAAAAATAATTAGCATAAACGGCGTTTACTATGGGGTTAAGTGAAACATGTGCTATAAAACCATTGGTGAGGCACAATTAGGGCCGCAATATTGAGGTAGAAGAATTTTGTCCAGTTTTTAAACCTTATCATAGTAACGTATTTTGTAAAAAATAATGTTTTTTTAAAATTATTTTCTTATTGAGTGATTCCTAACCGATTCTCACGTCCACTCGGTCAAGGAATAAAAATATGGTAAAATGCGTCATAATAGCCCTTGCACTATATTTTAATTAAATTTTGGTCTTTTTAAAGAAAGAATAGCAATTTGATTCATGTATGGAGAAAAAAAAAGTAGGTTAGTGAAAATGGTTTCTGTTGTATGTACAAGGACCATTTTGAAAAAAATTTAGAGATCGAGTGTTAAATATTTTACTATACCTTGATTAAAATAAACATTTAACAACACAAATTTAACGGAATACCAACAAAGCGTAGCTAGGGAGCCTGGCAGGGGGCCATCCCTCTAAAATGTAAATTTTTTTATTTATGTCCTTTAAAATTTTAAATTAATAAAGATAAAACTACACTTTGACCCCTTAAAATTGATAAAAAATTGATTTAATCTTTTAAAATTACAAAAATATAGATTATTAAAATGGTGAAATTATATTTTTTACTGTCGTAAAAATTATAATTTAATTCCAATCGTTAAAAAAAAATTCAAACTTCACCACTAGATATCAAATTTTCTACTTTTATAGTGATGTACCAAAATTCAATTTATAATATAATATATAAAGAGTCTTATGATACTTTTACCATGTAAATATAGATTTATGGGAATTTTTTTTAGGAGATCACAAACTAAATTAAGAAGTAACACTCTAATTTCAAGTTAATAGACTTCTTCAGTGAACTTTTTTTTTTTGTATAATTGTGTCCAAAGTAACATCTAATTTCAAAATATTCAAAAGATAATGTGGTACATGACTAAAAAGAATTGACGGGATCGTTATTTAATCGTGGAGATATTTCAATCTATGATTGTATTACCAAGAGAAAGTTATTATCATCGTCCACTCTTTTTTTTATTATATTTTTATTATAATTGAGGATAGAGTTTTGTTTAAATATATTCATGGGTGACCTTATTTGTCAAATTTTGAAAAATCATTAGAAATTTGAGAAAATTTAAATAAAATAAATTTATTTAAAATATGTATCTAGTATATCTAAATTTATGTTGTTTAAATTGGATTAATTGGTTGTACTAGGAATCAATAGCGGTATTGATTTGAAAAGAGAATTTGAACTAATTAATCTAATAATTGGTACGAACTGGTTGAATTGAGCGATTAAACTTGTTAAACTGATTTTTTTAATTTATTATTATTTTAATTTTTTAATCAAAGTATTTAAATTGATCTAACCAATTTAACCAACGAAACGATAGACTAGCTGATTTGAACACAAATCTGATTTCAAAAACATTGACTTGAACATTAAGTATTTTCAAGTTAATCACCATCTGAGTATGACTCAGTTGGATTTAGACCTGTTGATGGGCTAGGACACTCGTTCAAGTTCGAAGACCCGTTCGAAAAGTAAAAGGATTTAAGCAAAAATATAGGTTCGGAAAATAGAATTAGTCAAAAAATAAGACTTATTTTCTAAATGGGTTGAGCCTCAAGTTAAATTTTTTTGTCCAGGCCTAGCCTGACCTGAATCTGTCTATATTTGTTGTTGTCATTTTGTTATTATATTGCTACTATTTTGTTATTATTTAAATATTATATAAATTTTATTTTATTATTAATTTTTTAATATATTTTCAATTTGGTGGAAAATATTTATTTTAATTTTTTAGTGTATTTAACGTATAATAATTTTTAAATTTATTTTATATAAAAAATAATCTAATTTTTTTAATATAGGTGAACCGGGCTGAGCTTGAGTTTAACATATTTTATTTGAGTCAAGTTTGAACAAAATTTATATCTATTTTTGGTTATGCCTAAGCCTAAAAACAAGCCTAAAGTTTTACATTTATCCGACCGACTCATGATGAAGTCTAATTGAATTACACCAACTTTGAAATGAGAACAATAACCTCTACTCTGAAACCCAAACACCAGATCGCTTCTCCTCCCTGATACACATTTCCCGCTTAAGTCCCTAGCTTCTTCATCTTTAGGGTTTACACCAGCCGCACACCAGTCCAGCGTTTCTATCAGGTAATTCATTTTCCATTCGATTTGGAACTTAAATTTCTTATATCGGAGCTTAATTTCTCGCCTGAGTCTTCAAAATGCTTTCTCTTTGCAAATTGGCTTTAACTTAATGGATTCGTTAAACAGGAAGAATGGCTGTCCCTTTGCTGTCGAAGAAGATTGTGAAGAAGCGTGTTAAGAAGTTCAAGAGACCACAAAGTGACCGCAAGATCTCCGTCAAGGTTATTATAGCAAAAGAAAACTCTTATCTTACAGTATTTTACTGTAATTTGTAGATCTCCCTAGCTGGAGAATGTGTTTTTTCCCCTTAAAATGTTAGTGGACTCCTTAGTTCTCTTTTTTCTGCTGTTTAAATGTGGATTTATAACTGGTAGAAGCCTAAAAGCCCAGGATTATTTTGTTTAGAATTTTTCAAGTTGATGGATAACAAGACTGCCGCTGGGATGTGCAATATTTGGGGTTGTCTGTTCAGCTGAACGGTTTGAATTCATTTAAGTTAAATGTGCTTCAACGTGAGAAACATTAGCAGAATTAGCATACTGGCTGTTTGTATTTTACGATGATCACTATTCACTGTTACGATCCTTAAGGCTCCTTTTAGGTGCACATATGAATTGCTTGGGGCAATTGCTTAATCGATAAGTTACCGGTTTTATTGATTGTAAGTGGAATAATATTCGTATAGAAGCAATGTCGATCTTTTTATTGATACTTATTTCACACCATATGAGCCTAGCCTCACATTATTGTTTTTGATTTATCTAGATGAAGCAAATACAAGTATCGAAATATTTTCTTTCTTTTTTCTGTAGTGTCAATAGATTTTATGCAGTGTAAACCTTTTAAATACATGCTCATGTAACTTCACAATTAGTTAGGATGTCATCCAAGCTCCTGGGTTATTTCTCCTTTAAGTCTTCACTTGTAACTTGTAACGGTGTATGTTGATTGTTCTTTTTGTTTCAGTGGTGTGTTGAAACTGATCTCTTTACATTCATGCTTCTGTGTTATTTGAATGTCCAATGCCATGCTTCAGCTTTTGTATCGTATGGTCTTGAAATATGTTTATGACAACATTTTGGTGCATCCCGATTTGTTAAAGTCTCATTTAGGCCCAAAACGCTTAAACTAGCTCTCTGCAATATTGTTAACAATCTTACATATTTCCAGACAAACTGGCGAAGGCCCAAGGGTATTGACTCTCGTGTTAGGAGGAAGTTCAAGGGATGCACTTTGATGCCCAACATCGGTTATGGCTCAGACAAGAAGACTCGCCACTATCTTCCCAATGGGTTTAAGAAATTCGTCGTGCACAATGTCCAAGAGCTAGAACTTCTCATGATGCACAACAGGTATAATGCATGATGTTTAACTCTTTCTTTTGATCAACATTTTTCTAGATTGTTATTGATCGTTACTGCATTATCAGGACATACTGTGCTGAGATAGCACATGATGTTTCGACGAAGAAGAGGAAGGAAATTGTTGAGCGAGCGGCTCAGTTGGATGTTGTCGTTACCAACAAATTGGCTAGGTTGCGCAGCCAGGAGGACGAGTGAAGGTCGGTTCTTGAATGTTGATTTTGCTCTTTTTAATATGATATTTTCTTTTCTAGGAAGTAAGAACTTTTGGTCCTATGTTTTGAAGTGTTATTTTTATCGGAGTAGCATTCTCTTCTTTGTTGTGATTTGAATATAAAACCCCATTTCTAATTTAAAAGCATGCTTGATGTTTTAAGGGACTTCTTCTTTGACCATGCTTTTTAACTTCAATATTGAAAGGTTTAAGATATTGGCAAAGTTGTTTGAATTGGATTGGAATCTGGTTGGGGAAAGGGAATTGAATTGGTTTATTCGGGAACTCGTATGGACCAGATTTTTAATATTAAATATACTTTTTAAATTTTAAAAATTTATTTAATGATTTCATTTAATTGAACTGTTTAAATTGATAGTTTGATTGATTTAACTAACGGTTCAGTTCTAAAAATTTTGGATGCTGGGTTGATGAGCTAATTAACCTTAAACCAAATCATATATTTACGAAAATACGTCTATAATTTTATTCATTTTTAATTTTTTTATTTGTAATTTCTTAATTTAATAATTTTATTACATATATTTTAATTTTTAATTTCAAAAGATTTTATACTATATAATGGGTTAAATTTGTAAAAATCAATAGATTACAAAACAATTTAAACTAAAAGTATAGAGAAGACTGATAAATATACAAAATAAAAAAACAATGTTAAATTTTAATAGGAAATAACATATGTAACAACGAAAACATTATGCATTCTCAAATCGAAACTAATAATAATGGTATTAGGCCCAAAACTTTGAAATGTATAAGGGGAAAATACATGTAACACCCATCAAAATAGGTGTTTCAATATATATTTATATTTTAATTTTATAAATTCATCAAGGTTTAGACATTATAATAATAACTAGCTTGTTTGGTCAGATGATTAAATATTAGTGGTTTTATATTTGAGACTTGGGTTTGGTTCCTCTTTTATTCAAATTTATATAAATATATATATTTTATTTCATGTTGTTTTAAACTTTTTATTATTTTTAATTAATATTTTTAATCCATTAGCTCTTGGTTAAATAATAGTGATTTCATATCTAAATCTCAAGTTTGATTATTATTTGATTTAATTTTATAAGATAAATAAAAAATAAAAAACTTAAAAATGATATGTTTATTAATTAAAAACATTAATTAAAAATAAAAAAGGGCTTGAAACAACATGACATAAAAAATACAAATATGCTTAGAAGAGAAATCGAGCCCAAGACTTAAGGAAAAAATCACTGTTATTTAACCATCTATTTAAAAGAACTAATGCATTAAATATATTAATTAAAAATAAAAAAGTGTAAAACAACATTTAATAAGAAAAATACAAATCTGAGTAGGAAAATAATCAAACCCTAGACTCAAAGAAAAATCATTAACATTTAACCATCTAATCAAATGAACTAATGTGTTAATAGTAAACGCGTGTGATTTTTGTGACCTCAGTTAAAAATGAGTCCTGCTAGACGCGTTTTCTATTTTTCTTTCTAAAATTGAATTATTTCCTTAAATATTAAAAGAATCGGCCTAAAATCCTAAATAACTTTTAAAATTGACATATTCTGCTAATTTACCCAAGGTTATGGTGTTGATGGGAAAGATGATCGGAACTGAATATAAAGTTAAGATGTTAGGCAAACATAAAGGTAATAGCAATTTTCAATCTTAATTAAAAAATTCAAAAAAATTAACCTATTTAGTTTTTTCTATTTTAGTTTAGCCGGTGGAATAGGTTGGTCGGTAAGACAGTAAATAAATAGAATATTCGATGAATAGTTTAATCTCTGTTCGCTTTTGTTCATTTATTGAGCTAACTAAATGAACATGAATAAAAATATTGAGGCTCGTTTATCAAATGAACTAAACACGTACAAAGATTGTTCTATTTATTTTGGTTGACGAACAAGCTATTTCATGTTCGATTAAAATTTGTTTATTATTTAATTATTATATGTCAATAAAAATATTTTTATTATTTGTGTGCTTATTTTATTTATTTATAATATATTATTAATATTTACATTCGATTATTTTATGCCTAAAAATTAAGATACATGTTTATTTATTTTGTATATTATTAATAAATATTATTTATAAAAATGTTTAATTATATATTTGCAAACAGATTCATGTAGCTTAATTAAACAAACATAAACACACTTATTTTTAAATAAACTCATATATTAAACGTTTAATTTCAAGTCAAGTTGGGCTTTGAATCCAACCCCCCTAATCTGAAACCCAAACACCAGATCGGTCCTCTTCCCCATGTAGACACTGTTCCCGCTTAAGCCCCTTTCTTCACCACCTTTAGGGTTTACAACAGCCGCACACCAGCCTAGCATTTCCATCAGGTAACTCACTTTTCATTCGGTTTATTGCTTCAAATTGTTATATCGGAGTTTAATTTGTCGTCTGAATCTTCGAAATGCTTTCACTTTGCGAATTGGCTTTCATTTAATTGATTCGTTAAACAGGAAGAAATGGCGGTTCCTTTGCTATCGAAGAAGATTGTGAAGAAGCGTGTTAAGAAGTTCAAGAGGCCTCAAAGTGACCGCAAGATCTCCGTCAAGGTTATAGAAAAAGATAATTCTTATCTTTCTTATAGTATTTTACTGTAATTGGTATTACTGGGTTTTTTTGTACTGTGATCTTAATATCTAAATTGGGGGATCCCCCTAGCTGAAGAATATGTGTGGTTTCCCTTAAAATGCTATAGAGAATTGAGGTTACAAAGAAAAAATATGAATGCCGATTGAGTACTAGCGCAGTTGACATTGTTGCTGGGGGTTCGAGCGCAATTTAGAGGTTTGAAGAGGGTTTATGTGTAGTTAAAGAATTGAATATATATATATAAAAGAAAAAATGTAATCAATTCAGGACGTTTCAATGGTGTATTCGTGTTTGCATTGTAGAAATTATTACAGAGGATGCTAGTGGGCTCCTCTTTTTTTTTTTTTTCTTCTGCTGTTTTAATGTGGATTTTTTTACTGGTAGAAGCGTAAAAGTCTAGAATTATTTTTTTAGACTTTTTCAAGTTGATGAATAACATGATTGCCACTGCACGTGCAATCTTTGGGGTTTCCCAGAATGGGTTTGAATTCATTTAACTTAAAGTGCTAATGTTAGCAGAATTAGCACACTTCTGACTGCTGGTTTTGCTCGATGATCACTATTCTCCATTAAGATTGTGAGGATTAGACATGGCTCCTTTAGGTGAGCTTATGAATTGCATATGAAAATTGCTTTATCGATATGTTATTCCGGTTTTATTGGTTGTAAGTGGAATAATATTTGTATAGAAGCAATGTCAATCATCTTGCTGATACTTATTTCTCACAATATGAGCTTAGCCTCACATTATCTATTCTATTTAACTAGGTGAAGCAAACTAAGTATAGAAATCTTTTTCTTTCTTTTTTCCTTTTGTGTTAATAGATTTATGCAGGGAAACCTTTTAGATACATGCTTATGCGACTTCACATTTAGTTAGGATGTAGCGGAGAAGGATTATTGTTCTTTTTGTTTCAGTGCTGTGTTGAAACTAATCTCTTTCTTTCATGCTTCTGTGTTATTTTGATGTCCGATGCCATGTTTCAGCTTATATGTCGTATGGTCTTTAAATACAACGATTTGGTGCATCCTTGTTAGTTGAAGTCCTCGGTTAGGCCAAAACCACACAAACTAGCACTCAGCAATGTTGTTAACAAACTTACGTATTTGCAGACAAACTGGCGAAGGCCCAAGGGTATTGACTCCCGTGTTAGGAGGAAGTTCAAGGGATGCACTTTGATGCCCAACATCGGTTATGGGTCAGACAAGAAAACACGCCACTATCTTCCCAATGGGTTTAAGAAATTCGTGGTGCACAATGTCCAAGAGCTAGAGCTTCTCATGATGCACAACAGGTATAATACATGATGTTTAATCTTTGTTTTGATCAGCACTTTTCTAGATTGTTTCTTATTATTACTGCATTCTTAGGACATACTGTGCTGAGATAGCACATGATGTTTCAACGAAGAAGAGGAAGGAAATCGTTGAGCGAGCAGCACAGTTGGATGTTGTCGTTACCAACAAATTGGCTAGGTTGCGCAGCCAGGAGGACGAGTGAAGGTCGGTTCTTGAATGTTGATTTTGCTCTTTTTAATATGATATTTTCTTGTTTAGGAAGTAAGAACTTCTGGTCCAATGTTAAAATTATTATATTTTTATCTGAGTAGCATTGTCTCTTTTTTTTTGTTGTGATTTGAGTATAGAACCCCATTTCTAATTTAATGTATGCTTGATGTTTTGAGGGATCTCTTCTTTGTCCATGCTTTTCTACAATAATGAAAGGTTTAAGATACTGGGAAGGGTGAATGAACCCGTCCAACTGGTTGGACTGGTTGGATTGGAAATTGTCTAGGATATTGGTCCGGAGAATGGAATTAGATCAGTTGACTTGAGAACGGGTTTGACCATTGGTTAGGGTTGGTTTTTAATTTTTAATAATTTAATATATATTTTTAATTTTTAAATAATTTGTTTAATCAAATCCAACGGACCGGTTCGACCATTGGTTAGGGTTGGGTTTTTTTTTGGGGATTTGGGACGGTTGTGGTTCTGTGGACAAATACTAAATCCACTGAGAAGTAAATGCATAGATCAAATCCATTAAATACGTTATTTAATTTTTTATAAGAATAAATTGTATTTTTGTTTTTGAAATTAAAAAACTTTAAGTTACAATCGAAAAGATAATAATACTAAAAACAAACAAATAAAATAGTTTGTAAGAAAATCAAATATGGGTTACATTCGACTTGAATGTAGATATACGAGCAAAATCATTTAAATATTTGATTTAATATAAAATTTATGAATGTTTATTAATAATATTATTAATTGAACTTTAATTTCTAAATTGAATGAGATAAAATTCTTAAAATTTAATTCATATTCACAATATTGCACGACTTTAGAGCCTTTAATTTGTAATTTGTATGGTCTTTCACATGTTTTTTTGAGTATGCTTCGTATAGTCACATATTGATTTGCCCTTAGACTTTTAACTCGTAATCTCGCGTGGTCTTTCACATGTTATTCAAGTTTTATAAAGATTATCATAATTTAGATAGTTTATTTTCCATTTTCATATTTTATTCACATTTTTTTTCTATATTTTATACCATTTTATGGTCATATTTTCGGCTCTAAACTATCAACACATAATATAAATTGCACCCAATGCTCATTAGTTCATTCAAAGTAATATGCGCCCAACATTTATCAGTATATAACCGAAGTAAAGTGTACCTAGCACTTATCGCTACATACAAAGTAATATGTGCCCAAAGTTCATCGATATATAATCAAAATAAGTATCCCCGTATAATAAATCCTATGATATGCCAACTATACCCATAACTCTATCCGAGACCGTTTTATAAGACATTTATAATGTTAATATATATGTATTTATTTATATTCATTTTTAAATCATTTTTTATGATTTTTCACTAAATCACAACACGAACATAGATATACATATAAACTCAATAAATCACCAAATTATAAGAATAAATATAAAGCTATATATATATGTACACCTTAATTCGTTAAAGTTATTTTACCTTCCATGAAATTAAGCATTAACATTATGCCATGGTATAACCTGTTTCATTTAATAATGCTACTATGATTCAATTCATTATATTATAACAAAATTTATCTAAGCTTAATTACTAATTTACCTTACACACATATATATATTTATATATAAACAATGACACTTAGATTATTAATTTCACGAAAGATTATCAAATTAATTAATAGAAATCCATCATTATCAAAACCTAACTATCTTTTATTATCAATATTTTTATAACTTAACTACTTAGTAAATATATGAAAATAAAGCAAATTATGCTAGTACAAACTGATTTCGCTATTTCACTCTCGTTTGATCCTCGACATTCCAACCTCGTTATTAATTATGTATCATAATTCGATTACAAAAGTAGCATTAGATCTTATTCAATAAAAAACATAATTTACAATCAAGCATATTTGCATTCTTTACAATTAAGTTCCTTTATAACCTTATCATCCAAAATACTTGTATCTCATTATTAACTTAATCGAATCAAAATCCGACTTCGTATTTATTCTTTAGGGATCTCATAATATTAATCCATAGCATTAATTTCCAATAACTTTCATTCAATTCAAATTCATCTCTAAATACTCAAAAATAACCAGTAAACTTAATTAACATTGTTCCATCATTATCCAATTAACTATCAGTGTGCTTCCTACTTAAACTAAGCTCAACTTCCTACAGCAATTTCTCAAAATTCTTTACCATGATAACCGTATTTCAATTATCCTTGGTTAAATAACCATCTAAGTCCTTGCTCAATTCTAAAACGATTTCCACTAGCTTAATATACCATCAATTTAGTTCTTATACTATTCGGTACTCCATTTAATTATTTACTAAATAAGTTCATTTCTAATTTAATTACTAAAATTTCTATTTAATAATTTTATATCGCTTCATAATTGTTCTATTAAATATTTTGGATGACTCAGTTTAATAAATTCGATTCCATAACTAATTTTTTCAACACTCATGAAAATCAGATCGTTATATGTAAAGAGTATAAGAATCTATAACATATTTTAACTACTTTATTTAATTTCTTTTTACAATTTTTTAATAAAAAAAGAATAAAGAAAACAAATAGTCTATGAGTAAAGACTACAAATAATCTTCGCATTTTAATATATTTTTTTATTAAATATGAATAAGAATTTGAGGCTTGTTTGTTAAATGAATCAAATAAGAATGAATTTTTTTTATTTAGGTTATTGAATAAACTCGTTTATGTTTGTTTAAAGCTTATTTAAGATTATTATATATTAATAAAATTTTTATTTGTATCCTTATTTTATTTATTTATAATATGTTATTAATATTTATATTTGATTATTTTATGTCTAAAAAATAATATACATGTTTATTTATTTATTATTATTATTAATGAACATTGTTCGTAAAAATGTTCAATTATATATTAGCGAACATGTTCGTTTAACTTAAATAAACAAACATGAACATACATATTTCTAAATAAATGATGACAATTTTGAAATTCTTAATGAACATGAACCAAACACGAACAAATCTTAAAATTAAACAAACAAACATGAACAGAGGTCTATTTGTTCAAGCTCGGTTCATTTACAATCCTATTAGTCAATTTTGATTTCAGTTTAATCGGTTAATTCAATCAATTATTCATTTTTTAATCCTAGAACCGAACCGACTTATTTTATAATATATAATAAATATGTAATCATATAAAACCAACCCAATAACCCTAAACCCAACCAAACCAAATTAAATCAGTTCAGTTTGGTCAATTTTCTCAATGGAAATCGATTGGGTCGATTTTCTCATGTTAAAATTAGTTTAATCTGTTCGAAAAATTAACCAAACTAATCCGTTAAACCGATTACTCTCTCCTATTGGCAACTTTCTTTTTATAATTATTAAATGCTTCATTTAATAGATCGAACAACTTGATATAGATCGAGCTTAATTTAAATATTATAATATTTTATTTAAATTGTTTTTAAAAAAAATTAATCTTTTCATTTTAATATAAATATTATATTATAAAATTATACTTTAATCCTTTATCATATCTAAATAGTTTAATTAGGCTCGAGTATTAAATACACAATTTGATAAATGAATTTAATCAAGCATAAATATTAAGTTATGAATTTCAAGTAGAAAAGTTCGGGTTTGAATCCAACCCCCTAGGGGCTGGACTCTGAAATGAGAACAATAATCTCTACTCTCAAACCTAAACACCAGATCGCTCCTCTTCCCGATATATACACAATTCCCGCTTAACTCCTTTCTTCTTCACCTTTAGGGTTTACAACTGCCGCACACCAGCCTAGCGTTTCCATCAGGTAACTCATTTTTCATTCGATTTATTACTTCAATTTGGTTTATCGGAGTTTAATTTGTTGTCTGAATCTTCGAAAAATTGATTCGTTAAGCAGGAAGAAATGGCGGTCCCTTTGCTGTCGAAGAAGATTGTGAAGAAGCGTGTTAAGAAGTTCAAGAGGCCCCAAAGTGATCGCAAGATCTCTGTCAAGGTTAAAGCAAAAGATAATTCTTATCTTTCTTATAGTATTTTACTGTAATTGGTATTACTGGGTTCTTTTTTTACTGTGATCTTAATATCTTAATTGGGGGATCTCCCTAGCTGAAGATTATGTGTGTGTTTTCCCTTACAATGCTATAGAGAATTGAGGTTACAAAGAAAAAATATGAATGCCGATTGAGTACTAGCAGTTGGCATTGTTGCTGGGGGTTCGAGCGTAATTTAGAGGTTTGAAGGGGGTTTATGTGTAGTTAAAGAATTGTATATATATAGAATAACAAATATAATCAATTCAGGATGTTTCAATGGTGTATTCGTGTTTGCATTGTAGAAATTATTACAGAGGATGCTAGTGGACTCTGTTTTCTTTTTCTTCTGCTGTTTTAATGTGGATATTTTACTTGTAGAAGCCTAAAAGCCTAGAATTATTTTTTTAAGACTTTTTCAAGTTGATGTATAACATCACTGCCACTGAACGTGCAACCTTTGGGGTTGCCTGTTCCGCAGAATGGGTTTGAATTCATTTAACTTAAATGTGCTTCAATGAGAGAATGTTAGCAGAATTATCACACTTCTGGCTGCTTGTTTTGCTCGATGATCACTATTCTCCATTAAGATCGTGAAGATTAGACATGGCTCCTTTAGGTGTGCTTGTGAATTGCATATGAAAATTGCTTTATCGATATGTTATTCCGGTTTTATTGGTTGTAAGTGGAATAATATTTGTATAGAAGCAATGTCAGTCATCTTGTTGATACTTATGTCTCACAATATGAGCCTAGCCTCACCTTATCTTCTCTATTTAACTAGGTGAAGCAAACATAAGTATAGAAATCTTTTTTCTTTTTCCTTTTGTGTTAATAAATTTATGCAGGGTAAACCTTTTAGATACATGCTTATGCGACTTTACATTTAGTTAGGGTGTAGCGGCGAAGGATTATTGTTCTTTTTGTTTCAGTGCTGTGTTGAAACTAAGCTATTTCTTTCATGCTTCTGCTTCTGTGTTATTTTGATGTCCGATGCCATGCTTCAGCTTATATGTCGTATGGTCTTTAAATATGTTTATTACGACAATTTGGTGCATCCTTGTTAGTTGAAGTCTCGTTTAGCCAAAATCACACAAACTAGCTCTCAGCAATGTTGTTAACAAACTTACATATTTGCAGACAAACTGGCGAAGGCCCAAGGGTATTGACTCCCGTGTTAGGAGGAAGTTCAAGGGATGCACTTTGATGCCCAACATCGGTTACGGGTCAGACAAGAAAACACGCCACTATCTTCCCAATGGGTTTAAGAAATTTGTGGTGCACAATGTCCAAGAGCTAGAGCTTCTCATGATGCACAACAGGTATAATACATGATGTTTAATCTTTGTTTTGATCAGCACTTTTCTAGATTGTTTCTTATTATTACTGCATTCTTAGGACATACTGTGCTGAGATAGCACATGATGTTTCAACGAAGAAGAGGAAGGAAATCGTTGAGCGAGCAGCACAGTTGGATGTTGTCGTTACCAACAAATTGGCTAGGTTGCGCAGCCAGGAGGACGAGTGAAGGTCGGTTCTTGAATGTTGATTTTGCTCTTTTTAATATGAAGTTTTCTTGTTTAGGAAGTAAGAACTTTTGGTCCCATGTTAAAATTATTATATTTTTATCTGAGTAGCATTGTCTCTTTTTTTTGTTGTGATTTGAGTATAGAACCCCATTTCTAATTTAATGTATGCTTGATGTTTTGAGGGATCTCTTCTTTGTCCATGCTTTTCTACAATTATGAAAGGTTTAAGATACTGGCAAGGTTGTTTGAACCTGTCCAGCTGGTCGGACCGGTTGGTTGAGTTTGTTAGAGTATTGGTTTGGAGAAGGGAATTGAATGGATTAACTTGAGAATTGGTACAAATCGGTTGAACAGGGCAAAAATCCGTGTTGAATTTGGATAAGTTTTATGGGTAAATATTCGTTGACCGCTAGGCAAGTTTTGTCAAGCAAATCACGGGTGTTGCATTTAACAAAGCTACAATTCAAGTCAAATCGATCTATGTAATAGCACAAAGACGGGTGTGCAGAATGTATTCCACATTCTCGGAACGACCATTACAAAGAGTGCACACATCAATATGCGTTTTCTTTCTTTCTATAATATTCTATTGCTTATATTTTATTATTAAAAAAATAATGTTTCAAAATTTTAAATTGGTCCTCAAAACTTTAAAATGTTTTAATTGTATTCCTAAATTATTAATATTATATTAATTAAATCTTGCCATTATTAAAATTATTAATTTAATTGTTAAAATAAAGTGAAATAAATAAAAAAAGAGAGTAAATGATAAAACTTTTATGAAAGCATTGAAAGCCTTAAAATCAAGATTTTTGCTTATAGTATTCTTTTCTTTAAAATTTTCATTTTGAACCATGCAACATAAGGTTTGGTATCTCATTTACTTAGTAAATTATCAATTTTAATAATGGAAAGACCTCGATAGTATAGGATGTATTTAAAATGATTTAAAATTTAGGGATTGATTTAAAAAGAATGTTATAGTTTAGGCATGTATGTGCAATTACTCTTTGATTTGTAAATACATAATTAAAACATTTTCACCTTTTTCTCACATTAATCTATCCTTGTAATCTTTCATATCTTTTTTTTTGCTGGATTATAATAGAATAATTTACTTGTAAAATTTAAAAACTCTACTGATAGTATGCTAAATAGTTTCCCTTATATAATGTCATATTTATGTGAATAAAATGACGTGTTCAATGGCGGAGCCTAGTAGAGACCTAGGGTCCCCTAGAATGGTAAATTTTTAATTAGGCCTTTTATAATTTGTAAAATTTTAAATTAATATGGTAAAATTACACTTTGACCTTCCTAAAAATGTTAAAGATTTGATTTAATCCTTTATAAATTATAAAGATATAGGCTATTAAAATGATGAAATTACATTTTTACTGTCGTAAAAATATACAATTTAATTATGCCCCTCCAAATTTCTTTTTGACTTTGTCACTGGACGTGTTGAGTGTGTTTTCTGCACGTGAAACGTAAACATAAACATAATTTTATTCTATATATCAAATATTTCATAATTCCCTATATTCTTCATAAATTTATAATTTATATTTATATTTTTAGAAATTTAGTCCTTTACTTTTCATATTTCAAATTTTACGTCTAACTGTTAACACTATTAAAATTATTTTATTAAATTTAGGTTCATTGTAATGTCATTTTTAATTACATTACTACCGGCTATTTTTTTTAATTTTAAAATGTCATACTATAAAATTTAACAAAAAAATTAACAATTGAATTTTATCTAATTTCAAAATTTCACAACATCAAATATGAAAAGTAGAAGAACTAAAAAAAATACAAGGAC
Source organism: Gossypium hirsutum (assembly GCF_007990345.1). Lineage (NCBI taxonomy): Eukaryota > Viridiplantae > Streptophyta > Magnoliopsida > Malvales > Malvaceae > Gossypium > Gossypium hirsutum. The sequence goes on from NC_053430.1 coordinate 15,442,938, forward strand.
TAATTTACAAATTTGTACAGAGTACAGTAACCTATCGCATATTTTAACCACTTTATCTAATTTCTTATTACAATTTTTTTAACGATAGAAAAAAGATAGAGACCACAAATATTCCTCGCATTTTACTAAGTTTTTTTATTAAATATTAATTTCATGAAAAATGTTTTTTTTTTCGTTTGTCAAAGTTATTATCTCGTACGGACAAACATACGACTGTTGACGGCGTCGTCGAAGCCAACGTAGCGGCATTGAACTACGCTGACGGAATGGATTGTCATCGTGGTCAGCCAACCGGAGTCTGCCGAAGTTTGATTTGTCGTCCGGCGGTACGAAGCAAACCATTTATTTTGCATGTAACGGTTTTTTCTCCAAGGAGGAAGGGACAATCCTTTGCTCTTCAACGATCTTTTTGCCGCATCACTCATGGCCCTCACGATCTTTTTCAATTCCTCGCTTTTTCCAACGAAAGCTTTAGGGCAATACTGCAACAACCTCGAGTACTCGCCGGTCGGCATCGCGATCTCAAACTCAGAGGCAAAATCGAGGTCGACGAAGTACCTCTTTTGCCTCGACGATGACACCGATCGCATCACGTCAATGAACTCGTAGTTCCCCGCCGTTATGCCTCCCGAGGAACTCCATTTCGTTTTGCAGATCGCCGCGTCGTAACCTGCTTCGCGAAGGTAAGCCATTACTTTACGCTTAAAAACAGCTTTATCCATTTTGAAAACGGACACCATTTCCTTTGCTTCCAAAACGCGATCCACGAGCAGATTCCTATAGCAATCCCTATCGTTAACAGCGTTTGATCTGACGATGATCTCCAAAAACGCCGTATTGTCATATTTCGAATCGACGTAATCGGCGTCGGAGATGTAAGTAGTACTACCATTACCGCCACCGGTCTCATCAGTACCATAGTGGTTATCTTCCAGGAAACTATCAACGAGTTCAGAGAGGCAAGGAGAGTCCTCTCCGGCCACGGCGTCGGAGGCAGAGTGTTCGCTTCCGCTACTAAAGTAAACAGCGCCGACGAGTTGAGCTTTGACTCTGTCGTCAAGCGGGTCAGTAACTCGTTTTACTCTTCTAGCCATTAAAAGTTTTGAAAATGACGTCTTTGTAAGGGTTTGGGTTTTAGTATGGGTTTAATTTATCCGAGGATGAGGTGCTTAAATTATAGTATTTTGGGGATTAAAAGTGGAATATTCCAATTAAGTATTTGGAATCAAATTGGGGTTTAAATTGAATGAAAAAGAGAGGATATACTTATACCAGCTTTTATATTCCGCTTTTAGGGTCTAAATGTACCATAGCATATTCAACAGTACCTAAGGTTTATTCGGTTAGTTGGCTGATATTATTTGAATTGATTTCAACCTTTTTTTTTTAATTATTTGATTTGATTTGAGTTGTTTTTTTTTTAATTCTAATGGGGTTATTTACTCCTTTTAGATATTATATTTCTTAATGGAATGACATCAATAAATTGATGTTTAGATATTATATTGGGTTTTGATTTAGGTTTCGAGCAAATTTGGAATTGAAGTTATATTGAATTCTGATTTGGGTTTCAATTAAATTTAAAATTGAATCAGGTCTAATTCTTAAATAAGATTAAAAGTTCTCTCAATGTTGAACATTAAATATTTTATCATTTCACCCATCATGCACTAATATTTGCTTACTAACTTTCCCAGCTTTCGTTATTTTGTGTTATATTTATCACAGTTGACCTTCCTCTTTCCCCAAATCAACTCTTTATTGTAAGTTTCTTATCTCTAAGCTTCATTTTTTTATGTTTGGTACATATTTGTTGAAAAATTTTAAATTCTTTAAGAAAAGTTTATAAAATATCGTCCATTCATGGTTGATGAACTTTTCATCGAGTTTGATGTTGTACTTAAACTCTTGGACAAATTTAATTTTATTTCCAGTGAAATTTTATCTCTCAAACTCTACCAAAAGTCTAAAGAGATGATGACTTTATAGAATGAGAGTGCCTAGTCTCACGAAGCATATGCGTATTTATGCATAATTATAACATTAATAAATGAGAATCTAGTTTAATTATTGCGAAACATTCACACTTCCTAGACTCAAGTTTCTTCTTTGGTATTAGATTCGTGGACAACAATTTATTACACGCAGAGCATGAGTATGATTAAAAATTTACTCTTTTATGTATTTTACAAAATTATCAAGTACTTGTCAGTTGTCATATATAAATAACAAATACAAAAGCTTCTAAAAAGATGAAAACCGATAATGCTTAAATTTTAATGTAACAATCATGCATCAAAACCGACTTCATACTCCCCTAAGTTATATAATAAAATAATAATTGTTTTCTTACACCTAGATTTAATTATAACTTGAATTGGGTTTGAGTTGAATCGATGTAAAATTGTAAGTTCATTTTTAGATTTGGACTCGGTTCAGCTCAAGTAGTGGACTTAAAATTCTGTCCAAGCTCAACTCAAATTAAAAATACAGAACCTGAACTTGACCAAGCCCATCTGTATTGACTTTTTTTTAGATTATTTTTATATAAAAATAATTTAAAATATATAATACATCAAATATACTAAAAAAATTAAAACAACTATTTCTTAACAAATTGAAAATATATTAAAAAAAGCCTTTATACTTACATTAAGATTATTGCAACTTAGCAAACAAATACATCTAAAATAGTAATAAAATTAACAATAAAATAAGAGTTATATAATATCTAAATAATAACAAAAAAATAGTAGGAATATAACAGTGAAATGGTAGCAAAACAACTGTAAAATAACAACAAAATAATTAATTTGAGTTGGCCCAAAAATCCTATCTAAAATTCGACCCATAAAAAAATAAATAATATTTTTTATTCAAGTCCATTTGTTGAGTTTATATTTTTCGAATAGACCTTTAGTCATGAAGGGTATCCAATGAAATCTACTTGAAACAAATAATAAAGATGAATGCGATGTGAACTGCAAAGGGCTTAAAATTGAATATGATTTCCACGAATTTAAACATTACTATTTTATCATAGCTTTATTGTAGAGTGGGTCAAGTCAGTTACCTACGACAGTCTCACTGGCCTAAATTATATTTTGGATCCGAGCTAGGATCTTGAAGCCTCGGCCCAGTTTATAATTTCATATGCCTCACCAAAACTATCTTACTAATCTGGCTAAGGGCAGATTTAGAGATACTCTCAACTTACTCGAATTTCCAAGTTTAGTTATTCGAGTTATCTAATCAATTAAATTAGAGAGTTAAGAAGCTGACAAGATTAATCTAACCCGTTAATCAATGCTAACATATCTATAAACAAACTTGTTATACCAAAAGATTAATAAAATTGAATTCTAATTGTCAACCATAATTAAAATTGAGATTTTCAAGAAAATGACTGATGAACATTGACAGATGACACAAACATATTGTAAATGGTTAAGTAATCCGACAGGGATGGATTCAAGATTTTATTTTAAGGACCGAAATTTTTCAAATTCCGACGACTTTTTTTTTTATAATGTAAAAAAATGTCAATTCTTCTCGGATACTTTTTTTTATCAAATAAATTAATTTAATGTTTTTTAAAAAGTATGAACAAATTTAACTATAAAAAAAAAGTAAAAGAAAAAAATTACACTATAGAAAAATTAAATATTTCTTTCCAATAAGCTAAAAAGAATAATTAATACTATACTAAAAATTTCATAAATATCATTATAATTCCAAAAATTAAATTAAAAATACTCGGCCTTAGTCTTATTTCTCAATACTAGATATCCTAAATTGCACATTCTATTTTTCATAAGATCGAACTCATCAATGATAAAAACTGTTGAAAATTCTCGAGCTATCTCTTTTTCGATGTATGCCACCAACTAAGTTTAAAGAAAATCATCCTCCATTGTGTTGCAAAGCCTTGTCGTCACAATTTTTATGGCTGAAAATGCTCATTTTGTTGTTGCAATAGACATGATAATAGTTAGTACAAGACGAACAATTCTATCAAGAAAAGGATAAATAATTGACTTATTTGACTTAGTTAGCACTTGACATAACTCGACAATTGTAGAAGCTTTCTGCAACTTCGCGCTTTGATCAACATCAAGTTTAAAATGCTCCAATCAAATATTCATGTGTAGCTTTTCTAACAAGAAAAATCGTCTAGATAAAAATAATTCATAAGATTGCAAATATCTTCCACCCAAAAAGCTTTGTAATTATCGCATGGATCCAAAGCGGAGATAAGAACAACTCCACTACCTCATCATTAAAGTGAGAATTCATTTCTATTAGCAATGAATCAATACCATCAATGAATATATCAAACCGATAGTGATGCTCAATTGTGATGTTATCTGTCTAGATGCGAGACTGACCTTGACCAGCTTTGTATGAAGCACTTAAATTGGGGACTTCTATCTCATGGTCTTTACAAAATAACTTCATTTTCTCAAACAAAGAATCCCACTTAGGTTTTCTGAATTTTTGGAGAAACGTTTTAGTTGATAACATCAACTGCATCGTGTTTAGCATATTGATGCAGTCGTTGAGAGCACCAAAAATATCCTATTCCCTGTAAAATAGTAAATACCCTAAACCCTGTAAAATAGTAAAAATAACAGTAAAGGGGAAGTAGGATCGAATCCTTAGGGACCGGATTGTACGAATGCTAGTTTCTTGAAATCCTGGACAATTTCTTGGCCAAGAAAACCTGCGTTCCTGAAAAATAAAAAAAATAAAATTAAGAATTTGGAAAAATAAAAAAGAATTTAAAGTGAATTGAAATTGCGAAATTGCAGAAATTAAAATGAGGAAAAATAAATAGAGTTGGGAAAAGAGAAAGTTTCTTATGTGGCGAGATCCCAGCCTCCGGTTGTCTCATTCCGCATTGGGTTCAATCCTTGGCTTTTAAGTAACCCTTCTCGAGCAGGATAAGCCAGTTATAGTGGAAGAGGACGCTTACGACCACTAGCTCCAAAGATTTAAACTTAAGATTTGGCGGAACCTGACTCTAACCAATAATCGCTTTTGTGGGACTATCTTTTGCTAGATCACCACTTCCCAACGACGAATACCACACCGTTTTGTCTCTTGGATTCGCCAATCTCTGACGCAGAAAGCCAACGAACCGACTGTGTAATCTTCCCAAAACGTACAAAGCGGCCGTTCCTTACACAAGTTGAAAAGATCACCTATTAAGAGACATGGACGGAAGCGTTAGCTCCGTAGTGCGAAGAAGCGATAAATGCCTTGTTGAGAAGGCTAAGCCCGAATTCTAAGCCTCATGAACCTTTTTGGGGAATTTTGGCAACCTTCGACTAGATTGGTTTAGTGGCTCATGATTTTTTGGGAAGAAATAAATAAAATAGATATGAGATTTTTATTGAAGAAAATATGGAGGGAACAAAAGACAGAGTTATTAGGAGAGGGAGTGATTACAAAAAAAAATGTCAAATATGTGCCACTCCATCCCTTATTTATAGTACTAGAAAACCTAGTTTATTTCTAATGAAATTCTAAAAGATAAATACAAATAAATAAAGATAAATGAAAATAAATCCTAGAATTAAATCTAAATAAAAATCCTTAATAATTATCCTAATATAAATGAAATTAAAATAGAGTCTTGTGCTATAAAATCTCTTCTTTTGCATTTTAGTCCTTGGGTCTTCCATGTTTGCATTTTTGGCACCACTTCTCTCTTTCCTTGCATGTTGGCCCATTATATCTACAAATTCATACTTTTTGCCTTTAAATTTATTCTTGCCTCCAATTTAGTCCCTAAAAGATAAAAGACCACAAAATAATCCAAATTAGTAGGATCATACTGAAAATAAGCATGCAATTAGCACATAAAATATGTCGTTCTAGAATATTATCACATATTTTTCTATTTATACTGCAATGCTTGACATAGATCATCAGTGATTCCAAGCATCTCAATCATGAAATGCAAGATGAAAACAAATTCAACGGATGTCATTGCATTATATATTCCATTAGCTTCACTCATTTGAGTAAGATTGTCAGACTTGATGATATCTTGTAATACAACACAGACGGAATTGAACATTTTCATCAAGCTATTGAGAGAAGCTAAATGAGATTCTTATCAGGTATTATCGCCTGGACTTTGGGGCGTATCGACTTTATTTTTCCTTTTGCCAGTTTCAAGCTCACCACTATCAATCAAATCCGCGATATAAGATGTCTCAATGTCTCTTAGTTGATCATGTCGCTTTCTTGTTAAAGCAACCAAATTGATTATACCAATCAAATATGAAAAATATTGACAAATAGGAATAACCTTTTTGGATACAACTACTAAAGTTAATTGGAGACAATGAGTGAGACAATGAACATAGTATGCAAATCGACACTTTTTAGTAAATAACGCTTGCAAGCTGTTCCATCATATCCACGCATATTAATTGCACCATTATATCTTTAACCACAAATATCATCCACATTAAGGCAATGACGTAAAAGAACTTCATAGATTGCCTTCTCCAGAGCTAATAGTGTGGTGTCCTTCACATGAACCAAATCAAAGAATTGTTTACGTATAAAACCTTCTTTATTAACAAACCGCAGCACAATTACCATTTGTTTTTTCTTTAACTCATCACGAGCTTTATCCACTATAATGCAAAACTTTGAATCTCTAATCTCTTCTTGAATGAATCCCTTGATTTTACTCCCCAAAATAGAAAGATTGTCCTTCTGAACAGTCGACCTGACATACTATGCATTTTGAAGGGCATTTTCTAAGACAATTGGCTACTCATCTTCATTATAAAAAGTCAAGAGTTTTATTAGTTCAAGAAAGTTACCTCAATTTCTTGAATCTAATGCTTCATCATGTCCCTTAAAAGCATAACCTTGAAATACAAGCCACTTGACAACATCTATTGACACCTTAAGCTATAGTCAATTTCTTGCAACTTGTTCAAAATTTTGTTTCTTAATAATCCTCTTAATATTTTGTAAGGAATTCTAAAGATCAAAATAATTTTTCATTGTATTCTTATGTAAAAAATATGCATCCTTACCCATATAAGTAACAAAATAACATTTAGATCCTTCATTGACCTTATTCCAAGATCGAAATCCTTTGCTTGTAAAAGTATTTCTAAGATGTCCAAATGACTCGTTGAAAAGAAAATAATGAAGGTAATATGCGACAATCTTACTTGGAGAAAACTCGAGTCAATCCAAGAATAACTTGTATAAAGATGGGAGAAATTGACATCCATTCTTGTTAATATACTGAGGAGATGTTAGAGTTTCACTTGGAGGAATCTAGTAATATGGCCAAACTCAATGTAAGCTCGACGGGTTTTGTCCTATTGATTTGGAGGGTAATCTCAAATAGATTTTCGAAGTCCTAGATCATGCTTTAAAGAAGAAGCATCAAACTCCCTTGTTTTGACTCTCGACACCTTACGAGAACGTTTAGGAACTTGAGAAGACCCGATATCTCGTTTAGGAGCTTAGGAAGATATGTTATTTGATTTTTCTCCACTAATAACAAATGGTTGATGAATCGATTGATCATTAGTGCTTTTTGAACCATTTTCTTGAAAAAAATATTCAATCTTTTTGTTGACCATAATTTAATTGAAAAACTTAAAGACTATAATAATATATTAAACAACAACATATTAGGAAAAAGAAAAAAATAATAAGTCAAATAAATAAAGAACATAATTTATGCAAAAAAAATTATAAAAAGGTCTTTTGCGTAAGGAATCGAGAGGAAGATAATTTCTATTTTTTATTCTGTGCTCTCAGTCTCGGCATCAAGCTCCTTTCTTTTTGTCTCAGCAGTGTCGGCACCTTACTAGAGGAAGATAATTCCTTAGCAAGACATACAAATCAAAATATAAGAAAGTCACTAACCTAATATGTATAGGTATGGGCTAGATCAATTAATTCTGAAATTTGACTTTAAAGTCCATATTGGGATTTAAGTTTAGTTTTTCAAGGTCCATAATACATTAATATTTGATTATTATTAAAGTTATATAATTAAAAGTTGAAAATATTTTGTTAATATAAAGTATAACCTTGTGGCTTAAGGGGGCGAATTATATGAAATACAATTTGACCAAGGGGGTGAATGTTATACAATGTGGACACCAAATCCAAAATACTTGATAATTTATATATAAAATTCATAAATCTGAAAATTCCAAGGGGGTGACCGCCCCCTTGCGCCCTCTGGATCCATCCCTATGTCTTGGAGCACAAGTATTCCTCTCACATGGTCTTTTTTTTTATCTCCATTTTCACTTTATTCTTACTATTTTGGTTGTTTGTTTATGAAACTTTGGTACTAACTTAAGTATTAGAGAACATATTGGAGCATAAGTCTCGTCACTGCTTAAACTTATGTTTATCTTGTAAGAACTAAGGACGGACCATAATGGTGGCCAGAGGCACAAATTTTTTGAAAATTTCAATAAAATTTAGTTAGGCCTCCAATTTTTTGAATATTCTCATTAATCTCATAAATATTTTAATTAGACTACCATTTTTTTTTAAAAAAATTCTAATCATACTCTTAAATTTCTAAAAATTTTAATTAAACCCTCAAAACTTAATTAAAAGATCCCTCACGGGTAATAACCTAAGAGCATTCGAGCCCATATTATCTTTGGTTACCAATCTAAATTATTAACAAAAACCGAGTAGTCCTTAATCACCTAATTTACCCTAAATTTAGTTAATAATAAATTGGGCAAAATTTGACCAACTTTCAAGCTAAAAGTTCGGTCCTACTACTAAAATTTTAGCCTTAGTCTTATGTACCCCTAACTTGGGTGTTTAATAGCTAAGAGTGATAACGATGAGTAAAACTCTATTCGATTCGAAAAAATCAAAATTCTTTTCGAATTTAAAGTTAATCAAACCGAGTTTTCGAGTCAACTCGAATAAGTAATTCGAGTTTCGAGTCAAGTTAAATTTTACAATTCGAATAACAGATTGATGTAAATACCCCTTTGGTCCCTGTCAATTTTGAAAATGAGTAAATTGGTTCTCTCTTAAAAAAATTACAAAAAAATTCAAAATAATTTTTAAAATTCAAAATATTTTTAAAATATTATAAAATTTTATTTTTAAAATATTATAAAATATTTCTAAAGAATATATAAAGAAAGTTAAAATTTTAAATATTTTCTAAAATAATAATTTTGGGCCCTAAATAAGTTAATTAATGATTCAAGTTTATCATACTAAACAAGGGCGAAGGCAGAAAATTTTTTTAGGGGCCCGGATGAAATTTTAATTTTTTATAGTTTATATCTTTATAATTTGTAAAGGATTAAATTGAATTTTTATAATTTGATGGGGGCAAAGTGCAATTTTACCTTTACTAATTTAAAATTTTTTAAAAAAATTAAGGGCTTAAAATGTAATTTTACATTTTAGAGGGGCCGGGGCCCATGCCAGCCCCCCGGCTTCTCCCCTGATACTAAAGTAACTTTTTTTATCATTTTTCTTTGAAAAAGTTTTCAAATATATATAGTTTCAAATTTATGTGCTCTTTCATAGAATTAGTTATAGTGTAACAATATTTTAATTTGACATGTTTAATTTTTTAATTTAACTCGAACGATTTCACTTGATTCGACTAGACTCAAATTTTATTTCATTGAAATTGATTCGAAAAAATTTCAAATCAAATTAGAATGATAAAATAAGAGTCGTCAACTCAATTAACTTGAAAAAATTTCACTCGATTTGATCAAATGCTCACCCCTAAAGAGTGGTTTAAACATGGTTAATTGATTCACTAAGATATAATGATAAATTTAGTCCTTAATATTTACATTTTCTATCAATTTGACTCTTATTCACTTTCTGAGCTAAATTTAGCTACGATCCTTTTAAAAATAGCCAAATTAGTTTTCTTTAACGGAAATACTGATTAAAATATTTTTTAATGATGTTGACGGCATAACTTGTGGGTAAATCACATGCACTTCATTATAATATATATAACACTATTTATCTTATATGTCACATTAGTTAATAATTTAAATTTTATAAAAATATTAAAAAAATACTCAAAAGTAAAAAAAAAATTCAAAAAAGTATTACGAAATACACGTGAATTATCATGCGAACTACTATATTTAAAGTTTTAACATTTCTGTTAGTAATTGTGTAAAAAACTAATCCAATTTTTTTTAAAAAACTGATAATTAATTTTGACTTTTTTGAAAAAGTTAAAGAGAAATTTAATTAAAATAAATAATGGTTAAATTAGACATTATGTAATTAATTAATTAATTAAAATAATTAAAAAGGTCAATGGCAAACGAGAGATCTGATTGGCCTGTGACAGTGAACTCATTGGGGAACTAGTAAGAACTCCTCTCCCGCGTATTAGTGTTTTATAAATATACACACATTTAAAATATTCCAATATGGCGGTTTACTCTTCGTGTCGCCGCCGCTAGTTTTAACAATTTCTGGTTTTGGACCAAGCACCGACCACCGCTTTCAACCCAAAAAATATATTTTAAATTAAACAATTAAATATTATAATACTTTCTTAATCACTTAATTAAGCTAATAAATCATTTTTAAATTACCCTAAAGCAACAAAAGCACTCCACCACTAACCCATCATTACCTTCGAATAAAAATTAACACCAAATCACGCAACAAACACAAGACTTGCTTATCATCATTATATATAAAATTAATATTTATAAAATAATTACTCAATTTTGTCTTTTTAAACCACCAGTTGTTAAATAACTAATTATAAGAAGATACGTCAACTTTTAAATTTAGCATAATAGCAACTTTAACATTCAATATTTATATATTGTGTAAATTTAGTCTTGATTTTAAAAAAATATAACCCTTAACATTTACACATTATATAATTCGGTCTGTTTTATATTTTTGCTTTTCTTTATGATTTAAAAGTTTTAAAAAATAAATTTATCGGTTAAATTTAATTGAAAATATACTAAATAGAAATACCTAAAAATTCAAGATAATAATTTTTATATTTTTTTCATTTTTCTAAAATTAACCTTTAATATCAAAAAAAGAAGAAGAAGAAGAAGAAGCAAAACTAAAAAAAAGAGACTAAATAACATAACATGTGAATTTTGAGGGTTAAAATTTTTAGAATTAAGATTAAATTGATATAATATATAAATATCGAGGGTTAAAGTTGTTAATATGCCAATATTAAAAGCTACCAAGTTATTTTTTGTTATTAATTTAACGGTTGGTGATCAAAAAAGACAAAATCTTAAGTGAACATTTTGTAATTTTTCATAGAATGACAAAAAAAATTATTGATAATTAATTGACTATTGATATAGTTTACACGAATTTTTAATAATATTTTATATTTAGTTAATTAACATAAAAAATATAAAATTAATAGATTTATCATGAAATTAACCTTTCAAATTACATGTCATTTTCATTTTATCATCTTTTACCTTTTCTTGTGGGGTTTGATTTGTATTATTATTATTATTATTATAGTATTAAACTGCTTTAATTTATTAAACCCATGTCATGTCAGATACTAGGCAAGAAACAGAACATCCGGAATTAAAGTAATAATGTCAATAATTTTTTGACAAATTTAATTATTGTTAAGATAAAATAAAATTATGGAATATAGTAAAAGAAAAAATGGGGTAGTGGTCAGTGATGATCTAACAAGCTGGCCTGCACTGCCTGTTGAATTGGAACCAATTGATATATATAATTATATATAATTACATGTAATTAATTTTGTTTGGATCAAAGTGGTATTTAAGTAAAACGATTTCAACAATCATAATTCCACCATCATCTCTTAAATATTTTAGCTTTTTGATTAGATAAATGTAGAGGTAGTTTTATTATAGAAATTCGATATGAATAAGTTGGGCATTTTATTATTAAAAATTCAAATAAAATTAAGTTTTAACAGAATTAATATTTACAGTTTAAAAAATATTATTAAAATTATTTTTGTTTCATTTGTAGTTGAATTTGAAACAAGAAAAATCACTTGGAGAATGATAAAAACTTTAAGGTTCTTACTCTATTAGACATTAAATGGTATCTTTAAATAGTTAATGCTAATTTTATTGAATCTTGATTTGAATTTATTAGGACTAAATTATGCCTAAAAGTGCAAAAGGATTGTGGTCGAAGAACATGATGAAAATTCATGACTTTAAAGAGTGTAAGGCATGGATCAAATCCATGACTTCTAGGATATGACTCTAGATGTGATACACTTGGAGCTAGTCTAAATTGATGCATTGGTTGTCTAATTGATGCACTATCACTTGGAGTAGCTAATCCAATTGATGCAATACCTTTCTATCCCAAAGGTTATGAGTTTAAATCTGAGTAAAATCCGTTTTGATTAAAAGAATTTAATAAAAAATTTAAATTTTGAATTAAGTAGTTTGAGTTATTCGGATTAACTTGAAAAAAAAAAATCAAAATTTTCGGTTTAACCCGAATATAAATTACATAATTCAAGTTATTTGAAAATTTGAATAAAAAAAAGGAAAAAACTATATCGTTTTGTTAAATGTTTATATTTCCCAAAGTTAAGTTAAAAGTCAAAACTACGTTGTTTTGATAAATGTTTACCTATCAACCTTATGTAGTTAAATAATTATGTACTTCGTCTACTAATTAAATAATCAGTCAATGTAAACACAACATTGAGTATAAATAAGAGGATTTGTTAACTTGACTCAATTTGACTCGATTCAAAAAAATTTCAAATTCAGTTCAATTGTTAAAATAAGATTCGTCAACTCGAAATTCTTTTACTCGATTCAAGTCGACTCAATCGAATACTCACTCTTAATCTCATTCATATATATTTTTAACGGTAAAACAATAGAATTTTAAGATTAAGAGTGCATTGCTAGTATTAAAAAAATAATAAACTCAAATTATTAGTATGAGAGTATATAATGTAGAATCTATCTTTAAAAGTATTTTAAAAAGGGTAGATAAAATAAAATATATATTTGTTTAATTTGAGGGTTTTGATTTGTAAATGGTTACGGCAAGTGACAGTGTTGGGATTGGATGTAAACATATTAAAGTATCAAATTTTGGACCTTTTGCGAAATTTTAAAAAGATTCTGTGCACATGCATTATATTATTTTTTTTATCATTTTTGGTGCTTCCAATCACAAACATTTCGCTTTGCCATCCAATAAGAAGAAAGTTTGGTTTGCATTTTTATTTACAGTAGTAATCAATTATGAAATTTTATCATTAAAATATACAAATATGGCAGAAATAACATAATATATAGAGCCAAGGGTTTTGTTTTATTGGCTTGATTCATGTGAATTTACTTTCCGGTGTCAAATGATTGGATTTTCCCATACAATTATAAAACGTATATATATATTAAAAAGTATACCATAAATTGTTAATCAGTGACAAAACACTTAATTATGAAATTTATTTCTGGTAAAAGATAATGGTGCAGTCTATTTTGAATAATAATAAAATATACTGTACAATGGACTATATTTATGAAACTTAATATTAATGTCACTGCAAGTATCTATAGGATTCAACATTTAATTTTTGGTCGTTGAGGGTTTTTATTTGAATTTACCATATCAATAATATTATTTGTTGATTTTTTAAATTATTTCACTCCTTTGTATTAAATGTGTAAAAGATTGAGCATTTAATTCTCAGTTGTTGAGGAAATTTGAGTAATGTGAAAATTTTCACCTGTTTATATCAAATCTATAAAAGGTTAAGGATTTAATTTGAATTTTGTCACGTGTAACTATTATTTGTTGATTTTTCAAAATTACTTATTTTTTGCTAATTAATTAATTAAGACATACACATCTTGACATATTTTTATACAGTTGAAAATATTATTTATTTTCACATTTTTAAGTGTGCAACAACTTTTCCAATTAAAAATAATAATAAAATATACATAAATTTTAATACAATTTATAATAATATACATTAATTTTAATTCAATTTTCATATATTATTAATCTCGTTATTTATGTGGTGTAAATTTTTAACATAACATTTTATTAAATTTAAAAATTAAACGAGTAAATTTAAATTATTTTCACAAATTATAATAAATAAAATCCACGAAAAACACCATCAACAAAATTTTGATAATCAATGGGTTTGAAAATGGTGGCAAAGGAATTAAATCTATTAAATGCAGAATCAGAGTAGGGTTTTGGATGTGATTGGACGGTGGGGGCGTACGCCAGTCGTCAGCCATGCAACACAGACACGTAAGTTTGATTTTTTGACCATTGTTCAAAATTTTCAAAACCCTAACCCTGCCTGCATGTAATTAATTGTTATATATATATTTATATAAAAAAAATTTAGTTAAATTTCCTCACGTTTTCTTTTTCCATTATTTTTCTTCAAAGAAGAACGAAATCTCTTGTACATATGTTTTTAAGTATTTTATTGTTTAAAGGGTGCTATAAATTTAATTCATATTTATATTAATATATTAAGAAAAATAGTATAGTTTAATTGTTATATTATGAAGTTCAATTTTGTGTTTCAACATTTTATTTCAATTATTTTTGGATAAAATATAGAAGAATCAAAACGAATTCACCCAACATTTTGTTAATGTAAATCACATAGTTTACTATAAAAAATATTTCAATGTTTTGGAATTTAGAATAAAAGAAAGTAATATTTAATGTATCATTGATACATGAGTTTCATGTATTGTTGATGAAAAAAAACACGATATTTCATTATTAGTGAAATAATATAAGTGAAATCCTTATAAATAATGTTAATAACTTTATTTAAAATTAAAATCATAAATTATATAATCATAAATCATAAACTCAAAAAAAATTATAATTTATGTTTAATTATATTTAAATAAAATTATTAATACTTATTTATAAATTATAGATTATCTTTGTATTTAACACTTAAACCAAGTGTGATATTATTATTCAATCACAATGCATAAAACTAGCATAAAATATTATACTTAAATTTAATACAGAATTTAATATTAAAAAAAAATCGGCAAATTAAGATCCAGTTAATCATATCGAAACTAATATATTGAAAAAAATATTAAATTTTAGGTATTCCTTTTTCAGATAAGAGTCAAGTTTCAGCTTTGATGCATATGCATATGTTGAAGATCATTAATGACAGAAAATTTCATATTGATTTCCCTATTTTCCAGTCAAAAAGGGATTTGGGTGTGTATTTGAAACATCATTTAATGAGAGCAATGAGGCAAGATCACGAGGGTTGGCAAAAATGGCCTGCTCGCCGCGTCACCCATGGAATATTTCTTCTCTTTTGAACATTCAATTTATACATATGATAGATACATTTTCGTCAAATTAGTGTCATTTGTTATGCAAAGGCTAACTAGAAATTGGTTGTGTTGATAAGGTTATAGTTTTAAAATTTTAAATGTTTATGATCGAGTCTCTACATATCGTTCAAGTTATGTGTTAAATTTGTCTAAATTCATTATGGTTTAAATTCAATTGTGTGTTATTTTATTCAAGATTATTTCAGTTTAGATCAAGTCTAATTTGTGTTTTATAATGAGTAATTTTATTTGTAATGTTTCGAACATTTAATACCATATGTAATTTTCAATCCTTATGCTTATACTTAATATATTCTAAGAAAAAATTATCATGGACAAAGGTGAAGTTAAAATTTTGTTTCTGGATGGGGTCTAAGATTATACTATATATTTTTATGAGAAGTAAAATTAAATATTTATCATTGTATTAACATATATATTCACAGTTTTTAAGATTAAATAAAAATTTATCATTTTATTATATATTTACCTAAAATTTTGTGAATTCCTATGAAAAATAAACTATATATATATAAAAAAAAAAACAGAGGGTTTATGGGCTTATATGCCTCTATGATTTGCTCGACATGATAATTAACAATAATATCTTAAAGATTCATCAAGTCACAAGGATGTTCTTTCTTCCTAAAATTCATGTTATAGTACCTATTTCTTTAGAGTTCTTGGCCTGGCATAGCCTTCGATCCAGGGTTTGGTGTATAGCTACAAATAATTTTACCCTACCCACTTCGTGCGTGAAATTAAAAAGTTAATGGTTGATGGTTGGATTAAGTTTTAGTTTAATTGATATTAGTATTGTTGTCCGTATAAGATCATGGGGTTCGAATACACTGAAACGCATTATTCTCCTATTTAAAAGTTGGTGAGGGACTATGAATAGTTTTAAATATTATATTAAAAAGAACAGATATAATAAAATTATGAAATTAAAATATTAATTTTTTTTATTTTTAGAATTGAAATAGTTTAGTCAATCATAAGTACAAAATTGGTCTTTGGGTAAAGTTTACTTCTAATTATGATTTTAATTGATATTTTTACCTTTAAATTTTAAAAAAAGTAAAATTTACATTGAGAAAAAAAAAGGAGAAATAGCAAAAGTTAAAAGTAGTAATGAAATTTTATAATTATTAACTCATTAATCACCTATTATAATTTGTACATCAATAATAAAAACAATACTTTTATCAATGAAAATTGCATAGCAAAGCAAACATGGAATTCCTTTTGGTTGATTAAATTTAATAATTACTGAATTAATTAGTATGCAAATAAAATAAAATAAAAAAGACAGCAAAACGCATTATTAATTAGTCAGTTTATAATTATAATTATAATGACTAAATTATAAAGTATTACTTTTTTTTTTGTCTCAAAGTGAACTTTACCTTTAAAATAAAAAATGAGACAAGAGGAAGTATATGTTAAAATTGTGATTTAATTAAAAATAAAGAATAATTAATTAATTATTATAGTGCTAGATGACAAAAAGAATATGTGTAGACAAAAACAACTTTAAATTTTGTCCAAATCTAAATTCATACTCTAAATCAAATTTGTACATAAACTGATTCCTACTTAAAAAGCACATTTTCATTGAAAATTTTAATTCTACTCCTCTTAAAACTATATTTTAAATAATAAAATAATTTGAATAAATCATTCTCAAACACAAAAACAAGTTCTTTTATATATACAATTTTTTTCGATAAAAAGTAACATTTAATTTTGGAATTTGGTGACTTTTTTAACTTAGTCTTTGAATTTTTTTAAGTCTTATCAAAATCTGATGAAGTGACATTTAAGATTGTACACTTCATTACAAGAAAATTTTTGAAAAAAATTATATAAAATCTAAAAATACCAAAAGTTATTTAAAAAATATAAAGGCGTTGTAAATTTTTTTAAAAAATAATTCCAAGTGATGATGTGATGTAATGTTAGAATATAAAATTCATAAATCAAATCGAATAAACTGGATTAATATCGATAAAAAAATTAAGAATCTAACTCAAAAAAATTATCAGTTTAATTTTAAAAAAAAACAGATTTTTAAATATATCTAATATTTTTTATGGAAAAAATAATTACTTATTTGTTTTAAGAAATAAGATTCTTACAGTATGCTGTCTAAAGCTGAGGACAAAAGCGGCTAATAATTTGGGAGTAGTAGTTACAATAAGGGCAAAATGAAAGACAAATTAAATTTTATTTTTAATATTTTAAGAAATTAGTTTTGATGTAGCCGACAAGATCCATATCCTTAATAAATCCAAAAGCCCTGTCTCTTCAAGCCACTTAATTAGGATGTCCTAACATTAATCAAGGAAAATTCCTCTCTTTCTCACCTTTTTCTTCATTTATTAAAACTCAAAGGTTCCAAAAATTAATGATTTGTTTAGTAAATGCCATATCAAGGACAATGTTTACTGAGAATAAAATCATCTCATGCTTCTAATTTTTTTTTAATACAACATTGGGGTGAGTTAGGTGATACAAATTTAAATGTATAATTAAAATTTTAATAATTCTTTATAATTTTAAAAGTTTTTCATCACTTCATGAATAATTTGTATTTACTTATATAAACGGGTCGAAGTTTAATTAAATTGGTTTATGTAATAAGTATTATTAAAAAGGTTATCTTTAATGAATTTGAGTTTCGAATTCTAATATCTACCTTTTCAAGGACGAAAGTAAGGAAAGGCAAGGGCTTTGGCCTTCCTAAAATGAGAAAATTTGTTTTAGATCCTCTAATGTTTATAAAAAATTTAAGTTTATATATGATAAAATTATAACTTGCCCCCGAAAATAATAATGTTTTGTTTCAATCATTCTAAAAGCTATAAATTAGATATATGTCAATACATGGGTGAAATTACGTCTTAGATCACATAAAAACATATAACTTAATCTCTAACCATATTGTTTATTTTAATTAATTTCTCTCATTATAAGCACTTAACTACATAATTAACTTAATAAGCTAACCCAGCTCACCTAATTTGCCTACACATAATTTACACAGATTGGATTTTAACCCCGGTGATTTAAGTCCCAAGATCTCAACTTATCATGTCAGCAAAGTCTTCACTATAAAAATAATCTTAAAAATCACAAAATTTATCATCGTTGAGGGATTCTCGAAACTTTTAAGAGAAGTTTATAAAGTGTCTTCAGACTCTAGGTAAAGCTTAAGTTCTTAAAGAGACAGCAAATTCGCAGAGTGAGAGTACCTTTTCGAGCGCTTGAACAAGTGAATTGCCAAAGAACTTGTAGAGTTAATTTGCAATCGATGGGGGTTTGAATAGATGCCTTAAATGAGCTAAGTTTTTCCTCCAGTTACAAAGTCCTCAATTTCTTTAGTGCCTCGCTTGTTAAAGAACCCAACAAGGTGGTCCCGTTCTATGAACTCTTCACATTTTTAAATATTTGAGTTTTCGATAAAGTTAGTAGACAAAATCTCTACCGAAAATAATACTATACTTGTTGAAAAGTTGTCTAACTCCATATAAAAAATACTTTGTAAACTTTCCATAAAAAATCGAAAATCTCTCTAAAAGTCTCATAATTAAAAACAAATGGTATATAATAAATAGTAATAAGAGTTAACAATAATTGAAGTAATTAATATACCAATTCAACAACTCAAAAATGGTTGAATAATTAAATTCAAGTGGCTAATGGTACCGCCGTAGTCCTTTCTTCGACACAAAACATTAAGGTGGACATGAGTTGGTAATTAGTCTTTGATGTTATGTACACATTACTTTTATATTAACTAGTATACTTTCTTACTAGGTTTCGCCTTGGATTAATTGTTCCATTTAGACTAAAATTTTTACTTTTAATAATTTAGTCCCTCTATTTTTTAAATTTAAAAATATAGGTCTAATTTTTAACATCATTAATTTTTTTTTGTTAAATTCACTAGAATGGCATTTCGAAATTTAAAATAAAATACTCACACGATAACTATGTAACAAAAAAAAAGACATTGCAATGAATGTGAATTTAACAAGTAATTTTAAAGTAACAACTCTTAGAAATTACATCATCATTTTAATTGAATAAAGTTTTTGGGTTAACAAATAACGTTGAAAAAGTTGAGGTACCAAATTATATAAAAAATTGAAATATAAAGATTAAATCTTAAATTTGTGTGTAGTATAGGGACCAAAATTAAAATTTGACCATTAGTATAATTTATAAAAATTTAAAAAATTAATTCCAACTCATCGTGTTAAAATAATTTTTGTTAGTACATATTTTTTTTAAATCTAAATAAAAAAAATTTAATCAGAGTAGTAAACAATATTAACAATTTGGGCTAAATATTATAAAAAAAATAAAGGACCAAATTACGGTGGAATTTAAGTATAAAGATTAAATTTTAATTTTAGTTATAATAGAGGGACCAAAAGTGATATTTAATAATTTTCCAATGAAAGGGAAAAAGGTAAATGAATGCCTAGACACGTCGACCTTCCCTTTATATATAGGTTATAAATTGATCAACAATTAATTATAAATTTTGAGTTGTTTTTCCTTTAAAATTAATCTTTTTATATTTTAATTTCTCTAAGTACTTTTTTTAAAGATGTTTATTAGAGCTGATTCAGTAATCAAATTAAATTTTATAAAGGGTATAAAAAAATTATCACATACCTCAAACTAAATTTATGGAGGTAGTTTTGCTTTTCAAAGTGGTTTTATGAATAATTTTGTCACCACCTTTTCCAGTTTGGTATATGTTTGATTTTTTTGTCGATTTTTGCCCACTACTTTGGACCATCCGAGGTTAATTTTTTTTGATTAAGTGCTTGTAATCATTCTTGATATGTTGTGTTTGAGTTGTAATGTAGCTAATTGTCAACATGTCATAATGTTCTATTAATCCTGAGGCTGAAGTCTTTGTTATGTTGGTGAAATTTGTCCTTCATAACCTACAACAGAAGTTTGCTATTTTTTTGCTTGTGACACAATTACCCAAAAATAATAATTAATAATAAATATTATTATATGGGAATACGCTAAAAAATTATTATATAGGAAATTGTATTTCTAATCTATTGTATTTACTATATTTCTAAGAAAGTGAGCTAAGTAATTTAATGCATTAATTATATTATATGGTATATATGTGAACCCGACCAAAGCCGAGTTAACCGGCAAGGATGGGAATTTAATGCAATGATTGACTTACCCTAAACTTGAAGATTTATTTAATTTATATTTTATTATTTGTGGAAGTGGTTGAAAAATGAGGATAATAATAATAAAATTAACCCAACGAACCCCTTATGTTGACTCCAACCATTGATAATTGCAAAATATAAAAATATTTTAGCTTGTTTCACCAAAATGAGAATTTTGAAAAATTTTCACAAAAAAAGGTGAAATTTACAAAATCTGTGGGCTGATTATGATTCATTCTATACATAATCTACACTCTTTTTAACTTTTCAATTTTTTTTGCAATTTGGCACAAAGTACAAACTAATTATTAAAACATTACAATTTGTTGTAAAACAATTCAATAATAGAGAGAGAGAAAATGAGATACATGAAAATAATAGTGTAATTTAAAAGGATAAGAAAAAATAAAAATTTATTATCTTAAAGTTTTGGGTGTTTTTATTTTTTATTTTTTTTTGTATATTTTCAATTAAATTTAGCTGTTAAATCTTTTTTTTTTTTTAGTTTTTTAGGTGAAAGGGGTCACAAAGAAAAGCAAAACTATAAAGGACCAAATGATACAATTTGTAAATGTTAAAAGGTTAAATTTTTAGAATCAATACTAAATTGATATAGTGTACGAATGTTGAGGGTTAAAGTTGTTATTATATCGACGTTAAAAGTGTCATCATTAGCCAATAAGTGATAAAAAACAAAATTGAATAGTTGAATGATATTTTATAATTTTTCATAATTAGGTAATTAGAGAAAACCACTAATAATTGGGTGACTATTAATAGAATTTAGCCATTAATGTATTATAAAGTGTTAAACTTTTAACCTCCTCGAATACCACCCGCAAAAAAACATGATTATTATTTTAAAGGTCTACTTAATCGATATTATAACATTAATTAAAATATTTATTTATTTTATAAAATATTACATTTTATTAATAGTATTAACTTTAAAAAAATCTAGTATATGATTTGCGTTGAGTTAATTATTTATTTATGTTAAGTTATGGAGTACAAATTTGAAGACCAAAATATACTCTATGCCTACTTTTATTTTCAAAAATTTAGACCCTTTATTTTTTCGGATATGAAAATTTAGTTTCAATCATTATCACTATTAAAACTCTTCTATTACATTCATTGGTACAACATTTTGAAATTAAAAAAAAAAATACTTGGTAGTCATGTAACAGTAAAAATAACATTGAAAATGTCTATACAGATTTTTTTCTTAAAAAATTCATGCACATCATGATAATTTTTGTTGTTGGAATAGTGTTCCTAAAAAAAATTACTTCAACATTTTGATTAAAATAGTTTACAATATTAAATATTTAGATTAACTAAGGACATTATAAAGATAAAAATATCAATTTATGTAAAAAAAGGGTATATATAAATTAAATCTCAAATTTTAGCATAGTATAAGGGCTAAAATTGAAATTTGATCATTGTCTTATACAATACAAAAAAAAAAGCAAGGTAAGGCAAGTTAAATGGATAAAAAGCCATATATTTTTCTCTAAAACCCTTAAGGCATTCAAATTATATATAACCATATAATGTTTTAATTGAAAAATTAATGATATTAACTATTTGGACTAACTAATAACATTATAAAACTACAAGGACTAAATTACATTGCAAATTAAAGTCTACTAGTTAAATATCAAATTTAGGCATAATAAAGGGACCACAACTGAAATTTAACTATTTTTTTGAAATTGCAAAAAGAAAGGTAAGCACCAAGGTAAACTTAAAAGAAATGAGAAGTCACATATCAATTTTTAAGATTTTTAGAGTATTCAAAATATATAATCACGTAATTTTTTTAATTAAAAAGTTAATAAAATTAACTATTTAGACTAATTAATAATATTATAAAAATATAGAAATTATACTTTAAATATTAAGTATTAAATTAAAACATATTAGAGTGAGTAAGGTGAAATTTAATCATTTTTGTAAAATGAAAAGAAAAGAAAGGAAGGAAGCATGGGCGAGACGTGAGAGAGCCACAAAAACCATTTTTATTTTTTATTTTATACTTACATATCACAAAAATTGATGCTAATATTAACATCCAGTGAACCGTTTCTTTTTGCCTAAAAATCAAAGGGATATTAATGAGTGGTGATATCACCGTGCATCCTAAAATTTTGGATTAAAATTTTTATATCATTTTTTTATTTGTTTTAACCCTTTTTTTGAATTTGACTTAAATTATAAAGTTTTGAAAGGAAATTTTATTAGTTTATTTTATGAATGGGATCATATAATTAAAAAAAAAACATTAAGTACTTATTGTAATTGTTGAAGGATAAGTTTCATCAATACAATAAAGTCTTCAGCCTCAGCATCAATAAAACATTATGGTACATTGTCAATTGGCTCTATCAAAACTCAAGTATGACATATCTGGAGTGACTGTAAGTACTTAATATAATAAAGAAATCAAGACTGGATGATCCAAAGCGGCAAGCAAAAATCAATAAAAGAATCAAGCATTCACCAAGCTGGAGAAGACAACGACAAAACCATTCCTGAAATCACTTGCAGAAGCAAGATTACATGCATAAGTAAGACTAAAAAACGTGCTATAAAAGCAAACAAAAATTTCTAAAAGTTAAAACTTATTAAATAAAGAAAAACAAACAGAAAAAATATAAAATTTTAGACAAAACGTGTCGAAACTGACTTGTGAAATAATTTATTATTATTGGAAAGTTGTTATATGCACTAGCCACCAACAATTTCTTTTGGAAAGTGGATGACTCTTAGTCAGGTCTTAATATGTTTCCGTTTTGAGAGAATATACCCACAAAATAAATCTACAAACTAAAAAGAGAAAAGGTACATGAAGTGAATAAGGAGAAGAAAAAAAGAGAGAGTTGGTGGAAGGGAGAACCCAACTGACTACCATCATTGGGCAAAACAAAAGAGAAATGGCAAATGACTCAGAGTAAAAAGAGAAATTTTTTTTGACTTAAATATCAATTAAATAAACTCACTTTATTCGAATGTTATTTTTTTTAATTATTACTAAAATTTGTAAGTGTTATAACTACATCTAGAGAGCTTGGCTCATAATTTACAGACTTCAATAACCAACACTACATATTAGAATAATCTTCTGAACTAAAGACATTTGCAAGGTCAAGACCCCATGAGCTCACAAACTAGTGAGAACATATCATGGGGACTACTCCAATGACATGGAGAGAATGTCTACAACTTTTAAATCACACTTATTTGTTGTCTAAACATGATAGTCTATACCTACGGAATAAGATATAATTAAGTCGATTAGACTCTAAAGAGTACAAAATAAATATAAGACTAATACAATGACAACACATGACATCTCAAAATGTTTAAAATTGTCTATTTTAAGCTCATAGATATCATAAAAGAGCAACTCTCTCTCCTCTCACACTATAAGCTATCTCCATTCTTCCTCTTGAATTTCAATCTTCCCAAAAAACTTAGATTCCAATCACTTTCAAGTTTCACCCCTAGCCCTTTTGAATAAACTATCACGAACCACTATGATTTCAAACTTTTCCATTTTACTCTTTTATCAAAAGCTAAAAATAATGCTATTTGATTTTCATTAATAGTTATTTTTTCATATTAATAGGGTAATATTTTTTTGGCATGATCAATGTATATTTTATATTTGTTTTATGATCCATAAAGATTAATTTTTTTGGACTTCATAGTTGTCCTAATAATATCGTCTCCAATGTTCAAACCCGAATTACCTCTTAAAAGTACACTGTATTTTACCTTTACTCCCAACATATGTTAGTAATAGGGTAAAAGTTTTTAATGTCGAGAACTTTGCCACAAACAATTAGCTATAATGTTTTATTCATAAAAAATAACTTTATTAGTATTAGAATTTGTGCTAAAACTGAATACTAACATATTCTTAATTAACAATGAAAGTCCTAGATATTATTAGTTAATTTAACCGTTTTAGTCATCATAATTCATTTCATCTAATCGATTAGGTCAAAGGCTCTTGCTTAAGTATGTTAGAATAGCCCGTTTAAGACTTTTCAACTCCTTCAAGAATAGTTTATGAAGTGTTATTCGTTCGTAATCTCCGACCCTTCAACAAGTCCAGTTTTTTTTCTTGTGGGGAGTTTTGTTTGTCAACTTTACCAAAAGTTTGAGTGCCTAAGGAGACATCAAGTTCATAGAGTCGGAACATTTTTTTGAGTGCCTAAATGGGCAAACTACCAAAGAAACTGAAGAGTTGGCAATCAATGGTAAAACTCGAGCACAAGTTGAGGATCACTTGAGGTAGCTTTCAAACACAATGTTAGAAATAAAATCCCATTAAGAATAATATCCATTTTATTGAAGGATTTGTTAACTCAAAATGGATTACAATTCATAGACTTCTCGCGAAAAAAATAGAAATTTCATCTAAAACCATCATTTGTTGACCTTAAAAAGTAAAACCCAATAAACCATGGTGGAGTTCCAAGAGAAGTTATGGAAGCATGGGTTTGGATTTGAGAGCCATTGAGAATTTCAAGAGAGAAGAAAACGACGACATTTTGGTGCTTTGACGTTTAAGGCCCGCCAATTACCCCCCAGTTCCCCCTCCGTCATTTACGGCCAAAACAACATTAACAATATTTTATAATAATTAAATAGTAATTGCTTTGCTTAATATTAATACTACCACAGTAACATGCACCATCATCATAAAAATTGAAAATTAAAAAATGATAAATATGCTTTAAGTTCATGTACCTTTGATACTTTTGAAATTTAGTCCTTTTAAGTTATAACTATATTAATTGTTCTAATCGGAGTTATTTAAGTATTGATCTGAATAATTAAATCAATAGCTATCTAACTATAATCCAGATATTTATAAAAAAAATATAATCCAAATAAATATTGAAAAAAATCCACACATTTAAATAAGGTAAAATTCAAACACGAAATCTTAAAGTTTCTTTGAGCTTCAACCTTACCATTGAGACAAGGTCCTGTTGGCGAGTAGCAGCGGACATTAATAGCTTCGAATTTTTTGGAAAATTTTATTGTTCTTTAGAATTTTTTGAAGAAAATTAATTAAATCACCTCAAATTTTTGAAAATTCTCTTAAATTTCACAAAGGCTAAATTTTTTTAACTAGATCCTCATTTTTTTAAAAGTTCTCATTAACTTCTCAAAATTTTAAAAAAAAAAATTTAATTAGTCCCACTCCAAAGCTTAGTCCCATAATCTGCTACTGTTGACCAGCCCCTACTTTTATTTACAGAAAACTAATTCTTATATGTTGTGAGTTTATAAATTAATTTCTAATTGTTAATATTATTATTTTTGTTAAATTCGTTGATATGCACCTCTAGGTGAAATCGTACATCTCTTATTAGAAGATGTGCATGGCATAGGGACATGACGACGAATTCGTGTATAAACACGACTTTCTCTCTTCTTTTGACAAAAAAAAATTATTTAAAAGTCGCGTAATTGTATAATCGATCCGAATTTAATAAAATTATTTTATCGATATTAATAATTTAACTTACAATTTTATATTTAAAAAATAAATGAATTATATTTTTAAAATTAAAATTATAATACTAAATTCCAAATATATATTAACTATTTATTTAGATCTATATAACTCCATTGCAGCTGAACTTAAGACATCCCCTTTCCCTCTTTTACTTTTTTTCCCTTCTTGCTTATCATTTTCTTCACCAAACATTTTTCTAAGAAAGTTTCGACCAATTTGATACCATAATTCATTCATTTTCCTGGAAAATATAAAACCCAAAGCTACATTATCAAACTGGGTCTTCCTTCTTTTTTAGAATTAAACCAGTTCCTGATCTGGGTTTTCACATTGAACTGACAATACTTTTTTTTTTTCAAAATGGAAAACCAGTTTTTTCTTGGTGCTCATGGACCGCCATTAGACTTTGGGCAGGCATTATCATCACCCTTATCAACAGCTTGGCAATCCTTATCTTCACCCATGGAAATTCAAGCAACTGAGTTGAATTCAACAGATTACGGTTTACAATTTGAGTCAGCACTGAGTTCAATGGTGTCTTCTCCAGTAGCATCGAATTCAAATCTTTCTAACGAGAGTTTTATGATCAGGGAATTGATCGGAAAATTAGGGAGTATCGGTGGTAACGCCGGTGAGATCTCTCCACAACCATTAATAGCTAACAGCACCAACACATCTTGTTACAGCACTCCATTGAATTCTCCCCCTAAATTAAGCTTACCATTGAATACTTTAGTGAAAGAGAAATTACCCAGTTTAGGGAAATCAATGGGTATGAATTCAAGTGTGGCTGATTTCTCTGCCGATCCTGGATTTGCAGAACGAGCGGCGAAATTCTCTTGTTTTGGTAGTAGAAGCTTTAATGGCAGAACGAGTCAACTCAGACTCAATGATACTTCTTCCCCTTCTCCTTCCCTTTCCCCTTACAGATCTAATCCATTATCATCAAATCCCAAGATTCCCCGTGTTTCAAGCAGTCCTTCATTGAACGCAATGGTAATTGAACCATTACAAGATCGATCCGAGTTATCTCATTCTCAAGAAGAATCCTCCATTACCAATGGTGACCCAAGTTTGAAACCTTCAAAAGGTACCAATTCAAGGAAAAGAAAAACAGTTCCCAAAGCAAAAACAAATGAAATTTCAACATCCCCATCAACAAATGCTCCAAAGGTATCAAATCAAACTTGATTTTCATTCAAAATTTTGTTCTAAAAACATTCATTAATCAACTAATTTTGTTATCCCCAGGGGACTGAATCAAATGAGAAACGATGCAAATCAACCGACAGCAATGGAAACCAAAATGATTCGATCAAAGCAGAGGATGATGCAAAAGGAAATACAAAGCCACCTGAGCCACCCAAAGATTATATTCATGTTAGAGCAAGAAGGGGTCAAGCTACTGATAGCCATAGCTTAGCTGAAAGAGTGAGAATTTTTATACCCAATTTTTAAAAGAAAAAATTACTGGGAATTTTGCATTTTTATCATTGATTCTTATACTATCTATCATTTTGATTAGGTCCGCAGAGAGAAAATCAGTGAGAGAATGAAGCTTCTGCAAAATCTTGTCCCTGGTTGCAACAAGGTTCGTACTTTGTTCTAAGAACAAAGGGTCTATATTTTTTTAGTCCTTATATTATGATAAAATTCGAGATTTAATCTTTTTACTTTAATTTGACATAATTTAGTAGATTCAAATTGATGAGATTATCAATGTAAAATTTAACGTAGTTTAAGAAAAATTCACGATCTCATCAATTAGGACTTACTGACAAATTATGCCAACATTAAATAGAAGGGTTAAATCCCAGAGTTCAACATATTAGAGGGGCTAAAACTAGGATTAGACCAAAGAGCAACTTGGTAATATTATTGCTGTAATCCTAAAATCTTGAATTTTCCAACTTGTATAGGTGACTGGAAAAGCCTTAATGCTGGATGAAATTATAAATTATGTTCAATCATTGCAACGTCAAGTTGAGGTAAAATTTTATTATTATTATTTTTAACATATTTATTGATGAACGTGTGGTGCTTTAATTTCTTAAGATTTAAGCTCTTTTTATTATTATTTTTTTTTGACTTTAATGGTTTAATGATAATTTTTTATTGGCAGTTCCTTTCAATGAAGTTAGCTTCAGTGAATACCAGGCTGGATTTTAACATGGATAGTTTAATGCCAAAGGAGGTAAGTCTAAACTTTAAAGATTCAACTACATTAAATAAATACACATGAAATTGAAAGGGTCAAATTTTTATTTTGGTCCTATAATTTAATTTGAAATTATTTATTCTATTTTTATAATATTGTTAATTAATCTAAATAGTTAACGTTATTAACTATTCTGATTAAGATGCTCTTAGGGTTTTTTTCTTCTTAAAAACCCTTCTTCCAACTCGTCATACTAACATGAATTTTCGATAGGGTTTTTTTAAGAAAAAACTCATGTTAACTGTATTAATTTATTGTTAAAATATGTTATAGGTCCTTTTATTTTTCACAAATATGAAATTTAGTTACTTTACTTTTTAAATTTTAAAATTCGAGTCTAATTGTTAATCCTATTAAATTTTTTTTGTTAAATTTATTAGTGTGAAATTTTGAAATAAAAAAAATCCTTTAGTAGCAATGTAACTAAAAAGAATGCATTATGGTAAATATAAATTTAACAAAATAAATTTTAACAGTGTTAATAGTTATATCTAAATTTTAAAATTTAAAAAGTATGACTAAATTTTAAATTTACAAAGAGTATAGGGACTTATAACATATTTTAACCTACTTTATTTAAACCATCTAACTAATAACATTATAAAAAATAAAGGACCAAATCTTAAATTTGGATATAGTTGAAGAACCAAAACCATATAATTTGACAAATTTATATAAATTCATATAATGGTTCAAATCTTTTGAATTGGGATTTACTTCGCATGTATGTATATATATGTATCGTCTTTTGTTGTTTTGTAGATGTTTGAATCAAACAATAGTTTGGCACATCAAATATTCCCAATGGATTCCTCGGCAACAGCCATATTTGAACAGCAAAATCCAGCACTACATCATCATCATGCCAATATGTCTAATGGGACAATGTCCCAATGCTTGGTGGGCCCATTAGACACTTCAATACATCCCAATCTCAACACCCATTTACCCCAAATTCACTATTTCACTCAGTCTATGCCCCAGGTAAATTTCCTTTTTCTACAATTTTCATTTTGAGTTTGAGTATTGTGAATAAAAAAAATTCTAAGAGAGTTTGTCTCCAGTTTAGGGTTTAGTTTAGTTCGATTATTAATTTAGCTGGGACTCATTGTCTACGAAAAAAATGTGAACCCATGAAATTTTTTATGGATAAATTACTTTAGTAGTCACTCATCTATTTTTTTTGATATCTAACTATTTAATTTTGTTTTTTTTGTCACCCAATTATTTTGATTTTTTTTGTGTTTCAATTATTATGTGAGCCAATTGATGACAAAAAAAAAAGATAAAAGTGAATAGTTGGGTGACAAAAAAAAAACCCTGATTTCTATCCTTTTATTCATGGTTGTTGGAGCTTGATAGACTAGTATCCTATTCCGAACAAAAGGTTGAATTGGCTTTGAATCAGAATATTTTTCTATTTATGATTTTTTAATGATTTATTTATTTAAAATTGGATTAGCCGATTAAACTGATCAAATCGAAAATTAGTAATTATCAATCCGATTTTAAAAATTTATTTTTTTATTTCAATTTCAGAGTTCTAAACCTCTAAAACTTTTACCTGATATTAAATTTATATTTGCAGTACCCAACATTTTGTGAAGGTGACCTTCAAACCATAGTTGAAATGGGGTTAGGCCAAAATCAAAGCAGGGAAATGGCATTACAATCAGAATTCCAGGGTAAGTAAAAAAAAATTCAAAAATGTATAAGGACTAAGAAGTAAATTTAAAAAATTAAAATGAATTAATTATGATTGTTTTAATGCAGGCTCAAATCAAGTGTCCCAGATGAAAGTTGAGCTCTAATAACCATTTTAATCTAGAATTAGAGCTGAAAAAGAAAGAGGAGAAAATGGCTGTGATGTTGTATATATTACAAAGAAATTTAATATGGACCCATTGCATGAATGATTTTGTCTTCTAATTTTCATTTTTTTTGTGGGTTTTAAAAAAAAAACCAAATTATTCAATATAAAATTTGGGTATTTAATGGTGCAAATGATCTTCATAGCAAACAGCACGACTTGTTTGTAAGATAATAGTATTAATTAATGCTAATTACTATCATTAGAATTTTTATTTTATTTTTAGCCTTTTTCATTTTTTCCAGACTATTGGAGATTCAACTTCATTAATATTTGAAACATTATTATTTGCTTTGGAGTCGCATCAAATTTGAGGGATTTGATCTCATAATAAACTAGTGTTAAGCAGCTGTATTTGTTTTCCTTTTAACTAGCAAAAAATAGGGTGATTAAAGGATTTGGTGTTTTTTGAGGGGGTCAACTCAAACCATGATTATGGCCATTTTAGAAAAAAAGGACCAATCTGTTATTCATTTCTAGAAGGTGGATTATAAGAAACTTTTTAAAATTAGGACAGTTTCTATTTTTGGTCATTTAAATTTAAAATTTTACAATTTAATCATCTAATTTTATAATATCATTAACTAATTTAAATAGTTAATAAGGTTAAATATTTCGAATAAAATGTTAACGTGAATTTTTCTTTAAAAAAACTTTTTAACACACAAAATATCATGTCAGCACAATAAGTTGAAACAAAGGTATTTTAAAGGATAAATCATTGGTATTTAAGCTAACTAATAATGCTAAATTAAAATTTAGAGATTAAATCTCTTATTTTAGTAAACTAAAGGGATCAAAACAAGAATTTTACCAATTCAAGAAAGTACTAAGGTTAAGGACATCGTGTTTTTGACTTTCGCAATTAAATGAGAATAATATTTCGATTTTATTTTCATTAGAACGACAGCTCAACGAAACAATTTTATTTCAATTTTTTCCATTACTTTGAAATATTTTAATTTCAATTCAATTTTCAAAACCATACAAACACCCAAAAGTATTTAAATCAAAATTACCATAGACTTATTGATAAAAAGAAGTTTGACCATGGTTTTAAAAATTGGGTAAATAATCTTTGTTAAACCATTAAATCTTGATTCAATCTGTTTGATTTTAATTAAAAAAATCATTATCAATTCAACTAAATCAATCATTTTTTGTCTCGATTTCAAGTGATTTGTTCAAAAATTAGTTGATTTGTAACAACCATGGTAAAATTTGCCTAAACATTTCATTTTTTTTATAAATACTAGATTGCTACTTTTCAAAATTCACCCATTTTCAGGGGGGCTCTTATATTAAAAAAATAAAAAAGAAAAGAAGCTTCTGTCCCTTTTTACTGTGACAGAAAAAATAATTAAAAAAAATTAAAGTCAACCACAAACAAAAAAGATTAGAAGTTATAACCACCCCTTTTTAATTTTTTATTTTTTTGCCCCTTTTCTGCATCAAAAGAATCCCAGGTTGGCAGTTGTTAGATTCTCATAGGTCCCCTAAATCATTCAAATTTATTTAGTTTTAAAAGGTTCATCTTTCATAATTTACTTTCAATTTGTATTTAAATGTATCTATGAGGAGTTTATATTAGAAGTTCCATTATATTTTATTATTTTTTATTTAATAAATAAATTAATTAATTTTTGTAGATTAGATCAAATAACAAATCAAACAGTAACACGTGACGTGTTATGTGTACCTCATGTTAATGTATAGGAATCAATTTTTAATAGAAAAAATTAATTTGTTATTTAATCTAATGTACAAGGGCTAATTTATCATTTTTTTAATAGATTAGGTTCTAGTATTGAGACTCCATTATACTTTTATCAGTATTGGTTTAACGGGAAGATTGAGGTCTTATGAACTTTGTGGTGATTTGGGCCCCTCTATATTTGAGCTATGTCCAGATATATTCAAGTTTAGATATAGATATATTTCAAATATCAATTTAATTGTGCTTTGTGATGATTAATTTTAATTTTAATTATTTGAATGTATATTATTTTGTACATTGAGTCTTTAAGTACCTACAGAGGCGAAGGCAAGGCAGGTCTGTAGTGGCCTTGCTCCAACCCCCCAAAAAAAGCGTGGTAGAGTTATCCTTTTTGTTTATTTAAATTTATGCAATTACAAATTAATATAATGGTAAATTTGTGCTTTGGTCTTTGAAATTTTATTATTCTTTTTTGGCCTCCAGCAATATTCTATCTTCACCCTTGAATATTTAGGTCTGAGTCTTCCCTCACGCAATTTGTAAGAGAAACCCATAAATTTTTGAAAGGAAATTTTTTATATATCAATATATAATTTATAATATATTAACTTATGATCTCATTAATTTTAAATAGACTTAACATAATTTTTTTTTTATTTTTACATGACTAAAGTGAAATTTTACTATATATATTGAATTATAATTTAATTATTTATTAAGGGACTGAATAATATTTTTTTATTTTGGGACCAAGGCTGCTATATACCCTTTCTAATTCATCCTCACACAATTATCTTATGTGAATCTCCAATCTAATTATATTACGATTCTTCGTCTTTCTGTGCTTTATTCAATATTTATTCATGTTTTGGACATAAAATTTAATTGCTTTCAATATTAATTTTTTATTAATAAAAAATTGAAGTTCGTTTAGCATAGTGGAGTTCAAGTATGGAAAAGATGCTCATACAAACTATTTTTTTAAAAAAAGGGGGCTAATAAAACTTTTTAATTATTAATTGTGGTCTGTAAGTAAAAAATTCCAGTTTCTGGGGTTAAACAAAAAGATTTCTGAAATTGCAGCTTTAATTGTAATTTTTTTTATATATTTTAATTCAAAGGGCCTATTATTTTGTTTAATTAGCAGAAAAGATGCTATTGAGTGTGGGTTTTTTTTTAAAAAAATTGTGACAGTTTTTGTCGCTGAAAAGTTTATATTCAATCATTTAGCCACGTGCTTAGAGATTAAATTGAGAGAATTTTGGTTAAAATATGCCTAAGTCTTTATTCCCTTTATAAATTAAGAATTTAATTTTTATATATATATATTTTTTAAGAAATTAGTTTATCTACTTTTCATATTTTAAAATTTACGTCTAATCATTTATTAACTTTATGTTAAATTTGTTAGCGTGATATTTTTAAATAAAAAAAATATTCACTCGGTACTTGGTAGCCATTAATTTAAAAAAAAAATAATATCGTAATCAGCTCAAATTTAACCAAAAATTAACAACATTAACAATTAGACTTATATTTTAAAATCTAAAATGTAGAGTGACAAATTAATGGAAATAAAAGTATAGGACTAAATTCTCAATTTGAACAATATAAGGACTTATGACGCATTTTAATCAAGAATGTTTTTTGTTATAAACTATTATTCGAATTTTAAATTAATCTTTTAATTTTGAATATTTTAATTGACTCCTCTAAATATTAATACTACATTAATTAGTTCATTAAAGTAGCCTAGTTAGTAGTTTGGGCATTAAATGTGGATTCAAATTTGAACTGAAGCATACGATGAAATACGTTAATCAAATTATAAACATGGGTGTATCTTTTACATGAAAAATTTAAATTTAACCTATAAAAAAGAAAAACAACATTCCTAAAATTTATTGACACTATTTGTATTTTTTATAACAACTAGATCCGAGTTATCTACGTGATAGAGTATACAAATATTTATCTATGTGACATTTAACTCTTGGATTAACATCTAAGCCGATGAAATGATATAATTGGTACAATATTAATGTATTGAGAATCTGACTAAACCATTTTAAAATTTAAAGAATAATTTAAAATCTAAATAATAATTTAAATATGTTATGAAATTAACCCTTTTCTTTAGAGCAAACAAGGTTTTATATAAAAAAATTATATATATTGTCAATTATTATGTTTGATTGATTCTGCTAGAGTTTAGAACCTTGACAGAGCTGCTATATAAGAAGCTTAGTTGGCATTTAAAAATTTCAATTCATCTAAAGATAAAATAACACTTAGTCTTTAAATTTGTCAATTTTTTTTTTATTTTACTTCTTCAAATTTTTTTATTCCACATTAATTTTGAAACTTAACAAAATTTCTCAATTTGGTCGTTAAGCTTAGATTGAATGTTACTTTATCACTTTCTTTAAAGTCAGTTTCAAATAATAATTGATAAAGCTTAACTATTATCCAATTTTTATATAATTATCTTATTTAGGTTATTAATTTTAATTCAATAGTCTAATTGTATACCACTTTTCGTGAATTTAAAAAAAGAAAAATCAATTTCCAATTAAACCTAAACAACAATAAAATTGGTCAAATTACATTCAATTCCATCTAATGAGAACCAATAGATTGATCACTTGCTTACAAAATTATAAATGGAATGCATATACTAAATGTGATATGTTTATTATATTTTTGGGGTTTGATAAATGGATCATATTGAAAATTTTTATTATATTTAAGTTTAGTAAATATAGATCATATAAATAACTTTGAAATTAGGGAAAATAACAAATAAAAAGAGAATTGACAAGAGTACTATTCTCATTGAGCAAATATTTTGTGATAAATGGTACTACTAGAGTTAGATAACGGTTCGATTTAATTTTGGAAAAAAGAGTTAGGGTTATCTTGCAATATTTTCGTTTTTAATGGTTGAGTTTTAGTTGGATCTTTGTGCTAAATGGATTAGTTGATTCATTATGCGGATTGGGGAAGAATCACTGGTTAAGATTGAGGTTAAAGTTATTTTAGAATGTTTAAAGATAGCATGAGATTCTAACTTCAGACAATTAAAGGTGGAGTGTGATATGTAGGACATGCATTTGGTTCATGAGAATGCTTCCCCACTTTTGCTGCCACGTTTTGTTGCTCAACTTCCACATCTTGTATGTGTGATAGTAAGACATGTTTTCCTGGCTTTTGATGGGGAGCCACCACTATAAATATCCCAAAGCATAAGGCCCCTAAGTATAAAAAACAATTTCATCTAGTGAAGTTTTCGAGTGCTTAGAAGACTTTGATGATTTTCTTGTTTTTGTATAGCTAAATTCGACGTCCTCGTCGATTGTTTAACGCACTCGACAGTGGTGTTACAATGTTTAGATTTTGACATTTAGTTCAAGCAATGGCTGGAGGTATTTATGTTCGATATTTTCCGCTACACTTTAACGTTTAAACCATAATTTATGATTACATGATAACGTTTTAGTAGTTAAAACTATTCTAGCAAGTGGTGCTGCAAATAGTAGGATGTCGGAGTTGCATCTGATTCACCAACTCTTAGGTCTTGATTGGAGAGTTCGTTTTTAATATATTCCGACGGGCCATAACAAATTTACTGATCATATGGCTAAACTTCCAAGTTTATATTACAATGAGATACAAATTTTTACAAAAATTCCAGTTTCGGTAAAAAATTTACTCAAGTCAGACATTGGCCATTCACTTGGTAATATGTTGTTATCTTTGTAATCACATTAGAACTGCTTTATTTACCAAAAAAAGACGATTTGAATATAAAAAAGTAACTGAACTAGAACAACTTCCATTGGTATGAATCAGTTTGATTCATCCGTTTTAATTTTTTTAAAAATCTCTACTTTTTCAACGTTATTTTCCTTATTTTTTATTTATAAAAAATTATTAAAAATATAAATTAATTATAAGTTAAATGAAAATAGTTCAATTTTGATAATAGTAAGTTTGTCATCTTATGAGCAAATCAAACTTCAATAGTTATAAATGTCAAACCAAATCGATTAAAAATTAGGGTTTGAATCGGCTTTCAATTGTTCGAGAGTTGTTTTTACAACCCAAACTACCACCACCGTTACTATCATTATTATTAGTAGTATTTTCTTTCAAAAGTGTCTTTTAATATTGGGTAAAAGCACTATAGGAGTTCTTGTTGTATTGCATTTTATCATTTCAATTAAAAAATTGAGGAAATTAATTCCTGTACATTAGATTAAAGAGCTAATTGATCATTCTTTTGAAAATTTCATCAATTCCTACTAGTAAAAACTATTTCTTGTACATTAATATGACGTACATATGGCACATTACATGTCAATATCTTGTTATTTCATCAGTCACGCTAATTTTTAACCGTACAAATAAATGAAATTTTTAACAAAAAAAAATTGATTTGCTCATTGATTTAATGTACATGAACTAATTTATCCATTTTCTAAATAAAAGAAATAAAATACAAACTAACTTCTAACCCAAAAATTTTTAAGATACTTTTACCTCAATATTGATATTTAAAACCCTCTATTGCTTCAAAAGATAGGGTTTTTAATAATGGAATTTATTGGTAACAAGTCTTAATCAAAATCTTGAAAACCACGTGCTAACCAAAATCTCAAATTACCCCTCCAAAAAAATTGAAAAGCAATCCAAGTATTCACAACAACAAAATAATAAACCATACTTTGAAGGGATGGAATTTGAACCTTAGTGGTTGCTATTGTAGGGCACAAATGTATATAAGATGATTAGGATAGGTAACAAAGTCATTTCTCTATATTTCATCGCCCTTTAGAAACCTTATTGGGGCCCTAGTTTTAACTTTGGTTGGTCTATATTTATTTATTATATGGTTTGGAGAGAAATAAAAACAGGGTGTGAAGAAACCAATTTGCCTCATCATTTGTTTCACCAACCTTGCATTATTT
This sequence comes from Gossypium hirsutum, assembly GCF_007990345.1. Taxonomy (NCBI): domain Eukaryota; kingdom Viridiplantae; phylum Streptophyta; class Magnoliopsida; order Malvales; family Malvaceae; genus Gossypium; species Gossypium hirsutum. Next base: position 15,479,857 of record NC_053430.1, read on the forward strand.
CATGCTCTCCAACTATAAGCATGTGTTGTTTTGCTTTTCTGCATTTCAAAGCTTCGTTGGTTGCCATAAAACAACATCGATTTTGATTTCAATTTCAATTTTGAGATCTTAATTTTATTGTTCAAAATCGATAAATTTAAATATAAAATTTAATTCAATTAATTCATACAACTGTACTAAATAAATTTATTCATGCAACCCCATTGACAAATTTATTCTATCTACATTTCCGCACGTAAATCAAGTTTTAATACTAGTATCTGGAACTCTTGTTAATTAGTATTTTTGTAGCCCATCGCCCCATCATTTGGACTTATTTTCTCTCTTAATTAATTGGTATAAAAATTTGTGGCCTTATTGGCTTGAATTAAATGTTTAGCACCGACGCTACATTAGACCAAATGGTAAAATATTTTTCTTTGGTACATAAAATGACCATATGATTGTAATAAATATCTCGTTAAATTCTGCATTTAGTTTACAACTATATTTTAATTTTTGTATATTTCTATTTTTAAAATTTTAGAATTAATATAATGACAAAAAATTTAATCTATATCATTATTAAAATTATATATTTAATCTATGTTCACCAATTGAATCATTAACAACTATTTTTTAAATTAAAAAAAAACTTGAATAAAAATTTTCACCAAATATTTTTTGTAATTATTATTTAAAAACAACAAACATAGCCATTATACATGTAATAATATATCAAATTTTAAAAATAACAAAATTTAATAAATTTATATTTTTATTCGATTAGAACTAAAATTTTTAATTTTTAAAAGTACAGATACCAAGTCCGATAAGTCAAATAACAGAATTTAACCTAAATATTTAAAATTTGTATTAAATACAAAGGCATAAATTGAAACAAATATGAGATAATGCATGAACCTCATATAATTTATTTTAATAATATGAAATATACGAAAAAAAGAATTTCAAAAGACAACCCATCCAACAAATTTATCCAATTAAATTGAGTAAATTACTTATTTAACCTATTCCAAAAAGACACCTCAATTAATTCCCTAATATTCTAAAATCAATGGAGAAAAAGATCAAATTCAAGAATTGATATCAATCATGATTTCATTTCAACAAATCCTTTTTACCATGTTATTGACCTCAACATTGTAAACTCAAAATTCAAGTCTCAATAATACTCTTAACATCAATCCATTTCTATACTCGAACATCAACTCCGCTCAAGACAAAACCAAACTAATTACTGCTCAACCTCCACTCCATATTTACCAATTCAAATCAATTTTTTCATGTTAAATCATTTGTGAATATCATACACGCCTTACAAATTTTTTGCTCACTGTGTAATAATCTTAAATTAAAAAAAAAATGTAGTTTCTGAAATTTCACTTTTTACACCTAATTTTTAATCTCTAGATTTATTCTGACCAACTCCTAAAGCAACCATTATACTCTACCAAAACACATCCCAAATTCCTAACCCTAATTGAGCTCAGTTCTTCCCTAAAGCTACAATTATGCATTATTATAACATAATAATATATCAACCTCAAAAGCAACCAACAAGTTTTCAATCTTTTGGGGCAGTACCCCTTAATTGAAAATAAATCTCCAATAAACAGAAATCTTTTTTTTTTAAAATGTCAACAAACCTCAGATAGAAACGAATCCATTACAACTCAAATTCTCTATGTCAAAGATAAGTTGTCCTGCAAATAGAACAAACGTAGTTAAAAGACCATAAAAGGCTAGGGATCATCAACTTCACTTTAATTGATTAAGGTCTCCAAGCTTTGCTTCATCTCCACCTATGCCTTGCTATCTATGCTCATTGGTTCGGGTTCCTTTGCAGCTGATTTCTGGTCAATAAGATCAAGACAAGATCAGCGGCAAGAATCATCACAAAAAAACCCATCAAAGATTCTTGTACAACCAGTCCAAATAATAATTCTTCAATTATATAGGCAACGTTCAATGCCTGTACAAACAGTCCAAATAATTATTCTTCAATTATATGGGCAATTGTATACTTACACTGGAATCCCCAGAATCCATTTTATTCATCTTGGCAAACATGTTGCCATAGAATTTGGCTTCCTTCTTGTTATATTCCTTGATCTTCTCTTTCAAAGCTTTGTATTCGAGCTTCACCTCCCTGATATCAAACAATAATAAGCACGTTGAGTTCATGATTTGGGACACTAGAAGGGTGTATTAGCTTGTTGGGCGATTACCTATTATCGGGGTCAAGCTCAAGAGCTTTCTTGATATCAAGCTCCGCCAAATCCAAATCTGCCAGATTGATGTATGCTTGAGCCCTTCTATACAGTGCTTTCACGTTTGCACTTTCTAATTCTAAAACCTGCGGTGGATGAAACGGAACAGTTAAGATCATTATGATATCTATCAAGAAATCATGATTGTTGCGATGAAGAGTATTCTAACCTTGGTGCACAACTTCTCAGCCTGCTTGTAGTCCTTTAGTTTCAATTTGCAAGCAGCATTGTTCAGATTGCAAGCTACCTTCAACGCCTTGGACTGCTTTTTCTCCTCTTCACTAAAGGAAGTATCATAATCAATATACTTAACAGCCTGCACGTAAAAACAACAATAAATGAGAGGCTATTGAAAGTAGAAACTGAAACTTCTACAAGGGAACACACTCATTGCACTAAATACCTTCTCATATCTCTTAGAAGCTCTCACATATTTGCCAGCCTTGAATAATACATTTCCTTCTTCCTTCTTTTTACCAGCAGCTTCAATTTTTTCTTGGGTGTTCAGATCCCATGATTCTTTTTCCTGAAAAAAAGCAGCTCGCGGAAACCACTTGTAACAAATTTCCAAGAAAATAATTTGCAGCTACACAACAAAGAAACTAAATCATAACATGCATACTGATGCACTAACCTTGACAAATGATACCAACTCAACTTCATAGTAAACAGTAGAGTTTAGCGGTACCACAGCCAACTCCTGCTTTGACTCGGATGACCCAAATGCATACTCAGGTGCAATAGTCAACAGTGCTACTTCACCTTTTTTCATATTCAACACAGCTCTATCAAGACCTTCAATGACTTGTTCTGTAACAAAAATTCAAGCAGTCATAATTCAGTTAAAATCATGAAGTCAATAGACTGTGTGTCTTTTTTTTTTTTTGGGGGGAGGGGGTGGGGGGGAGAGGGAGGACCATCTGTTACCTTCATCTAACTTGAACTCAAACAATTCTTCTCCTTCATTATGGCCCTTCTTCAAGAATATGGTACCATCTTGCAGTTTCCCAATCAATTTCACTGCAAAAAGATGCATAAAAGATATATATTCAACATCAAATTGTTTTGGATAGGGAAGGTTGAAATTTCTTCTCATAACTTAATACCAACCTTGGACAACAGCCCCCTCATTTGGGCGCTCATATCCCTCTCCTTCTTTCAAGATCTTCTTTATAACCTTCTTGTCATCAGTTACTTCAGTCACAGTTTTCCATGAAACCAACTCTAAAGTAATCAAGAGTGTGGCATTTGGAGGCACTGCACCTTCAGCACCAGTGGCTGGCTTCCCCTTCTCACCGAAACCATCTTTATCATAGTAAAAATAGGGTTAAACATCAGAAACAAGAACTGACATATTTACATTCATGTTATTGAATAGATAGAATAACTTACACTGTGGCTTCACTGTAAGAAGTACCTTCTCCCCCTTCTTCATTGTCTTAACAGCCCTTGCCAAAGCAGGACAGAATAGACCTGTTCATAGAGGAAAAACCAATCACAGGGGTATTTTAGGAATTACAGGTGACATACTAGGAGGGAAATAAGATGAAGAACAACAGCATAGATAATACAAACCATCCTTAACAGTGAACTCTACGCCTTCGGCTTTTGCCACCGCTGTGCCATCCTCGAGCTTAGCTTCATAGTTAACTGCGTTCAAGATAAAAATCCATTATTAAACCTCACTAGCTCAAAATGGACACCCCTCTTGATTATAATATCATTAATAACTAAATGAAGACAGAACATATTACAATACGTACCGAGCACTTCATCAAGGTCCTTTGGATTCTCCCATTTGTCACCTTCAATAAGTATCTTTTTAAATAACCCACCATCTTTGCAAATATCCTTGACACTTGTCCAAGATAACAATTCAACATCAAATTGGAGGGTTGCATTGGGGGGAATGGTCGGTGGTGAACCAGACTCGCCATACGCAAGTGCAGGGGGAATGGTAAAGATGGCATTTTCACCTTTCTTCATTGTCTTAATACCTTCATCCCATCCTTTAATAACTTGTCCTGCAAACATTAAAACAAAAGCCGAAATACCACATTAAGGCATACCCCCACTTCACCAGATTTTTTCACTTCAACAAAAAGATACCTAGAGGTCCACTACTAAGCTGGAACTTAACAATAAAACATTCATATAACACATCAAATACATCTCGAACTTACAGAGTTCTTGCCCCTCAATATTATCATCACAAGACACCCCCCCCCCAAAAAAAAACTCATTGTATCAACAAGAAACAAATCAATAAGATTCAAAGACATGCCTCCATTAAGTTCCAAATAAAACAAGTTCAAAAATATATTCACATTGTAAGTTATACAAGCTGCAAGCAGGAACGCTAAAGTTTTATCTCAATACCTCCTCATCCCACTTTTAGTATAAGTTCCATAATTGTAAATGCATTTTCAGAAAATAATAATAATAATAGAAGAAACAAAACAAGCTTAACTAATAGGTTAAAAAAAACTAAAATCAAACTTATACTTAGAAGATTAAGTTCGCCATTTTTCCATCAAATACAATGTAGAGCGGAAAATTAAATTAATTACACGAAATTTCAAAACAGAAGTAAGACTTATATTCGTTTACCTTGACCGAGAGTGAACTTAAAAGGAGTGCCTCTATCACGGCTTGAATCGAACTGTGTTCCATCCAGCAACGTCCCCGTATAATGAACTGCAACAATTTATAAACAATCAGAATCCAAAACAACTTGATTTAAAAAAAAACGCATTTTCTTAGCTTTTTATTAGTATAATTTATTCATACCTTCAACTTCGTCTCCGATTTCAGGATACTCCCAACCTTCACCTTCCTTAACAAGCTTCTTCTTCAAGCCTTGATTTCCGATCTCCTTCTCTTCTCCGACTTTCAGAATGGGACTGTCGTCGGGAAGATCCATATCTTCGTTCATCATGTCTTCCGCCGCCGGGATATCGAAATCCTCCATTTGTAATCGGAAAAATCTAGAGAGAGATCGAGCGAGTGAGCCAAAGAGAGAACGAGTAACTGACTGAGTGAGTTAGCTCGTCAAAAACGAAGAACCGAGTGTGAATGGGAAGCTTTGAGATGCGAAGGGAAGAGACTAAGGTAAGACCAAGAAAGAAAAAGACGGTGGGTTCTAGAGGCTTCTAACAAGGGTTTTTCGTTAGGCGTTAGCCATCTGTCTTTAACTTTAATAATAAGTCAGAATGCTAAATTTAGTCCCTTATAATTTGTTTTTGAAGTATTTTGGTCCTCAAACTTTAAATTTTAATCTATTTGTTTTTTTAGATAAAAATTGATTGGACGCTGACAACTCAACAGATGTTAGACGGATGGAACTACATAATTAATACAACACCAATATTTTGAGGACTTAATTAAGTTTTTCTAATTTAAAGACTAATTCAAAATCTAAGGATGCAAACCGCAATTAAACTTATATCAAAAGTCATGCTAATATATAAAAGGTAAACTATAGTAAAGTTTTTTTTTAGAATTAATCATAAATTTAGCCACTAACTTTTATATATTTTGTCAATATAATCTTTATTGTAACTTAAGCCTTTTCTAGTCATCAATTTTTTTTTCAAATTATTTTTTTAACAGATTTGATAAAAGTACCGTTAAAAAAAATGATGTGAAATTTTATATGTAAAATATTTTTAATGAGATATAATTTATTACTTAGATAACCCAATAAAATATTTATATGTAAACAAATATATGCATTCATTTCGAAACACTTTTTTAGATAATTACGTTTATTTTCTTTAAATTAAGAATTATTTTTTTAATTTCATGTATAATTTATTTTATTATTTTTCACATGTAATTATCTTATTGTGTTACTAACTAATAAATTACATCTCATTAAAAATATTTCATATCATCCCCATTAATTTTTTTAACGGTACTCTCATCAAATCTATTAGAAAAAATAGTTTGAAAAAAAAAAACAAAAGTTGATGACCAAAAAATGCTAAAAAATACAATTAGGACCATATTGACAAAACATGTAAACGTTAGTGGCCAATTTTGTCATTAAGCCTTTTTTTATCACCAAACTATGAAAAATTACAAAATAATTACCTAACTATTAGTATTTCTTTTGAATCACCTAACCATTTAATTTTTTTTTTGGTCCCTAACAATAGTGACAACTTTTAGAATTGACATAATAACAAATTTAACCCTCAATATTTATATATTGTGTCAATTTAGTCTTGATTTAAAAAAAATTGAATCTCGATGTTTACACATTTTGTAACTTTCTTTTTTACAATTTTAATTTTCTTTAATTGTTATTCAATCATGCAATTAAAGCAATGTGAAAATCCAACTATGTTCAACTCAAGTAACAATAAATTTGGGTAAACTACACAGATAATCATTCAATTATAAAAAAAAAATCATTTTAGGGACTCAAAATAAAAAGTTGCAATTTAAACACCTATAATTATTTTTATCACTCCCATTAAAATTATAAATAATAAGCTGACGTGATATTTAAATAAATTGGTATAATAATAAATTTAACCATCAACTTTTACATATTATATGATTTAATCATAATTTTAAAAAATTAGCTCTCAAAATTTACAAATATTCTCAACTTTATCATAATTTTAAAATTTTAAAAAAATATATAAAATACATAATTTTTTTCAAAAATAAATAATGACGTGGTGGGAGAGATCCGACGGTGAAAGGGGGAGAGGTACTGGGAAGGGAGGGCTTTTTTATTTAATATTAATATTAATATTAATATTAATATAAAATTTAAATTTTATTATTATATATTTTTTAAAATATTAATGTATTTCTATATATATATATTTAAAATTTTAAAAAATTTTGAAAATTTTAAAAATTAATTTTTTAAAATAATAACTAATCAATATAATATGTAAAAGTTAAAGGCTAAATTTGTTATTCGACCACGTTAGCTTGCCATTAAAGTGATCAAATGACCGAACTACATAATATTAATACTGAAATTACAAACTTTTATTTTGAGTGTCTAAAATAAAAATTTTAATTCTTAGATGGCTATCTGAATAATTTGCTGTCACCCAAAACCTATTTTTTTTTAAATTCATATAATTATTTTAACGGTAGCAATTAATAGTATTACTAATTTGAATTTACTAATAACTTTATAAGAGCATATGACCAAACTATGCCGATTAAAGTAGAAGTCCTCTCTATTCCTTCCATTATAAAAAATAATAACTAAAAATAAGAGATTAAATCCCAATTATAGCATAATAGAGGGACTAGAATCATAATTAAACCAATAAAAAATCTTAATATTTCTCAATTTTTCCACAACATACTCATTTCTTTTGCACGTGTGTACCACGTACCTCAAATGTTCTTTCTTTTTCTTGAATTAGAAAATTGGGAAAATACTCCATTTAGTCCTCAAGATAAACAACAAATCGTGAACAAAGTAAAAGATAAAAGGATTTTTTTTTAAATGAGGAACAAACTTCCCTCAGGCTCCAACCAGTTTTTTTTTTTTGTTCTATAGCCTGCTCGGGGCCCCGAAATTGTTGGACCCGAATCAGACCTGAGCAGGTTGAATTAGAAATCAACTGGTTTTGATGGTTCATAAAATCAAAAATAGGTAGAACTGTTTAAAATGCTGACTTCTCGGCAGTCGCTGGTGAATATACGTAATGAAACAAAATGGTAGAAGTTGATAAGATCAAGAAATGGTGAAATTGAAAGAAAACATTGATGGCATACAAAATAGTACTTACCAATTGCGAAAAGAATCGGCAGAGTTGGAGTCGAAGCCAACTTCAAAGCACAGCTGAAACTCATTTTAGATGCTAAATGATTTTCCGGGTTCTTACTATTTAATTGAGTTCGTTATAAATTTTGTTCACCACTTTGATTGAAAAAACTGCTAAAAAGTTCAATTCAATTCATCCTATTCATGTTCAATGAGCATATGCCCCAAATGCAGCAAAAACATAGATGCTCGTTCCGAGGGTCACAACCATAAATTAAAACAAAATTATAGGAAATGTTGAAGGTATACAAGCTGTGTGCAATGACACCATTTTCGTTGAAGCTGAAACGTCTGAGAAATATATAAACACCTGCAAGACATTTTATCATCCTATTGTTTTTCATTGGAGATTTCTCGTGGCTAACCATGATTGTAATGATAAAGACCGGGGGAGAAGCTGGTTGCAAGGAAACTGGACCTTTTCAGACCTGTTTACTGATGGGAACCCAATTTTGTTCCTATCGGAAAAGAATAGAGGAATACCAAATAGGCCATATTGTTGATAATATGCAAGAGCAATGTCAACCCACCATTTTAACATAGATCTCAAAAGTACATGAATCAATTAGGCATCCCTCTTTGGATTGATTGGCAGCAAGAACTACTTCGTTTCCAGACCATATAGACTGGCTTAGAAAATTCATTCTTGATTCTTACAATGCAAGGTATTCATCAAAATGCGGTAATTCTTTTGGCCATAGACAAATCCCTCTTCTTCCAATCCTTGAGCAATTCAAAAGCATCATTACTCTTCCCTTCACTACACAACTCTTCCAATACGGTCTTATAAGTCAATAAATACAGCGCCATTGAGTGTTCCAACATATCATAAACAATATCAATAGCATCATCAAGCCTTTGCTCCATTGCAAGGCTACAAATCAGAATCATATAAACAAGAACTACTTAGTTTTTGGACCATAGAGACCAGTCATTCTCAATTCTTACAATGCAAGGCATTCAGCAAAATGCCATAATTCTTTTGGCCCATGGACAAATCCCTCTTCTTCCACTCCTCGAGCAATTCAAAAGCATCATTACTCTTCCCTCCCCTACACAACTCTTCCAATACTGTCTTATAAGTCAATAAATCCGGCGCCATTGAATTCTCCAACATATCATAAACAACATCAACGGCATCATCAAGCCTTTGCTCCATTGCAAGACTACAAATCAGAATCATATAAGCACTCCCTTTCGGCACCAACCCTTTCTCCCTCATTTCCTTAAACAACCCGAACCCTTGCAACACCCTTCCTTTCTCACACAATCCCTTGAAAATATAACCATAGGTATACGCATTTGGCTCACATCCATACAACCCCATTTCGCGATAAACCCGAATCGCTCCATCAACATCTAAACACTTAGAATAAGCCTTAATTATCATATTCAACACGAAAGTATCTGGAATAATCCCTACAGCTTTCATTTGCTTAGTTAAAGACCGAACAGAGTGTAAATACACATAACAAACAGTTTGTCTATTGAATCTTCTAAGCAATGAATTAAACAACATAGCAAATGTCTCAAGTGTGGGTTTACAATCATCTGATTTCAGCATTTTCTTGTAAACATCAAAAGCTCGGTTGAAAAGGAACTTACGACCACAGCAAAAACGGATAACGGCGTTGTAAAGAGGGACGCTGATAGGGCAAGCACCGGCTATAACTTCCTCGACCAACGTTTCGGCATGGCGGTAACGTTTAGCGGAGATGAGGAGTTTAATCATGGTGAGGTAGGTGGTATCGGTGTGTTTGTACCCACGTTGTAAAGCCGTCCAACGGAAGATATCGAGGGCGAGATCGGCATCGGGTTGGGCTCGTAAAGCTGATTCGACGTCGGAAGGGGTGAAACCGGGTTTAAGTTTTTGAACCCAGGTTTCAAATTGGGTTTCGAGTGGTGTTCGGGTTCTGGGTCGGAGGAAGTGGGAGGCCGGGGGTCGAGGGGACGGCGTCGAAAAGCGGCGGCGATATAGAGATGGGTGCGTGAAATTGAGGGATGAAACAGCTGGGAGCGGTGAATAAATGAGATTTTTGAGGGTTTTTTGAGTAGCGGGGAGGAGCAAACGATGAATGGGTGCAGGCATTTTCGATCAGGGATTAACGGATGAATCAAATTGTGAAGCTTTTTACTGGTTACAAGCTTACAGTGATCGTCGATTTTGTTGCGGGAAAATCTGAGCTTAGAAGGTAAAATATTTGTACCAATTCTTTGTGGGATGGGCCAGGCTTAACATTGATGATTTAATTAGACTAGAATTTTTGGATGGGCTTGGCATTTATTTTGGGTTAATTGGTCTCATATATTAAATTAGACTTCAAAAGTTTACGATATTATAATCGAATTCTCGAAGTATTAATAAAATTTTTCATCAATTTTAGCTTTAAATGTTAACTCCAATTTGACTTAAATCAAATTTTAAATATGTCATGAAGCTTTATTCACTATTTAACTTTTAATACTCATTTTTTGATTTTAGTATTTTAAATTATCATTTTGTTTCATTGTATTCTAAAATATTTAAGGTGATAGAGTTCTGAATAAACAAAGAGTTTTGATAAGCAATTCATGAATAGTTCAGTTTATGTTCATTTATCAAGTTAAATAAACATGAATAAGATTTTGAAGCTAGTTTATTAAATGAACTAATGATATTATCTACCATGTGTCATGTTCTTATTGGTTGGCATGGAGCTTTTGTGGGGGGAGGGGAAAACTGGGATAAGATGATAATTTAAGTACTAAAGTAGACATAAAAAGGGTTTAAGCACCAAAATAAAAAAAATGAATATAATTCAAGAGCTAAATCAAGAATTAAGCAAAAAAAAAAAACAAATCTCATAAAATTTAATTTTTTTGAACACAACAAATCCAAGTTCTTAATGTAATAAGCATAAACTTGTTTAAAAATTTCTCAATATGAATCCGATTTGCATTTAACATCCAGGACTTTGGGTTAATTGAAAAACTTAATTCACACACTACTAATACTTTGAGGACTTAATTAGAATATTTTAAAATTTATAGATCAAATTAAAGTTTAGACCACATATTGAGATGTCTACCGCAATTAACCCAACAAAAGAAAGAAAAGCACAAGAAGCAGCACGGGGTTTATCACAATTTTTCTAGGGTCATAATGGTATTACCAAAGCTATTTTGCTAACATCTTTTCTTAGATTGGGTAGTAAGGAGCTTGATTACTCTTGAATAAAGGTTTATAGAAAAATTATTATTGAAAGAGCTTTACCATAGTATAGAAATTCAACTCAATTTAATTCTAAATTCAATTAGGGGTGAGAAAAATTCGATTCAATTCGAAAAACTCGATTTAAAATCTAAATTTTGAATTAAATAGTCCGAGTTATTTGAGTTAATCAAGTTATTTGATCAACTCGAATAAAAAATTAAGTTTTTCGGTTCAACTCGAATATGAATTACACAATTAGAGTTATCTAAAAATCCGAATAAGAAAGGGCAAAACTACGTCGTTTTGATAATTTTTTACCTTTTCTAAAGTTAAAAGGTAAAACCATAATATTGTTTATGTAGTTAAATAATTTTGTACTTCGTCTACTAGTTAAATAATTGGTGGATAAACGTGATATTGAGTATAAATAAAAGAATTCGTTAACTCGATTCTACTTGACTTGAAATTTTTTGACTTAATTTGATTTGATTTGAAAAAAAATTCAAATTGAGTTTAGTTGCTAAAATATGATTCATCAACTCGACTAACTCGAAATTTTTTAACTCAACTCGATTGAATACTCGCCTAAATTCAATCAGAAAAATCCCATATCCTTTTTGGTAATAAATTAGGTTTAAAACCCCTAATTTGGAACTTGGATATTGGGAGCACAGCTACTTCAAGTAACCTTAAGTTACCGATGCTTAGAAACGTGGCTTAAAAATGGCTTGACTTCCAAGCAACCACCTATTAACCCTGCGACATCGTTTTCAATTGAATCAACTTGCAATTTAAAAATAAATTTCTGAGTTGCTTCCATTTAAAAAATAATGTGATTTATTTATTATTACCCACAGTTGACAGTTGATTTTGGAACTGGGGTTTGTGTTTATTAGCCATTTTTATATTCCAAGGATTACCTTAATTTTCCAAATTGTATGATGCAATCAAGTTGAGATTCAACATAATTAAGAAAATTTTATACCTTTCTTATAAGTCATTGATTAATGTACATGATTATACTTTATATCTGAATATACAATCTTCTAATTAATCTATCAATTTTGATTTAAATTTGAAATTTTTGTTTAATCAGTTAAATATCAAATTTGACTTAATTGGATTTAATAATAAAAAAATTAATAAATTAAACTCATTTATCCTAAAATAACAAAAAATTTAAATAATCCAAACCCTCAAATTTAAAATATTGAAACTAACCCAAAACTAACTAAAATCAAAATGCGCAATAAATTTTAAATACGAGTTGACTAGACTCAAAACTACCTATTGTTGAAAAATCTTTTTTCTCTCTAAAGGAAAACAAATGGCTTTCTTTGTAATAATAATATATATATAAACAACCGACTTTCATTAAAAATAGAGTTTACCAACCCTTCTCTCTAGGTGTTTTTCTGATAGGATGTCAATATCAAAAGATAATATTATATAGGTTTAAATACAAAATTAGCCCTCAAACTATACCACCATTTTCATTTGGATACTTAAAAGCTTTTTCTGTAATTAATTTCATCACGTTTTACCCAAAACATGATACCAATCAATAAAAGTATAACATGTGGCGTGTTCTTATACACTTTTTTGGGTAAAATGAATTAAATTAGTAGTTTAGGCAAAACCTTTAAGTACCTGAGTGGAAAAAACATATAATTTGAGGTCAATTTTACCATTAACCCTTATATATAAAATAATAGAGTCTACATATAGTTAAAATATGCTATAAGTTTATGCACTCTTCATGAATTTAGAATTTAGTTTTTGTAGTGTTATTTCTAGAAATTTAGTGCATTTACTTTTCTTATTTCAAATTCAAGTCCAATTGTTAACACTGTTAAGATTATTTTGTTAAATTCAAGTTCATTACAACACTTTTTAATTTACATTATTACCAAATACCAAGTGAAATTTTTTATTATTTCAAAATGTCACACCAACAAATTTAACAAAAAAAATTAATAACAATATTAACAATTATACTTGAGTTTTTAAATTTGGAAAGTAAAGGGACTAAATTTTTAGAAATAAAAAGTAAAAAGACTAAATTTAAAATTTATTAAAAGTACAAGGACTTATAATATATTTTAACCTAATTATTCAAATGCGCAATCTAGTTTCCTCCGAATTTCCAAGAAGTGAATACAACAACTCCATATTCATAATTCCACATATAATATATATAAAACTCGTAACGAATCATCTCGCCATTTTTCAACTGTTTATAATTTAATCACTATACCACCACCCTTTTGCATCACCTCGAAATTTCTTCACCAACTGAAAGCTTCCATTGAAATCTGCTTCACATCTTCGTCTTCTTCATTTCTTAGTTGCTCTCATAACACATACCAAAATATGTTAGTTTTGCTTTTGAAATTCGTTTTCTCCCTAGTCACCACGTTATCGAACTTGGTGACTCGATCGATCTTCATCGCGACTGCGTACGTCCTCGTGGTGTTGATCCAAGCTTTCAAGGTACCCGGCGAAGCCCTCCAAGTGGCGTTGGAGAAATTAGCGGACGCGATCAGGGTATGTTTCGAGTACTTCTTCGAGATGATTGTCGAGCTGATGGGGTTTTTGATCTCTACGGTTTTCGATTTTTTTGTCGATGCCGTGACTACGTCAGCTTCGGTTTCTGGGGAAGCTGTCGGTACGCTCGTCGAGAAGACACGAACGTCGCTTCAGGAGTTGTTGACGGGTTTGCCAGAGATCGCCGAAGAGTTTTCGGAGATGGTTTCGACGGTGGTGACGGATTTGTGGAACAATTGCATGCAAGCTTTGGGATATGTTACGGAAAATGCTTGATTCTAATATAAGGTTAATAAATAACGGCTCGCTTGTTTTTGGCAAATTTTTTTTGCATAAAATACTAACAATTTTGTCTCTAAAACCCAAAAGTTATGTTCAAATGTGTGCCTTTTATGCCTCAGTTTCGTATTGAACGATTTTTAATTTTTTTTAATATTTCATATTTAAAATATTGTTGAAAAATTTATTTTTTCTTTAAAAAATTTATAATTTTTTTATATTACTTCTCCTAATATAAATTTTCGCTAACTATTCAAACGTTAAAATTTTGTGTTTGTATTAGACCTGTTCATAAATCGGGTTATTTGGCTCAAAAAGTGAGGATTTAAATAAAAATATAGGCTCGAAAAATAGACTTAGACAAAAAAAAACTCTTTTTTCTAAACAGGTCATAACTCGATTAAGCTTTTTTGACCCAGGCTTAGTTCAACCAGAATTTGCAAAAAAAAAACGCTTGTTTTGCTACCATTTTGCTATTATATGCTATTATTTTGTTGTTATTGTTTGGATATTGTATAACTATTGTTTTATTGTTAATTTTATTACTATTTTAGAGGCATTTGCTTACTAGGTTGCACATATTTTAGTGTTATTTAAGTATAAATATTTTTTATTTATTTTCAATTTGTTGAGAAACATTTATTTTAATTTTTTTAGTGTATTTGATGTATTATATTTTTTAAATTTATTTTTATCTAAAAATAATAATATAACAAATTTAATACAAGTGACTGAGTCAAACTCAGGTTTTAACATTTTTATCTGAGTTAGACTTGGGTAAAATTTTAAGCTCATTTTTCAAGTTGGGCCGAGCTTGGGCCTAGAAAATAAGTCTAAAATTTTGCCTCGGCTCGACCCATGAACAACTCTAGTTGGTATGGCAAATTTAAAATTTTGACTGAACTTGATTTGACTATAAAAATCAACGGTTAAAATTTATTCAACTCAAATTCGAAATTATCTAAACTCAAAAAGACTTGAATACAAAATAATTTAAACTTGAAAGGACACAATTACAAAACCATAAAACTCAAAATAATCTAAACAACCTAAAATTTAAAATGAATCAAACTCAAAATTGACCCGATTTAATACCAACCTCAATCGATGAATTGATATAATTTGCTTTTCTTATTAATGAAAATGACCACATTTACAAGTAGGACGACGCACGGTAAGGCAAGAAAAGGCAGGTGTATTGCTTTTTTTGGTACAAGTACATATTGATATCACCATTTTTCGATGTATCATTTTAAATTTATTGATATTTTTAAATATTTTTCACATATATTTATAGTTTAATTTTTAGTTTCTTACTAAATTATGCATTATTTTGGTTAAAAAAATTATTATTATATATATGTAAAAATATCTATATATAAATATAAGTTTTAAATTATTGATTTTGTTCAATAATTTAATCTAATAACTATTAATTTTAAATATAATTATAGAGAAATTAAAATAGTTAAGATAAAAAAAATTAAAATGTTAGTTTTAAGTACCAAAATTTTGTACCATACACTACAAGTCAATATTGACCGAAATAAGTTGAAATGCACCATAAATTTGACCAAGCGAAACATAGATTAATTGGTATCATTTAGAATTGGAATGGTATTGTAACATTCCTAACCCGTATCCATCGCTGGAATAGGGTTTCAGAGCATTACCGAGTAATCGTAATCTAATTGTTCATTTCAAACAATTCAAAAATCATAAAATGATTCAACATTAACATGTATAGAGTCCCTTATTAAGCCTTTGAGAGTTTGAAAACACTTTAGAAACGATTTGAAACTAAATCAGGAACATTTGAAATTTTTTGGAAAAAGTTAGAAAATTTTTAACTGCAGGGTTCACACAGCTGTGTGGTTAAGCCGTGTTTGTGCCCGTGTAACTCTCTGACTTGGGTCACACGGCCAAGTCACACGCCTGTGTGCCAGGTCATGTACCATTTGAAATGGCCTCGCACGCTCGTATGCTAGCCATGTGTCTCACACAGCCAAGTCACACGCTCTGTGTCTGGCCGTGTGGACTTAAAATGTGCCTTAAACAACAAACTTACCATTTCCTACAAGTGTGAACATTAAACAACTCAAAAACCATTCGTTTAATTCAAAACACAATCAAACACATTCAAAACATGCCAAAACAATCATCCTAGGTGCCTAACCAATGTACCCTCATTGATACCACATTTATATCATCAAATCATATATCAAAGCATCGTTCAAATCCAAATTATAAACATACCAAATTCAGTCCAATTTGCCTAGTTCATAAGCACTTAAACATCAACTTAAATTCACATGCACAAATCTAGATTTGGTTCAATTTACCATGCCATAATATGGCTTTAAACACAAACATATGTTTATATATATATACCAAACCAACATTACACTTATAACCTCATTTACACACCATCCACAAAATAATTATCATCTAGACATCTTAGGTACACGTCGACACAAAAGATAAACATCATCACATTTGAGTTAGGGATCGTTGTTGGATGCTGAATCGGCGATCAAAAGTGAAGTGCCTAATCTGCGCATGGAAAAACAAAACCATATGCTAAGTAAAACTCAGTGGTATTTCAATAATCTGAACATTTAAAGATAAGATAATATAATATGCACAATTGAATTATAAGCACATATTAATGTCTAGTATCATAACTATCATATACTAGTATTTTTAATTTATACATATTAGCATATCACTTTATATTATATTCAATTTACAAATGCTATCATATTTCATTTGTTAAACAATGTCCCAATTCACACAATTGCTATATAAATAGTTATTCACATATCAAACCATATTTATTTGTACAATGGCATTAGCCATTCAATACTCAATTCATGAATACATCATTTCATACCATACTCAATTCTCATCACTTGCTCTAAATAGCTTTTCACAATTTGATCCACATATCATTTAAACAATAACATTATCCATTCCATATCCAATTCATGACTACATAACTCATGTATCTCATTTTCATGTTTCATATCACTATTCCAATTTCAATTCACATACAATATCATCCAATATCAATCATAGTACCATTTATTTAATTACCTTTATTAACACGATTCGAATTCAGACGGATACAAGATCCAACCTATAACAGTCGTTTTCAGTGAAATCAGAACAATAGTTTCGGGACCACAAATCCGAGTCAGAAATAAAATTTTATTTTAATATTATTGCATAGACTGCATTATAATAGGAAAGAAATATGAAAAATTCATTAAGAAAATTTTACCAATTACATGTTTAATTGATAAAAGGACCAAATTTCATAAAATGTAAAAGTTGAACTCTAGTAGCTAGAGGGATCAAATAGCTATGAAATTCAAAACTTGAGGTCCTTATTTGGTAATTAGACCATTAAATGGAGTTAGTAGATATTTATGATGAATCATCCATGGAAAATTAGAAAAAGAAAAGGACTAAATTGGAATTTGAAATAAATAAAAATGATAATAGCCTAATATCATCTTATTTCATCTTCATCCCCAAATTACAAATACATGGAAACCCTAGCTAAGAGAAAAGAGTTCAAGCAAGCTAAATTGACTTAATTGGGTAAGTATTCCTGTCTTGTTTTTAGTAATTTTTATATTTCCGAGATCGTAGTAACCTAATTTACCTATTTGGGGATTAATTTGTAAAGTTATCAAAGTATTAAAATACCATGGATGAATATGCTGAAATTTTGAAATTTATGGGAGAAAATGAAAGATTGTTGATAGATAAACAATTTTTGAAAAGTGAATTTTGATAAAATTGTGATTTAGGGACTAAATTGTAGAGATGTAAAATTTATAGAAAATTTCTAATTTTTGTGAATTACATGGGTTGTGAATGTTATATGTAAAAATTGGTTAGGCTTGAAATAATGATTAAATTGTATGAATTTCGGACGAAATTAGAATTAAATAAAAGTATAGGGGAAAAATGGTACTTTTGCCTAAAATGTGAATTTGATTAAATTGAATATGAATTTCTTTAAGTTGAGTTAAATTTACTCATATAGATCTAGATAGACCTAGTACGAAATTGGATCAAGGAAAACAAAAAGTATCGGATTAGTAGATTTTTGCATACGAACAAGTGTTGAGGTAAGTTCGTGTAACTAAATTATGTATATTAATATATGTTTGAATTGAATGTGTATCATGTGTGAATTGAGTAAATGTCTTATGTATGGAATTCATCACTTGCCCGATAATGCCCGATAAATAATAAGTCCCGTTTGAATAGATGAAATTCAATGGATACAGGATTTCCCGTATTGGTTGTGGTCCAGCATATGTTGCGGACAGACCATAGCTTGAAAGAGTATCCTATTATAAGCCCTCTCGAGCTTCCTAATATATGGTTCCTATGAGCATCCTGATCGATAGTAATTCTGCATGTGTTGTGGACTACCGCAGCTCTTTGTAAGCGTCCTGTTATATGTTCGGTATTGATCCTGCATGTTATTGCGGACATACCGTAGCTCTTTATGAGCGCTCCGATATAGGCTCTTTGTGAGCTTCCTGATATGGCTCGCTTGAATTTCCTGTTATAAGGCTATCCGAAGCTCTTTGATAATAACTCTTTAGAGTTACCTGTTAGGCTCAATGAGCTTCCTATTTTAAACTCTTATGAGTTTCTTGTTATAGCCCGGATAAACTTCCTATTACATGGCTTACATGAGCATCATGTTATATGGCTAGAGAAAGTGCTTCCTGATTATGTGCCCAATTGGGTACCCTGAATATGAGTTGACGATTTATAGCTTTGTACATTTCGAGTGTATTATATGTGTATCCATCAATATTTCAAATAAATTTAACGGGAAGAGTTCTGACATGGTTAAACTGAACTTAAGATGATTGATTATGGAAATGCATATGTTATATGGAAATATGATATGAAAAGCACATGTTTATGAAAGTTATTACATGATGAACTCATCCTTGATTCTTGATGTTTACATGAAATACATGACTAACAAGTTTCTTGAGATCATATGTGTTTAGGCAAATGACCATAATGATTTGGATGCATGTTTGTATACTAATTTTGAATGAACATGATTGGTAAGTTAAATTCTTGTTATATGAACTTATTGACCATTAAATGCTTACTTTGTTTTATTTTCCTCTGTTTTATAGTACTCAGAGGCTTGTGAAGGTTGGAACTTGGTCGGAGTCACATCACACTATCCCTCAGACTTTTTGATATATAAAACAAGCTTACTTTAGGTATAATGGCATGTATAGGCTAAAATAGACCAAATGGTAAAATATTATGGTTGTAAATAGCCATCGGAATGGCTAGTGTTAAGCATATTATGATGTAATTATATAAGGCCTTATCATGTTTGATGTGTGAAAATGGTTTTATGGTGGAAGGTATATAAACCAATTGATGAATGGATTTAAATTAGTATAATTGATAGAATTTGCCTATGAAAATAAGTGTGAATGTGGTAAGTTTAAAACACTTGAATATATGAGCTAATATGACATGCATAAAATTGGTTTTGACTTGATATAATGTTTTGAATTGGTTGGTGTATGTACTTAAATGTTATTGTAAGTTGAAAGCAAATTTTGGGTGAGAAAAGTGGCCTTGAAAATGGCCTATTTTCATCCACACAGGTAGGTACACGAGCATATGGTTTGGCCATGTGTCCTTTGCATCTTTAAAATTGAGAAACAAAATGCTTAGAATTGATCACACAGGCAGAGACGGGCATGTGTCTCAGCCATGTGTGACACACGGCCTAGTACATGGGCGTGTGTCTTGGTTGTGTGAATCCTGCACCTAATTTTTGAAAATTAAATTGTCCACACGGCCTAGCACATGGGCGTGTGGCTGGTTGTGTGACCCAAGTCAGAGAGTTATACGGATATGGACACGGGCATGTCATTTGGCCGAGTGAGTCACACGGCCTATCTACATGGGCGTGTGACCCTTTATATTTAAGAAAAAATTTAGAATTTTGCGAAAATTTCTTCGAGTTTCCGATATAGTCCTGACTTGTTTCTAACGCATAAATTGGGCCTCGAAGGTCTATTTAAGGGACAATATGATTGAATATGTTTGGTTTCGGATATGAATAGTAAATGACATTAATTAACTGTATTTGTTCTGTAAACTCTGGTAATGCTCTGTAACCCTATTCCAGTGACGAGTATGGGTTAGGGGTGTTATACAACCAACACACCAGTTTGGCACCCAGTGCCTCATCGGATAAATCTGAAGTAATATGCGCCCAACGTTATATACATTGACACCTAGTGTCTCATCGGTTAAACCGAAGTAAATTGACACCTAGTGCCTCATCGATTTGAAGTCGATGAAATCCCTGAACTTTTCCAGTCCTATGGCATGCCATCTATATCCAACTTAGCCCGATACAGTTAATAGGGTTTAATTTCACATTTCTGATATAACCAATATCTGATACTAATTTTTCATATAATCACATAAATTCATCTCAATTCAATAGCCAATAAATTCAATATGTAACTACCAATTCAATTATCAAAATGTCAATTACTCACCTCAACACTTACCATATGTATTAAATTAAATTATAACAATTAACAACTAAGTTCAGATTATAGAAACACAAATCAAGAATTTCGAGCTATTTCACGTCGATTTTATCTTTTCTCTTTTTAGTCAAGGATTCCAGTATGACGTTAGCTACGAAATCAAAACAATTAAAATTCATCAATACAATAAAATTGAAATATTCCAATATTTACTCAATATTTGCCTAAGTTTCAATTTAGTCCCTAAACTGAGACTAATTTTTATTCTTCATATTTAATCTTTTATTTTCATATTAATTTCACTTTAAGCTAAAGTTAGCTCTCTATTTTAAATTAAACCCGTAAATTTTTAATTTTTTATAGTTTAGTCCCTATTACTCAAAATTTACAATTTGTTCTATAATTTAATCCTTTTACATTTCTAACTTAAAAATCTATCAATTTATCCTTAATACTAAAATTATTCAACATTAACAACACTTAAAAACTTAATAATTGCTAAAATTTCAACATGGGTCGGGTAACCCTAGGTACCGAAATTCCAAAAACATACCAATTGCAAGAAAATAGACTAAATTGACTAACCAATTGAACTTTGAACAATTGGGAGCCCTTGGAGGTGCATCTCTTTCTTTTCTTCTTTCTTTTTATTTCTTAGTTTGTATGTTCTTTTTTTTTGTTTTTTTTTACCTATTTTGTTTTATTATACTCTAATTATTATTATTATATAATATATATACATTTACTTAATTATTAAGATAACATATTTTAACTTTAATTATTATAATATAGGTATAATTACTACATTGGCCCTTTAAAAAAATTTTAATCTATAATTCAACTTTCACATTATACGCAATTTAGTCATTATACCTAATTACATTTAATTCAAGTAAAATCATTTAACAGAAACCTAATTAACTACATAACTAACTTCGTAAATATTTGTTATAAATATTTACGAGTTTAATTTACGGGAACGGAGTTCCGAAAATGCATTTTTCGACACCCCTGACTATCAGGTCGTTACAATTCTCCTCTTAATTAAATTTCGCCCCTGAAATTTACCTATTGAAATCTTATCGTCTTTTCCGGTTCCCAAGTTGCTTCCTCTACACTATGACTACGCCATTGCACTTTCACTAACGGAACTTGCTTATTACGCAACTCTTTCACCTCACGCGCCAAATTCTCAACCAGTTCTTTTTCATATGACAAATCAGGTTGAATCTCAATATCTTCTATCGAAATAACGTGATATGGATCTGATCGATATCTTCTAAGCATTGAAACGTGAAAAACGTCATGCATTTTTTGTTGTTCCGCAGGTAAAAAGCTAAACGATACACAACTGGTCCTACACTTTCCGTGATCTTATACGGTCCAATAAAACGAGGACTCAGTTTCCCTTTTCGACCAAATCTCAAAATTTTCTTCAAGACGAAACTTTAAGAAATACTTTATCGCCAACGGAATATTCAATATCTCAACGTTTCAAATCTGTATATGATTTTGGTCTATAAAAAGTTGTCTTTAATCCATCTCAAATTTTCTTAGCAATGTCTTGCGTTTCTTGAATTAATTCCTACCCGATCATTCTTCTTTGACTTAACTCCATCCAACAAACAGATGCTCAACACCTACGACCGTATAAGGCTCCATACAGAGCCATTTGAATACTCGGTTAAAAACCATTGTTGTATACAAATTCGGCCAAAGGTAAGTAATGCTCTCATCCTGATTCAAAATCAATAACACAAGTACGAAGCATGTCCTCAAAAATTTGAATAACACGCTCAGATTGTCCATTAGTCTGTAGGTGAAAGCTGTGCTAAAATTAAGTCGCGTGCCAAGAGATTTGTGCAACTGTTTCTAAAATCTCGAAATGAACCGTAGATCTCGATTAGAGATTATTGACATAGGGACACCGTGCAATCTCACGATTTCTTAAATATA
Organism: Gossypium hirsutum; assembly: GCF_007990345.1. NCBI lineage: Eukaryota > Viridiplantae > Streptophyta > Magnoliopsida > Malvales > Malvaceae > Gossypium > Gossypium hirsutum. The sequence continues at coordinate 15,502,486 of NC_053430.1, forward strand.
AACTTCAGTAAGCTTTTGAAGTGACCAATCAGTCTTGACTGCAATGAAATGAGCCGATTTCGTAAGTCGATCAAAAATTACACATATAATATTTTTCTTACTTGCTGATAAAGGTAACTCCGTTACAAAATCCATTATGATATAATCCCATTTCCATTCAGGAATAGAAATAGGATGAAGTAATCCGGTGAGAACTTGATGTTTTGCCTTAAGTCGTTGACAAGTTAAGCATTTAGCCACATACTCAACCACATCTCTTTTCATTCATAGCCACTAATAAGATTCTCGTAGATTGCAATACATTTTCGTTCCTCCAGGATGCAAAGCAAAATGACTATCATGAGCTTCGCGAAATATCAACTCTTTTAATTCAGAAACATCTGGAACGTAGATTCGGTTATGAAATCTCAAGCAACCACAATAATCAATGCTGAAATTTTCTAATATACCATTCTAACCCATTTCTGTTTTCTTCGCCAACTTGTTATCATCTAACTACTCTAACTTGATTTGATCAAACATCACCGGTTTGATCTTTAATTTAGCCAATAGGATTTTATTGTTATTGATACTGAGCTGAACAAACATTACTCACAATTCAATTGTTGCTTTTCTATTCAACGCATCAGCTACGATATTAGCTTTACCAGGGTGGTAATCAATAACTCAATCAAAATCTTTCAGAAGTTCTACCCAATGACGTTGTCTCAAATTCAACTCCATTTGAGATAGGAGGTTTTTAAGACTTTTATGATCGGTATAGATATGACACTTTTCACCGTACAAGTAGTGTCTCTAGATCTTTAGAGCAAAAACCACAACAGCTAGCTCTAAATCGTGTGTCGAATAATTACGTTCATGCATTTTCAGTTGACGAGATGCATAAGTGATCATTTTCTCGATTCTGGTAAAGTCAAAACTGGCGCTTCAGTCAACATCTGCTTCAATTTCTCAAAACTTTCTTGACACTGATTGTCCTAGATAAATTGAACATTCTTATGCAACAACTTTGTCATCGGCAAAACCATATTCGAAAATCCATTTACAAATATTCGGTAATAACCAGCTAATCCAAGAAAATTGCGAACCTTTAAAATATTCCTCGGTGCTTTACACTGAACAATTGCCTTAATTTTTTTCAAATCAACTCTAATTCCATCTGCTGAGATAACATGACCCAAAAAGACAACCTCTGATAACCAGAATTCATACTTACTAAGCTTTCCGTATAACTATTTTTTTCGTAACACTTGCAAAATAATTCTGAGGTATTGATCATGCTCGAATTTGGTTTTCAAATAGATCAAAATATTATCAACAAAAACCCTATTCTGGAGACCGATACGGGTTAGAGGTATTACATTTAGTGGTATCAAAACTTGTAGGTTTAGCTGATTATCGGACTAAATTGAGCTCAAAATTGAGTCTAGAGGTACATGCCATAATTGAATTGAATTGAGTCTAAATGTAATACCCCTAAGCCCATGTGCCAAGCCGTATACCCTTTTAAATGGCTTCGCACGCCAGTATGCTAGTTGTGTGTCTCACATGGCCAAGTCACATGCCAGTGTGTCTGGCCGTGTGGACCTAAAATGTGCCTTAAACAACAAATTTACCATTTTCTACAAGCTTGAACATTAAACAACTCAAAAACCATTCGTTTAACATGTTCAAAAAATGATCAAACACATTCAAAACATGCCAAAACAATCATCCTAGGTGCCTAACCAATGTACCCTCATTGGTACCACATTTATATCATCAAATCATATCATCAAAGCATCATTCAAATACAAATTATAAACATACCAAATTCAATCCAATTTTCCTAGTTCATAAGCACTTAAACATCAACTTAAATTTACATGCACATATCTAGATTTGGTTCAATTTACCATGCCATAATATGGCTTCAAACACAAACACATGTTTATATATATACCAAACCAACATTACACTTATAACTTCATTTACACACCATCCACAAAATAACTATCATTTAGACATCCTAGGTACATGCCGACATAAAATATAAACATCACCACATTTGAGTTTGGGATCGTTGTTGGATGCTGAATCGATGATCAAAAGTGAAGTACCTAATTTTCGCACAGAAAAATAAAGCCATAGACTTAGTAAAAGTCAGTGGTATTTCAATAATCCGAACATTTAAAGACAAGATAATATAATATGCCCAACTGAATTATAAGCACATATTAATGTCTAGTATCATAACTATCTTATGCTAGTCTTTTTAATTTATACATATTAGCATATCACTTTATATTTTATTCAATTTACACAAGCTATCATATTTTTTTTGTTAAACAATGTCCCAATTCACACAATTGCTATATAAATAATTATTCACATATCAAACCATATTTATTTGTACAATGGCATTAGCCATTCAATACTCAATTCATGAATATATCATTTCATACCATACTCAATTCTCATTAGTTGCTATATAATAGCTTTTCACAATTTGATCCACATATCATTTAAACAATAACATTATCCATTCCATATCCAATTCATGAGTACATAACTCATGTATCTTATTTTCATGTTTCAGATCACTATTCCAATTTCAATTCACATACAATATCATCCAATATCAATCATAGTACCATTAATTTAATTACCCCTATTAATATGACTCGAACTCGGATGGATACAAGGATCTAACCAATATACCAGTTTAGCACCCAGTGCCTCATCGAATAAATCCGAAGTAATATGCGTCCAACGCTATATACATTGACACCCAGTGTCTCATTGGTTAAACTGAAGTAAATTGGCACCCAGTGCCTCATAGGCTCGAAGTCGAAGAAATCCATGAACTCTTTCTATCCTATGGCATGCCATCTATATCGGACTCAGCCCGATACAGTTAATAGTGTTTAATTTTACATTTCAGATATAACCAATATCCAATACTAATTTTTCATATAATCACATAAATTCATTTCAATTCAGTAATCAATACATTCAATATATAACTACCAATTCGATTATCAAAATGTCAATTACTCACCTCAACGCTTACCATATGCATTAAATTAAATTATAACAATTAACAACTAAGTTCGGATTATAGAAATACAAATCAAGAATTTCGAGCTATTCCATGTCGATTTTATCTTTTCCATTTTTAGTCGAGGATTAGACACAGAACCAAACAATTAAAATTCATTAATACAATAAATTTTCAATTACATATTGAATATTTCAATTTTTACTCAATATTTGCCTAAATTTCAATTTAGTCCCTAAACCGAGACTAATTTTTATTCTTCATATTTGATCTTATATTTTTATACTAATTTCACTTTAACCTAAATTAAGCTGCCTATTTTCAATTAAACCCTTAAATTTTAAATTTTTCACAATTTAGTCCCTATTACTCAAAACTTATAATTTGTTCTATAATTTAATCCTTTTTCATTTCTAACTTAAAAATCTATCAATTTAATCCTTAATACTAAAATCATTCAACATTAATAACACTTAAAAACTTAATAATTGCTAAAATTTTAACATGAATTGAATAACCCTAGGTACCGGGATTCCAAAAACATACCAATTACAAGAAAAGATACTAAATTGACTAACAAATTAAATATTTTAACAATTTGAATCCCTAGGCGGTGCGTCTCCTTCTTTTCTTCTTTCTTTATTTTTCTTAGTTTGTATGTTCTTTTCTTGTTTTTTTACCTATTTTGTTTTATTATACTTTAATTATTATTATATAATATATATACATTTACATTATTAAGATAAAATATTTTAACTTTAATTATTATAATATAAGTATAATTACTACATTGGCCCTTTAAATAATTTTTAATTTATAATTCAACTTTCACCCTATACGTAATTTAGTCCTTATACTTAATTACTTTTAATTCAAGTAAATTCACTAAACTGAAACCTAATTAACTACACTACTAACTTTATAAATATTCATTAAAAATATTTACAAACTTAATTTACGAGAATAGAATTCCAAAAATACACTTTCTGACACACCAAAGTATGGGGTCATTACAAGTATAATCAACTACCATATTAAAAACATACAATTTTAGGTTGTATAATATGGTTTCTCATTGGACAAGTTGACGTATACCATAATTGAGATTAATCTTGTATAGAATAATAATGTCCTTCGATTTTAGGAAATTAATTTTCTTTTTCGGAATCATATTATTGAATGTTGATAATACTGATTAATCTTATCCAGAGCACTTTCTAGAAAAGATTAAACAGACAACATGAAATACTTTCACTGAGCATTTGGTTGAGAAATCTTTTATCAGAAAAGCAACTATCATAGATTCAAATTAAAAATTGTTACTATAAAATATAAATAACTTCTCCTATCACCTTAACATACAAATATATATTAAAACATTTGGTTGACGAAAACTAAATCATACAAATCCCAACTACGGTATCCAAACGCCATCCTTAAAAAAAAAAGCTTCGATTTGATCTCTTTTAGTGAAAAAAATGGCTGAAAATCTTATGCATGCTTTACAATATAACAGCTATGGCGGAGGCGCTGCTGCTTTGAAGGTTAAAATCTACATACGATTATTTATTTTCCTTTTTTTTCTTTTTTTGTACTGTTTTTCTTCATATAGTTTTGTTTGGTTGAGATATTAGTTCGTCTTTTAAGTGGAGATTTCAATTAAGGTTGTTAATTTAGTGTTTATATTGATCTAAGTTTGTTCTTCGGATTCAAAATTCTATTAGTTAAATTTGTTATTGAAGAAAGCGTGAAGATGATTCCAGTGAGTGCCGTGAGTTACTAAGGAAGTGGAATTTTCTGGAACGGAAATGAACTAGGGATTTGGTATTCGGAATTAAAATTTCACAAAAAGGATCTGAGATTGAGAGGTTGACTTGATGGAGAAGTTAAGTCTTGACCCATTTTATCGTCGGATTCAAATTTTTATTAGTTAAATTTGTGATTGAAAGCATATAGATAATTTGAATTAGTGCCGCAAAGCACTAGGATAGTGGAATTTTCTGGAATTGAAGTAAATTAAGGATTTGCTGAGACGGAGAGGTTGATACTTTACAGTGAAGTTAAGTGTTTTAAATTTTTTATATGGAACTGCTTGATATAAACTTGAAAAAATAATAGCCAGCGACTTGATGTCATAACAGCTTTGAATTTTGTGCTTGTTCCAGCATGTTGAAGTTCCGATCCCCACTCCAAGTAAAGGTGAAATTTTGCTTAAGCTGGAGGCAACTAGTCTAAACCCAATTGACTGGAAAATACAGAAAGGGATTCTGCGCCCAGTTTTACCAAGAAAATTTCCCCACATACCTGGTAGTTTATATATTCTCGAGACTCTTTTCTTTTTATCGATGTTTGAACCAGACCAATAGAGGTACCGGTCCGGAGAATGGCTTTGAACCGGTACAGACCGGTTGAACTGATGGTTTACATTTGTGGAGTTTGCTTTAGTTGCAACTATTGATGGGAAAAAATGTGTCTATTTGTTAACTCAAGTTATCATTAAAGGACAGAATTTGTCTACTTGTTAAGGCATATCCTTCTTTTATAATTAACCAACAAAATAATAGACTGGATTGTAGGTCTCTTAGTTTAAGCACTTGTGGTTATTTGATAGTAATTTTTGGCATCCTATTGTCATAGAGCTAATGCTTTTAAAACGTGAAGATCTGATATCTCAAATGAAAGTTGTCTAGCTATATACCATTTGCAAGTTACATTAAAGAACCTGTCTTACAGTAAGCTTTGCAGTTTTCTCTCTGTTGATATTTGGATCGCCGCGTTTTAATCATCGATTAAAGATTTTTATTTTCCTGTGCAGCAAGTGATGTAGCCGGAGAAGTCGTAAAGGTTGGACCAGGAGTCACAAATTACAAAGTTGGGGATAAAGTTGTATCTCTTCTTGATCATTTGGTAAAGTTCTCATTCTCATTCTTAACATCCCCCCCTCCCCCCCCCCAAAAAAAAAAAAATACAGCATAAAATGTCTGGCCCTGTAGTCTCGTATTATAGACGAATCAATATCAATTATGTACATTGCTATGGCCATATTCTAATATGAATTATATTTGCAATGATAGACTGGTGGACTAGCTGAATATGCTGTGGCTACGGAGAATCTGACAGTTGCAAGGCCACCAGAAATATCAGTTGCCGAAGCTGCTGGTTTACCCATGGCTGGTCTCACAGCTCACCGAGCAGTCACCCATGGGGCTGGGGTCAAGCTTGACGGAAGTGGCCAGCAATTAAACCTCTTGATTACTGCTGCTTCAGGTGGTGTAGGTCATTATGCAGTTCAACTAGCAAAGCTTGGAAACACACATGTAACAGCTACTTGTGGGGCTCGTAATCTGGATTTTGTCAAAAGCCTCGGAGCAGATGAGGTTCTTGACTACAAAACTCCTGACGGTGCAGCTCTGAAAAGCCCTTCCGGTCGCAAATACGATGTAGTTATCCACTGTGCTTCTGGTATTCCTTGGTCTACCTTTGAACCTAATCTAAGTTCAAACGGGAAGGTAATCGACATAACCCCTGGTCTTAGTGCTTTCCTAACTTGTGCTATAAAAAAGCTTACCTTCTCAAAGAAGAAGCTGGTACCACTCTTTATGTCACCGAAAAGGAGAACCTCGATTATCTGGTTAACTTAATGAAAGACGGGAAGCTGAAGACGGTAATCGATTCAAAGTATCCCCTAAGTAAGGCTGAGGAAGCATGGGCTAAGAGCATTGATGGTCATGCCACTGGTAAGATCATTGTGGAGCCTTAATCTATGAAATATTACTTTATACTTACTGCAGTGATGCTTGGAGGTCATGCTGCTTGTGTGTATAATTAGGATTTGTGTATCTTGAAAATTATGTGTATGAAATGTATGGTTAATATACACATTGGATGACATTGCAAAATTTTCTTAATGTGTTATAAGCTTTGTATTCACAAATTTAGCTCTTCTTTTATATGTTTCCTACTTTTCCTTACTTTTTCTAATTGACAATTTGAGCAATGAAATGTTGTTGGGACGTGGAGTTATATGTGTTTTTTTTCATGTCTATTTTATAATTATGTTTGGAGTTAATAACCATCTTTTATAATAATGTCTATTTTAAGGTTAAAAATACTTGTTGAAAATTGTATGGTTGAAAATTGTATGGATTTTCATTGGATACATATTTCAATGTTTTTTTTAAAAAATTAAAGTTTAGCTTATGAATTAAATTTCTTGTGAATAATATCTATTATATATAATATTTGAAAGTTTATTGAGCAATTTTTTTATGAATTTTTTTATTTTAGAAAATATTTAAAATTTATGAAATTACCTTTTTTTATCCCATCTTCAATTATTTATTGTAACACATTGATTTTGATTTTATAGAATGTAGTAAAAATTTTAAAAAATGATTATATAAATAAATGTGACATTTATCATACTTTTAATTCACTTATAAAGTATAAAAAATTTTATTGACAATATATTAAATAATTACCTATTAATTTTTATTATTTTTAATTATATTCACGTTTGATTAACTTGTAATAACAATTTATTCCTCAATTCAAATAATATCCTCAACGCATGTGGAGTCTATTTTCGTTTGAAATATTTTTCCCAAGCCTTGCCATCATATCTGTATATTTGTTACCTTCTTTAAGGTTAATAAATAATGGCTTTCTTGTTTTTGGCAAAATTTTTACGTAAAATACTAACAATTTTGTGTCTGAAAACCGAAAGTTACTTTCAAATGTGTGCCTTTTATGCCTCTTGAGTTTCGTATTTTTCTAAGTTTTTAATTTCTTTAAATTATAAATTTTTTTAAAAAAATTATAATTTTTTATATTAAATCTCTTGATATAAAATTTCGCTAACAAAAAAAAAAGTGGTCATCTTCACATGTCAAATTTAAAATTTTGGCTTAAATATTCAATGACTCAAATTCATTTAACTCAAATTTAAAATTATCCAAACTCAAATAGATTTAAATATAAAATAATTTGAATTTGAAACTACACGAATACGAAACTACAAAACTCAAAATAGCCTATACAACCTCTATAAATTGAAATGATTCAAACTCAAAATTGACCCGATTTAATACTAACTTGAACCAATCAATTGATATAATTTACTTTTCTTATCAATAAAAATGGCCGCAAAAAGGCCATTGTATCACTTTCTTAGTATAGGTACATATTGATATTGACATTTTCGATGTATCATTTTAAGTTTATTGATGTTTTTAAGTATTTTTCACATGTGATTTTTTCTTTTCTCCAAGTTGTTTGCTTCTCATATTTTATTTTGCCCAAGACAATGTCAACCTTTAAGTTGGTTATTGCTCGCTTTTTTCTCCTTCCATCAATTCTTTCTTTCTTTATTTCTTCTTCTTATTCACTCCACATGTATTCTCTCTTTTCAGTTTGCAGATCTATTTTGTAGGTATTTTTGTTGTTTTCACAAGTTGTGATGGATAGATGACGATGCCTGTCATTCGCTAAAACTTCACTGGCTACCCGGTAGCTTTTCTTGGAAAATGAGTGGCTCTTCATTACCTTCTTAATTTGTTTCTGTTTTGAGAGTATTTCAGAACAATAAATGATTTCACGATTCGATTTGGGCTCGTGTTGTCTTAAGTTTTATATATATTTTTGTTTGTTTTTCCATTGTTTAATAAGTCTTCAGTTTTGGAAGTTTTTGATTGCTTTTGTAGCACGATTTTTAGTCTTGCTTATACATGTAATCTTAGTTTTACGAGTGATTTTTGAGATGATTTTGTTGTCGCCCTCTATAATTTGGTGAATGCTTGATTCTTTTGTCAATTTTTGCTCGCCGCTTTGGACCATCCGGGGCTAATATCCTTGTCATGTTAAATGCTTGCTGTACAATCTCGATTCTGCCCGGGCCTTAAATGCCCAATACACCCAATTTGCCTAGCCCAAAACCTACTTTTACAATCCCTAAACCCAACACTCAAAACCAGACTAAATTAAAACAAGCCCACTACCCGGTTACAGGCCCAGTTACATTTACAACATAAGCCCACCTACCCAATCCAACCCATTACAATTGAACCCATTAAAACTCTTAACCCATCAGACCCACTAACCCAAAACAACCATAACCCAACAACCTATTAAATACCCACAGCCCAATTACCCATCTGAATTAACCCAATAACCCAATTTGACCCAACAACCCAACCTAGCCCACCAAGCCCACATCTTTTTCAATTAAAAAAAAACCAGTCAAAAGAAACCCTAGGTGTGCCGCACCTAGGTCTCCCCTTGTCCCATCCACCATAGACGTCTGCCACCACCTACTCAGCACCGCTTCAACCACTACCTGCACAGCAAACAGAACACGCAACAGCAGCAAAGAATAAGAAATAGACAGTGTAACAAATGGGCTATAAAAGCCGAATGGAAAACTATTGTAAAAGGGAAGGAAAAAGTTTGTAAAAAATACAGAAAAATCAAAAGAGAAAAAACGGGCCATTCTTCATCAATACGAACAACAAATTTTAAAACAAAGAAATCAGTTCAAATCGAAGGAAAAAAAACAGTAAGCAATAAGCAGATTCAGTCCAAGGTAGCCAATATTTTTCTTTTTCATATGCACATCCATCTACACACATATACATAAAGATTTCATTTTTTATTTTTGATTACACGCGTATATATATACAAGAATAAAGAACATATAAAATATAAAAAAAGACCTAAAAATACCATTTTTTGAAAGTTCGGCCACCGTGTAAGGTGGCCGACGGCGACGGTGGCCTTCCGGGCCGGATTCTGGATTTGATCGAGAGAAAATAAGTTTCTCTCTCCCTCTTTTTTTCCTCAACACGCAGAAATGATTTAATTTTCAAAATTTTTTAACTTTTATAGTGGCCTGGAACGGCGTCGTTTTAGGCCTTGCACTTAAGCACTGAAACGGCGTCGTTTAGGTGCCGACCCGCGTGTTAACCCGACCCGCTCCAAGGATCTGCGTGTTTTTTATTGGAAGGGCTAATTTCACTTTTAGCCCCTCCGATTTTTTATGATTTCACAATTAGATTTATTGTGCTTTTAATTTGGCCCTACAATTTGTTGTACTTTTCAATTCGGTCCCCAATGCTGCTGCGCGTTTTAGCTGGAGGAGTTTATTCTGCATTTGGTCCCTCTAGGTCATGCGCGCGTTGCAATTTGATCCTGTTTCCTATTTTATTTCTAATTTCACCCCAATAATTCTATTTTGGTCTCAATTTCACCCTTTTTTTGTTTTCATTCTTAAATATTATTTGTAATATTAATTTTGCTATTATTACTGTTATATTATTGTTACTTATTATTATTATTATTGTTATGTACATTTTATTTATACTATTCTTAATATTATTATTATATGTATTATCATTATTATAAATATTAGTGTATATTTTTATTATACATGTATATATACTCTTTATATATGGTATTATTTTTAACATTATTATATTTACTATCATATTTATTATTTTTAATATATTATTATTTATTATTTTATTTTCCTTATCTCATTATTATATCATATTTTCTTTTTGTATTTTTTCTATTACTATTATTATTATTATTATGTAATAATGTATACCTTTTATGTACGTATATGTATATACATGTTTATATATGGTGTTACTTTATTATGTTATTTTAATATCTTTATTATATTTGCTTTTTATATTTTAATATTTTAATATTTTAATTATCATGATTACTATATATTAGTGTGTGAATTTTTTTATATATGTATATGTTTTTTAATATATTTATGTATATACTTATGTAGGTTGTTAATAGTCGTTTTTATTCTTAATATTTATATATTATGTAAATATTCTAATATTATATTGTATATATCTATATATATTTTTTGTATATATTATGTATATATGTTTTCAATATTGTATTTTACGTATATTATTATGTATATATTTTAATATTATTAGATATACATCTTTTATATTATTTTATGTATATTTCTAATATCATTGTATATTTCTAACATCATTATTATTTATATATATATGTATGTATGTATGCATTTATATAGCGTATGAATAGTTTTTTTATTTTATTATCATTTCTAATATATATATTATATATATTTTATATATTATGTATGTATTGTAATGTTATTAGTTACATATTTCTTATGCTTTTCCATGTATGTATTTTTTATATCATCTTATGTACGTATACAAACACTACGTTATATACGTATATAAATAATATAAAATTTTAATACCATATTATGTACGTATTGTTATCATATCTATTTTTATCCCTATTATATTTGTTTTTAATACTAGTACATACATTTTAGGAGTGTATATATACTTTTATATATAGTATTATTTTCATACATCATTATATTTATTATTATACCTATTATTTTCACTATTATCACTTATTATTTTATTTTAATATTATTATGTTTTTCATATATGTTATGTACATACATTTTTCAATATTTATTTCCTATATATATGTATTATGTATATATATTTTTTAACATTACTAGTTATATATTTTTACTATCTTATGTATATACTTCAAACACTATTACTATTTATATATATATATATATTTTTAAGTACATACTCTTAATATCATTATTATGTATATATATTCATTGTTTTTATTTCGTGTTTGATACTATTATTACGTTTAACATATCGCATGCATTATTATTGTCCTTAATATTGTTGTCGTATTTATTATGTGCTTCAATGTGTTTCTAAATCTTATTTTTTTTTCCTCGCCCATTTTATATCAATTGGTTGTTCACTATTTTAAAGATTTTTATTCATGTTTTTATAAATAAGGCAATGTACCGATTTAACATTAAGCCATAGATTTCATCGCTATATTAGATGAAATTTGTCGGCTCGTGTTAAAGACGGAACACCCTTCTAAAAAAACCGAAAAAACTAAAAGATTTTCATTTTTAATTAGATCATGATTAAATGTTAAATTGAATTCGTACTTTTGAAAATTAAGACAACACGAGTTTAATAATGATACCAATTTTGGGTGTCGCGAGGGTGCTAATACCTTACTTGTGCGTAACCAACTCCCGAACTCTATTTTTCTCTAGATTTTCACATAGATCCAAATTCAGCCTTCATTTTTGTTCAAGAATAAGTTTTCTTTTAAAAAAAGATGATTTATTAGGTGTCCGATCACACCTAGAAAAAGGATCGGTGGCGACTCCCCTTTTTAATAAAATCGAAAGTCATTTTGAAATTTTCAATAAATCGCCTCAATTAGCGACTCGAAAGCTAAAATTTTTACGTCGCTACACTTGCAACCACTCTAGATATATGGTGCTTGAGTTGTGACAAAGTCAATTGTCAACGTGTCATAATATTCTATTGATGCTTAGGCTAAAGCCTTTGTTGTGTTGACATATTTTGTCCTTTACTATATACGACGAGTGTTTATTATTTTTTTTCCTGAATTGTATGGCTCCATTCATTGAATGAATTAATGGATTTCCCTTTAAAAAAATTATTCACATATATATATTCAGGGGCGTAGCCAGGGGGGCTGGCATGGGCCCCGACCCCCCTAAAATGGAAAATTTTATTTTAGGCCATTGAAATTTTTTAAAAATTTTAAATTAGTAAAGATAAAATTGTACTTTGCCCTCCCTAAAATTATAAAAATTCAATTTAATCCTTTACAAATTATAAAAATATAAACTATAAAAAATTAAAATTTCATCCGACCCCCCCTAAAAAATTTTTCTGGCTTCGCCCCTGTATATATTTATAGTTAATTTTAGTTTTTTAATAAATGATGCATTATTTTAGTTAAAAAATAAATTATTATTGTATATGTCGAAACCATTTTCAAATCGAGTATTGGAAAATGGGAATCGATTTTAAAAACAAAAACGGGAGTCGCCACCAATCTTTTTAGGTGTGATTGGATCACCTTTAAAACATTTTGTTTTAAAATCATTAGTTTTGGTCCACGAAATAAAAGAACGGGTTCGGGAGTCAGTTACGTACGAGGAAGGATTAGCACCCTCGTAACGCCCAAAAGTTGGTACCTAATCGATTATCAAATGTCTTTAATGTCGGAAATTTAAAAAAAAAATTAAGATGTAGTGCTCTTTAAAATATTTTAACTTTGAAAATTGAGATTCACTCGCGTCAAAGTATTGACATTAAGTTAACCATTTTTGAAATTCCTATCTCGAAACAGCAAAACGCCATATCCAATAAGTTAGGACACATTGCTTTGAAATTCCAAGATAGTGGCTTGCATTTAGAAAACCTTTAAAAAAACTTAGAAGGGTACTTAATTATTCGAATTCAACGAGAAAAGTGGCAACCCAATAAGTTAGGGCACTACTTTCTCGAAATTTCCAAACACAAAGCATTGCCTTTATATTTTTTGAAATCCTTGAAGTCTCATTTTTAAAATCGATGCATGAAGGAGTGCATTAACATGATAAAACATAACATACAAGATAGTGTCGTAATCATTTTTTTTGAAAACGGGATCGACTTTGGTTTTGAAAGTGACAATTAAAACGGGAACGGATTTGAAATTGGATCCTTTCTATTAATATCGATTTTAAAATGCTTGAATTAGCTCAAATCGATTGTTTAAAGATTTCCTTATCTCGAGATATCGAAATATCACATTCCTTAAGTTAGGACATAATAACGTGAATTCCCCAAGCACAAGGTCGTCTTTTAATTTAAATGAGAGTTTCGTGTGTTTTAAAACTATAAAAGGATATTTAGCTATTTAGAGATAACGAGAAAATCGAAACCCCGTAAGTTAGGGCACAATTCCTCGATATCTCAAAATGCATAACATTGCCTTATTTGGAAAATTTCGTTTTTGAATAGTAGCGAATGCAATATTTAAACAACAAGTGTTATTTATTTGGAGTAAAAGTGGAACGATCCATATTGGATAAAACGTTGAAGTCTAATACACGATACGATGACGTGAGAAAAAAATATAGTAATGTGCATAGAATGATAGTGCGCGGAATAATAATGCATGAATAAAATATTACACTAGTGAATGACAATAATATGAAAATATAAATAACGAATCATAGTACATGCAATAGCAACAATCATACAACATTTAAATGATAACATCAATAAATAAGGACCAATGAATTAAAATGATAAAAAGGTATAAAACAAATTAAAATAAATAAAGTGTGAACAAATTTTAGAATGATAATAAATGAGTTTAAAATAAGTAATATAAAAAAGGTGTCTTAAAAATCCATTACCACACAAAGTAGAATTTAAAAAAAATGAATAATTTTATATAATATGTATATATAAAAGGGGTAAAATGATATGTAAAAAAACCTAAAATAAATAATGATAAAATCATTTGAAATAAGTAAAATGGGTTTAAAATAAAGTATATAAAATAATTTTAAAATAAGTAATATATAATAGTTAATTTAAAATGATATATAACAAGTTTAAAAAAACATATAATATGTGAAAGAATTAAAAAGGGACAATATAAATATACTTTGTAATAGTAACAATTCAAAGATAATAAAGAGAGAGTTATTTGAAATACATAATATACAATAATAACTTAAAATATATATAAAAAAATTAAAATAAATATATAATAATTTTTGAAGAATTATAAATATATAAAAAGCTTGAAATAAACTATATATATACATATATATAATAGGTAAGGAATAAAAAAAATACATATAAAGTAGATTAAGGTAATATATATACATAAAGCAAGTTAAGATAAATAATAAGAATTTGAATAATCAAAACATTAAAATAAGTTAGAATAGATATAAATAAGTAACATATAAAATATTTGAAATAATATGTAAATAAAACAAACACAAAAAAAGGTTAATAAGTGAATTAAATAGATTTAGGTCATGACTAAAAATAAATTAAAATTCGAGGTATAAAAGTATAAATACTGAAAAGTTAATTAAGGATAAAAACGAAAACCAAATAGGATCTGAGGGCTAAATTTTAAAACAAAAGAAGACAGAAAATGAGGCTGATTGAATTGCATAAATATCCCTTTTAGGGAAAATGCCAAACCCCCCCCACCATACCAAACGTCATCATCTCATCGTCATCATTTAAAAACAAAACCTTTCTTTTTCATTTCATCTCCAGTTCCTTTTTTTTTCAACAGAGAGCCTTTTTTTTTTTTTGCTTTCTCTCATTTCCCTTTTCTCCCCACCCCTTGGTTTCTCTCTTTTTGGCTAGGGTTTTAAGACCCATCCTAGCCGCCGTCGTCCCGACTCCGCCATGGGTGGTGGTTAAAACCGCAAGGGACGTTTTTAGGCCCGTTTCAGAGCTATTCAAATGCCACGTTTCCTTTAGCCCGAAGACGAGAAGGAAGGAGATCCTTTTACCCCCTTTGGAATCGACTCTGTCGACGGAGATGAGGCTCCGTCGGCGCGGCTCTGGTGCGGTCCAGGTAAGTGTTTCCTTCCTTTTTGTTTAGAGAATAAATTTCTAAAAAAAATATGATATGAAATATAAAAAATACCAAAAGAACATGAGAATAGAAATCGAAATCGACCTTCCTCTTTTTTTTTGCTTTTTTGATTGCTTAATATGTGTGATACAATTTTTGTATCTTCCCCCCACTTTGTTTTGACTTCTTCTTGGCTTTATAGCCGATTACAATAGTAGAAAAATATTGTTTTTCTTTGTCTCTACCACTGTTCGTGTCTTGTTTCGGTTTTCTACTCCTTGTTTGTCTTTTCTTTTGCAGGTGTGGTCAGAGGCGTGGAGGGCAGAAGGTATGGGCGATGGTATGGGACGCCTGTTTCAGGTGTTGTGCACCCTGAGGCCAGCACATGGAGGCAGCGGCGCAAGGCTTGTGGAGCTAGGGTTTGAATTGTTGAAAAGTTTTAAGATAGTTGGGTTAGGATTTTGACTTGGGCTTGGGTATTGGGTTAATGGGCTGATCTGGTCTGTATTTTGATTTGTAAAAGGACGGTATAAATGGACATTTTGATTTTTTTCAAAATTTGGTTTATTTATTTTAAGGCCGGGGCAAAATATAGGTTCTACAGTATACATGTAAATATATCTCAATTATATCCATATATAAATATAAGTTTTAAAATTATTAATTTTTTTTCAATAATTTAATCTAATAACTATTAATTTGAAATTTACTTGTAGAAAAATTAAAATAGTTAAGATAAAAAAATTTAAAATTAGCTGAAATACCAAAATTTTGTACTAGTCAGTACAAGTCAGTATTGACCAAAAAAAGTTGAAACACACCGAAAATTTAACCAAAATGGAACGTAGACTATTTTATACTGGTTTAGAATCGGAATGGTATGATCAATAACCAGTTCATTACCAACTACCATATTAAAAGCATACAATTTTGGGTTGTATAATATAGTTTCTGATCGGATAAGTTGACGTTTACCATAATTAAGATCAATTTTGTATAGAATAACAAAGTCATTCAATTTTAACGAATCAATAAATGTTTTCGAAATCGTAATATTCTGATTAATCTTTTCAATACGAGTACTTTCTGAAAAGATAAGTGTGCTCCACTCCTATAAACAGATAACCACATGATTGGAGAAACGCTTTGACTGAGCATTTGGTTGAGAAATTTTTTATCAGGAAAGGAAATATCATAGATTCAAATTCAAAATTGTTACTATAAAATATTAATAACTTCTCCTATCACCTTAACATACAAATATATATTAAAACAAAAACTAAATAATACAAATCCCACCGACGGTATCCAAACGCCATTCTCTGAACTTCATTTTTCCTTCAAAATAAAGCTTCGATTTGATCTCTTTTAGTGAAAAAATGGCTGAAAATCTTATGCATGCTTTACAATATAACGGCTATGGCGGAGGCGCTGCTGCTTTGAAGGTGAAAATCTACTTCATTACAATGATTTATTTTGCTTTTCTTTTTTTTTTGTACTGTTTTTCTTCATTTAATTTTGTTTGGTTGAGATATTAGTTCGTCTTTTAAGTGGAGATTTCAATTAAGGTTGTTAATCTAGTGTTTATATTGATCTAAGTTTGTTCTTCGGATTCAAAATTCTATTAGTTAAATTTGTGATTTAAGAAAGCATGAAGATGATTCCAATGTGTGCCGTGAGTTACAAAGGAAGTGGAATTTTCTGGAACGGAAATGAACTAGGGATTTGGTATTCGGAATTAAAATTTCACAAAAAGGATCTGAGATTGAGAGGTTGACTTGATGGAGAAGTTAAGTCTTGACCCATTTTATCGTCGGATTCAAATTTTTATTAGTTAAATTTGTGATTGAAAGCATATAGATAATTTGAATGAGTGCCGCAAAGCACTAGGATAGTGGAATTTTCTGGAAATGAAGTAAATTAAGGATTTGCTGAGACGGAGAGGTTGATACTTGACAGTGAAGTTAAGTGTTTAAATTTTTTATATGGACCTGCTTGATATAAACTTGAAAAAATAACCGGCAGGGACTTGATTTTATAACGCTGTGAATTTTTGTGCTTTTTACAGCATGTTGAAGTTCCGATCCCAACTCCAAATAAAGGTGAAATTTTGCTTAAACTGGAGGCAATTAGTCTAAACCCAGCTGACTGGAAAATACAGAAAGGGATGCTGCACCCACTTTTACCTAGAAAATTCCCCTTCATACCTGGTAGTTTATATATTCTCGAGACTCTTTCTTTTTATGAATGATGTTTGAACCAGACCGGTAGGGGTACCAGTCCAGATAATGGCTTTGAACCGGTACAGACCGGTTGAACCGATGGTTTACATTTGTGGAGTTTGCTTTAATTGCAACTATTGATGGGAAAAAATGTGTCTATTTGTTAACTCAAGTGATCATTAAAGGACAGAATTTGTCTAGTTGTTAAGGCATATCCTTTTTTATAATTAACCAACAAAATAATAGACTGGTTTGTAGGTCTCTTAGTTTAAGCATTTGTGGTTATTTGATGGTAATTTTTGGCATCCTATTGTCATAGAGCTAATGCTTTTAAAACTTGAAGATTTGATATCTCAAATGAAAGTTGTCTAGCTATATACCATTTGTAAGTTATATTAAAGAACCAGTCTTCAGTAAGCTTTGCAGTTTTCTCTCTGTTGATATTTGGATCGCCGCATTTTAATCATCGGTTAAAGATTTTTATTTTCTTGTGCAGCAAGTGATGTAGCCGGAGACGTCGTAAAGGTTGGACCAGGAGTCACAAATTACAAAGTTGGGGATAAAGTTGTGTCTCTGCTTCATCATTTTGTAAGTTCTCATTCTCATTCTTAACCCCGCCACCCCCCCCCCCCAAAAAAAAAAAACCAACATAAAAAGTCCTGCCCTGTTGTCTTGTATTATAAACGAATCAATATCAATTATGTAGATTGCTATTGCCATCTTCTAATATGAATTAGATTTGAAATGATAGACCGGAGGTGGACTAGCTGAATATGCTGTGGCTAAGGAGAATCTGATAGTTGCAAGGCCACCAGAAATACCAGTTGCCGAAGCCGCTGGTTTACCCATGGCTGGTCTCACAGCTCACCAAGCTGTCACCCATGGGGCTGGGGTCAAGCTTGACGGAAGTGGCCAGCAATTAAACCTCTTGATTACTGCTGCTTCAGGTGGTATAGGTCATTATGCAGTTCAACTAGCAAAGCTTGGAAACACACATGTAACAGCACTTGTGGGGCTCGTAATCTGGATTTTGTCAAAAGCCTCGGAGCAGACGAGGTTCTTGACTACAAAACTCCCGACGGTGCAACTCTGAAAAGCCCTTCCGGTCGCAAATACGATGTAGTTATCCACTGTGCTTCTGGTATTACTTGGTCTACCTTTGAACCTAATCTAAGTTCAAACGGGAAGGTAATCGACATAACCCCTGGTCTTAGTGCTTTCCTGACTTGTGCTATGAAAAAGCTTACCTTCTCAAAGAAGAAGATGGTACCACTGCAATTGTCACCTAAAAAGGAGAACCTCGATTATCTGGTAAACTTAGTGAAAGACGAGAAGCTTAAGACGGTAATCGATTCAAAGTATCCCCTAAGTAAGGCTGAGGAAGCATGGGCTAAGAGCATTGATGGTCATGCCACTGGTAAGATCATTGTGGAGCCTTAATCTATGAAATATTACTTTTTACTTACTACAGTGATGCTTGGTGGTCATGCTGCTTGTGTGTATAATTGGGATTTGTGTATCTTAAAAATTATGTGTATGAAATGTATGGTTAATATACACATTGGATGACATTGCAAAAATTTCTTAATGTGTTATAAGCTTTGTATTCACAAATTTAGCTCTTCTTTTATATGTTTCCTACTTTTCCTTACTTTTTCTAGTTGATAAATTGAGCAATGAAATGTTGTTATGACTTAGATTTATATGTGTTTTTTTTTTCATGTCTATTTTATAATTTATATTCGGAATTAATAGTCATCTTTTTTAATAATCTCGATTTTAAGATTAAAAATACTTGTTGAAACTTGTATGGCTTTTCACTGGTAGCATATTTCAAAATTTTTTAAAATTAAAATTGTACTTATAAATTAAATTGCTTGTTAATAATATCTATTATATATAATATTTGAAAGTTTATTGAGCAAATTTTTTATGAATTATATTTTATTAAAAAATATTTAAAATTTATTAAATTACTTTTTTTATCTTATTTTCAATTATTTATTGTAACACATTAATTTTTATTTTTATAGGATGTAATAAAAAATAAAAATTAATTATATAAATAAGTGTGAACACAATTTATACATAATACAAAAGTTAATAACGAAAATTAATCTAAACTATTAAAAACTATTAAATCTTGTCACACATAATATAGGTGAAAATGCATGTAACAAAGTTTTAAAAAAATGAAAAACATTGATATGATAACAAAAAATGGAGTTAGAAAAATAAAAAAAATAATATTTTATGTTCAGGTTTCATTATATTTATCTATTTTTCTAGATTTTATATAAAAAACAAATAAAATTACCCTTAAAATTATTTCTATTACTAATTAAAAATAATAATTTTTTAATAAATTCACTCTTCAATATAGTGGAATAATAAATAATAGATAAATAATATATTTACTCATAAGTCTTCTCTCAATCTATAAATAAAAAAATAATATATTTTAGCATACTTAAACTTTCATTCTCTTATATTAACAATAATATTCATATAAATCAAACAAATACTCAATTTAACTTCACTCTAAGTTTATAATATATTAGAGAATTAAATATGGTAACAGATAATAGATAACAAATTAAACATTTCGAGAGATTTCTTGCAAAATCATCGAGGGTGTATCCGTCAAGTCAACAATGTGGTCCCCATTTGTTTAAATGGTTATGGCTATCGCCTAGCAGTTAACAATACGAATCCCCACCTACGTTATCCTCCGCCATTCTCTGAACTTTATTTTTCCTTCGAAAAAAAAAAACAAAACAAAACAAAAAAACTTCGATTTTATCTCTTTTAACGAAAAAAATGGCTGAAAATCTTATGCATGCTTTACAATATAACAGCTATGGCGGAGGCGCTGCTGGTTTGAAGGTAAATATCTACTTTCTTATGATGATTTATTTTGCTTTCCGTAGTGTTTTGTCGCATATATAATTTTGTTTAGTTGAGATATTAATTCGTTTTTTAAGTGAAGATTGCAAAAGGTTTTTAATCTAGTGTTTATATTGATCTAAGTTTGCTCTTCGGATTCAAAATACTATCAGTTAAATTTGTGATTGAAAAAGCATGAAGATGATTTCAGTGAGTGCCGTGAGTTACTATGGAAGTGGAATTTTCTGGAACGGAAATGAACTAGGGATTTGCTATTCGGAATTAAAATTTCACAAAAAGGATCTGAGATTGAGAGGATGACTTGATAGTTAAATGTTGAGCGATTTTATCGTCGGATTCAAAATTTTATTTGTTAAATTTGTGATGGAAAGCATATGGATAATTTGAATGAGTGCTGCGAGGCAGTAGGATAGTGGAATTTTCTGGAATGGGAGTAAATTAAGGATTTGCTCTTTTGAAGAGATCTGAGACTGAGGCTGGTACTTGACAGTGAAGTTGAGTGTTTAAATTTTTTATATGGACCTGCTTGATATAAGCTTGAAAAACTAATAGCCAGCGACTTGATGTCATAACGGCTTTGAATTTTTTTGTGCTTGTTACAGCATGTTGAAGTTCCGATCCCCACTCCAAATCAAGGTGAAATTTTGCTTAAACTGGAGGCAACTAGTCTAAACCCAGTTGACTGGAAAATACAGAAAGGGATGCTGCGCCCATTTTTACCTAGAAAATTCCCCTACATACCTGGTAGTTTATTTATTTTATCCTTTCACGACTGTTTTGGTCTTGAAATATTATCGAGACTCTTTTACTTTTACTTGGTTAGTGGTATTTGTATTTAATTTACACTATCTGTTAAGTATCTGAAGTTACATCAGTCTTCAATATCTGGGTTTGTTGTAGTACCATGTCAAATTCCCAATCAGTATTCAACTTGGAATCTAATTTGCTTCGATTTACATTGTGAAGTTTGCTTTAGTAGTAACAATTGATGGGAAGAAATGTGTATTTGTTAACTCAAGTTTTTATTAAAGGACAGAATTTGTCTATTTGTTAAGGCATATCTTTTTTCTATAATTAACCAACATAATAATAGACTGGTTGGTAGGTCTCCTAGGTTAAGCAGTTGTGGTTATTTGATGGTAATTTTTGGCATCCTATTGTCATGGAAGATTTGATATCTCAAACAAAAGTTGTCTATATATCGTTTGCAAATTATATTAAAGAACCCATCATCAGTAAGCTTTGTAGTTTTCTCTGTCTATATTTGGATTGCTGCATTTTAAGCATTGGTCAAAGAAAATTTTTTTCATGTGCAGCTTCTGATGTAGCGGGAGAAGTTGTAAAAGTTGGACCGGGAGTCACAAATTACAAAGCTGGGGATAAAGTTGTGTCTATGCTCCATCATTTTGTAAGTTCTCATTCTCATTCTCAATCCTTCCCCCCACCTGAAAAAAAAAATTAGCATAAAAGGTCTGGCCCTTAGGCTCTCAACTGGCATGTCATTAATCATTCTGAGAACAATCAGAAAGGAGATTTCTTCATGAAAAGTGGAAGAATCACCGGCATTTTACTAGCTTAATAGATCACAATTTGAAAAATAGTTAATGATATTTGTGTTTTTGGTATTAGCTCAAGCAATTAATTGAGCACCGTGCTTGGTAGGACTTTAGGCAACAATTCTTGAGGTAAAATATGGATCTCCTTATGGCCAAAAAATCAACTTCAGAATCCAACAATGACAGAACAACATAAATTGTAGCCCCATAAAAAGGATTTTTATGGACTGGTTCTACATTTTTTGTTCTAAATAAACCATGTTGATCTTCCAATGAGTGATCTTGATTAGCTCTAGTTATGAGAACTGGTTAGCATTGGCCTGCTTGCCTGATTAGATTAATCAAAGTAAATTGAAGCTGTCATCCCCAGAATTTGAAATCCTGAAAGCTTTTGGCTTTCTTTATTTTGCTTGTATTGATAGTGATGCTAGAGAAATATAGGTATATTCGATGTTTCACTGGCCTTATTACAACTATAGGATTATCCTGAGACCCCAGATTTTATTACAACTTCTACTTTTCATATCGAGTCATATCGTGTTTAGAATGCAAAAACTATCTACGTGGATATCATTTCTGAGGTAGTGATTTTACTCTCATCATGTGGCCATTTGGCTGAGAGAAACTTAGATATCATTACTGCAGGCCAGTGGTTCGGTGAATTTATCTTCTATTCGTATTATCAATGAATCAGTATCAGTTATGTCGATTGCTATGGCTATCTTCTATTATGAATTATTTGCAATGATAGACTGGAGGTGGACTAGCTGAATATGCTGTGGCTAAGGAGAATCTGACCGTTGCAAGGCCACCAGAAGTATCAGCTGCCGAAGGTGCAGGTTTGCCTGTTGCTGGTCTTACAGCTCACCAGGCACTCACCCAGTCGGCTGGGGTCAAGCTTGATGTAAGTGGCCAGCAAGTAAACCTCTTGATTACTGCTGCTTCAGGTGGTGTAGGTCAATATGCAGTTCAACTAGCAAAGCTTGGAAACACCCATGTGACAGCCACTTGTGGGGCTCGCAATCTGGATTTTGTCAAAAGCCTCGGAGCAGATGAGGTTCTTGACTACAAAACTCCCGATGGTGCAGCTCTAAAAAGCCCTTCGGGTCGCAAATATGATGCAGTGATCCACTGTGCAATGGGCATTCCTTGGTCTACCTTTGAACCTAATCTAAGTTCAAACGGGAAGGTAATCGATATAACCCCGGGTCCTAGTGCTCTGCTAACTTTTGCTATGAAAAAGCTTACCTTCTCAAAGAAGAACCTGGTACCACTGCTATTGTCACCTAAGAAGGAGAACCTTGAATATCTCGTTAACTTAGTGAAAGATAAGAAGCTTAAGACGGTAATTGATTCAAAGCATCCCTTAAGTAAGGCTGAAGAAGCATGGGCTAAGAGCATTGATGGCCATGCCACTGGTAAGATCATTGTGGAGCCTTAATCTATGAAATATTACTTTATACTTACTACAGGGATGCTTGAAGGACATATTGCTTGTTTGTATAATTATGATTTTTTTGCACTTTGAAATTTATGTTTATGGAATGTTTGGTTAATATATTGCAAAATTTTCTTAACGTGTTGTAAGCTTCGAATTCACAAATTTAACTCTGCTTTCATGTGGCTCCTACATCTCCTTGCTTTTCTTGGTTGATAATTTGAACAATGAAATGTTGTTGGAAGTTGGACCATCTTGTGTTTTTTATTTCCCAGTTAATGGTTATTTTTCCTTGTAATATCATTTTCAAGGTTTAAATTTGCAATATTTCTTTGATAGTGTCGTGTCTCTTATCATTACATTTAATACTTGTTGGTATTTGTATACTTTTTTATATTCCAATTTTTTTTAAATTAAAATTTTGCTTTATCAATATTTATGATATTAAAATATTTGAAAGTTTAATTTTGTCAATTTTATTTAGTTCTAAAATATTTAAAAATGATTAAATTATTTTTTTTATTGTAACACATTAATTTTGATTTTTATCGTTGTCAATTAAATTGATCTTGTGACATTAAATTATTCATCAGTTAAAATTATATCTTTGTAGAGTTTTTAAAAATAATATATGGAATAATTATTGTTTAAGTACATATTGTACATCTGTTACCTTCTCATCAGTTTGTACTGATGATTAAGAATCATGCAATCTATGGTTGATGTATGCGATTCAATCAAAAATCTATCATCATAGTTCATGCATTGACTAATCATTTCAACTGATTTTTTTAGCCTTGACTATAATAATTTATTGGTCAAATTTTACTTATTTGTACTTGTAGGATGCGTCAGGTATGAGTTTAATTTTTATAATTTAATTTATAAAATTTTTGAATTGATTTGTTTTAGTTATTATGATAATAATTAAATTTATTTCAATTAAATTTTATTTTAATTTTATATTATGTTTAAAGTTGTAAAATTTATCCATATTCTCTTATTTAGTAAATCTTAGTTTTTCAAAATTTGAAATTTTAGTCTTGACGTAAATGATAATTACTAAATCTATTAATTGATTTTTATGAGTGATATGTTAAAATAGAGTGATATGTTAAAATAGTAAGTTAACATTGACATAATATATTTACCGCATAAAATTTTAAAAATAATATAACTTAATTTAACCATTATTATTTAGTTAAAATTTTAAAAAATAAATATTCAAAATCAAACAAGTTAAAGTAAAAAACTAAACACACAACTTTTATATATATAGTACAATAATAAATAGTATAAATAAATTTAATCTATTAACAATTATTAGATTTCGTCATAAGGGTGAAAAATGTATGTAATAAATATAATAACAAAAAATAGTTTTGGATGAAGTGATAAAGTTAAAAGATTAAAAATCATAATGTTTTGAGTTTAAATCCCATTATCATGGCTATCTAATTTTTTAGATTTTATATGTAAAAGGATAAAATTACCTTTAAAATTATATTTAGTATTGATTTAAATGAGAAGTTTTTGAAATATTTACAATTGTAGTGTAGAGCAGGTTGAGCTTTGGGCGATTTACGATAGACTCCTTCTGACGTGGGTGTTAATTGGGCTAATATTATTGTCGATAAGAATTGCGCTCAAGCTGTGGAAGCCATTTTAGATAAATCTTCTGGGCATTTGAACAGGGATTTGGTCTTGAGAATCCAGGAGTTATGTAGGAGATAATGGTAGGTGATCATACAACAAACTCTTAAAAAAGCCAATGTAGCTGTGCTTACACTAGTTAGGATGATGAGAGCTTTCCCTTATGGTCTGATAGCGTTTACGGAGACTTCGACAGTGGTCGTGGAGCAATTACGATTGAATGTTCGGCTTATGTGTGATGGTATTGGAATAATTTTATAATTGCTTCCATTTTTTTATCTAAAAAAATAAGAAGTTTTTAATAAATTCATTATTGAGTTGTGACTCAATTGAAAATGATATTAATTTAATAAAAGACTTAAATATGATAATAAACATTTAAATATGATAATAGATAAATATTTTTTAAATATGAAATAAATAATACAACTTTAGCAGCTACCAAATTCAACATTTCAAGAGATTTCTTGCAAAATCATCCAGGGTATATCCGTCAAATTAACAATGTGGTCCCCATTTGTTTATATTGTTATGGCTAGCGGTTAACAATACAATTCGCTCCTACGGCATCCATACGACATTCTTTGAACTTCATTTTTTCTTATAAAAAAAAGCTTCGATTGATCTCTTTTAGTGAAAGAAATGGCTGAAACTCTTATGCATGCTTTACAATATAACAGCTATGGCGGAGGCGCTGCTGCTTTGAAGGTAAAAATCTACTTCATTATGATGATCCATTTTGCTTGCTTTTACTTTTTTCTTACTGTTTTATCATATAAGTTTAGTTCCTTTTTTTAGTGGAGACTTCAATTAAGGTTGTTAATCTAGTGTTTATATTGATCTAAGTTTGCTCTTCGGATTCAAAATTCTATTAGTTTAACTTGTGATTGAAGAAAGCATGAATATGATTTCAATGAGTGCCGTGAGTTATTAAGGAATTGGAATTTTCTGGAACGGAAATGAACTATAGGGAATTTGCTATTCGGAATTAAAATTTCACGACAAGGATATGAGATTGTGAGGTTGACTTGATGGAGAAGTTAAGTGTTGACCGATTTTATCGTCGGATTCAAAATTTTATTTGTTAAATTTGTGATTGAAAGCATATAGATAATTTGAATGAGTACTCCGATGCACTAGGATGCTGGAATTTTCAGGAATTGAAGTAAATTAAGTATTTGCTCTTTTGGAATTAAAAATTCCAAAAAAGATCTGTGACTTATGGGCTAGGACTTGATAGTGAAGTTAAGTGTTAACTGATTTTATCGTCGGATTCAAAATTCTATTAGTTAAAAAATTGTGATTGAAAGCACATTCTGGAACGGAAGTAAATAAGGATTTGCTCTTGGAAGAGATCTGAGACCGAGAGGTTGATAGGTTGATACTCTTTTTATTTTTTTTTTAAAATTTAATCGGCATGCTTTATTAATACCACAAAACAAGACAAAATTGGTTGTTTGGAAAACTCCACCCACAGCAACACTAAACCACCAAAAACAAACAATTAAAACAAAAGAAATTTTTTATATGGACCTGCTTGATATAAACTTGAAAAGAAAATTTACCAGTGACTTGATGTCATAACAGCTTTGAATTTTTTGTGCTTGTTACAGCATGTTGAAGTTCCAATACCCACTCCAAATAAAGATGAAATATTGCTTAAACTGGACGCAATTAGTCTAAACCCAGTTGACTGGAAAATACAGGAAGGGGTGCTTCGTC
This sequence comes from Gossypium hirsutum, assembly GCF_007990345.1. Lineage (NCBI taxonomy): Eukaryota > Viridiplantae > Streptophyta > Magnoliopsida > Malvales > Malvaceae > Gossypium > Gossypium hirsutum. Next base: position 15,529,498 of record NC_053430.1, read on the forward strand.
CATTTTTACCTAGAAAATTCCCCTGCATACCTGGTAGTTTATATATTTTGTTCTTTTCACTTTTTCTGTCTTGAAATTTTCTTGAGAATTTTTTTTGTCAATGATGTTTGAACCGGATCAGACTGGCCAGTTAGACTAGGAATAGGCCAAGGTATTGATCCGGAGAATGACTTTGAATAGATACGGACCAGTTGAACCGACGGTTGGATTGGGAACTAGTCGAGGTATCAGTTTAGAGAATGACTTTGAACTAGTTTGGATTGAGAACCAGTACTGGCCGGTTCAACAGATTAAAAAACCAGTTGAACCGAGTATTTTGAGTTTTTTAGTTTTTTTTTTAATTGAACCAATCGAATTCATCAAACCAGCGAACGAGTGGCCTGATTTCTAAAACACTATTGTTAAGTATATCTCAAGTTACGTGAGTCTTCACAATCTGTTTTTGTTGTATTACTATGTTGAATTCCCTAGCAGGGCTTTCTGAAAAATTTACTTAGTATCTGCCGGATTATTCAACTTGTAATCTAATTTGCGTCGATTTACATTGTGGAGTTTGCTTTAGTGGTAACTATTGATGGGAAAAGAATGTGTCTATTTAACTCAAGTTATCATTAAAGGACAGAATTTGTCTATTTGTTAAGGCATATCCTTTTTCTATAATTAACCAACATAATAATAAGCTGGTTGGCAGGTCTCTTAGTTTAAGCAATTGTGGTTATTGATGGTAATTTTGGCACCCTCTTGTCATGGAAGATTTGATATCTTAAATATATTTTTTTTGCAGCTAGTGATGTAGCAGGAGAAGTCGTAAAGATTGGACCAGGAGTTACAAATTTCAAAGCTGGGGATAAAGTTGTAGCCATGCTTCATCATTTTGTAAGTTCTAGTTCTCATTCTTAATCCCCCCCTCCCCAAGTCAGCATAAAAAGTCTGGCCAGTAGGCTTAGTTTTCAGAATCAGATAGGTGGTTGAACTGATGATACCACCATTTTGATTAAATAATTAATTAAAAAATATATAAAATATAAAATATAAAATCTGATTTAAGTGGTTCAACCAGTCCGTATTGATTCCTGAGTCAAAAGGTTCAAAGCCTTCTTCCGGATAGGTACTCTAGCTGGATCTTTGTCCAACAGTCCGATCAGCTGGTCTAATCTGGTTCAAACAATCTTGCCGGCATGTCATTAATCATTCTGAGAACAATCAGAAAGGAGATTTCTTCTTGAAGAGTGGAAGAATCACCAGTATTTTACTAGCTTAATGGATCACAATTTGAAAAATAGTCAATGATATTTGTATTTTTGGTATTAGCTCGAGTAATTAATTGGGCGTTGAGCTTGGTAGGACTTTAGGCAACAATTCTTGAGGTAAAATATGGATCTCCTCATGGCCAAAAGATCAACTTTTGAATCCAACAATGATGGAATGCGCGTAAATTGTAGCCCCATAAAAAGAAATTCTAAGGACTGGTGCTACATTTTTTGTTCTAGTAAACCATGTTGGTCTTCCAATGAGTGATCTTGATTAGCTTAGCCATGAGAACCGCTTAGAATTGACCTGCTTGCCTGTTTGGATTAATCGGTATCGTGTTTAGAATGCAACCATCCTTTGTCTATGTGACTATCATTACTCTCATTATGTGGCCATTTGGCTGAGAGAAACTTAGATATCCTTACTGCAGTCCAGTGGTTCAGTGAATTTATCTTCTATTTATATTATCAACGAATCAGTATCAGTTATGTCGATTGCTATGACTCTCTTCTATAATGAATTATATTTACAATGATAGACCGGAGGTGGACTAGCTGAATATGCTGTGGCTAAGGAGAATCTGACAGTTGCAAGGCCACCAGAAGTATCAGCTGCCGAAGGTGCAGGTTTGCCTGTTGCTGGTCTCACAGCTCACCAGGCACTCTCCCAGGCAGCTGGGGTCAAGCTTGACGGAAGTGGCCAGCAAGTAAACCTCTTGATTACTGCTGCTTCAGGTGGTGTAGGTCATTACGCAGTTCAACTAGCAAAGCTTGGAAACACACATGTAACAGCCACTTGTGGGGCTCGTAATCTGGATTTTGTCAAAAGCCTTGGAGCAGACGAGGTTCTTGACTACAAGACTCCCGACGGGGCAGCTCTGAAAAGCCCTTCGGGTCGCAAATATGATGCAGTGATCCACTGTGCAGCGGGCATTCCTTGGTCTACCTTTGAACCTAATCTAAGTTCAAATGGGAAGGTAATCGATATAACCCCTGGTCCTAGTGCTTTCCTAACTTTTGCTATGAAAAAGCTTACTTTCTCAAAGAAGAAGCTGGAACCACTCTTTGTGTCACTTAAGAAGGAGAACCTCAATTATCTCGTTAACTTGGTGAAAGACGGGAAGCTTAAGACGGTAATCGATTCGAAGTATCCCTTAAGTAAGGCTGAAGAAGCATGGGCTAAGAGCATTGATGGTCATGCCACTGGTAAGATCATTGTGGAGCCTTAGTCTATAAAATATTACTTTATTAGACTAACTGCAGTTATAAGCAATTAAAACAATAAACAGCGATGCTTGGAGGTCATGTTGCTTGTATGGATAATTAGGATTTGTGGACTTTGAAAATTATGTTTATGAAATGTATCATGTATGGCTAATATTACATTTTGGTTGCAAAATTTTCTTAATATGTTGTAAGCTCTGTATTCACAAATTAGCTCTTCTTTTGTGTGGTTCCTACATTTCCTTGCTTTTTGGTTTGACAATTTCAACAATGAAATGTGATTATGTTGGACTTGTATGCTTTTTCTTATTAGTTCATATTTGAGGTTTGAATTGTATGTATTTTAACTATGTTCATATTTCAATTTTTTAATTAAAGTTTTGCTTATAAATTTGTTTTTATGTAAAAATATTTAATAGTTCAAAATCTTTTTTGAAAATATGTGTTAATTATATGAATAAGTGAATATTTTAATATTTATAGGGATAAATATTAAATTTATACATAAATATTGATTAAACTTATAATTTGATACATAAATTTTTATTTGGTGTTATTATATAAATAAAATTTAAATTGAGGTTCATATGTATTTATAAAACTTTGATTTATTTCAATTGTACATGTTTAAAAGAAATAAATACATACATTCTTTTGTCATATTGAATTAATATAATTGTGTGTGTAATATAATGTAAAGTTGTTTTAACTTGATAATGTAGTTATAAAATCAAAATTTATATATGACATTGCACATTGAATCAAAATTGAAAGAATTATTATTATATTGAAATTTATATCAACAAATGATTTTTAAATATATAATTAGGATATAAAAAATATAAAATATGAAATTGTGAGATAATAAAATGTATTAAAAATCGATAGAATTTTTATATTAAAATTTATATGAATAAATGATTTTTAAATATTTAATTAGGGAATAAAAATTATAAAATATGAAATTTTGAGATAATAAAATGTATTAAAAATCGTTGAAAATCAGTAATTATTGGCAAGGAGAAAAGTAGAGGTTTGAAATGGGACAAGCCGGCAAGTTTGATACAACGAGTAGAAGAAGAAATCAATTGTAGCACATTCAAGAAGTTATGATTGTAAAAAATAATTTACAATACATGAACTTATTTATACAATATAAATAATTTACAGAGAAATTCTCATATAAATATACAAACTTTAAAAATATATTTAATTTGATTATAGAATAATATATGAAATAATACAATATGAACTAATCCAAGGTGAAGGGAGAAAAATTTTGAAGGATAAAAATTAAATTTTAATTTTTAATAATTTATATTTTTATAATTTTTAAAAGATTAAATTAAATTTTTATCATTTTTAGAAGATTAATCTAATATTTTTATTATTATTTTAAGAGATTAAAGTATAATTTTACTTTTACTAATTTAAAATTTTAAAATTTTTAAAAAATCTAAATGACCAATTTCCTGTTTTAAGGGGTCGACTCCTGCTAGCTCTTTAGATCCATTACTGTACAATAACACACTTGGGTGAAAAATAAAATAAAATAAAACAATATTTTTCTTAAAATATTAATAATTATAAATAAAGTAACAAAAAGTTGAATGAAACTGATTCCTTTTTTCATGTAAGCGAATTTTATTTAAAATTTTGTTTATATTGTGAGTAGTTGCTAAAATTGTGAAAGTGGAAAAACCTTTTTTAACCTTTTTTTGTGAATTTATTAAAAAAATTAAAATTATTAAATTACATGTCTATCTTAATCAAAGCCATTTATTGTAGTATATTAACTTGATTTTTATCATTTTCTTGTCCTTCGATTAATTCATCCTCAAGTATCTATAATAACAGTTTAACATAATAATACATAAAAAGTATAGAAATGTAACCAAAGGTTTTCTGCGAATTTGTTGGAAGAGGGGTATACCCGTTAATTTAGCTAAATGCAGGCCTCATTTCCATGTCTGAAATTTCACTATAAAAACAACCCCTCAAAGCCCAATTATCTAATTGCAAAAGCTACATAATTTAATCACACTTTCTGGTCCTTCCCGCTTTCTCTTTTATCTTCTCAATTCTCAGTTACCTTCTTCATTCATTTTCTACTCACAACTGAAAATGGCTAAGAATACTATGATGCGTGCTGTTCAATATAACACTTATGGCGGAGGCGCCGCTGCTTTGAAAGTAATCTTCTTCATCCTTTTATTTGCTTGCTTTTTCATTTTTTTTTGTCTTTTTGTTAGCATTTTTTCTTATAATTTTCCGAGATCAAAAGTTAAAACAAAGTAAAAATGATCTAATTATGAATCTCATAACTCTATTTTATCAGAATTGAATTTAATTTAACAAAATTCGACATTATGAAAACTGGAAATTAATTCAGTTTCAACTACTGATTTTTGCTTCTTCTTCTCTCTTTTTTTTTCTTAAAATTGATTAACTATCGAGTTTTACTATTTCATTTTTGCCTAACTGTTGATCTTTAATGTCAGTTTTAAGGTGATGTTTGACAATATGAAGATGAACTTATTGGACTAACATCTCAGTTTTTTTATAGAAGAATATAAATAAATTAAAATAGAGGATTAATTTCCGAGTTTTTATAAGGTAGGAGTATAAATTCATAAAACGGTTAGAAATGGAGATTTGAGTCCAGATTGTTTATCTAGTGTGATTATATTGACCAAGGGAGAGTAAGAATGGATAATTAAAGAAAGGTTTTAAATTACTTTTAATTTACTAAGTAATATAGAAGTTCATATTGTTTATGCTTTTGGTGTTGATTTATGTAGGTATTATAGCAAAATAAAAAGTTGCTAAATCTGAAGCTTAGCTTAGTCATCTTTAACAATAATATCCGACGACTTCGGATTTCGAAACTTAATATATACAATCTTTCTCTTACGTAAAAAGATAAAAAAAAAGAAAAAAAAGTAGGCATTGAAAGCTTTGTTTGAGTCAAAGCTCTGAAATTCCAATTTGTATTGTGGAAGACAGAGAGGTCTATCCACTCGTTTGCAGTGAAACAACTTCATGATATCAAGGTGTATATTACCCTGCATGTGACTGTGGTGGTATCCTACACTGTAGGCATGGATGCATGTATGTATGCATGCATCTGTTTATGTATGTATGTATATGCTTTGTATTGTGGAAGGCAGAGAGGTCTATCCACTCATTTGCAGTGAAACGACTTAATGATATGAAGGTGCATGTTACTCCTGCATGTGGCAGTGCGTGCGGGCGTGTTGTTCAAAACTCCAAAAGGGATATGAAACTGAGAGGGTTCATGGTACAATTATAACATATATCTGAAAATGTATTTGCTGCAGCATGTTGAACTTCAAGTTCCTTCTCCAAAACAAGATGAAGTTTTACTAAAAATGGAGGCAACTAGTATAAATCCATTTGACTTGAGAATACAGAAAGGGATAGTGTGGCCATTTTTGCCTCGCAAATTCCCCCACATACCTGGTACCTTCCATTTATCTCTCCATCTGCAAACATTGCACTTCTCTTCAATGCCAATATTTCAAATGCCTATTTGGCTAAAGAATTTTTTGTTGGAGAAGGTATTGATGCAGCAGGAGAAGTCTTTGAGGTCGGATCAGGAGTCAAGAATTTCAAAGCTGGCGATAAAGTTGTGGCCGTGCTTTTCGTAAGTTGCCATTCTTATTCTTCCGGTCTATGTTATTCTGATTTGAGTGCGAGTATTTGTTACATGTTTGACAATATGTATCAGATAAGAGTATCAGATACGAATACGAGCTTCAGGGTAGCATGGTAATTCAATTTGGATAAATAGTTTATGGCATTTGTGCAACCCCAATAGTTCTTGAAGAAAAATCTGAACTTTTTAAAGCTTTTTCATATATTTGGAAGTCCCAAGGACTGTCGTGTCCCGTTACCTGTTCAAGTCTGTGTTCCACTTAAACTATTTGTTGGTTATTATTGGAACAACCCCAAAGCCCCAAACTTTTGTGCCGTATCTCTTTCGGTATTGAGTCGTATCATGTTTATAATGCAATCACCTTATTTACATGACTATCATTTCCGAGTAAGTGATCCTCAGACTTTGTTCGTTTAATAAAGGAGCTTTGTTTCATCTGCAATTTAGCATCGTTTTAAGTCATTGGCTATGGCAAATTATTACGAATATATATTGCAATGACAGAACATATGTGGAGGTGGACTGGCTGAATTTGCTGTGGCGAAGGAGAATTTGACAGTTTCAAGGCCTCCAGAGGTAACGGCTTTTCAAGGAGCAGTTTTACCGATCGCCGGCCTCGCAGCTCACGAGTGTCTCCTCCGTACTCCCGGGTTCAACTACGAAAAAACCGGCCAGCAACTAAACCTCCTGATTACTGCCGCATCGGGCGGCGTAGGTCAATATGCAGTTCAACTAGCAAAGCTCGGAAACGCACACGTGACAGCCACTTGTGGCGCACGTAATCTTGATTTAGTCAAGAGCCTCGGAGCAGACGAGGTTATCGACTACAAGACCCCTGACGGGGCAGCTCTCAAAAGCCCTTCCGGCCGCAAATACGACGCTGTAATCCACTGTGCAACCGGCTTTCCTTGGTCCACTTTCAAGCCCAATTTGAGCACAAACGGCAAAGTATTCGACATTACTCCTACTCCTAGGGTTTTCATGACTAACGCTTTACAAAAGCTTACCTTTTCAAAGAAACAATTAGTTCCATTGCTTATGACACCTAAGAAAGAGAAACTCGATTTTCTTCTTAATTTTGTGAAAGAAGGGAAGATTAAAGCCGTAGTCGACTCTATACATCCCTTAAGTAAGGCCGAAGAAGCATGGGCTAAAAGCATTGATGGCCATGCCACTGGTAAGATCATTGTAGAACCTTAAGTTTATGGAGATCTCAATTCATTATTTAATACAGGTGGTTTCAATGCAATAAAAATGATGAAATTTGAGTTTCATCATGTTGTAAATGATAGCTATGTATAATTAGGATTTATGAATTTTGTTTTAATGCAATAAATTTGATTTTTCTCTAAACTTACATAATTTATACTCTCCAACAGAGTTAGTATCATAAGTTGATTGAATATCAATTCAGCTGGACAAAGACGAAAAACACCTTTACTTTTCAAAGTAAATTATATTATTTTAAAAGTATTTTTATAGCAAAATGTACACAATATGATTTGGAACTTATACCTCATTAGTTTTTATATCTATGTTTTACCATTCAACCAAAACCTCATTAACTTTTACATAAATTTATTTATTTCTTACTTATATCGTGGTGTACCTTGATATAATTTTCTATTATATATAATCTTAATAGGCGGGGAGAATCAATTTATAATATTAACTTTTAATTTGTTATGTTTATCAAATAATCGAAATCTATTTAAAGTAAATAAATTAATGACTTGAAATTGGGCGCAACTTAATTTTAGACTTAATTAAGTTGATAACATACACTAAAATCTTGTATTCTCTTACTTGAAAAGAGATAGTTAACCCTTTCATCTATTAAGTAATTTTTTAATAATTTTTAAAGTTTTACGATTTAATTTTTTTATAAACATTTTCACGTTTCGTAAATTAAATATTTCTTTCAATATTTGTAAAATGCTTAATTTCTTAAAATATTATTCACATTTTAAGTAATGTACTTTAATGTTTTACGAATTAATTTCTTAAATATCGTTTCGAGTTTTAAGTAAGTTTTCATGTTTCAAGTAATTTTTTCATGTATTAATTAATTTTTCAATGTTTTACGAATTGTTGAATTTTCATAAAAAACCATTTCAAGTTTTAAGTAGCCTTTCATGGTGTTTCATCATTTTTTGATTTAAAGAAAAAATAAAAATTAACTTAATAAATTATTGATGTTGTAAATTAAATGGATGTCTATAACCCCTAATCATATTAAAGTAACAAAATTTTTTACTTCATTTATAATCAGGAGATCATTAAATGGAGTAATTAAGAAAATTTAGTTCATTAAATGTAATTGAATGTAAAGAAGCTTATAAATAGCACTTTGTAAGTGAAAATATGACTATGAAAATTTCTCTTGTATTTTCATCCACTTTTATTTATTGTTTTATTAATTTTTCTATAACACGTTATCAGCACGAGCTTTTACGAGTTCATAGTGAAGTTCACGTCATTTCGAATTTATATAATTTACCTGTATAACTCCCATTAAAATATACGGTATACGTATTTTCATAATTATTTTATTTTATTTTCTAGATGAAATATTTGCTTTGGATAACATTCGAATATTTATTTTTACAACTAAAATCTAATAATGATAGTTATATATACATGTTTTTTTTAAAAGAAATTTCAATTAATGTAATTTGTGTTAAGTTATTATTATGACTATTCCTCTTTATGTCAATATTTGACATGCATATTGTAGCGACGTAAAAATTTTTTTAGTTTCGCTTGGTCACTAATTGTGGCGATTTATTAAGCATTTGAAAACCAACTTTCGATTTTTTTAGCAAAGGGAGTCGCCACCGATCCTTTTTTATAGGTGTGATCGGATACCTAATAAAATTATTTTAAAACAAAAAGAAGGCCAAATTTAGGTCTACGTGAAAGTCCAGAGAAAAATTGGGGTTCAGAAGTCAGTTACGCGCGAGGAAGGTATTAGCACCCTCGCGACGCCCAAAATTGGTATCTCATAAACATGTGTTGACTTGATTTTCAAAAATACGAGTTCAATATAATATTTAATCGTGATCCGATTAAAAAATGAGAATTTTTAGTTTTCGATTTTTTTTTTAGAAAGGGTGTCCCGTTTTTTAACACAAGCCGACGAATTTCACCCAACATAGCGATGAAATCGATGGCTTAATATTAAATCGGTACATTGCCTTATTTTTGAAATTAATTAAAACATGAGAAAAAATATTCCTAAAGTGAGAAATTAAAAATAGATAAAGGACGCAAAAAAATGATATCATTAATGAAAAATATTAACATGGAATACTAGAATATTAGAATAACAATAATAATGATATTTGCAAAATAAAAACAAATCATGTACTAATAATAAAATAGGAAAAATGATATATTTGGTAATAATAATATAAAATAATAATATGTACATAAAAATACATATATATATGCATATAATAAAAGTATGTAATAATAATAATATCTACAATAAAAGAAAATATTAGGAAACGTACATAAAAAATATATACATAAAAAATTTACAACAATAATATAAAATAATGATATGTACAAATATATATACATATGTACATAAAATATACACTAATATAATAATAGTTATAATAATACTAGCAATAGTAATAATTTGTAATAATAATATATACACAATATGGTATTTAAAATATATATATGTATATATAATAGTATTTAAGAATATATACATAAGAAATATATAACTAATGGCATTAAAAATATATACATAATATATATAAAATACCTAAAAAAAAGAAGGGGAAAGAAGAGAGAAGGGAGGGGGAAAGGAAATCCGGCCAAGGGGGCCGGTCACCGGCCGATCGTCGGCCGCCGCCCATCACCGGCGCCGGCCACCGCCGGCCACCTCCCACGGTGGTCGGAAAAGGTAATTTTTTTCTTAACAATATATGTATATATAAAGAAAGAAAAAATAACACAAAAAAAGAAAGAAAAAATATTCGAAAGAAGAGGAAAAAAGAAAAAAATGCAACCTTTTTATTGATGTTTCTTTTGTGTTCAAAATTTAAAGGGATTTTTGTGTTTGTCTCATTTTTCAATCTTTGTAAAATCCCCCCTTTACATGATTTTTGAATGGCTTTTTATAGCCATCTTTTACATGATTTTCTATTATTTCTTTTTCTATTTTGTAGGTGGTGGTGGTAGACAATGGATATCAAAAATGGGAGGAAAAATGGGGCAAGTGGGAAAGTGGGTAAGTGGCTAGGGTTTCTTGGTTTTTTTTTTGGGTTAGGTTTTTTTTTGGGTTAGGTTTTTTTGGGGGGCTTAATGGGCTTTTGAATTGGGTTTAATATTTGGGTTTTGTAATGGGTTTGGGTAGATGTAAATGGGTCATGGGTTAAGGGTTTTAGTGGGTTTAGAGGTTTGGTTGGGTTTTGATATAATCGGGCCCAGGCAATTTGGGCTTCTACAGCTGCCCCTCTTTGCTCATTGTCGTGCAACGATAATAGAGCAAAGACTTTCAAGGAAGACCAAATTTGCCCGGTCTTGCTAGGTCTTGACTTGCTTTGGAACTCTTCTTGTTTAGTTAGTCCCTTTTCAGTCCACTGCATCTTGTAGCTTTGGTTCACTCCACTGCATCTTATGATATACGCCTTGTAGCTTCAATCTATTCCAATGTAACTTCAAGGATATGAAATTTATGGCTTCGACCTACTTCACTGTAACTTCAGAAAGGTGAGATCTACAACTTTAATCTGCTCTTCTATCGCTTCAATGAGATAAGGTTTGTGGTCTTTTCTTCTGTGACTTCAAAAAGGCAAGATCTGATGTCCTTGAACAACTCCACTGCAACTTTAAGGAGACAGAATCTGACGTCTTCAATCAGCTTCAATCTTTATTCTCTACTCGGCATGTGCTCCTGAGCTCAACTCATTTTTCGCAATATGAATTGACTCTCTAAAAACAGACATTAAAAACAGAAATCGAAAATAGCTCAGCGCGTGAGCCAAGGCTCAACTCACCTCTCGCAATATGAGTTGATTTTTTGAAACTTAACTTGAAAAGCAGATTTTGAAAATACCTCGATATGTGACTGGAGGTTCAACTCACCTCTCGCAATATGAGTTGATTTTTGAAAAACAGAAATTAAAAGACTCAACTCAACTCTCGCAGAAATTAAAAAGCTCAACTCACCTCTCGCAATATGAGTTGAATTTTTTTGAAAAAAACAGAAATTGAAAATAGCTCAGCACGTGAGCCAAGGCTCAACTCACTTCTCGCAATATGAGTTGATTTTTGAAAACAGAATTTGAAAAACAGATTTTGAAAATACCTCGACATGTGACCCGAGGCTCAACTCACATCTCGCAATGTGAGTTGATTTTTTGAAAAATATAAATTGAAAAAATACCTCAGTGTGTGATCTGAAGCTCAACTCACCTCTCGCAATATGAGTTGATTTTTTTGAAAGACAGAAATTGAAAATAGCTCAGCGCGTGAGCCAAGGCTCAACTCACCTCTCGCAATATGAGTTGATTTTTTTGAAAGGCAGAAATTGAAAAACGGAAATTGAAAATACCTCGGCGTGTGACCTGAGGCTCAACTCGCCTCTCACAATACGAGTTGATTTTTTTGACAACAGAAATTGAAATTACCTCAGCGTGTCTTGAGGCTCAACTCACCTCTCGCAATATGAGTTGATTTTTTGAAAAACAGAAATTGAAAAACGGAAATTGAAAATACATCGGCGTGTGACCTGAGGCTCAACTCGCCACTCGCAATACGAGTTGATTTTTTGACAACAGAAATTGAAATTACCTCAGCGTGTCCTGAGGCTCAACTCACCTCTCGCAATATGAGTTGATTTTTTTTTGAAAGACAGAAATTGAAAAACGGAAATTGAAAATACCTCGGCGTGTGACCTGAGGCTCAACTCGCCTCTCGCAATACGAGTTGATTTTTTTGACAACAGAAATTAAAAATACCTCAGCGTGTCCTGAGGCTCAACTCACCTCTCGCAATATGAGTTGATTTTTTGAAACATACGAAAAATTGACAATACCTCAGCGTGTCCCGAGGCTCAACTCACCTCTCGCAATATGAGTTGATTTTTTTGACAACAGAAATTAAAAATACCTCAGCGTGTCCTGAGGCTCAACTCACCTCTCGCAATATGAGTTGATTTTTTTAAACATACGAAAAATTGACAATAACTCAGCGTGTCCCGAGGCTCAACTCACTTCTCGCAATATGAATTGAATTTTGAAATAAAACATCAGAATACCAGAACATGTCATCTGGTGGAACTCATGTGTCTTTTCAGCTATCATCACATCTTCTTGCTCTACTGGAGTACCTGTATATGTCATGCATGATATTATCATGATATGCACATGTTTGTCTTAAATGCTTTTATGCCTACATGATTATGCAGTGCTCCTTAAGCATGCTTGTCGTATGTCCATTTAGCCACGATTGTTGAGGATCTGTGTTCATTGCTTTGATTCTCGACTTTCTCTTCAGGCCTTATACCTGTCTTCAAGCTTCAGAGTAATCGACGTTTCTCAGATATCACTCTTCTGCCCCCGATTGAACTTTGTTCTTACTTTGAGACTTTTGTGCTTATCAAATTTTCATCCAGGTAATGCTTAACATTTCTTTTGTTTAGAGTATGTCATTTCACCATTTATCATGTAAATAAACACATAATGAGATGCATGAAAAAGGTCAGATAGGGACAAAAATGATATTTAATATTCATCTATTTCAAATGTGGCAAACAAAGCAAGTTAACCAATGAGAGTAAAAAATGTCAAAAAGAAAGAAAGGATCGTATTCAACTGATACAAATGCTCTAGATATTCAACACATGAACTCTTTCTCGTTTCTCAATCAAAAATCTTTTCGAGCGCGGCTTCTTGCGTAGAAGATTTCGAGCTTTCAGAAATGCTTCAAATACTATAGCCTCACTGCTTGACCTATCGTTCGACCACCAGGTTTGTTTCATTAGGACGCCCTCTCGGGTTTTCATCCTAATCTTTTTGTACTAATCAAGACGCCCTTTTCGGGTTTTCGCCTTGATCCCCCTTTTTTTTTTTGAAGATGCCCTTTTCGGGTTTTCATCTTAAGCATAATATTTCTTCACAGCATCTGAGTTCACTGGATTCAACAACTCTTTCCAATCCATCTTGGTAAGGATCAAAGCTCCTCCTGAGAATGCATTCTTTACGACACATGGTCCTTCCCAATTTGGTGCCCATTTTCCTCGCAGGTCTTTTTGTATTAGGAGAATTTTCCTCAGCACGAGTTCTCCTTCATGGAATTCTCTTGGCCGTACCTTCTTGTCATGGGCTGTGATCATTCTTTTCTGGTACATTTGTCCATGACAAATTGCCCTAAGACGCTTTTCTTCAATGAGGTTTAGCTGATCATATCGAGCTTGTACCCATTCTGCTTCTTCTAACTTTGATTCCATTAAGACTCGTAGAGAGGGGATCTCAACCTCAATAGGTAGCACAGCTTCTATTCCATAAACCAGAGAGAAAGGAGTTGCTCCTGTAGATGTTCGCACAGATGTGCGATATGCATACAAAGCAAATGGTAGTTTCTCGTGCCAATCTTTATATGTCTCAGTCATTTTCCCAATGATCTTCTTAATATTTTTGTTGGCTGCTTCCGCAGCCCCGTTCATCTTTGGGCGATGGGGCGAGGAGTTATGATGATTTATTTGGAATTACTCGCACACTTCTTCCATCATCTTATTGTTCAGATTCATGGCATTATCTGAAATGATTCTTTGAGGCAAACCATATCAGCAAATGATTTCCTTTTTCAAAAATTTGCACACTGCAGTCTTCGTCACATTGGCAAACGAAGCGGCTTCAATCCATTTTGTGAAGTAATCGATAACCAAAAAAATGAATCAATGTCCATTTGAAGCTTTTGGAGAAATTGGCCCTATGACATCCATGCCCCACATAGAAAAAGGCCACAGAGAAGTCATGATATGAAGGGGTGAATTGGATACATGAATTTTATCACCTTAGATTTGACATTTGTGGCATTTTCTGGCAAAATTGATGCAGTCACTTTCCATTGTCAGCCAATAATAACCGAGTCTCATGATCTTTCTGGCCATATTGAAACCATTGGCATGCGTTCCGCAAATTCCCTCATGGACCTCTTCAAGTATTTTTCTAGCTCAACATCATCCACACATCTCAAAAGCATCTGTTCTTTTCCTCTTTTGTACAGGATGTCCCCATCAAGAACGAATCCTGCTGCCATTCTTCTGATTGTTCTTTTTTCATTCTCGTTTGCTTGTTCGGGATACTTTTGATTCTTGATATATTCTAAGACATCATGGAACCATGGCCGTCCATCTGTCACTTTCTCAATACTGAAACAATGTGCAGGGGCTTCATATATGCTCATTTGAAGAGGCATTATTTCTGTTTCCCAGTTTGCTTTGAACATTGAAGCCAAAGTGGCCAAGGCATCAGCCAATTGGTTTTCTTCTCGTGGGAGGTAATTAAAAGTTATTTCTTCGAATTCTTTAATCAACTCTGCCACTAGATCTCTGTATTTAACCAGTTTCGAGTCTCTCACTTCCCAATCTTCACGGATTTGGTAAATCACCAAGGCTGAGTCTCCGTATACCTCTAAAGCTTCGATGTTTCGTTCAATAGCTGCACGGAGTCCCATGATACATGCCTCATATTCCGCTATGTTATTGGTACAGAAGAAGCTCAGTCTTGCAGTGAACGGATAATGATTCCCGTCTGGTGATACCAGGATTACTCCAATTCCATGCCCTAAAGCATTTGACGCACCATCAAAGCACATCTTCCATGACTTCTCTTTTGATGACTCGGATTCTATTTCTGTGATGCATATTAAGTCTTCGTCTGGGAAATCGAATATTAAAGGCTCATATTTCTCTGTCGTTCGAGTTGCTAAGAAATCAGCTATTGCGCTCCCTTTTATCGACTTCTGACTTACATAGGCAATGTCATATTCCGAAAGGAGGATCTGCCATCGTGCCATTCTTCCTGATAGTGCCGGCGATTCCATCATGTATTTTATTGGGTCCAGCTTTGAAATTAGCCATGTCGTGTGATACAACATATATTGTCTGAGTCTCCGAGCTACCCAAACCAGAGTGCAACAATATTTCTCAATAGACGAATATTTTGCCTCATATTCAGTAAACTTTTTGCTGAGGTAGTAGATCGCTTTTTCTTTCTTTCCTGACTCGTCGTGTTGCCCCAGTACGCAACCCATTGAACTTTCGAACACAGTCAAATACAATATCAATGGTCTTCCAGGAGTTGGCGGTACTAGCACTGGAGGACTGGACAAATATTGTTTTATCTTATCAAAGGCCACCTGGCATTCCTCGTTCCATTCTCCCGGGTTATGTTTTCGAAGAAGCCGAAAGATTGGGTCGCATTGGTTGGTAAGTTGAGCGATAAATCGGGCGATGTAGTTTAATCTCCCTAAAAATTCTCTAACTTCCTTTTGCGTGCGCGGAGGTGGTGATTCTTGGATGGCTTTTATTTTATCTGGATCAACTTCGATACCTCTTTCACTGACAATGAAGCCTAGCAACTTTCCCGAGGTAGCCCCAAATGTACATTTGGCCGGATTGAGCTTTAGCTGGAACTTTCTCAGTCTGTCGAACAATTTCTTCAGATTCACTACATGCTCTTCTTCCCCTCAAAATTTAGCAATCATATCGTCGACGTAGACCTCTATTTCTTTATGCATCATGTCATGGAATAACGTCACCATAGCCCTCTGATATGTTGCTCCAGCATTCTTTAACCCAAATGGCATCACCTTGTAGCAGAATGTTCCCCACATTGTTACGAAGGTAGTTTTCTCCATATCCTCAGGGGCCATCTTGATCTGATTATACCCCGAGAATCCATCCATGAAAGAAAACAATGAATGTTTTGCTGTGTTATCCACCAACGTATCAATGTGTGGTAAGGGAAAATTATCTTTAGGACTTGCTCGATTCAGGTCACGATAATCCATGCACATTCGTACTTTGCCATCTTTCTTTAGTACCGGGACTATGTTAGCCACCCATTCTAGATATTTGAAGGCTTGTAGGAAGCCATCATCAAATTGCTTCTTGACTTCCTCTTTTATCTTCAACAACATCTCAGGCCTCATCTGTCTTAGCTTTTGTTGAATGGGCTTGCATTCTGGCTTTAATGGGAGCTTATGGACCGCTGCATCTTCATCCAATCCTAGCATGTCCTGATATGACCATGCGAGTACATCTTTGTACTCACGGAGCAAAGCTATCAAATTATGTCTGGTGCCCCCTGAAATAGAAGTCCTAATCTTCACTACTTGCTTCCTTTCTTCAGTTCCCAGATTTATTGTTTTAACAGATTCTTGATTAGGCAAAATCTATTTATCCTCTTGTTTCACCATTCTTAGCAAGTCAGGGGACGAGACATAGTCTTCAGCATTTTCTTCGACTTCAAATTCTCCTAAACAAACAGCCTTCTCAAAATCGATTTCAGGACTCGTAATGGGTTTGTTCATGCTGTTGATATCTGAGCACCTGAAAGTTGAATGGAAAAGGAAACTATAGAGGGGCATCCAAGTATTGGAACCAACAAACGAAATGTTATGGCATGGTATGAGGCAAATGTACAGATAGGCTATGAAATGAGGAGATGATTATGAAATTAGTGATAATGCGAAAGATCGTGATAAAATGCATCTTCATTGATATTCATTTAAATGATAAAGAGTGAATGCAAGCTCTTACAAAAGAGTTCTATTATATCTAAGGACACAATAGAGGGTTAATATTTGAGCATTACTCTGAAGACTTATAAACTACAAGAAGGTCCTCAGCAGTCCAATTGTTCAACATGAAACCAAGAGGACAATGGCGTATCATTGAAACATCTTTAATAGCCCCACTTCCTTTGTCAATGATATTTATACTGACATTTTGAAAACCCCTTTCAATTAAAAACAGCGTGCTTTGTATATTATCCTATCCGGGGTATATCATTCCCGCAGATGTAAATGTTTATGACAAAGGAGCGTATGTTATGGGCTCCCATTCTACTTCTCGGTCCAAAGTTCTCACAATCCTTCTCTCCTGATCTTTTTTCCACTGTTTTCTTCTTTGACGCATGTCCGGCTGGAACCCAAAATCGTATCGGGCCTTGTGATGTACTGGCTTTAGAGTCCTGACTATTCCTTATAAGTACCTTCCCAAACCTTTCCTTGCTCGGGCTCCCTTTCCTACAGTCAACTTGACACCCATCTTGGTATTTCTCGACAGTTTTGGCTCGGGAATTATGTTTCCCTCAATGATGAATGTGGCATTCACAAATTCAAGAGATCGGAAGGAACATTTCAGAGTGTCTTAACTCACTTCAATATATGGTGCGTCGGCAGAAATAGATGCTACAATATCTTCTTCTCCCTTGACAGTGACCAAACAGCCATCCATGAAAAATTTCACTTTTTGATGGAGGGATGATGGGACTGCTCCAGCAGAATGGATCCAAGGTCTTCCCAAGAGACAATTGTATGATGGTGTAATGTCCATGACTTGGAACTCAACATCGTATATGTAGGGACCCACTTCTAGAGGGATCTCGATTTTTCTCATAACTTCTCGTCTTGTTCCATCGAATGCCCTTACTGTAGAATGACAGGGCCTTAGATAGGATAAATCCATCGAAATCCTGGAAAGTGTGGCCAAAGGCATGACATTGAGTGCCGATCCATTGTCGATGAGCACGTTCGGTATTATATAGCCCTTACAACGGGTTGTGATATGCAATGCTTTCACTAAGCCTCTACCATTGGGCGGTATTTCATCATCACTAAAAGAAATAAAATTATCCGCATTCAAGTTGTTCATCCATCTATTCAATTTTTCAATGGATACATTTTTTGCCACATAAGCTTGATTTAACACTTTCAGCAGAGCGTTCCGGTGTGGTTCTGAATTCAACAGTAGAGATAATACCGAGATTCGTGCTGACTGCTTACTCAATTGTTCTACCACGTTGTACTCACTGTGCTTGATTAATTTTAAGAATTCCTGTGCTTCCTCCTCGTCCACAGGCTTTTTAGCTTCTTGTTCAGGCACAGTTTCATGCTCATCTTCGGTCCCGTGCATCGGTGCTTTTCCTTTCTGTTTCAAGTCACTGTTCTTCTTTATCTCCTTCGAATAACAACTTCCACTACGAGTGAAATGACCTACTTTCCCGACGCTTCCAGTCATGGCTTTAGGATTTTCATCTTCAGGTGTGACGATATTAACGTCATACTTCCATGGTACTGCTTTATTGTCCTTGTAAGGGAAAGGAAACGGTACTTCAATTATCATTTTTGGTTTCACCGGTTCCTTCCTTATATCGCAATAAATTACGAATGGTCGATCGGCACTATACGGACAACCTGACGATTGATTATCGGAGGTACATACTTCTTTCTCATTGTCCTTTCCTTCATTAATGATCTCAATCTCCTTATTATCTATCCGATCTTGCAGTAACCTTTTAAATTCCTCGCATGGTTGAATGTCGTGCCCTACAATTCTATGAAAATCACAAAAAACCTGACATTCTTTTCTGAGATTATCGTCGGGGCGACAGAGCAATCCATTCTTAACCAGTACCTCCCAAATTTTCTACAGAGGCGTCCTTATTTCTGAAACACATCTTCTGACTTGCCATTCATCTTCTTTCCCCACTGTGCTCACATTCCCTTCAGTATGGTTAGGGAACGGGTTACTATCGAATCGTAGGATACCCGCATCAATTAGACCTTGAACTCTCCTTTTAAAAGCTAGGCAATTTTCTGTGGAATGTCCCTGGTTTCCCGCATGGTATGCACAACTAGCGTTTGGGTCGTACCATTTCGGGTATGAGGTTTAAGGGGTGCCATGTAATAGGGAGATATCAATTGTTTCTCCAAGAGTTTTGGGTACAATTCCCCATACGACACAGGGATAGGAGTAAATTATGGCTTCTCGGGGTTAGGCCTTATTGGTCTTGGTTCGTTTCTGGGTTGGTTTTGAACTGGTGCAGTGTTTTGTGAAAAAGTGGTGACGGGTCTTTGGTTGTTCATGGCGTATACGGGGTAGGAGTGAGGTGGTGTTTGGTAGTAAGGGGTTTGAGGAGGATAATATAAATTTGGAGGTGGATAATTTCGAGGTCGGGGTTGATTTGGATATGGATTAGGGGCATAACGGTTTCTCATTCCCACCATGTGGGCTTTTGGTTCTTTCTTCTTCATAGGCGCTGCCCATTTTGAACCTTCTGAACCTTCCATTCTACCGCTCTTGACGGCATTCTCTATGAGCTCACCAGATATTACAATATCCGCAAACTCCTTCGTGGCACTTCCCACTAGTTTGTCATAAAACGGCGCCTTTAAGGTGTTGATAAAGAGAACAGTTATCTCCGTTTTTGTTAGTGGGGGTTCCACTTGGGCCGAGACGTCTCTCCATCCCTGCGCATACTGTCTGAAGGTCTTTGATGGCTTTTTCTCCATCATTTGCAAGGTCATCCGGTCTGGCACCATGTCTGATATATGCTTGTACTACTCGCAGAATGCAGACGCCAAGTCCTTCCAGGATCGAATCTTTCTCTACTAAGTTGGTTGTACCACCGAAGAGCTGACCCTGTTAGACTATCTTGAAAGCAATGTATAAGTAGCTTATCCTCGTTCACATAACCGGTCATTTTTCGACAGAACATGATGAGATGTACTTTTGGGCACCTTGTCCCATCATACTTTTCAAAATCAGGAGCCTTGAATTTCGGAGGCAAGATTAGATCAGATACTAAACTGAGTTCTTTGGCACCTAGTGCGGAGAAGACTTCAGTGCCTTCTATTACTTTGAATCTTTCCTCTAGACTTCTATATTTTGCATCATGATTATCCAATTTCAACTTGGCTACCTCTGTTGGGTCGTCCAGATCTGGAACTAGTGGATCAGCAGAGCTTGCCCCTGGGTTTGACACGAATATTCCTTTCCCCAGATTAGTGGGTGGAGCAGGTGGCATAGGTCGTTGTTCCAAGACTGTGGGTTCCCCTTGAGTATACCCTCTTTGTGTTGTATATGCGGGTGGTGGAGTGAATCCTGGGGGATAGAGTGGATCCTGATCGTAGTGAATTCTTGACTGAGGTTCCATAACATCGGGGTTCTGCACGGGTCCTTTTCCTTTGACCAAAGTTGTCATCATCTCCATCATTTTGGCAATCTGATCTCTTTGCTCGAGTGATTCCTCTCGAGATCTCACCATTAGGTCTCTCGTTTCTTGTTGCGATTTGGCCAGTTGCTCTTGTAATTCCTTTTGAGCCCTTTCCATCCTTTCAATTCTCTCATTGAATTCAGCCTCCATTACTCTAGCTTGTCGGCGCGTTTTATACGGATGACGTGGTTCCAGTCTTGTGGTATTACAACTGCGAATTATATATTTTATCTTCAGCGACCGAGTATGGGATATGCAATGTATGAATGAATGCATGAATGTCAAATGAATGTCAGTCATGAATGAATATGCAAAAATTTGGTGTTAATTTCAAGATAGCCCTTATTTAGGCATTTCCTTAATCAAAGGAGTATTACACAACGTTTCGGTCACTCGTATAATTGACTCCTCCATCAGAAACCCATTTTTGGCAACCAATCTCTAATCAACACCTTCCTAACAAGATGCCTTTGATGCATGATGAAAAATAGAAATACAGACAAACAACCTTGGTTAGCATAACACATATGAACAGAGAAAAACTATGGAAAATCTAACAAATTAAGCTCCTTGGTCCAATGGACTCAATTCCCTTGCATAGAAAGCGTAAATGTAAAAGAAGCAGAAGGTAAGATGTGTTTTTCCGGTGTACTTATTTCGGTGACTAGTAAACGGACAAAGGTTAGGCATGGCTCTAGTTAGGTGGCTCGTACAGTTCACTATATGCGGTTTTGGCTCTAGATAGATACTCGAATTGTCCATACTATCATCTACTAAGATTAGTATATAGCCTCAGTCATTGCCCATCATAGGCTCACGAGTTCAATTCGAGGGATTACATTTACTTATGCCTATGCGGAGGGACAAGTTAACTCACGAAAGCATAAGTCATATGTAACCCGAAAGTATTCACTAGCCTGTGCGGAGGGACGAGTTAACTCACGAAGGCGTAGCATTTACTTTCACTTAAACGGACGGAGCCCGGGTAGAGAGCTCATGTTATGCGAAAATGCAAGTGCACGGTGTGTGGGGAAAAACTCATAAACCTTTACGTTTTACTTAAAAAACTAAACCAAAACTAAAATCACAAAAATTTAAAGTTGAAAAACAACCGGATAAAACAAGTTAGAATATATACAACACGATGCAAATGCATGATTTTTTGAAAACAAAAAATTTGAGGATCACGACTAAATGTTAATTTGAACAAGGAACTTTGAAAATTTTGACAACGCGAGTTTAATTCGACTCGACTCGCAAGTTTGGTCCCCAGTGGAGTCGCCAGCTGTAGCAACGTAAAAATTTTTTTAGTTTCGCTTGGTCACTAATTGTGGCGATTTATTAAGCATTTGAAAACCAACTTTCGATTTTTTTAGCAAAGGGAGTCGCCACCGATCCTTTTTTATAGGTGTGATCGGATACCTAATAAAATTATTTTAAAACAAAAAGAAGGCCAAATTTAGGTCTACGTGAAAGTCCAGAGAAAAATTGGGGTTCAGAAGTCAGTTACGCGCGAGGAAGGTATTAGCACCCTCGCGACGCCCAAAATTGGTATCTCATAAACATGTGTTGACTTGATTTTCAAAAATACGAGTTCAATATAATATTTAATCGTGATCCGATTAAAAAATGAGAATTTTTAGTTTTCGATTTTTTTTTAGAAAGGGTGTCCCGTTTTTTAACACAAGCCGACGAATTTCACCCAACATAGCGATGAAATCGATGGCTTAATATTAAATCGGTACATTGCCTTATTTTTGAAATTAATTAAAACATGAGAAAAAATATTCCTAAAGTGAGAAATTAAAAATAGATAAAGGACGCAAAAAAAATGATATCATTAATGAAAAATATTAACATGGAATACTAGAATATTAGAATAACAATAATAATGATATTTGCAAAATAAAAACAAATCATGTACTAATAATAAAATAGGAAAAATGATATATTTGGTAATAATAATATAAAATAATAATATGTACATAAAAATACATATATATATATGCATATAATAAAAGTATGTAATAATAATAATATCTACAATAAAAGAAAATATTAGGAAACGTACATAAAAAATATATACATAAAAAATTTACAACAATAATATAAAATAATGATATGTACAAATATATATATACATATGTACATAAAATATACACTAATATAATAATAGTTATAATAATACTAGCAATAGTAATAATTTGTAATAATAATATATACATAATATGGTATTTAAAATATATATATGTATATATAATAGTATTTAAGAATATATACATAAGAAATATATAACTAATGGCATTAAAAAATATATACATAATATATATAAAATACCTAAAAAAAGAAGGGGGAAAGAAGAGAGAAGGGAGGGGGGAAAGGAAATCCGGCCAAGGAGGCCGGTCACCGGCCGATCGTCGGCCGCCGCCCGTCACCGGCGCCGACCACCGCCGGCCACCTCCCACGGTGGTCGGAAAAGGTAATTTTTTTCTTAACAATATATGTATATATAAAGAAAGAAAAAAACAACACAAAAAAAAGAAAGAAAAAAATATTCGAAAGAAGAGGAAAAAAGAAAAAAATGCAACCTTTTTATTGATGTTTCTTTTGTGTTCAAAATTTAAAGGGATTTTTGTGTTTGTCTCATTTTTCAATCTTTGTAAAATCCCCCCTTTACATGATTTTTGAATGGTTTTTTATAGCCATCTTTTACATGATTTTCTATTATTTCTTTTTCTATTTTGTAGGTGGTGGTGGTAGACAATGGATATCAAAAATGGGAGGAAAAATGGGGCAAGTGAGAAAGTGGGTAAGTGGCTAGGGTTTCTTGGTTTTTTTTTTTGGGGTTAGGTTTTTTTTTGGGTTAGGTTTTTTTGGGGGGGCTTAATGGGCTTTTGAATTGGGTTTAATATTTGGGTTTTGTAATGGGTTTGGGTAGATGTAAATGGGTCATGGGTTAAGGGTTTTAGTGGGTTTAGAGGTTTGGTTGGGTTTTGATATAATCGGGCCCAGGCAATTTGGGCTTCTACACATATTATTATTTAGCAAATTTGGTATATATAATTGAATTATTTTACGATTGAGAATACTTATTATTTTAATAATAATTTTTTTTATTTTGATTCAAGTGATTATAATGTCAAATCTTGCTAAACTTGAATTTGCGGCCTTAGACATCTCAGGCAAGAATTATTTGTTATGGGTGTTAGATGCTGAAATTCACCTAGATGCTAAAGGTCTAGGAAATACTATATTAGCTGATAAAGAAGCATCTAATCAAGACAAGGCAAAAGCAATGATTTTCATCCATCATCATCTATATGAATGATTAAAAGTGGAATATCTCACTGTGAAATACCTTCTTGAGTTGTGGAAAAGTTTGAAAGAAAGATTTGACCATCAGAAAACTGTGATACTCTCTAAAGCTCGTTATGATTGGATGCATTTACGGTTGCAAGATTTTAAGACTGTAAGTAAATACAATTCAGAACTTTTCAAAATTAGTTCTCAACTAAAATTATGTGGAGAAAACATAATTGATGAGGACTGGTTAGAGAAAACATTTTCAACCTTCCACGCTACTAATGTGCTCTTGCAGCAGCAGTACCGTGAAAAAGGTTTTAAAAGGTATTCTGAATTGATTTCATGCCTTTTGGTGGTTGAACAAAATAATGAGCTATTGATGAAAAATCATGGAATTCGTCCCACTGGTTCTGCTACATTCACTTCACCATTCCCTGAAGTGAATGTAGCAGTACACAATAATTATGAAAATAGAAAATATAGAAGTCGCGACCGTGGTCGTGGACGTAGTGAGGGACGTGGTCGAGGACGTATTAGTAATCGTTATCATGGTGGTCATAACAATGATACTTCTAACCACCAGAAAAAGAATAACAATGAAAGAAAAGATTATTGAGAATATATGCTACCGATGTGGCATGAAGGGGCATCGGTCACGTACTTGTCGTACGTCTGAGCATTTAGTGAAACTTTATCAAGCATCCATTAAAAGGAAGGAAAAGCATTTGGAGACAAATTTTATATCCCAAAATGATGAAATAGAGGCAAAAGATGAAGATATTCACTATAATACTAAAACTGACCATGGCTACGAGGATGATAAATTTAATGACCTTAATAATATAACTCACCTAGATGTGGCAGGTTTATTTGAGAATCATTAGAAAAATTGATGTTATTTTGACATTTTTATGTTGTTTTAAGTATATTTTATTTTCTTGCATAAAGAATAATTTATATACTTAATAAATATTTGCAATGTTTCTCATATTATATTTTGTTTGTTTTTATGAAGAATATGAATATTCAACAAAATTTCGATGAACCCAAAATCAATGAAGATATGTGTCTTGTAGATAGTGCTACAAAACATATGATACTCAAAGATAAAAAATATTTTTCTCATTTGACAATGAGTAATGCTCATGTTAATACAATACCGGGTAGTTCAAAACTTATTGAAGGTTCTGGAAGAGCTATTATATTATTACCTAAAGGTACAAAATTTATCATTGATGATGCTTTATATTCCACTAAGTCTCAAAGAAATTTATTGAGTTTTAAAGATATTAGTCTTAATGGATATCATATTGAGACTATGAATGAGAAAAATATTGAATATCTATATATTACAGATGTTGAATGTGGAAAGAAATATATTTTGGAAAGCCTACCTGCTTTTTCATCAGGTTTATATTATACACATATTAATGCAATTGAGTCACATGTTACTACAAACCAGAAGTTTTTAGAACCACATACTTTTACTATTTGGCATGACCGATTAGGTCATCCTGGATCTATTATGATGTAAAGAATCATGAAGAATTCAATTGGACACTCATTAAAGAACCAAAGATTCTTGAATTCAAGGATCTATCTTGTATCGCTTGTTCTCAAGGAAAATTGATTATTAGACCATCACTAGCTAAAGTTGGGATTAAATCTCCAGCATTTTTGGAACGTATTCAAGGTGATATATGTGGGCCCATTCATCCACCATGTGGACCATTTAGATATTTTATGATATTAATAGATGCATTTAGTAGGTGGTCACATGTGTGCTTATTATCAACTCGCAACCTGGCGTTTGCGAGACTACTTGCTCAAATAATTCGATTAAGAGCACAATTTCCAAATTATGCAATCAAAACTATTCGTCTTGATAATGCTGGAGAGTTTACATCCCAAGCTTTTAATGATTATTGTATGTCAATTGGAATAAAAGTTGAACATCCTGTAGCTCATATTCATACACAAAATGTTTTAGCTGAATCATTTATCAAACGCCTCTAACTAATAGCTCGGACATTGCTTATGAGAACAAAACTCCCTGTTACAGCTTGGAGATATGTTATTTTGCATGCAGCAGCACTTGTGCGCTTAAGGCCAACAAGTTATAATAAGTACTCCCCATTACAATTGGCTTTTGGTCAGGAGCCAAATATTTCCCATCTTAGAATTTTTGGATGTATAGTATATGTTCCAATTGCTCTACCACAACGCACAAAGATGGGTCCTCAAAGGAGGTTGGGAATATATGTTGGTTATGAATTTCCTTCTATAATTAAATCTGTTGAACCATTAACTAGAGATTTATTTACTGCACAATTTATTGATTGTCATTTTGATGAAACAACATTCCCAACATTAGGGGAAGAGAAAATACAACTGGTAAAAAAAATTACATGAAATGAATCATTATTATCTCAATTAGATCCTCGTACAAGTTAATGTGAATAAGAAGTTCAAAGGATTATACATTTGTAAAACATTGCCAATCAATTGCCAGATTTATTTACTGACCTAAAGAGAATTACAAAATCTCACATACCAGCTGAAAATGCTCCAATATTAATTGATATCCCAATAAGACAAATTGTTAGTACAAAAGAAAGTAATCCACGCCTGAAGCGTGGAAGGCCAATCGGTTCCAAAGATAAAAATCCTCGTAAAAGGAAATGATCAATTATTCAAGATGGTAATATTGTGGAGGCAAGCGCCCCAAAAGAGGCCAAAGATATAACTAATCAAAAAAACCCTAAAAGAGGTTCAGGTACCTCAAAATGGTGATAACGAATAAATCTCAATAAGTTATGTTACTTCAGGAAAAAGATGGAACCGAAAAAATATAGTTGCCTACAACAATTTTGCTTATAATGTTGCTATTGAAATAGCAAAAGAAAATGAGGATCCTGAGCTTAAATCTATTGAAGAATGTAGAAATAGTAAAGATTGGCCAAAATGGAAAGACGCAATTCAAGTAGAATTAAATTCGCTTTCTACACGTGAGATTTTTGGACCTATAGTCCAAAAACCTAAATATGTAAAGCCGGTAGGATATAAATGGATATTTGTGCGAAAACGAAATGAGAAAAATGAGGTCGTAACATATAAATCACGACTTATAGCACAAGGATTTTCGCAAGGACCCGGCATTGATTATGAAGAGACATATTCTCCTGTGGTGGATGCAATCACGTTTAGATACCTTATTAGTCTGGCAGTATGTGAAAAACTTGACATGCGTCTAATGGATGTTGTTACAGCCTATTTTATGGTACACTTGATAGTGAAATTTATATGAAAATCCCAAAATGATTTAAAATCCCTGAAGGATATAGAGTTTCTCGAGAAAATTGCTCAATCAGATTAAAGAAAAGTTTATATGGATTAAAACAATCTGGACGTATGTGGTACAATCGTCTTAGTGAATATTTATTAAAAGAAGGTTGTAAAAACGATCCAATCTGCCCATGTGTTTTTATAAAAAGGTTTGAATCAAACTTTGTAATAATTTCTATTTATGTTGATGATATAAATATTATTGGAACCCCTGAAGAGCTTCAAAATACAGTAAATTATTTAAAGAAAGAATTTGAGATGAAAGATCTTGGAAAAATAAAACTTTGTCTTGGCCTGCAGATCGAGCATTTAAAAGATGGAATCCATGTCCATCAGTCAACTTATACGAAAAAGATCTTAAATAAATTTTATATGGATAAAGCACATCCATTAAGTACCCCGATGGTTGTATGATCGTCAGATGTGAATAAAGATCAATTTCGTCCTTGTGAGAATGATGAAGAGTTTCTTGGTCCTGAAGTACCATATCTAAGTGCCATAAGAGCATTGATGTATCTTGCAAATAACACAAGACCTGATATAGCTTTTGCTGTAAACTTGTTAGCAAGATTTAGTTCTTCTCCAACACGTAGACATTGGAATGGAATTAAACATGTATTTAGATATCTTAGAGGGACCATTGATATGAGGTTATTTTATTCAAATGATTCAAAATTTCTATTAGTTGGTTATGCTAATGCTGGATATTTATCGGATCCACATAAAGGTCGATCTCAAATGGGATATTTATTTACATGTGGAGGTACTGCCATATCATGGCGTTCGACAAAGCAAACATTAGTTGCTGCCTCTTCAAATCATGTTAAAATAATTGCAATGCATGAGGCAAGCCGAGAGCGTGTTTGGCTAAAGGTTATTAACCCAACATATCCAGAAGATATGTAATTTGCCTTTATAGGAAAATATGCCAACTATCTTATACAAAGATAATGCAGCATGTATAGCTCAATTAAAGGGTGGTTATATCAAAGGTGACAGAACAAAACATATTTCATCAAAATTATTCTTCACTCATGATCTTGAGAAGAAATGTGACATAGAAGTTCAACAAATTCGTTCTAGTGATAATTTAGCAGATCTTTTTACCAAGGCATTGCCAACTTCAACATTTGAAAGACTACGAAACAAGATTGGAATGCGTCGACTTGAAGATATAATGTGATGTCGTCATTAAGGGGAGTCAAAAATACATTATACTCTTTTCCTTTAACCAAGGTTTTGTCCCATTGGGTTTTCTGGTAAAGGTTTTTAACGATGCAACTTGTAATAGGAGATTGTGTACTTTTTTTCCTTCATTAGGTTTTTATCCCACAGGGTTTTTCCTAATAAATGTTTTAATGAGGCACGTTCTTATTTAAAAGACATCCAAGTGGGAGTGTTGTAAATTAAATGGATGTCTATAACCCCCTAAGCATATTAAAGTAATAAAAATCTTTACTTCATTTATAATCAGGAGATCATTAAATGGAGTAATTAAGAAAATTTAGTTCATTAAATGTAATTGAATGTAAAGGAGCTTATAAATAGCACATTGTAAGTGAAAATACGACAATGAAAATTTCTCTTATATTTTCATCTACTTTTATTTATTGTTTTATTAATTTTTCTATAACAATTGAAAAAATATATGGAAATTTTGATTTTGAAAACTTAAAACTTTATATAAAAATAAGAGTCTCACTGAATTATTTGGCTAAATGTGATTAAAAAATAATAATTTTGAGTTTGCATAAAAAATTATATTAAAATTGAAGTTCAAAAATCGATTACGAAAAGTTTTAGAAACATTCAAAATTGATACATTGTTAAACACGTATTATTTTAATTTTAAAAATACGAGTTTAATTCATTGTTTAAATGTAATATGAAGACACAAGAATTTATCAGCATTTCTTTTAGAGTAAATCACATTATATTTAAAAACAAAACCTTCTTATACTACCCTACTACACAAGCAGGGACGATGCTGGGTGGTAGGTTCTCCACATCCTAAAATGAAAAGTTTTAGTTTTATTCTATTAAAATTTATAAATTTTAAATTTTAATTTAATACATGATAAAATTGTATTTTTATCTCTAAAAATAATAAATTTTTATTTTAAATCTTTAAAAATTTATAAAAATATAAATGATTAAAATAATAAAATTATATTTTAATTGAATTAATTGGTTTCTTTACATAATAACACAAAGTTCAAGTTATTATTATAATTTTTTGAAGTATAATAAATGCAATAGAATAAAAGTAAAAATATAAGCGATTGATCTAAAATTCACATATCACAATCTCACGTAAAGAAATCAAAGATTTAATAATTATGATATAAAAGACTGAAAATATATCATAATTATGATATATCAAAGATTTAATAATTTATTTCACGCCCATCTTTGGGCATGGGCAAAATGCCTTTATGCCACAGGACACACACACAAAATATCTTTTAGATTATTTAAAAGTTATTTTTTAAAATTATTAAATACCCAAATGAAACAGACATTTTAAGTTGTAAAATACTTTTTTATTTAGTTTTGTTTATGGTGGGTGAATATTTGTTTAAATAAAATATTTAATAATTTTTTAATATATTTAAATAACTTACAGCATGTTTAGTTGGGGGCTTAAGAATAGATTTCAGCCCAATTCGACGGGCCCACCACTAAACATTAGTTTGGTTGGGTGTAATGTTATTAAAGCCCGAATCTATTCAAGGCGTATTACAGAGAAAATGTTAAATAGCCATTCCGTTCTCTCACCACTGAATAGTCATTCGTTCCCGTGTGAAGTAAAAATTGTTCCCCCTTTTCAATTTTAGTCCTCACCTCTAACAGAGAATGAAGAAGCACTAGAGCCATCATCTTCTCCCTTAGTTCACAGGTAACTTTCTTTTTTTCTCATCTCTATGTTTCCCTTTTTCCATTTGATTGTAGAAAATACCTAGGCCAATCTATTATTCGTTCCTTCTTTTTTTTTTCTTCACCTTTTAAGCCAATAAAACCCTTTGGTTGCAGAGTTGCAAAACTTTTTTTTTTAGCTTTTTCACTGCATTTCTCATTTCCCCTATATGAACTTTTTGGTAGTTAGAGTCATCAAAAAGGAATCAAGAAATATCGGAATGGGGAAATTTGGGACTTCGAGGACGAAGTGGTGGTGGCAGCGTCGACGGTAATTTCACTCCCCCTCTCTGAATTTTTTTCTATTTATTGTTATTTTTAAGCTTAGGGTTCTCATCTTTGTTTTTCTTAGTTGGAAGCCAAAGACAATAAACTTTTCATGCATTTAACAGAAATAGTTTCATATTCGAATAATTAAAGCACGAAGATTAACATTTTGTGAAGAAGAAAAAAAACAAAGGCAGTATTTTGCTTTTATTGGCAGCATGATTATGTGAAAATACTGAAGTTGTTTCTTCATTAGAAACTTCTAAAGAACTAGTGAAAAAGAGGATTAGATAGTGCATGGAATGCATTTTGATATTTGATTATGGTTACACGAATTATCATTCATTTGGGGATCATCTCTAGGAAGATCTTTTCAGCTTGTGAAAGCAGGTGTGTATGATGTCCTGCTTTGAGGTCAAGATCTCGACAGCCTGTTAAGCATTACAAGAAATTATTGTCTGAAATATTCCCCAAGTCTCCTGTGAGTATCTACTCTCTTTTTTTTTCTTCTTTTTGGATTATACATTTTGGTAATAGTGGTCTTGGTGAAACTAGAGAGGAAATCTTTGTACATATTTGGGTTTTTGGTGATGGCTATTTAAGTTAGCTTGCTTTTGAGTACTTTAATTTTTAATGTGGGGATATCAATAAGGAATATTTGATCCTGCAATATGCCAATAATGTCTGCTAGAGTTTTTCTTTTTGAATCGGCGCTAGATTGTTACTGTGATTGTGGCTATTCAGTTGGTTACTCGGACTCACCTGTGAGTGCCGGATACAAGTATGTGTCTTGTAAAGATATGTTCAATTTTGACATAAGTTTTTCATGTATTTGGAGATTCATATCCTACACTCATATTCATGCAAAATAAAGAATTAAGCTACATAGCTGCCTAGAGTTCTCAGCTTTGACTCTAATGCCATTTGAGTACTATAATTTCACAAATAGAATAAAAATACACTCCTCTATAGTTGGTTTTTATACTTTAAAAGAAAAAAAAAACTTATTCTTTGGTTGGATCTTGGAAGTAACTAAAGATTAAGCAAAATTGTTAGATGCAGTTAATTAGCAGTTCAGTTGGTGCATTTCTGAAGAGTCATTGTTCATTTTCTATTAGTTCATGCCATTGTTTTAGATGTCAATTTTCTGTACATTACAGAAACTGTGGCCAAGGAAACATTAGATCAAGTTATGGCAGATGCACTTTCAAAATCTGGTTTTACTCAATCTGCAGCATACATTTCATGTCTTTTTTTCGCAATGGCATTTTAAGGATGCCTTTTTTTTTTCTTATTCCTAGAATGCTTACAAGTTATGACTCTTTTCGTGTACTAGAATACTGTGAGAAATATATCAAGCCTAAAGATGTTATAGGAGTAGAAGAAGTGAAGTCAAGTGACGAAAAACTGAGTGAAGATGAATATGCTGCCTCGAATGATGAGGAAATCATCGGAAAATAAATTTTTAGGCATATATTATGCCCTGCATACTTATTACAGAAATTGTCTTGTGTTGTACATGATGTTCAGCTCCAGGAAAATTCGAACACGATAGAACCGGGGAATATTTGGAAAAATTCCTACTTACCCTTTTTTGTCATTACTTTCCATGGATGTTTGTGTAAATTAATCCATTGTTGTTCAATAATTCAAATATTTATCCACTGCTGAGACTTTAAAAAACAATTCTCCCATATGCTCCTACTCCTTATGTGCCTGCATCAATTATACTACCGTTTATTATGTTTTGTTAGTGTTCATTTATACATTGGTTGATCTAACTTTGGTGATGACTTATTTTGCTGCCAATGGAATTTATACCTCCCATATCTCCAACACTTTATAGTGGTATCCATTTTGCATGGCTTTTGATTTGGTCTACAAATTTTTGGTAGCTAGGGTAGTCTCATAGAGAAGTTAAAACATGGGTTTGTTTGGTGTATAAATGTTTGAAATTTTTCATATATATAAAAATGAGAATAATTATTGCTTTTGGATCAATATTTGTAATTTTGGCAACTCCGATTCTATGAGATTATGTTCTGATTTTTATTAATTCATATTTTAATAAAAATTATATTAAGAATATTATTAAATTATATGTTTTTGTTTTTATTTAATTATATTTAGTAATAATTATATTAAAACATGATTAAATTATTTACTATTTTAATAATAATCTTAGTAAAGTTTAATAACAATAATTATGTACTTAAAAAAATTTGTTAGGAGTACTCTGGTCATTTTAACTTTTTTTCTTATACTATTACAATATTATTCCATTCAACCAAACACAAGAATATCATTACAGTTCTATTCCATTCCATTCAACCAAACAATTGAATTATTGATTACAATTCTATTCCATTACAGCTCTATTTAATTACAGTGAACCAAGCGTACTATTAGAATCTTCTCAATGAGGTATTGGTTTATGAGTAACCATATTCGATAGCTATTATGTGTAATTTTGTATATAAATTTTCGAGTCTCTTTATGTGAGATTATCATATGTGAATTTTAGTTCAATCAATTATATTTCTACTGCATTTATTACACTTTAAAAAATAATAATAATAACATCAAGCTTGTGTTATTATTTTTTTATGGAAAGAAATCAATTGAACGAAACCAATCTCACATGTAGTAAAATGAGTATTAATTGCTATATAGACACCATGATAAATACAAGTTGAATCTAACATCTATACATCATAATGTCTAGTTACTAATGTAACAAGTGAGAAATCTGAATCTTCATCATCACACTCAGATATACTTAATTTTGTTATAACTTTCCATTTGTCAGGTTTACCCTTACTTTTCATCTTTGGATAATTTTGTTGGATCTTGTTACGCTTCAAAATATGAATATTTGATTTGTTATACTTTCTCAAGTAATCTTATTTACTCCGGTGGTTAGCGATTGGATGTGTGTTGGGGTCCGGTAGTTAGTGTGGATAAGTTGTTAGAGACCTATAAGTAGTGGGTAGTATTAGAGTAATGGGGTTTTTAAATTAGCTATTTAATTTTTGTTTCTTTTCTTTTCTTTCAAAATCAAATTGGATTTTTCCAACTTCTTTCCAAATTCTTTGGTTCCCACTTCTGCTATTTTTTTTTCTTTTGGTGTTCTTTCTTTTCCCCTATTTCACGTGAGTTTTGGGTTTACAATTGTTTTCTTTTTACTTGCTGGATATTCTTTGAAGGATTGTGTTGTGATAGGGTTTTGAAGAAAATCTGAAGCAATGTTTAATGTTGGGTGCCTTTCATTTTGAATTTTCCCACTAAACTTACTTTCTCAACTTCATTTTTATTCTTTAAAGAAAATATGATGCACGCATTACAATATAGTGTTATGACATTTAATTTGGGGTTTAAAAATAGTTAATTTCAGTTTAATTCTGTTTATCTGTTAAGCTAATTAAATTGTAACAAAACGGTACGTCTAATTAAATTGTAACAAAACGGTACGTTTTGAGGGAGGGAATTAGTTAAGTGAAACGGGGCGTTTTACTGTTCAGTTTTGTAACAAATTGACAGCTATAATGACCGTTGTTCTTTTTCTTTTAAGCACCCTTGTGTGTGCTGAGTCTGTTATGAAAATACAGTACCATTTTCTTATCCTTTCTACCTTCTCTTTGTTATTTCTCTTTCTTCCTTCTTCCTGCCATTCTCTCTTTTCTCTTCTTCTCTTCTTCAGTAGCTCGCATCAAGGTATCAGAGCTTCTCTTTCCTCATCGCCAATGAAGGGGTAACCACCAGGCTTCAAAAAGAGATGAGTCAACTGCAATAAAAATTCACTCAGTTAAAGTCATATCTGGACACTAAGATTGATGCTAAGTTTCAATTTTTTCACGATACTATAAAAGGAGGAATTTGAACCAAGATTCGCACGAGTCTTCAAGCTTTATTTGAGCAATACATGGGGTAGATGACACCAACCAGTGCTATTGGGTCTAATAAGGTAGCTCCAGTGGAGATGAGGCTGGATAAGGGGAAAGGTATCTTAAAAAGTGTCCCCACTGAAGCTCCAAGGAGGAACAGTTGCTACTATTACCTTTAAGTGAATCAAGACAAACGAGAACATGGGTTCGAGGGTCTTCAAAAGATAGAACTAGAAACTTGTATAGGTTTAAATGTCAGCATTTTGATGGCAGAGATTTTTGTGGATGATGGTTAAAACTTGAGCAGTTTTTCTTATCAGAATGTGTCCGAGACGAGGCGAAGGTGAATGTAGTCATGCTACATTTTGAAGGCAAGGCCCTAGACTAGTACCATTTTTTTTCCAACGCCGTAGTGGGTTACAGCAACTGTCATGGGAGGTTTATGCTCGTGGACTGAGGACCGGTTTAGCTCAGATACTCTCCTCGACCCTATGTCTAAGCTCGTTACTCTGAAGCAACAAGGGTCCATGACTCAATTTCATGACACATTTGTAAGTTTGCTTAACCAAATAGATCTTATTGGAGAACATGCGATTAGTGTGTTTGTTAGTAATCTCAAACCAGAAATTGGCCAATACTTGCGGTTATCTCCACCTTCCACGCTAATAGATGGATTTCGGTTAGCTCAAAGAGTGGAGAGTATTATTTCAGAGCCTATGAAATGAACACTCTATAGCGGGGGAGTTAGGGGATCAATTCGACCTCTCTTACCAAATGTTCGACCCCTCTAAGCAGTTCCTGCTCTTAGCACCACAGGAGGTTCTAAAAGCCCTGTAAAGTCACTGTCTCAAGCTGAAATAGATGATAGAAAAAGGAAGAGGCTTTGTTTCTGGTGTGCTTCCAAATATACTCCAAGACACAAATTCCAAAAATCTCAATTGTATCAATTGGTGGTTGAAGTTTCCTCTGATGGGGAAGCTGAGCCAAAGAGTCCTGAAATAGATGAGTTCCAAGATTGTAAGGAGCAATTGGAACAAGGGGAGCAGGAACCAGAGGTAACTTCACTCGTACTATCTTTGCATGTATTGCATGGCTCCCAAGGACACAACACAATTAGACTGTTAGCTCACATCAGGCCAACAAAAGTCATTATTCTTGTGGATTCAAGGAGCACACACAATTTCATGGATTTTAAGTTGGAGAAACGGTTAAACTTATCTACTGAGCAGACTGCTGCATTGAAAGCCATGGTGGCCAATGGAGTTCGGCTGTCTACTCAAGGAGTTTGCAAGAATATACAGTAGGAGGCTCAAGGATCGACATTTACCACTGATTTTTACTTGCTTCCTCTAAAAGGGTGTTATTTAGTATCGAAAATTCAGTGGCTCTTATCTCTTAGATCCATCATCTAAAATTTTTCTTCCCTTACCATGCAATTCGAATATCGGGGTCAAAGTTATATCTTACAGGGTATGGTTCCTGGTCTTCTTCGACTCTTGTTAGACAGTCAAGCTGCTAGATGTTTCATAGTCTTGAGCTTTAGTCCCCAGCCTATGTTGTTCTTTTGTAGCCAACAAATAATGCTGACCTTGCCACCATCTTCAGAACATCCACTGTTGCTCAAACTATTAGCTGATTTTGATGATGTCTTCTAAGTACCATCAGGCTTACCTTCCACTCGACTTCAGGACCATTGTATCCCTTTGTTCACGAGTAGTCAAAGTGTGACCATACAGGTACCCCACTATCCAGAAGAATGAGATTGAAATATTTGTACAAGACATGTTGTACGAGGGAATTATAAGGGACAACAATAGTCCCTTTGCATCACCTATTGTGATGGTCAAAAAGAAATATGGAAGCTAGCGTTTGTGCGTGGATTATAAGCAACTTAACAATTTAACCATCAAAGATAAGTTTCTAATCCCCATTATTGAGGAATTACTAGATGAACTTGGCCAAGTTCTCTTCTTTTCTAAACTAGATTTGCGGTCAGGGTATCATCAAATTTGGATGTGTGAGAAAGATGTTCACAAGACAATGTTTCAAACTCATGAGGGCCACTACGAATTTTTGGTCATGCCATTTGGCCTCACAAATGCCCCATCCAGTTTTCAGGCATTAATGAACATTGTCTTTAAGCCAGTTTTGAGGAAATTTATCCTAGTTTTTTATGACATCCTTGTTTATTCAAAAGATTGGGCTGACCACCTGAGGCATTTGGAAGTAGTATTGCAACTACTATGAGAAAACAAACTCTATTTAGCGCCCCAAATCTTACATTATTATTTTTGTATGTTGTGTTGTATAAATGCATGCTTGCTTCAGTGGTTTAGTATCCTGAGAAGTGTTGGGGAAGTCTTGAGTTCAAGCGTTGGCTTGACCAAAATTTTTGTTTTTAATGGAATTAAACTTGTCTCTAGTCGGTAGGCTTCTTAAATAAAAATGATTAAAACATGAGAGAAAGGGCTTGCTAGTCTACGGGATAAGTGGCGTGTTGTGATGCTTAAAGGTCTTAAGTTCGAGTCCAACCATGTGTAAAGGAGTATTTATTTTGCTGCTCTTGCCGTGTGGGAAGTTGGGGTTGACCACAACACTGCTAGTTGAGTAGAGTTTGAATGTGGTGGTTGAGGAGATAATAGTGGAGTGATTTGAGGAGAATTATGTGGGATTTAAAAGTGGTGGAGTTGTAGCCCAATAGGTACTTTGACCACTCAGGAAATTAGGCTGTGGGTAGGTTTTAGTACGTTATTTCAGGTTTTGGGGGAACATTTTTGGGTTCTTTTCTCTTCTCATTTTCAGCTTCTAACAAGTGGTTTCGGGTTATTTCACTCATTTCCTTGGTAGCCGAATTCTGCTAGGGGATTTTGCTGGTAATTTTCATTTTGTCCATTTTCGGTTTTGCTCTTCAATTTCAATGCCCTACTGACCATTTGTGCTTTTCTCCCTCTACCTCTTAAGCAATCACATTTTTCCTTCTTGCCTTGTTGTTGGCCGAATACCTCCCATCTCTCTCTCAACTCTTTCGATTTTGTTAGCCGATTATCTTCTCCTTTTCTTCCCTTGTTCTTATAGACTGATTGTTCTCATTCTCTGTCTCTCTTAATTGGTTAATTCTTGACCGATTTCCCCTTCCTTTTTTGCTCTCTCAATTGGTTATTTTTGACCGAATTCTACCCATTTCTTTTACCCTCACTGTGTCTATCTTCTTCCACTGCTCTTTGTCAATTTTGGGGGTAGTTACAAGTGCCTGGTTTGGTGTTTCGGTAAGACTAACTCTTGGTTTAGTTCAAACTATGTTTTTGATTAGGCGTTAACAAGAGGTTGTTTGATTTACAGTTGTAACCGAGGGCTTGTGTCATCGTCCTCTCTCGATTGATAAGGTGAAAAAGACTTCGATTGTCCCATCAATGTAAGGGGGTTAACAATTGGATAATTTCAAAGTAGTATAATAGTATTATTTTGATGCTGACTTATTACGTGTTTACCTATGTTTAGTTGGTATACAAGAGCTTGTCGAAGGAGAGGGAAAAGATCATCTGTTGGCGTTAGGGTGGACGGATCCCCTCTCGTGGCTTGTTTAAAGGTACGTTATTGTGTGGATTCAACGAATAGGTTAGTTGTGTGCATCCGATTAGGTGTTCGATTAAGTGAGTGATTGAAGATCATTATTAAATGTAGGGTTTATAAGTGCGAGCAGTTTCTTCTCTCGACAAATAGAAGCAAGGTGTGTAAAACACTACCTCTACTCGTCAATCAGCAAAAGTCAGAATAAGTGACCGATAACGCTACACGAGTGTGCCTTGCTCGTATGGTAAACCGAACGCCTAGACATGGGCGTAAGATCTTTGAGGCCGACCATGAGTGATTTCATGGGCCGAGTCTAATTTAGGCCATTTGGGCCGAAATGGGCCGTGTAGGCCCCACACAGGTAAACCACATGAAAGTGTGGAGAATATTGAGTCAGGCTGTGTAGTTCATATGGCCAAGGCCATTTCTGGGCTAAGTGAGCCATACGGGCGTGTAGGCCCACATGGGCTCGTATTATAGGCCTTGGGCCTACTTTTACTGTTTGACTGTTAATGTTGCACGGGTCGCTCGAGACGACTGTGGACCTACTATTGGGTCGGTAAGTGCACCTAGACCCCAACTTGATAAATGACTGTTATGCCCTTATGTGGTAGAATGACTATTATGCCCTTATAAGATGTATGACTGATTGAACATGCCATTTTATATATGTTGCATACATGCATGATATTATGATATGTTGCATGGGGATGGGTTTATTATGATTGGAGGAAGTGTACTGTACTGCCAGCTCTGCTGCAAATACTGTTAGTACCGTAACCGGTGCTATTTTAGAGTGTAGGGATGGGTGGGTTGATTTTATCCCCACAAGAAGTGTAGGGCTGGACGGAGTGGAGTGTAGAGGCTGGCTGGGTAAGATTTCTGATTGCATATCTGTACTTTTACTATTACTGAAATGGGCTAAGGCCAACACTGATACTGATACGGTAATGGGCTAATGCCCTAATTGAAACTGAACTGTTACTAATATGGGCTTAAGCTCAGATTGTATTTGCCTACTGTATGATTGACTGTTTGCACTTAGGGATTACACACTGAGTTTTCATAAACTT
This sequence comes from Gossypium hirsutum, assembly GCF_007990345.1. Classification (NCBI taxonomy): domain Eukaryota; kingdom Viridiplantae; phylum Streptophyta; class Magnoliopsida; order Malvales; family Malvaceae; genus Gossypium; species Gossypium hirsutum. The sequence goes on from NC_053430.1 coordinate 15,568,255, forward strand.
ACCCTACTACTTTTCTGCGCAGGTAATCTCTAAGAGGACCGATGCTACGAGGGACTCGAAAGTGGCCACACAACTGCAATAGCTTACGCATTCGACATTTTATTTACAAGTAATTTAATTTGGATATTTGTTATGTAATAATGCCTCTTTAATTTTTTTAACGCTTAATTTGGGATTTTATATATGTTGATTCATATCTGTTAGTAGTAGGATGCGGGTTTTCAAAAAATAAATATTTTTCAAAACACTACGTTTAAGCAACATATTTTAAAAGCTTCTGCAACAAACAATGTTTTAAAATGTAATAACAAATTAATATGGTTAACCCTTTACTATACGACTTGAGTTTCAACAACGAACGAGACATCCTAAATTTTTGTTAAGATCACAAAGAGGTTTAACATAGAACGGGCTTTTCAACGGCATTGTATTTTTTTCGAAAAATACTTCAATGTGGCATCGCTAGATTCGACCATAACGTATAGGCCGAGTTTGGGGTGTTACACTCTATGCCAAGAAAAACAAATGTAGCTTTGCCATTGCTCAGGTTGAATATCTAGGACATGTTATAACAGTAGGGACTGTCAGCATGGATTCCTCGAGGGTTGTAGGAGTTCTTTCCAGGCCCATACCTCAAAACATTAAGGAACTTAGAGGATTTTTGGAGTTATCGGGGTACTATAGGCGGTTCATTCGAAGGCCCAACCTCTCACTTCACTTTTAAAAAAGTACCAACAATGACATTGGACAAACTCTTCCCAAATAGCTTTTCAAGCTCTTAAAGACGCTATTTACACTGCACTAGTTGTAGTTCTTCCAAATTTTGGTGAACCCTTTTGTGTAAAGACCGATGCCTCTGGTACTGGCGTTAGAGCTGTGTTACAACAATGAGGGAAACCAATGGCGTTTTTTAATAGGTCCTTAGGCATTAAACACCAAGCATTGTCTATATATGATAAGGAGATGTTGGTTGTGTTGCTCGCTGTTAAGAAATGGCACTCGTATCTTTTTGGGAAATCCTTTGTCATCAAAACAGACCACCAAAGTTTGAAGTTTTTATCTGAAAAATAGGCCATTATTCCATATCAACAAAAGTGGGTGTCTAAAATGCTGGTGATCGATTATTCCATTGTTTATCGAAGGGGATCTCAGAATATTGTGGCTGATGCTTTATCCAGAAGGACTCAACTGCCAAAGGGTCAATTCCATCAGTGTTTGGGAACAGTGTCACTTACGTGGTTTGAACTTTGGGACAAAATTCTACAAGCTACAATTGAAGATGTCAAGCTACAGCAGTTGTCCAACGACTTGTCAAAAAACCCCCAACACCATCCCAAGTATACATTGGATGGCTTATTTATTAAGAGAAAAGGGAAGGTTGTGATTGGCCACAACATAGAACTAAGGAAAGCAATTTTCGAGCTATTCCATAATAAAGCTATTGGTGGCCATTCAAGAGTGCATGCTACTAGGCGTCGCATAAGTAGCTTCTTGTACTGGAAAGAGTTATCGAGAGATGTCAAGCAGTGGGTTCAAGAATGCACCACTTGCCAACAGTACAAGCATGACAATGCTGCATATCCTGGATTATTGCAACCATTGCCAATACCTGATCGAGCATAGGTTGCTGTCAGTATGGACTTTATAGAATACCTTTTTTTGTCTAAAGGTAAAAGTACTATCTTGGTAACAGTTGATAGACTAACCAAGCATGCCCATTTCCTAGCCTTGGCACACCCTTTTACTATTACGAGTGTTGCTCAACTTTACTTAGACCAGATGTATAAGCTTTAGGGCATTCCTGAATCCATTGTATCCGACAAAGATCGGATCTTTCTTAGTAGATTTGGGCAAGAACTCTTCAAATTACTTGGCACTCGATTGTACCTATCCACAGCCTATCATCCACAAACAGATGGGCAAACAGAAGTCCTCAAATAGGTGTCTTGAAGGTTAGTTGCACTGTATGACTGGTGAGAAACCCTCTGAATAGGTTTATTGGCTACCTTTAGCTGAATGGTGGTACAACACGACTCACCACTCAGCTATCAACACCACTCCTTACATGGCCCTCTATGGTCAGGAACCCCCCAACCATTTACCATATTTACCAGGATCTTTGATGGTAGCCAAGGTGGACAAAACACTTCAGCATCAAGAAGCCTTAAGGAAGCTCATTCGGTTTCACTTGAAAAGATCTCAAGAGCGTATGAAACAATTTGCTGATAAAAAAAGATCAGATCGATCATTCGCAATTGGGGACCTTGTATATCTGAAGCTACAAACTTACAAACAGCATTCGCTGAAGAAGATGCACAATCTGAAGTTGTCCCCTAGGTTTTATAGCCCCTACCCTATTGAAGCCAAAGTTGGTCAGGTGGCTTACAGATTGAAGTTACCTGAGGGAGCAAAAATCCATTCCACATTCCACGTGTCCCAGTTAAAGAAACATATTGGCTCAGCTGTTTATTCACCAGCATTGCCACCTGTTGGAACAGATGGCTCAATTCTGAAAGAACCAGCACGCATCATTGATAAGCGGATGATCAAAAAGAGAAATTATGCGGTCATTAAGGTGTTGGTGGAGTGGGCAGACACTTTTTTGGAAGACTCAACTTGGGAAGTTTAGTTAGAATTCCAGAAGCAGTATCCTACCTTCGATCATTGAGGACAAGGATCTGCTTAAGAGAGAGAGTATTGTAACACCCCTATACCATGTTCGACTCAAGGAACCTGATATAGGAATATTACATTTGGTGCCAAAGTAATTCTTGGCTAATCACTAATATATTAGAACATAAAAATAGACACTTGGAACATACTTAGTATTTTTCCTAAGTACATGCCATTCTATTCAAAATTTTAAAACATACCTTGTTGTTGCTTGAAGATGTGATGAGATGAAAGCCTGCAATCTCAAAATTCAACTCTTCAAAAATTCATGTACCTAATCTGCGCATGGAAACAAACCGTACGCTGAGTATACATCCAGTGGTATAACTATAATTCAAATACTTAAGGTAAAACAATATATATACACATTAAATCTTACCACTATTTTACTTTTAATAAATTATTCATGCATTTAAACTTTAAATTTTCTTAGTAATATGTATCTTAAATAACTTTTCTTCATTTTAATTTATATATCTTCTTACTACATCAATATCCATTTTATGCATTTCATCAATAACCATTTCATAAATTATTATTTCATAAATTTCATTTCTATATCTCAATTCAATAACTTATTCTCAAGATAATATTAATTTCTATTCATAATCAATCAATAACAATCAATTGTTCAGTATAATCATTCTGTAGTCATCAATTATTCAGTAACATTAGTCTTTCAATAATTATTTAAACCAACATTTTTCAATAATAATAATAATAATAATAATAAATTCATATGATTATATTCAATTAACTCATAAACTATTTCATTATTTCCTATTCATTCTATTTTCACTTCTTATTTCGATATCTCAATTTCAATTCATAATTTCATTTTCTCATACTTTCAATAGTTCAATCGATCAAATTCATTCGATTTTCTCATTTCATTTATTCAACTGATTTCAATATCGATAATTCGATATTTAACAATTTCATGAACCTTAAGTTCATGCTTCAAATTTCATGTCTCAATTCAATTCACAATTCAACTCATAATTTCTTTATCATATTTTTAATAATATGATTAATCAAATTTATTTAATTTTCTCATTTCAGTTATTTACCCTATTAACAAACCCGGACCTTGGCGGATACACGGATCCAACCAACACACCAGTACAGCACTCAACACCTCATCGGCTTTGCCGAAGTAAACAGTAACAGTACAGTACTCAGTACCTCATCGAATTAAACCGAAGTAATAGTAATAGTACGACACACAAGGTGCCTCGTCGACTTAAAGTCTAAGTAACAGTACGAAACTTGTAGTGCCTTATCGACTCAAGGTCGAAGTATCCCTGAACACTTCCAATCCTATGGCATGCCAACTATATCCGACTCAGCCCGACTAGTTAATAGGGTATTCAATTTATTTTTCTATTTCGAATTCACTTTAAATTCAATCACAATTCAATTCAAATTCACTTTTTCACTTTCTAATCAATATACAATTCAATACCAATACATATTTCAGATAAGCACATATAATCATACTTTGATTCAATTGAATCCACTTTTCAATCAATACACAATTTACATATTCACCATATTCATAATTTAATTTACTTTTATTCAATTCATATTTTGGATTCATTTTCCAATCAAGTTCCAATCACTAATCACTTTTCAATTAATATACATTTCAAATAATCATATATTTTCTTCATTCAATTCATTTTGATTCAATTCAAATCACTTTTAATTTCAAATTTGTTCACATTTAATTTCAATAGCCATAAACACTTTTAAATCAATTTCATTCAAATCAATATCATTATTTCAATTACTTTCCTAAATTTATCTACCATGCATTTTAATTAAAATATAACAATTAATAATAAATAGATTTGAATTATAGTAATACAAATCCGGATTTATTCGATTACTCCTCGACAACTTTTTTCTTTCCTTTCGATGCCGATACCTCGGGTTCCTTGTTAGCTGCGAAAATTAAAATTATTATACCATTAATTACAGCACTAATTATAACAAATAATTGAATTTCTATTCAATTTACACCTTATTTTCAATTAGGTCCTAATTAACTCATTCACTTTACTAACTTAATTCTTACTTCATTCTTATTCAAATTCCTATCAAATTCAATCTAACTATCAAGTATTCATAATAAAACCCTAATTTAAAATTTCTTTCAATTTAATCCTTCAATCACAAAACTTATAGCTGCTTTTACAATTTAATCCCTTTATCACTTCTAACTTGAAATTCATTCTAAACCTCTAATTCATATTTTTGTTCAACATGAACTATATTTGAAAACCTATGAACTTCCAAAATATTAACTTAATTTCATCAAAACCTTGTTTTAAAACTTCAAAAATATCAAAATTAAGTAAAAAGGACTTAATTGACTTACCTTTTAAAGCTTAAAGCTTCAAATCCCTAGTTTTTCCTTTTTCTTTTCTTTTTCTCCTTTCTTTCTTTCTTTCCCGTTTGCTATTCTTTTCCTTATTTTCCTTCCCTTTTTATTTACTTTAAATTATATATATATATTATAATAATTACTATAATAAATATCTATTTAATAACAAATATTTATATTACATTTGTACACACATATATTTTACACTTGTCTATCATCATCACCATCCAATTGTCCTTATTTTATTTATTTTATCATATAAAAATCTTATAATATAATTTTTTTAAATTAATTTAACATAATTTATATCTAAATAATTAATTATATAATTAAAATATAACATAAAAATCTTAGATTTCATTTCTTGTTAATGGCTTAATTGACATTTTAATCCTTTTTATTTTCTTTTAATCTATAATTCAACTTTTACCCTTTATTCATTTTAGTCATTTTTCCTAATTACTCTTAATTAAGCTAAATTCACCTAATTAGAACCTAATTAGGTACACCACTAGTTTCATAAATGTTTCTAATAATTATTTACGAACTCATTTCACTAAAACGGAAGCTTAATATTGCATTTTTTCGATGCTGTGAATTTTAGGTCATTACAAGTATTGTTATGGCTTTTAATTTTGGGGGTTAAAAGTAGCTAATTTCTGTTTAATTATGTTTATTTGTTAAGCTAATTAAATTGTAACAAAACGGCACGTTTTGAAGGAGGGAATTAGTTAAGTGAAACAGGGTGTTTTGCTATTCAATTTTGTAACAAATTGACAGCTGTAATGACCATTGTTCTTTTTCTTTTAAGCACCCTCGTGTGTGCTGAATCTGTTATGAAAATACAGTACCATTTTCTCATCCTTTCTACCTTCTCTCTGTTATTTCTCTTTCTTCCTTCTTCCTCCCATTCTCTCTTCTCTCTTCTTCTCTTCTTCTCTTCTTCAACAGCTCTCATCATATAGCAGCTATGGCAGAGGGGCTGCTAATTTGAACGTAAAAATCTACTTCTTCATCTACTTTGCTTTCTTTTATATTTCTTTCTTAGTTTTTTGTCATATATTAATTTTTTGGTTCGTCTCTGTTTACAGCTTATGTTCATCGAGTGCTTATATTCAGGGCAGAGGCGGATAAAGGGAGGCTGGCAGGGGCCCTGACTCCCCTTAAAATGGAAATTTTTAATTTAAGCCCTTGAAATTTTTTTTAAAATTTTAAATTGCTAAAGTTAAAATTGCACTTTGGCTCCCCTAAAATTATAAAGATTCGATTTAATCTTTTAAAAATTATAAAGATATAGGCTATAAAAAATTAAAATTTTATTCGGCCCCCTAAAAATTTGTTCTGGCTTCGGGCTAGCAGGGTTCGGCTTTCTTAAAGTGAAATTTGTTTTTATTTTGATATTTTTAAAATATTTAAAATTTTAAATTAGTAAAGATAAAATTATATTTAGGCCTCTTGAAAATGAAATAAAATTATATTTAGGCCTCTTGAAAATGAATTTTTTTATTTAATCTTTTAAAAATTATATTTTTACAATCGTAAAAATTACAATTTAATTTCGACCCCTAAAATATTTTTCTGACTTCACCCAACTTATGTTAATCACGAGATAATGATTTGCTCTTCGATTTTTTTTTTTTAAATCTGAAGAAATCTGAGACTAAGACGTTAATACTTGACAGCGAAGTTAACTATTTTATTCGCAGCAGTTTGATATAAACTTAGAAATAATAGTGGGTTAATATACAATTCAATACCTGAGTTGGGTTACTTTTTTCAATTTGATACTTGAGTTTCTTTTTTTTTCCTAATTTGGTTCTTGAGTTTGGTTCATGGTTCACTTTGGTACTTGAATTTGGCTTCAATCTTCAATTTGGCACCTAGATCTAAAGGTTCAAGTGCTAAATTAAACATTAAAGCTAAACATAGATACCAAATGGCATATTAACCACCCGAAAAATAATTGCACTTATGTCATAATGGCTGCCAACTTTTGTGCCTATTGCAGCATGTTGAAGTACCAATCCCAACTCCAAATCAAGGTGAAGTTTTGGTTAAATTGGAGGCAATTAGTCTAAATCCAATTGACTGGAAAATGCAGAAAGGGATATGGTGCCCATTTTCACCAAAATATTTCCCCTACATACCTGTTACTTTATATATATTTTACTCTTTTCATCTGTTTTGGTCTTGAAATATTCTTGTGACTCTTTTTCTTCTGTTAACCAAGGTTATTGTTAAAAGGACAGATTTTGTCCATTTGAGGATAATCCCTTTGGTTTATTAACCAACAAGATAATATACTGGTTGACAGATCTCTTAGTTTAACTGGTTGAGGTTATCTTTGTTAGTAAATATTGCACCAAATTGATGAATCATAAATATGAGTTAAATAGTTTGATTTTTCACTGTGTATAGCACATCCCGGAATTTAGCAAGTTTTTCCATCATAAAACGGGAGTAGGAATAAAAAATACTCGACAATCTCAAAAGAATGGAAAGAACGAGTGCAAGGGGAATGATAAAATTTGTTAAGGTGTGTAAATTGTGAAAGCGACCCAGGGTATTATAGGACTTCAACCAGCTAAAAGTGGCAAAAATTGGTGGAGTAAAAAGTGGATTTGATTTAACCAAGAATAATTTAAAAATGATTCAATGAATGTAGGCGAATGGAGAGGAGGAGCGAGAGGAGAACTGGAGAAGGATAGATTTATATTACGAAAGTGAACAGAGTATTCATAAGATTTCAACTAGTTAAAAATAGCAAAGATAAGTTGAGTAAAAGGGAAATTTGAGTAGCCAAAATTAGTTTAAAAATAGTTAATGATTCATGGAATTTAGACTTAGCACAACATACAACATGTAGGGAGAAAACTACCAATTTAAAATATATTGACTTTTTGGACCTAATTTTCGTACATGCATATTCATCCTCTCAACTTGGTTTGTATTAGTCTAAACGTGGGATTCGGACGTTCTTTTAAAATTTCACAGTTTTTCAAACAAGGTAAATTTATGGCATACATGAAAGATTGCTATCTCAAAAGAAAAATTGGCTAGCAATATATACCATTTAAAGTTAAGTAATATTAAAAGAATCTAACTTTAAATCATCAGTAAGTAATGCAGTTTTCTTTGTTGATATTGGGATTGCCCCTTTTTAATCATTAGCTAAAGAACAATATGTTCATTTCTTCTTGTGCAGCTACTGATGTAGCCGGAGAAGTCATAAAGGTCGGACCGAGAGTTACAAATTACAAAACCGGGGACAAAGTTGTAGCTATGCTTAATCATCCTGTAAGTGTTCATTCTTGTTCTTCTTCCTTTTGCTATGGCTATGTTATGATTATATTCGCAATCATAGACTGGAGGCGGACTAGCTGAATATGCAGTGGCTAAGGACAACTTGATAGTTTTAAGGCCACCGGAAGTATCAGCAGCCGAAGGTGAAAGTTTGCCCGTTGCCGGTCTTGCAGCTCTCCAGGCAGTTACTGAGTCAGCCGGGGTCAAGCTCGACGGAACTGGCCGGCATGTAAACCTCTTGATTACTGCTGCTTCAGGTGGTGTAGGTCAATATGCAGTTCAACTAGCAAAGCTTGGAAACACACATGTGACAGCCACTTGTGGTGCTCATAACTTGGATTTAGTCAAGAGCCTCGGAGCAGATGAGGTTCTTGACTACAAAACTCCCGATGGGGTGGCTTTGAATTGCCCTTCTGGTAGTAAATCCGATGTTGTAATCCATTGTGCGATGGACATTCCTTGGTCTACATTTGAGCCTAATTTGAGTACAAACGGGAAGGTAATCGATATGACTCCTGGTCCTAGAGCTTTCTTAGTTTATGCTTTGGAAAAACTTACCTTCTCAAAGAAGCAGTTGGTACCAATGCTTATGATACCTAAGAAAGAGAACCTGTCTGGTTAACTTGGTGAAAGATGGGAAAGTTAAGACAGTAATCGATTTGAAGCATCCGTTAAGTAAGGCTGAAGAAGCATGGGCTAAGATCAGTGATGGTCATGCCACTGGTAAGATTATTGTGGAGCCTTTAGTTTTATGAATGATCCTTGGAGTTCATGTTATTGAGAGTCAATCGTGTTTAGAAATTGAAAATCATGTTTATGTTTATGTTTATGAAATGTATGGATGTTATTGGCTATGACTGTAATGTGAAATATTGGGCGCACATTTAATCACACTTTTTTTTTTTGAAAGAAGATAATGATCCAACGACATAACGTTAATATCTTTTTTCGTATATCTTTGAGATTTATGAAATGTTAAAATATGTTATAAATTTTTGCATTTTTCATAATTTGAAATTTATTTTTTTATTTTTATTTTTTATTTTTTTGTATTTTATTTTTAGAAATTTAGTCTTTTTACATATATTTTAAATTTTAAAATTCAGATTCAATTATTAATATTGTTAAATTTATTTTGTTAAATTCAGGTTAATTATAATGTCGATTTTTTAATTATATTTCTATTAAGAGTATTTTTTTTATTTTAAAATGTCCTACTAACAAATTTATCAAAAAATAATAATAATTTTAACAATTAAAATTGAATTTTAAAATCTAAAATCTAAAAACTAAAAATATTAATTCCTAAAAATAAAAGTATAAAATAAACTTGTGATTAAGCTACAGGTTTGAAACATGATTAGAAGAAGAAATCAATTGTAACAGATTCCAAGATTGAGTGATAACAAAATTCAAAAGAAAAATTAAAAAAAAAAATCAGACTCTACAATAGAAAGCGATGATAGCCAATTTCTTCTCAACAATTCAAAAATGTTAACAGTGGGGAAATAAGATCAAAAGAAAATTTTAAGTGTTATTTGAAATGAAATTTTTAAGTCCTGCCTAAATTAATTTAAAATTTTCAATTAAAATATAATATAATTTATTATGTTAATCATTTCATTATTAGTAATTTAATGATTAAAATGTAACAAATCATAATATTTTAAAATTTAGTGTTCAAAGAGTATGATCACAATTAAAGCTACATTTTACCTTTTTTAATTTAATATTGTAAAATTATAATTATAATTGAATTATATATATATTACAAATGGAATTAAGAAATGAATATTCTTTTGTTTAGTTTTTAATTTTTTTTTAAATATCAATTAAAGACACATTGTAATAGTTTTTTGAACCAAATCGAATCGATCAATTAGATTGATTAGATTGGAAATCGATTGGATACTAATCTAGAGGGAGGCATTAGATTGATTGTCCTAGGAATTAGTACGAACCGGTTGAATTGATTAAAAATTGGTTGAATCGAATTTTATTTATTTTATTTATGATTTAGTTAATCAAATTAAGTTAATCGATGACCTGACTTATTCAATCATTAGTCTAGTATTGAAAACCTTGCACATAATTTTTTTTTATATATATAACCACATGTATCTTCATCTATTTTATAATTTGAGACTAATCTTATTCAAGCTAATGGCAACATTCAGATAAATACCTTACCTAGATGATTACTCCAAAATTCAAGCCTAGTTCAAATATTTAAAGTGTACCTTTCCGCTCCTTCCAACCATTTGTTGGTGTGCATTAGGTTTTTTATTCGTGCACCACATAATTATATTTTATAAATAATTTAAATATATATATTTTTAGTATGTATAATATAAATAATTAATAAATAATTAATATATTTATGATTTTATCCTATATATTTAATATATAGAATAAATATACTTATATTAAGTAAGTTATTGGTTAAGTTTATATTATGAGTTAATCACACAATAACTTAATTAGGAAAATTATGAAAATATTTTATCGTAATTAAAATTAAGTTATATTATTCGAGATTACTTTAGTCTTTTTATTTTTTAAAACAAAATCAATAAAAAATTTGAATTTGGTGAATTTTGATCTCGCGCTATTACATCAATAAAATATTAATTTTATCGCTAAACTAAAAAATTATTTTAAATATTTACATTTTTATTATATTATGCTTATTTTATTATCTCGATTAATTGTATATATTGATAATATTGTTGATTAAGTTTTGACATTAAATCAAGATTGATAACAACGTCATGATAAATAGTTGCAGTGGATTTGGTTCATTTTAACATCATACATTTTTAATGTGTTATTATTAATTAATTTTAAATTATATGTTTTATGATATATTGTATGTTATTTTTAAAGTAGCCTCTGAATTTCAAATACATAGTTTTCGTACACTTACATGTATGGTAGAATTTTTAGTATATATAATAGTAATTTTAAAATTAACACCATAACAAGCATTTGGTTCAAATTTTATCAATATTTTTTAAATTAGACAATTAAGCCACTGATAAAAAAATTTAAAAACTTGATTCAACTTATTTTTTAGCTAAATTAATCTGTCTATACTAATTTTCAACCTAATCAATTCAAGATCCCTCTCCGAATCACCGGCCTAGTCTGGATTGTTTTTACTCAGTACTCTTATAAACCCTAGAAGTGGTCAAAAGAACGGATAGGAACCATGGAACCTTCGCCTGGATGCCCTGTTTCGCACCAACACCGTCCGATGATCCTCTATCCGCATCACCACCATACAATCCTCTGCCCTGCCCACCACTATCACCATCATACAAAAAGCTGCCCTCTCCATCATCACCGCCATCACTATACAATAAGCTGCCCTCTCCACCACCACCACCATCACCATCATCACCACCTCATTACTCACCATTCTCACGTAAGCCCTACTTTAGCTCCTCTTGAGTCCACAACCGCGCCAAACGAAACCCACCATTCTGGCAATCCGTAAGTTTCTCCAACTCTCATTCTTCTTTTAATTCTGTCAAAATTAAAAAGAAAAAAAAAAGAAAAGAGCCTTCGATTAACCCATTTCTGTATTCGATTTTCAAATTTATGACATGGGTTTTCATCACAAAGCTTAGTTATTGAAATTTTGAATTGAAAATTCGGGTGCTAAAAGATAATGTTGATCCTGAATACATGTAAGTTTTTACCATATTTTCTCAATCCCACACCATTGTTTTCTTTAATTAAGTAAAGAATCTCTCATCTGGTTTTTTTATTCTCTGTTTTGGGTTATTAATTAGGGCGTTGCAAGAGCAAGACTATGGACAACTGCAAGAGGAAGTAGAAGAGGATGATGAGGAAGATGAACCCATTTTTGTTCTAACAGATGAATGGAGGGAGTTTTTTGCAAAATCCGAAGCAAAAAGAAAATTGGGTAACAATTTTTTTTCTTCATTTTTCATCTGATATTATGTTATTTCTAATCTTACTTTATGATCATCACGTGTATTTTTGTGTGGATACAGAGAAGAAGCAGGCTAAGAAGAAACAGAAAAACTAAATTCTGGAAATGATGCAAGATTCTTGACTCTACCACCTCGTTTGTCACTCAAATATAGACATATCGCGGGTCGAAGTTAGTCCGAGTCAGTTTTAGATTATAATGTTTTCAGGTTTGAGTTCTTTCATGTTTAGACCAATTTGGGTTTGGCTCAATTTACAAGGCTTAGATAAAATATTTGAATTAATACTAAAAGAAAATCTCAAATGAATACTTCGACATTCACTCTAATAATCTTTCTACATGCTTTTAATAGTACCATTGTAATATCATAGAGGTATGGGTTAAATCAAACCAGACATCTCCATGCTTTCACTTCTTTCTTAATATAGTCAACCAACGTGGCGATAATAGATAATATACAGTCATGCATCACAGTGGTGTTAGGTATTTGTCTTCAACCATCTAAGGATTAAAATCGAGTTTGCTGAAAGCAGCGTTGATTCGTTCATCAGAAATTTTGTAGTTTTCGTAGAAATCTAAAATCTCCATGGAGATGTTCTTCACCTGCAAGTTTTCAATGAAATGATGAAGTTAGAAATTGACACTTTTTTATATTACATATGGATTTAGTTGTTTTCTTGTAACAAAAGAAACTGTAACGCACCACATTCATATCGACGCGAAGCTCTTCAAACCAAGTGGTGATATCTTTCTCTCTGTGTACACTAGCAATGTACATGCAAGCTAAGGCAATCAAATATGGTGGATGTATAAGAATAAGGCCCATCTTGTATGTGTCGTTTACGAGTCCCCTGTGTTACAAGAAAACAGAAACATGTTTTTAGTACATGCAAGACCAAGACAAATTTAGACCAACTGTTGATCAAGAAACCGACTACATATGTTATATGAGGGGTAATAAAGGACCCTGAAATTTCCATCAACAACTTTGGTTTATTTCAGTTCAGATAAAACGGTTTTCTTGAATACAAACTGTGCTTAATTTCTACCTCAACTGACTTCAATTTTCGGTTTCTCAATCTAGAAACACTGAAGTGACCAGCATCAAGTGCAATTCAACAGTAACCACAATATAACATGATCAGAATCCCATCTGTTTGATCTTCATGCGCTATGGCACTAACATGATCCTTAATCTCAATAATAAAAATAATCGTACTGAACAGAGTCTCAAATCAGGCTAAGTTCCATCTGTTCCATGTTACATATAAGTTGCTATCAAACCATTGCAAGTCCTTATCTTTTATCCTTATTCATGTGATGTCTACTTGTGTATTTGTGTTTATGTATTGTCTATCATGCAACGTGCGTAGCATTGGCAATGCCAAATGCAAAATGGAGTTTTGACACTTACCAAGATAATTGAGTCATACTCATATCATTTATGCCAGCATCCTGCAACAACCTGCCAAGATGATAGACACAAAATGCTATTCAGACGTGTCAAAATAAACAATGCCAATGAGCCGGAAGATGAATGCCTGGTCACTTTAAACTTAAAGCAGCTTAGTTCCAAAGAATTTCATATTGCAAAAGGTTATATTAAAGCTGTGTATCAGCTATAAGTTGGTGGACCTGTATAGTATAAAAAAGTATTTACTAAATGCTAACCGAATTCTAGAGAGTAAATTTATCAAAATATAAAACATGAATGCAATTATGTCACTAGGGACTGAAAAAAGATTTAAATCAACAATAGAAAACAAGTGGGTAACAAGAAAAAAGATAGAGCTTAACATGAAGAATAGATAAATTACTTTACAGGATCCTATCTCCGGTATATAAACCTATATTGTTCAGAATCTTCATTTTTTTCAAGTACCCGTGTCTGACAAATGGATATGAGGATATCGCCTCCAAAGATTCCCCAAATACATAGAAAACCTTAGAAAAGTCTAACCATACATGTGCCAGATACAGGTCCGTATTTGACACTCACAACCGAGTCCAAGTAAATAGGTACAGACTGAACTTATTAAGGAAAAACTATGGTTTCATCATTGTGCCATATTCCTTTCTAATCCCAATCGTAGATTGTTAACCATGCAAAACAGCAATGGTGCAACGTAAAATATAACTATGGACACAAAGATTATGGCAAATAAGATAAAATAAACTTACTGAGCTAACGTGCGATAAGGATGAAATACAACTAAATAATAGTTAAGTGCTTCTAAAATCTTCATTTCCATTTCAAGTATTTCTTTGATTTCATATCTATACTTTTCATCAATCTGCAAAAATAAAAATAAAAAATGGCAGGATTGGAGTAAACAACCGAATTTGTAGGGAGCTCAAAAGATTGATCAACCAACTTAGTGATTAAGTGATTACTTAATTTTTTGATGTAAAACACAAGAAGTCTAGCCTGCACGGTGCTTTCTTCCGCCTTGGATGCTAAATATAAGCAAGTAGGAGCAATGAGACGTGGATCATATTCACTCATGCTCTTTCTGAAAGAAAAATGAAAAACTATGGTTAGTGATTTGTAACACACTATATAAAGGAAAACGGAAGCTTCCACAGATCCAAATCTAGCAAGCTATGTTTGTACTAGACAAGCTATCGATACAATGCATCTCTATACATGTAATTCATGATTCTAGGGTGGGACAAAAAAACATGAGCCACGTGCCGAACTTTGCATGGGTTGTTAATAATAAACATCTAACTACAAGAATTGTCTTAAGTGAAGAAGAAGCAAATCAGCAGGGGAACCCCAAAATGGTAGATTTCCAATTTAGCCCCTTGAAATTTTATGAAATTTTATATTAGTATAATGATAAAATTGCACTCCCCCCCCCAAAAAAAAAATTATGATTCATCTCTAGCTTAAGGATTGACATTGTTAAAGAAAACCGGATAAATTTAAAAAGTTGGGATATCGTAGTTGAAATATCACAAGAAATTCATAGCTAGAGAGAGAGAGAGAGAGAGAGAAACCAATGAAAGTAAAAGAGAGGATAGGTTATAAGCTGCTTGTCATCAATGACTAACACAACATTATACATCACCATTACTAAACTAGGCAAAATACCTGGTATAGACGCGTCTCATATACGTAACTGCAGTTACTACAACCCTGAAAAGGAATTTTTTTGTGAATCAAGTTTCTAATGACAAGAAGTTATATTAAAATATCATTCTGCAAAGACACATAATAAAATTCACTGATTTTCCAGGAAAAAAGGGTCTCATAAAGAAAGAAATTAACCTTGTTCAAGCATGATATCATGTTAGCCAACTTCTGGTAATTACTTGCTATAATTCCCACAGAGAATTTGAAACAAACTTTTCTCAGAAGGAAGCCATTATGTAACGGATGATATAGTTATAGCAGCCAAAGTGTTTTAAGTACAGATTAATTTGATAAACCTGTATATGAAATTTGAAAATGAGCGTCTATAAATGTGAATGTGGGTAATTATCAGCTAAAATCAGTTTTGGGTAGCACAACAAGACGGCTACGATATAGAAAATTATATTAACTGAATGTTAGTCACATCATCAGCAATTGAACTAATTCAGATTCACTGATAAATGCTACAATTAGACATTGCCATCATAAGAAACCATAGCATGCATAATATAAACGTAAAGATAAAAAGTAATCAATGCCATCACTGAACGAAAAGGTCAAAGCATTAGTAAACAGAAAGGTATTTCTTAAAAACCAAAGGACAAGATCAAACCTTTGCCTCACTTTAACAGACTGAGCCAGTTTCAATATACCTAAGAAAGTTCCAAAAAAAGAGAAATGCACAAAATCACTAACTTTAAAGAGGAAGTTATATGGAACAAAGCTATTAGTTCAATTTCAAATTAGGGAAAAATTAGGGAATGCACATATTTGCATTGCAAATAACTTTCTAAAACACCACCAATTTCCTTTTATAATTCTAAGTTCTAATTACACACAGACACACACACACACAAAAAAAAAAAGCCACAAAGTAATTGCTTTTAGTACAGGAAAAAAATTAGGAGATTTTTTAAACAATTCCATGGTGAAAAACAAACATTAAAGCTAGAATTAAAAGATTACATCAAAACAAACAAAAACCAAAACCCAGATTAATAAATTTCTTAGCTTATACCCCCTCCCAAGAAAAAAAATTCAAATCTCACAAAATTTACAAAATCAAGTAGAAAGAGAATCTCAAACAGAACCCATAAAAGAAAGAGGGGATTAACAGAGAAAAGGGAACACACAATTCGTCATATGCATCTTAATGAGCTTAAATTCTTCGAGAGTTAAGCCTTTATCTTTATCTAGCTGATGAACCACATCCACTTCTTCCGGATCCAAAAGCTGCTCGCTGCACAAACAAAAATCAAATCAAATGATGAAAAAAAAAACCCACAAATTTGAAACTATAAAAAACCAAATGATGTATTGCAAAATCAATGAAAAAAAAACAGTTTAATTCGGTTGTTACAAGTGAGAAGAAGTCCAGAAATTGGCCGCCATTTTTGTTTTCTTGTTTCTAAGAGAAGAATCGAATTCGTTCCTTATTTATCGAGAACTTAAAATTGACGTCGCAAAATTTAGAATTTAGAAATTCGGTCAAGTTCTAGTTTTGGTCCTTCTACTATAGTTAAAATTTAAATTTAATCTTTATATTTTAATTTGAGATGATTCAATCCTTTTATTTTCTTTTAAGAACAAAAATAAAGTTGGAACGAAATTTGCAATAAGTATAAAGATCCTTTAACAAAATTTGGGCTGATCCGAGGAAAAAAAAAATCCTTATTTAAGCTTAGTTCATTCAAGCTAAAAGATGAGTGGGTCGTTGGATTCATGAATAAATTTCGTTAATTACATTATACATTTGAATTAATTAGTCACACTATAAAAGTAAGAGTAAATTATACTGATAGTCACTTAATTATTAATAATTTTTTTGTTCATCCAACTGTTCAATTTTTTTCATTTTTGGTCATCGCCTTTTAAATTAGTAAGGGAGGATAAATTTTTAGCTTTTAAGATTAGTATAATAGTAACTCTAACCCTCAATATTTATTTAATTTGTCAGCTTTTAAGATTAGTATAATAGTAACTCTAAAGATTAGTATAATAGTAACTCTAACCCTCAATATTTATTTAACTTGTCAGCTTTTAAGATTAGTATAATAGTAATTTTAACTCTCAACATTTTTACATTGTATCATTTTAGTATTAATTCGAAAAATTTTAACTATCAATATTTATACATAGTATAATATAATTTTTTTGTAATTTTTTTTGTAACATTGAGAATTAATTTTAAAAGAATGAAAAAAAGATAAAAATTATTATCTTTAAATTTTTAGTGTTTGTATTTTTAGTATATTTTCAATTAAATTTAGTTAATAATTTTTTTTTAGCTTTTAGTTGAAAGTGTGACAAAAACGGATTGTTAAAACTCAGGAGCTACAAAAACGGATTCGTTTGGCACGACTTAGCAGGAAACGATTTCATTTTCCCATCTGATGGCCAAGAATACATTCTCAAAGGATCGGAGATTCTCGACCACACGATCAACTCTCAAGCACTTGACATAACGTCTTCTTCTTTTCGATTACCAAAACCGGCGGAGTCTCAGAAGTCAGAGAACGAGCATGATTTTCCGTCAATAAGACGGCGGAGGAATCAGTCTTGGAGTTCCAGTGATCTCCATGAGTACAAAGTTTACAAGTCTGAGTCGAGACCCGAATCAATCGGGAGAATCGCTGCTGATGCGTCGACTCAGACTGATGATAAGAGGAGAAGAAGAAAAGCGTTGGTTAAGGAACCGGAAATCGAAGAGCTAGAAAGAACTGAAAGTCAAAGTCAAGAGTTGGAGCTGAATCATACTACGGAGCTGAGTAGGGAAGAGATTTCACCTCCACCGTCGGATTCAAGCCCGGAGACATTGGAACGGTTGAGCTTGGGCAACGGTGGTGGTAGTAACGAAGATAGCTTGAACCGTACGGCCGAGAGTTGCCCAAGTGGGAGGATTAAGGCGTCGTCCGTTTTGATGCAGTTGGTATCGTGCGGTTCGATGTCGTTTAAGGATTGTGGAGCCAGCTCAGAGAAGGACGAAGGGTTCTCGTTGATTGGACATTACAAATCGAGGCTACCACGCGGGGCAGGGAATTGTAGCCAGGAGGGAAAAGAAGCAGGGATTAAGAGGGAAACGGGGAGCTTCTCAAGGGTAAGCTTGGAAGATAAAGAGTATTTTAGTGGGAGCTTGATTGAGACAAAGAAAGAGGAGATCCCTAAATCGAAGAGATCTTCTTCTTACAATGCTGATAGGTAATCCCCAAAATTCATTTGTGAAGCATTTTAATTATCAATGACGTTTTAAGTTTACTTTCATTGCTGCTCAAAATCTTATATTTGATTTATAATTAACTAAATAATAACTATATTCTTTACCTCCTTATAAAAACAGTAAAACTAATTTATCTTGTATTTCGAATGTAATGCCAAAGAATCTAAGTAATTGAACTCTTGATTTAGACATAAACCCAATACTAATCTCATGAAAGGACTGAAGTGAAGAAGCACTGATGATGGTACAATGAGTAAATAGGTTTGAAGCTTTAGTTGAATAATGAACTGTTCCTTACCTGCAATGCAAGGAATGCCTCACCTTTCCAGGGATTTCAAGTCAGATTATTGGTTCTATTTCTGAATATCTGACCCTGCGGGCCTGTTTTATGTATTGAATGTAAAATTCGTACGGGTTTTGCCCGAAAGGCCAGCTTTTGTTACACATATGTAACTAAATACTCTTCATTTGTTTAAAAGTCTTTGTATTCAATGCTCGACATGTATTCAAATATGAGTGCGTGTGATGTTTTGAATTATATGAAAAATCTTTGAAATTTTGAA
Source organism: Gossypium hirsutum (assembly GCF_007990345.1). Classification (NCBI taxonomy): domain Eukaryota; kingdom Viridiplantae; phylum Streptophyta; class Magnoliopsida; order Malvales; family Malvaceae; genus Gossypium; species Gossypium hirsutum. The sequence continues at coordinate 15,587,500 of NC_053430.1, forward strand.
TATTGGACCTATGCTTGACTTTGGATAACACAGCTGTCATGTATGTGTTTGTCTTCCATGGCTGTACTTTTGTTTCTTAAGGAAGGACAGATTATATAAGAAGCTGGCCATTGACATTAATGATCCGTAATCGAATCCCAGGTGGTCCTGAAATTTAAACCTTGCGGTTGGGTTTTAATGTAATGAAACTTATTCGACAAATGATTTGACTACATTAGTACTAGCTTTGAAGGGGGAACCAGGTAGACAAGCACAATTTCTGTTGAGAGTTTTAAGCTTAAATTCTTATTAGATGCTTGATCTGGTTCTGCTTTGTTTGTTGGTCTTTTAATTGGGTTAATTTGGGAACATTTTGTAGGAATATTCTGTAAATATTTTAGGAATATTTTGTAGATATTTTTTTTATTAAAATCCCTTATTTTAAGGGATCATATCTCCTATTTTGTATCTTTCCAAACTTAGAGTTTCCTAAAGTAGTGTCATAGGTTGTATATAAAAACTCTGATATATGTTCTATTTAGTATCAAATACTCTAATTTCTACATGGTATCAGCTTAGGTTACGATTTCTTTTTCAACCTAGACCATGTCCGAAACTCCTTCTCCTACTTCAGAGATTACTTCAAATCCAGAAAATTTTTCTAGTTCCGATGCTCTATCAGATTCATCTGGTCTGACTATCACCTGCCATCGATTGAATGGCAACAATTTTCTTGAATGGTCCCAATCGGTTAAGATTTTTCTCTTGGGCAGAGAAAGATTGGACTACGTTACTGGTGAAATCAAGAAACCTGCTGTGACTGATGCTGGTTTTGCTAAGTGGATGCGTGACAATGGTCAGGTTATGACTTGGCTCCTTAATTCCATGACCCCGAGTATAAGCAGAAACTTTCTTCTTTACACCACAGCCGTTGAAATTTGGAGTGCAGTCCGCGAAACCTACTCTAGCACGGATAACATTGCTGAATTATATCATGTTGAAGATCAAGCAGCCACCCTTAAACAAAGAACCATGCCTGTTACTCTCTACTACAATACCCTTACTGCTCTTTGGCAACAATTAGATTTGTATGCACATTATGATTGGGTAGATCCAAGAGACGCTGCTCTTTATCAGCAAATTGTTACTCAACGAAGACTTTTTCAATTTCTCCAAGGCTTAAATAAGGACCTAGACGAGGTTCGCGGCAGGGTCCTGGCTATTTCTCCTCTTCCCTCCCTTCGAGAGGCTTTTTCTATGGTCAATAAGGAAGAAAGCTGAAGATGTGTGATGCTGTCTGATGAACCATATTCCACTTCTGAAAGATCTGCCTTACTGACCCATCAATCATCTCCTTCTTCCAAACAGGGGAGACCTTGGTGTGATCATTGCAAAAAGCCCGGCCACTCTAAGGAGAAGTGTTGGAAGCTTCATGGTAAGCCTTAGGACTGGAAGTCCAAGCACTCTCGAGATAATAAATCAAGCCTTGTCGTTGCCACCTCTGTCACTAGTTTCACTAAAGAACAGATTGCTGAACTTCAAAAACTATTTGGAAAGTTTCAAGGGTCTTGTGAGGGTAATCTGGTCATAAAAGATCCAGAAGGTAACCTTTCTTCTACTGCATTTTTCTCCTCCCAGTTGACTCCTAATTGGGTCCTCGATTCTGGTGCTATGGATCATATGACTGGTAACAAGGCATTGTTTCACAATTTTTTCCATACCTTTGGTAAAGCTGTCAAAACGACTGATGGTACCTTGTGCAAAATAGAGGGACATGGCACTGTTATTCTCAATGAACAGATTGCACTTAAAAATGTTCTTTTTGTACCAAATCTGGCGTGCAATCTCATCTCTGTTAGTAAATTGTCCACAGACTTGCACTGCTCTGTAATTTTTAATGATCGTGATTGTACTTTGCAGGCACTGAACTCGAAGAAGATGATTGGTAAGGCTAGCTTGCATAATGGTCTCTACATCCTCCCTACCTCTCCTAAAATCGAGATCTCCAAGTCATTTACCGCTTTAGGAAAAGTTGATACTGTTATGTTATAGCACTTTCATTTAGGCCATCCTAGTTTCCAATACCTTGCAAAATTGTTTCCTGCTCTATTCATTAATAAAAGGCCTAATTCTTTTTCTTGCAAAGTTTGCTCTCTTGCCAAACATACTAAATCATCTTATTTTCCTTCTACATACAAGCCTTCTTACCCTTTTGCTTTGATCCATAGTGATATTTGGGGCCCTTCTCGGGTGAAGAATGCTGATAATTGTAAGTGGTTTATCACTTTTATTGATGATCACAGTAGGATAACTTTGACTTATTTGCTGAAAGATAAATCTGAAACTGCTAGTGTTTTTGTGCAATTTTATAACATGGTTCTCACTCAATTTGGGTCTAAAATCCAGCTCTTTAAATCTGATAATGGCAGTGAATTTTTTGCTAGGTCTTTAGGTGATTTTTTTAAGGAAAAGGGCATAGTTCAGATTAGTTCTTGTGTTGGAACCCCACAGCAAAACGGCGTTGCCTAAAGAAAAAATAGGCACCTTCTTGAAGTTACTCGTTCTCTTCTATTTACCACTAATGTTCCTAAATATTTGTGGGGGAAGCCTTATTAACTGCCACATATTTAATCAACCGGATGCCTAGTAAGGTTTTAAAATTTCAAACTCCTCAATCTATATTTTTGCAGCACTTTCCTCATTTTAAGCCTATCTTCTCCATTCTGCCACTTAAAATTTTTGGTTGCACTGTTTTTATCCAAAATATTGCTCCTAATAAGTCCAAGTTAGATCCTAAGTCTTTAAAATGTGTATTGGTTGGGTATTCTTCACTTAAGAAGGGTTATAAATGCTATCATCCTCCTTCTAAACGATTTTTCACCACTATGGATATAACATTTTATGAGCAGGATTCCTATTTCACTCAGGCTGAAATTCAGGGGGAAACATGGAGTGATTTTCAGCCACAACAGGTATCTCCTCCTAATCTTCATTCTCAACCTTCAGAATTGCCATCTTGTTCGCCATTACCTGTAGATCTATCACCTGTGAATGCTTCCATTGATTCTCCTGTAGTACCTATGACTAATTCACCTACACCCACTTTAAACACTCTTCCTGAAAATACACCTACTCCAATTGACGGTCTTCAAAAAACACCACCACCCAAACAGCTTCGTGTCTACACAAGAAAAAGAAGACATATCCCTGAGACTGTTTTGCAATCTGATTCTTGCCGAGAATTGGATTTGGGTCCAGCTGCCGAAATGGAAGAAGAAATCAGTAAGTCCACTACTCTAGATGACTTTCCTATTGCTATTAAAAAAGGGGTTAGACAGTGCACCAAGCATCCTATTGAAAAATTTACTGGTTATAATTCATTGATGCCGTCTTTTCAAGCATTTACAGCAACTTTGGATAAAGAACAGGTTCCCACAAGCATAGCTGAAGCTCTAAAGGATCTAAAATGGAGAAGGGTTGTTGAAGAGGAAATTTGTGCACTAGAGAAAAATGCTACTTGGACCATTACAGACCTTCCTCAAGGAAAAAAGGCTGTCAGCTATAAATGGATCTTTGCTGTAAAGTATAACTCCAATGGCAGTATCCAACGATACAAAGCTAAACTAGTGGCCAGAGGTTTCACGCAAACATATGGGATAGACTTCACAGAAACTTTTGCACCTGTGGCAAAGCTTAACACTATTCGAGTACTCTTAAGTTTGGCAGTAAATTACGATTGGAAATTACACCAACTTGATGTAAAAAACGCATTTCTTAATGGCAAGCTTGAGGAAGAAGTCTATATGCAATTGCCACCTGGCTCAAAGTCTATTGAAGGTAGCAACAAGGTTTGCAAGCTCAACAAGTCTCTATACGGGTTAAAACAATCACCCAGAGCTTGGTTCGAGAGGTTCACTAAAGTCATTCTTCAAAATGGCTACAAACAGTCCCTTGCCGATCATACGCTTTTCATCAAGGTAACTTCTACAAATAAGAAAGCTATCCTAATTGTGTATGTGGATGACATCATTCTTACTGGAGATGATGAGGAAGAGATTAGCAATTTGAAGAAGTTGTTAAACAGGGAATTCGAAACCAAGGACTTGGGAAAGCTAAGGTATTTCCTAGGAATGGAGGTGGCAAGATCAAAAGAAGGACTTGTGATCAACCAGAGAAAGTATGTACTTGATTTACTCAAAGAAACTGGTTTTCTTGGCTGTAAGCCGGCTGATACACCAATGGAGGCAAACTTGAGATTCAATAAAGAAGATGAGTCCTTAGTAGACAGAGAGAAATTTCAAAGGTTAGTTGGGAAACTAATCTACTTATCCTTGACAAGGCCAGATATAGTTTTTCCCGTAAATGTGATAAGTCAACACATGACTAATCCTACTGAAGTGCATATGGCAGCAGCAAATAGAATTCTCAAGTACTTGAAGAAAACTCCAAGACAAGGCTTAATGTTTAAGAAGACACAATACAGAACTGTTAAGATTTTTACAGACTCTAGTTGGGCTGGAGATCTCACTGAAAGAAGATCCACTAGTGGGTACTGCACTTTTGTTTGGGGTAACCTTACAACTTGGAGAAGTAAGAAACAATCTGTTGTTTCAAGAAGTAGTGCTGAAGCTGAATTTAGAGCACTAGCTTTGGGGATATGCGAAGGAATTTGGCTACTTAAATTACTAAAAGAACTTGGCACAAATTAGGAGGATCACTTTGAAGTTTTGTGTGATAATCAATCTGCCATTCAGATTGCCAAGAACCCAGTTCAACATGACCGAACAAAGTATGTTGAAATTGATAGGCATTTTATTGCTGATCAAGTCAACAAAAAGACAGCCACTCTTTCTTACATTCCTTCAGAAGGACAGATTGCAGAAATTCTTACCAAGGCTTTGCCAAAACCTGTGTTCAATAAATTCCTATTCAAGTTGGGATTATACAATGTATATTCTCCAGCTTGAGGGGGAGTGTAGGAATATTCTGTAAATATTTTAGGAATATTTTGTAGATATTTTTTTATTAAAATCCCTTATTTTAAGGGATCATATATCCTATTTAGTATCTTTCCTAACTTAGAGTTTCCTAAAGTAGTGTCATAGGTTGTATATAAAAACTCTGATTTATGTTCTATTTAGTATCAAATACTCTGATTTCTACACATTTTAATAAGCAGGAGCTCGCAGTTGCAGCTGGCCGGAAAGGAGATGGACGGAGTGCGTACAAAGTGCATACCGAGGAAGCCGAGAACTTAGTCTTGGAAGAAAAAAGTCAACACCGTCGCATGACACCAATAAAAGTAGAAGCTATAATTGAAAGACGCGATGTCTAGAGTCATGTGAATTGTAGTAATTTGTAGTTTCGTAAATAAACAGTGAGAACTATTGGGAATAACAATGGCAAAATATTTATAGAGCAAGCTGCTTCGCGGACGGTTTGCCTACGCAATGATAGGAAGCACAGGGTTGGGTGATTGGTGCCTTGGTTTTTGTGGGAGTGGCTGTCTTGTTGTCGGTGCACGGGCGATAACCTCTAGTTGTGATATGTCCTTTTTGACACTAATTTAGTTCGACTCTGAATTAAAACATAGGAAATGGAATTTCATCCTAGGTCTTATCGTCTGCTTTGGGCATTGGTGTCACTGTTGGAAAGATGAGTGTTCTTCATGGTGATTGGAGATGTGAAAAATTCACCAATCTCTACCAAGGAAGTTGCAACATTTACTTTGCTAATTATTTACTAACAATTTGGAATAGGAGTAATTTTTGATACATTGGTAATGTAGAAGTCTGTATTTTTAGTTAATTAGATGGTATGTCAGTAAAAATTAGGTTATTCCTAAAAAGTTCTGATGATGTGGTATCATTTAAATCATTAATGGTGTATAAACATATACAGAACACCCATTAAGATAACAAAAACTTCCAAATGAAAGCTTTTACTATTGAATGTTTATTTGGGTGAAATACAAGTGAATTTGTAACGCCTCTAACTCGAATCCATCACCGGAATAGAATTACGGAGCATTACTGGAGTTACCGATTTATTTATCAGATATTTTATTTCATTTAACGTTCATATTTGGAACCAATTAAAATCAAACATATTGTCCCTTAAACGTACTTATTTTTCTCAACATGTTTCACTTGAATTTATTACTCGTCTCGATATACTTAATTTTCTTATATCAATGTATCAAAGATAATCACATATTTACATGTCATGATAAATATCATTCTCTTGCCATTTCTTCATAAACATAAATAAGATAATTCATTATATCGATATTTCATGCATTTAAAAATACAATTCAAGTTACACTAATTTACCTCGTTGCTTGTTCATGTTTATAATTTCATTACTCCGACATCTTTTCTTTTCCACGTTCAAGTCTTGTATTCGAGTTATCCGGATCTTTATAAATAAATTTGATCTTCGTTTTCATTTATTTCATGTTCTAATACATTCAATTAATGCTCTAAATAAAATTACTATTTTGCCCCTAAACTTTTAATTAATGACGATTTCATTCTTACAAGCTAAAAAAAAATTCTTGCAATTTAATCCTTATTTCCAGCCGTTATTCTCATACAAATTGATAACAACCAATGAATTCTACAAAATATCATAATTTTTCATAATTTCAACACTTTTCAATTTAATCCTTAAAATATGTGTTTCCCTGATCTTGAACTAAGTTAATAATTTCATTCAATTTTGCAATTTTAAATAATAAAATAATCCATTTCATGCAAATTGGTCATGCTAGCTGAATATTCATACATATTTTCTTTCTCCTCCTCTCCATTCCACATCCTATATTTATATAACATGCTATAGGTAACATTATCAATAATTTCACTATTTACTTATATATATATTTAAAACTGTCCATTTGCGTTATAGTCACTAAAGTATTTATATCTTGAGCTGAAGAACTAGAAATTAATATCTGATAATTTTATATGAAACTAGACTTACGTATCTTCTTACCATAAAATTTTCATAATTTTTGGTTTAGCCAATAAGTATAGTTTATTCTTTAAAGTTACCCTTATTCTGTTGTCTGACAGTTTCGAACCTTCTTTACTAAAAATTAATTATCTCATTGTACAGGATTCAGATGATGTTCTCGTTTATTTCTATTGAAAATAGACTCATTCAGGATTTTAAAAATATAACTTTAAGAACCTAATTATTTTTCTCAAATTTTTTATGATTTTCCAAAATCAGAACAGGGGAACCTGAAATCATTCTGACCTTGTCTCACTAAATTTATTATATCTTACAATTCACGATTCCATTTCTTACACCATTTCTTCTATAAGAAACTATACTCAATAAGATTTAATTCCATATTTTTTTTCATCCTCTAATTCGATTTCCACAATTTATGGTGATTTTTCAAAGTTAGCCTACTGCTGCTGTCCAAAACTACTTTAGTGCAAGATGTTTATTTACCATGTTTATAACACCCTTATTTTCTTTCTCTACACTATTTCTCATTACTTTCTCTTATTTTTTTTCTTCACTAACATATGAAGAACATAAGACCATATATAAGAAAACTCTACATTAATATCAATTCCATGCTTTTTCAATAATATTAATCTTAAAAATGTATTGAAATCTTGATATTCTTACCTTGTTCCATTGATTTCAATCTTTAACTTGATCCTCTCTCTTCTTCAACTTCCTTTTCTTGAATCCAACTTGATATTCTAACTTCCCATAGTCTCCTTAACATTTTTCTCTCTTGGTAGCTATGGAAATTCTTTTGATTTTTGGGTGAAAATGGTGAATTTTTGGTAGAAGGACCAAATTATAAAGAAAGCAAAACTTTCTTTCTTTCTCTCTTCCTCTCACGTTAGTGCATGGGAAAGATGATGGATGGTGTATGTGATTTTTTTTTCCACACACACACATATATATAGACTAAATAAAATAATTAAATAATTAAATATCTTATTAAAATATTAAATAAATAATAATTATCTAATTAAATAATTATAAAATATCACCAACATCATCATTACTTTTTAGATTTCTCTCTCCCAATTGACCATTTTGCCCTTTGTGATCTTTTAAAATTCCATTCTTGAGTCATCACTTAATTTGGTAAAATTGCAATTTAGTCTCTCATAATTCTTCACCTATTCAATTTGTCCTAATTCATCAATTTTCCTTACTTTCTAGATCATTCCACCCATAAAATATTTGCACTATTAGTCTTTTAACTTTTTCATATTTACACTTTAATCCCTCAAATTTTGAATATTTACTCTTGGGCCACAATTATAAAAAAAATTAAATTACACAAAATTTGTTATTATTTTAAATTTAAATATTGTCACGTCATTTTTTCGTTATTTATTTAATGATTGGAGACTAAAAAAATTAAATTAAATAATTGAACAACCATTTTGTAATTTTTTATTATTAAGTAATAAATTTTTTTTACCAATAAGGGCTGAGTTTACCCTAAAAATAAAGAGAAAATTATGTGAGATTAAAATATAGTAAAAAAATCTAAATTTGAGCAAATTTAAACTAGAACCAAATTTGACCTAGAAAATTCTTTTCGTGGATTGGATTTTGTTAGGGTCTACCCAGATTAAGCAGGCCAGGACACTTTTAAGTTGATTTTGCGCTAGGCAATAAATATTTTAAAATTTTAAAATTAAAGTGTTTATGAGTGAAATCAGGTTGGGTATGGGTTGAACTTAATTATGATATTAATAATTTTATACTTGCTCAAGTGTAGGTTAATTCGAAATATGAATTTAAAATTTTATCCAAACCTATCTATATTTGTAATGCTTAATATGAGAAAGCGAATCGACCTAGAATGTTTAAGCTCGAGCCCAAATCATTTTTTTAAAAATCTATATTTTTTTATATTCATTTTTCAGACATAATAATTTGACCCAATCCCTTACAAAATTCGGGTAGGCCTTCAAATTTAGACAAATTACTTAACTCTCGAACATCTCTAATTAATAATGCAATTAATATTTAAAACTATAAAAAAAAACTATCTTAAATTTTGATTGTCAAATTAAAAATTTTGCTCCTATTTCGTCAATTCTAATATTTTATTTTATTTTATTTATACAATATTTACTTCTACTTATAACTTCTAAATTTTTAAATAAAAAAAGAAATATGTTTAAACACACTTGCACTAAAATATATCATTCAATCTTTTATTTAATTTTTTTTAGTTACAAGTACAATTACAAAATAAACATTTAATCAACTACAACTAGAATAAACTATTATAATGTTGGTAACGGAGATACTTCTAAATTTAAACAAGACTAACTCGTGATGGAACCCAAATTAGAATGAATTCAAACTCTGATCTGCATAATAAGTTAGTGGAACTCGAACTTGAGTTTACAAAATTCCCAAAACCTCGACTTGTCACATATGTGGATTAATATGTATTAAATTATGTGACACTTATGTTGTAAGTAAAGAAACAAATTATAAAATCAACATTAACACTAAAATTCGAACCCACGTACAAAAATTCTTAAATTTCACGATTTAACTATTCATCTAGTTTAAGATATTTGATTAAAAATTATTTTAAAAATATAAATAGTCATATAATAAAAATTTGTTTTAAATTCTTTTTAATAATTTTTAATTAAATATGTGCCTGATTGAATCATGACTCCAATCTAATCTTATATGAGTGCTCAAGGTTCTAAGATTTTAACATTGACAACACAAACAAAATCTAATTACTAGATTTATTAACATTTTGTATTACTTTATCAATTAATATTACCTATATAACCCTTCTAATTTATATTTTTTTTTATTTTTAAAAGTTTAATCATTTGATAATTTTTTAATTAAGTTGGTTCTAATTAACTCATAAAACCAATTCAAATAGATGCCTAATTATAATTTTTATTATAGTAAAACTCATGATTGAGATAGTATTATGAGTTAACCACATACCAATTTAGTTGGGAAATAACATGTAACCTAAATTTATATAACAAAACTAATACTTACAATTTCTTTTTATATTTCTTTTATTATTGATATTGAGTTAATATTATGAATCAACCAGGCACCAATTTAGTTTGGTAATGACTAAAATGCCACTTTTTACCAAGTAAATTATATTATTTTGAGGGTATTTTTATCTTTTTACATATTTTTATATAAAAAGAGAAAGAAAAATTCACACATAAAATTTGAACCAAAAACACTTTATTTTTAAACATGTTTACTTTATCATTTCAACCAATTCCTTATTTGTTGTTTATATTAAATTTTTATAAATAAATATGTGATTCATCCTCATTGTGAGCTACTTTGACTTGAATTGGTGTCATAAGTTACTTTGGCATCAATTTAGTTGAGAAATGATTAAAAAATTATTTTTTACAAAATTATATTAGTACGAAGATATTTTTGTCTTTTCAAGATGTTTTCTATAAAATCAATAATATCTCTCGTATGATGAAATTTGAACCCAGGACATCATTATTTTTAACATTATTTTATTTTATTTTTATATGAACTTTTAATGAATGTAATTTTTACATGATTTTTTGCCACTTGCATTATAAATGTGTCATAATTTAATTATACAAAACATGTGATAACATAAATTTAAAAAAAGTGCAGAGAGAATAAATGAAATATTAAAAATAAAAATAATTAAATAAAAAATAAACTCCGTGTATTGACTTTATAATTAGGGTTCATCATTCCAGGTGTGACTTGAGTTTGAATTACTCTAATTACATTATTATTAGATTTTTGTCCACTTCGTATAATTCACCGTAAAAAGAAAAAACATAGTAATCACCAGCAACTTAAAACAAGCAAATGATTGGATTCTTGTGTTAAAATCTCTGATCATTGGTGATATAATTAATAATTTGATCTTGACTTGTAACAATAAAATATATATTTTATTAAAAAAATTGGAAATGAGTGAGATTAATCATCAATATTAAATGCCTATTTTTGAAGAACACAATAGAAAAGAAATGGGGCACTGTCCTTTTCAATCATAAAAGAAAAGTCTGACCTGCCTTTTCATGTTCTCCCTCCTATGATTAAAATGCTTCAATTTTTCACATCTTGCACGTTTTTGTAAATACAAATACAATGTACCCAAAATATATTGATAAATGCATATCACCTTAAAAAATAAAAATAAATAGTATGAAGTTAACTAAAAAACAAATGCAAAGTAGAAGAAAATTAATAAATGAAGTAATCCAAAATAAAATAGACAAATAAAACTAAACTTCACATATAGCAACAATACATTATAAGACTAAACGACAATTTGAATATGACTTTTTTTTTTAAAACTTCATAAATATAAAAATAGTGTAATCAAAGTACAATAAAATATACATTGGGAGAGTAAAATTGACCCATTGAAATAAAATTTATATATCACAATAACATCTCATATGTGAAATTCAAATTTAAGGGTTTATTTAGTAGTGTTTAAAAAAAATACTTTTTGAGAAAAAATTGTGCTAAATAAATTGTTTTTGGCTGAAATTTTTTGCTTTTGAAAATAAGAAATTAGAATTTTTAGCTTTTCCTCTATCAAAAGCATTTTTGGTGTTTAATTATTTTTTTATCCTTCTAACAACATAGTATTTTCCCTTTTTCTTTTCTTAGTGCTTAATTACAAATGTGTTAATATCTAATTACAAATATTTAATGTTTATATTTAAAATTTTAAAATATATTTTATATATACTAATTAAATTTTATAAATAATTAATATTTATTACTTAAAAATATTCAAAATTTATATTTCATATATTAAAATATTATTAAGAAGTTATAATAAATTAATTTTTATATTCTTACTAAAATATAATAATAATAATAATAATAACTAATTTTAACATTATTTAAGTGCATATTTGTTACTTGATAATACCATATCTAAAATGGACATTTTATTTCTCAAAAACATTTTTTAACAACAATGCTAAACACTTAAATTTTAAACTAAAACTTTTAAAAGTACTTCTAAAAAACATTTTTTCACGACACTTTTTAAAAAAATTATTCAAAAGTATTACTAAACTAACCCTAAGTACATAAAACCTAGGGCTTACCCTTTACCAACAATACCAAAGTCTTCTTGAAATATAATTCTAATTTAACCTAAATTAGCACGGGTTTTTTCTCCAACTTCCAATTAAAAGATTGGTGAGTTTTTTTACCTATATATTATAAAAAAAAATACTTAGATGGTATATTAAATAGATTATGTACCAAAATGGTACATCCAAGCAAGTGGAGGGTGGTGCTTACATCCAAACAAGTGGAGGGTGGTGCATAGGTAGCACCACCCTAAAATACTGACACCTTTGACTGAAAAATAATAATAAAAAACTAGAAATGACATCTAAATAGGCTGCAACATAAAGGAATACAGGTCAAATACGATTCGTATATGACCAAAACCCGAACCCACCGCTGACTTGCTGTCATAGATGGGACAAGACAACTGGTGAAGGCTTAGAGGAAGGCGACACAACACTGGTCATGCCTAGTTCACAGGCAGCACCGGTTGGTCATGCCCACTGCAGAGGCGGCACACCGCTGGTCATGTCAATTCCACATGCAACACACCTGTGACTTGTCAGTGATGGGATAGGTCTATACCATGCCCGTGACTTGTGTTTTGGGGACCATTATAAGGTCCCCAGTGTCTCATTTTTGGCCGGAAGAGAGCCGAAATTTGAAGAAGAGAAGAAAAAGAAAAAGAGAGTGGGAGGGGAAAAAGAAAGAAAAAAAGAGAAGCAGAATAGAGAGAGGGAATGAGAAAGAGAAGGAAAAAAATAAATAGAAAAGGAAAGGAGAGATTGTTGTTTAGGGTTTAGAAATATTTGGTGTTTAAAAAAATCATAAAAGGTAAATTTTTTTATTTAGTAATTTTTTTTGTTATAAATAAATGTTAATTTGTTTTTGTTGTTATTGTTGATTTAATTCGAATTTAATTTTTAATTTTATTTTTGCAAGGTATTATTTGATTAAAAATAGCTATTAAAGTATGTTTGTATTTATTTTATATTTTCATTCATTCATAAGTTATTTTTAATGTTTATTAAGTAAAAAAGCCTATTTATGTTATGTATTAAAAATGTTTTTTTATATAATTGATTTGTTATGTGTGTTTTAGGTTGATTAGATTTATTTTTTATTTAATTTATTTGACATGTTATTTTGATTATTTTAATATAAATTATTTATTTTTTATGTAGTAAAAGATGAGACCATTGAGATGGAATTTGTGAATGGGACCATTGAGTTAGAATTTTTGAGATAAATTAGGAATAATAGTTTACATGTTCTAATTTTTTTAAGATTTTATAATTGGGAATAACAGTTTATGTTTTTAAATTTTATTTTATGTTTTTTATAAATATTATAAATGAAATTTCTTTTGAATCCTTCTATGCAAAAAAAAATTATATTTTTTGACAATAATTAAGTTTACATGTTATTATATATATATATTATATTTTAAACCAATACATTTTACCTGTTATTATTTTAAAATAATAAAAATATTCGTATTTATTATGTTGAGATAGTTTATGTTATGTTTTTGTTATATATTTTTTATTGCCATGTTATTTTTGTATTTTAATATAATTTTTTTTTTGTTTTTTTATGTAGGTAAAAGGTTAAACTATTGAGATGAAATTTATGAAAGGGACCATTGAGTTGGAGTTTGACTTGGAATTTATAAGATATATTTATTTTGTTAATGTAGTATAGAAAAAATTATGATGTGGAAAAAATTGTTTGGTATTTTTGTAATCAAAAGCAATATATAATATTTAGGTATTTTGATAAATATTTAAAATGCATCAAACTTAAAAATTAATTATCGAAATTTGTTTTGAAATTGCAGGTATCGCAATAGGTTCATTGATTAAGAATGATGATCACATATCAAACACAATTAATAATATGGCAATATATTGTTATTTGTTAATCACGGGTTCCCTTAAAAAAAGTTCTACGTCATTTACGGAAATAAATTATGTCATAATAACTATTTTCTATAATTTAATAGTGTCAGGGCCCGTACCGCGCATTGAGGCGTTAGGTGAATGGTTTAAGATATCCCTCGAATGAACAACTGGTGCCATACTTGGAGTTAGTCGGATTCGGGTCAGCAGCATTGATCCGAACGTTTAATTTTCAGTACGATTTAATATCTACATTGGTTGAGCGTTGGCGCCCAGAGACCTACACATTTCGTTTACCGTGTGGGGAGTGCAGTGTCACTCTAGAGGATATTATATTGCAACTTAGGCTCCCAATCGACAGGAGTGCCGTAACGGGCGTAAGTACGATACCTGAGCCGGCTGTCCTTTGTTATAGCCTACTAGGAGTCTAGCCCAACAATGCTGAGTCCAAATTTATGGGTTTGAGATTTTCATGGCTGAAAGCCAATTTTGAACATTTATCAATTAATGCCACTGAGCAGGAGGTGATGTGCAGAGCTCGAGTGTACATTATGCATATTATAGTGGGTGTATTGATGCCGGATGCGAACAACAACAGGATTCATTTGATGTATTTACCCCTATTAACTGATTTGAAGAATGTTTACTCGTATAGTTGGGGTTCCGCAGTTCTAGCTATGTTGTATTGTGAGCTTTGTTGGACGACAAATCCTGATGCCATAGACATAGGCGAATGCCTCATATTGCTACAGTCATGGGCTCTTTATAGGATGTCATTCTTAGCATCAGTTAGGCACCAAGCATACGTATTTCCACTGGTGAACAGATGATAAAATTTAACTTGTTATAGCAATTAATTGACATTTTTTTCTAATGATACAATTCTAACGATACTATTCTAACATGTAATTTATTTTCGTAGATGGAGTACCAATCGGGTATCAGGAGGTCATACACTGTCCCGATATATCATCTGGTGATTGAACAACATGCTAATGAAGGGGTAAGCTATTCCAATATTCGTAATATATCGTAGATGGGCAGTAGACTATAGTCCCCCCACACATGCATCAACTTGCGGCATATGAGCCAGAGCCAGGGCTAGAGCCTGAGTCCAAGCTTAAGCCTATGTGGTCACAGAGCTCGAGCCTATATGGTCGCATACACATTTCGGGGATAGTTCTTATCATCAGAAGTTGTAGGTCAATGACTATTTCTCGAGCTCGTTAGGACATAGATATCATTCCAGGTTTGATATCTTCAGTCCAGTACCACCGCAGTACAACACTCCTTCCGCCTGTATCCATCACATTACTCCACTCCTCTTGGGTCATATCCACCACAGTACAGTACTGCTCCCGGCTCAAGTTCATCGATGGTGTTCGGGACATATAATTTTTCTTCCGTGTTTTGCACACCCCTACCTGTGACTAAAGAGGATGTTAATCGTCGCGATCACCCACAGCGTGAACGTCGACCCTCGCAGAAATATACCCTTAGGACCACATCATCAAACCATCAATTTTAAGGGTTTCTTGCAATTTAAATATTACATAGTTTGTACTTTTTTTATTCTAAAAAAATATAAATCAAGAAAAAGACAATCTTTGTAATTATTTGATTAGATTAATTGCAACATTAAAACTTGAAACAAACTTTATGGTCATAAATTAGATTAATTGCAACATTACAACATTACAATATTACAACATTAAAACTTCGAACAAACTTTGTAATATAAATTAAATACATTATAACATTAAAACTTGGAATAAACTTCGTAATATAAATTTTGCAATATAAATTAAATATATTACAACATTAAAACTTGGAACAAACTTTGTAATATAAATTAGATACATTAGATCATATAAGCTCAATTCCTACCCGATTGTGACATTGTCCAATATGGTAGTTTCGCTGTAGGAATTTACTCTAATTATGACCAACTAATCTGCACAATTCACAATGCTTACTGTCGGATTTCTCCCTGATGTCCATTTCATTATGAATTCTGGATGATTGCAGATAACCTTTCGGATTCCTATGCAACCCTTTATTTGGGACAAGCTCAAAAATCATCGGAGGCACCTCCCATGTAGACAGGTCAGACAGGATGGGGAACCCATTCTCTCAGACACATAACGTGCACTCGAGGGTGTACACATCATCGATAAATTATTCAACATTGAGTGAAACTTTAGCACATACTGCCACGACATGCGCACATGGATAATGAAGTGTTTGGAACATCCTACAATCACACCGTCTGTTTCGGAGATCAACTCCATAGGACCTAAATAGTATACTGGGTCGACAACCGATGGTCTCCGTAACTCAAAACGCTTCAAGACGTCGTGAATATACTTCTACATTCATCGACCTCGCCATCCAACAATTTGCAACCATTCCATCCTTGACATATTCAACAAACACGTGTCCCGCCTCCATTTGGTTGACTTGTTGCTGGCCCAGTCTTAGCATCAAGGTAGCCAGCCTGTAGAATGTAGTTGAGAAGACAGATGAAATTGGAAGATGTCGTGTTTTCAACAACACAGAGTTGATTCCTTTCACCAAGTTTGTGGTCATCTGACCATAGCAAAACTTTGAGCCCATTGCCACCGCTCAATGGTACCCAACCACGGTCTAAAAGATGTGGCTGTTTAACCCTTCATGTCACTCTAATGTGTGGCTCTAGCTCGCACGTTGTATATATATTAAGAAAAGATAAGTTACAGTATTGCTTTAAAACATTAAAACTTATATTAAAAAGATAAGGTTATCATTTACCCATTCTCACAATTTCTCTTCGCCAGTCTGCATTCTTATAATCTTAATGGAAGTTTAGCGCGATGTGTCGGATGCAGTAAATGGATCTCCATGGCACACCGAAACGCCTAATGACGATAATTAATCTTTTTCCTCTATCGAAGATGATGCAAATATTATCATTGCTAATAACATACCTCCATAGGCTGGTAAGGAAGAATTCCTATGATTTCATGTTATCCTTATCTACGACGGCAAATGCTATTGGGAGCACGTTCTTATTCTAGTATTGAGCAATGCAAGAAGTAGGATCTGTGTATATTTTTTGTATAGCTAAGTCCCATCTACTTGCACAAATGACTTACAGCGAGGAAATATGCGCATATATAGATTAAACATCCAGAACATCTGATGGAAAATTCTTTTTACCGGTTGTAGTTGGTCATTTAGGCCGTAATAAGGTTGTGTCTGTAACTCAATTACAGTCTTCGGTACGTACTCCTGCATAGCGACCATCCATCCATATAACTCATTGTACGATGCATCGAAATCCCTGTACAATTGCTCCATTGCCATCTATTTAGCTATCCACGCCTTTTGATTTGATACTTGATATTGGAATCATAATTGCATTTCAACAATTAGTACCGAAACTTTAATGGTCGGCATGTCCTTCACCATTGACATGATACACGTACAAATAGTTTTGGAATCAAGATTTCGATGATCTTCTGTCATACGTTCTGTCATATGTGTTGCGTGCATGTGTGAGAGCCAACAAATTTTCATAACTCCTACATCTGCGACTTTTGAATAAATGCAGCTCGTACCTGCCAATTGCAGCCTTTCGCTGACTTCTAACACTCCCCAATATATAATGTCAGTTTACACATTGTGACTTTATAGTCCACTGATATATTCATACTATACTGCTTAATAGCAAATACGTACTCTTCCTTACTTTCAAATCTCTGGCCTACGAACAACTCCTCAATATCAGAATCTACGGCCAACCGGTGAGCAGATAGCATATCAGGGTACTTTAGGAATTCGACTACGTGCGTCATGTCGGGGTCTATGAGCGACATGTGTACTCCAGGATTATTGTGTATCACAATACGTCGAATCCGGTTCCCGACTGAAGACGCATTAATGTTTCCATTGTCATTTACATCTTTGTCGTCAATATCACCGGGGACCTCGCCCACATCAAGATCACTATTACTATCGACCTCGTAATCACAAGGATCACTACTATCATATCCATCATCACCAACCACATCAATATCAGGTGCAACATTAAGATCAATATCAATCTCGCGTATAATCGATTCACTATCAACGTATGATATTGGAGCAACATACACGGTTCTTCAGCTCCATATTCTTCACCTAATACAGTGAGATTTTCAGTTGGCTCCACACCAGCTAACTTAGCAAATAACTGAATCGGTGCATCTTGGTCACTCTGATTCCCACAGTAAATAGCGATCATTGTCTCCACGTCTTAATCGTCTAAAGTTTCATTTTGGTGAATTTGATGGGATCTATCGAAACTGGAAACTTGTAGAAAAGTTTTGAGATTCTTTTCCCACAATGTCTAACAATTTTTGCGCTAATCCTTTCTTTCATATCATCGAACAAGACATTTCTATTAAATCTCATTGTTATTTGTTGGCGACATTCAAATATACATCCAACGGTTGTTGTCAAGATTATTCCATCGAAATAAACGCATACGAAAAACTGATTATCCATCTTCAATACTTAATCTATTAAAAAATAAACAAAAATTCTCAAAAATAATTTCGAATAGCAAAAAAATACTTACATAAAAATTTAATGAATAAAAAGAGACCAAAATTATATTAAGATGCAATTTTTTTCATTCATAAGCTCATACTTTTTCAGTTCTCATTTTGTACATGAACAACATTTATCTTTACATTTAATCACTTAAATTCAGTTCTAGGTTTTCTTCCATCTCCGATCCTGTATCTTCGTCTGAGAAATTCTCTATATAAAATTCTGAATTCTCTTTAAATTCATCTTCTACAATCGAATTTGGAAACTCCTCAGGATCTTCTTCCTTTTCAATCTTTATAACGGGTATTAAATTTAGAAATTCTCTTGGTAATTTCCTAACAACTAATTTATCCATCCATGTTATGTTAAATACATTTTGCTTCCCAGTCAACTTTCGTAAACCTACACTTTGTCTCGCTATTTTTCTTACTCTATAAGAAATTATAAACTTCACGAAGTATATAACTAGATTCCAATAGGTTCGTGGTACCAATGTCTTCCAAAGTTGGTCTCAAATGATTTGATGCTCCCGTTCTATTACTGTCCCTTTAAGGGTTAAGCATTGCACTTTATTCTTTCTAATCAGTTCATGACCCTTCCATAACACTTCTTGCATCTTTTGATTATGATAATAAGGTGTTGAACGATGTCTTCTTCTAGTTTCATTCTGTGATCTTGCAATTCTCTCATCATGTTATCAACTTTCTCCCTTTGTGCTGAAGTTATTATCTCATTAAGCAATATCAAATTTATTGCCATTTCTAACAATACCAATGACAGAAATATTTTCAGTATTTATCTTTTTTTTTTGTTATCACTAACTAACAATTACTTGATAATAGTTACTAACATAAAAACTTTCAAATATATTAAAAATTTTTAAAACATAACATTCATAACCTTACAAATCACAATAAACCTTAAACAAATAATTAATCTAAACACAAAACTTCACAATAAACCTTAAACAAATAATTAATCTAAACACAAAACTTACTAACAAATCACAATAAACAAAAAAACTTTAAAATAAAACATAAAAATAATACTAAACAAACTATATAATACTAACAAAATAATTTTTTCTTATCATAATCTATTCTATTTGAAAATAACAATAAAAATAAAATTACATTTTCTTCTCCCTCTCTTCTTTCTTATGTTCTGCTATTTTTTTTAACATATACTAATATTGAGCCGGATGGGGGGGGGGAAATGGTACTGATGCTGCTTATTGATAGGGGTCACCAGTGCCGCCTATCAGATAGGGGTCACCGGTGTCGCCTATTAGATAGGCACCATACCCTTTTCGTATAAAATACCGATTCTCTATACTATTCGAGACAAATGTGGTGTAGGCACCACTATTAAAATATTATTTTTTAGTCAAAAGTGTCAATATTCTAGGGAGTGCTTGGATGTACCATTTTGGTACATAATCTATTTAACATACTATTTAAGTATTTTTTTATAATATATAGGTAAAAAAGCCAAGATTGGCTAAATTTTATTATTAATTTATATATATTGTGAAATAATTTTTTATTTGAAATAATATTTTTAATTAATTTTTAAAAAAAAATTATTATCCGTGAAAGTACATGTAATTTCAACTAAGCTCAGTATTTATTTTTATTTTATTAACATCTGTTTTTTTTTTGTTTTATTTAGTTTTTTATATAATATTATATTATCCATGTGGACTTGATCATTTGGGGAAAAAAATTCTACATCTCAAATTTTCGTTGGTTGATTTAGCAATTTACTAAGGGTGTTACATTATATACCATAATAAAACACATATTGATAGTTCAAGTATCATATTGAATATTTTTAAAAATTCAACCATTTTTGGGGTTTTTACATTAATAAAAATAAAACAACTCAAAACTGTTAATAATTTTATATTTTTACATTAATATTACGAAAATGGGTGGAAATTAAATTATTTGTGACAATAAATTATTTTGAACAATAAAAGATAGTGTTGTTAATGTGTCAAGCGACGGTACTTATAAAAATAATAATTAAATAAAATAATTATAAAATATATATTAATTCAAAAAAGGGTGACCTGAATATTTCAGGTGGCACCCATTTTTCACCCCACCTTTTTTTAATTTTATATATTTTAATTTTATATTTTATATTTTTCATAATTTATTTTTTATTTCATAAAAAATGGTTGAGTTGTTTTTATTTTTACAAATTTAATTTTTTTAATTTTTTATAATTATAAAATTTTGAATATTTAAAATAATAGTTGAGTTGATAAATTTTTGGATAAAAATATTAAGGTAAATTATCTAAATAGTTACTAAAGTTTTTTAGCGAGTTCTTTTTGGGTTACTGAATTTTTTTTGTTGAATTCGTCATTCCGATTAGGTGAATTTTCAATTCTAGTCACTCTACTATTAAAATGTATTCGACCATCAAATAAAATGTCGATGTGGCCTTCTTTTGATTGGTACAATAACAAAATTAGTATCTAATATTTTACATATTCTATCAAGTTGACTCTATTTCTAAAAAATAATACATTTCACCCTTAACATTTACACATTGTTTGTAACAATCCATTTTTTAGTGGTGTCGAAAACAACGATTTCGGAACCCTATTTCCAAAGTTTGAGTCCGTAAATATTAATATTTTAATATTTAAGAGGTTAGTATAAATGTTAATTAAATTTTGGTCATTTAATTTTTTGTTCAAATGGATAGTTAATTAAGGTATAAGGATTAAATTGTAAAATTTACAAAAGTTTATCGCTATGGAAATTTTAATTAGTTGAAGGACCAATTAAGGAATTGGACCCTTATAAATATGATAAACGGTGGTGGGAGACATCTAGTATCCACCAACTTGGTTAATTAGGATTAATTCTGTTTAATTAGATTAATTAATTATTAAACTAAGTATATAAGTAAAATTAAATGAAAACAAAACATTTATTTTTTTCATCTCTTCTCTATCACCGAAACTAAAGGAATAAAACAGGGTTCAAGCATTTTCACATTTCCATCCCTCAATTTGGAATGATTTTAAGTAATTTTCTTATAATTTTTATGTTTTTAGCTCGTAGGAGCTTGATTTAGTTAGTCTATATACCAATTTGTAAAAATATTTTAAAGTTTATAAAAGTTTTCATTGATGAATACTCGAAGAAATTGATACTAAATTTTTAAATTTTAAGCTTAAAAGTAGAAAAGAATTAGTTTGTAAAGTGAATTTTTTTTTTAGTTTTGGACATAATGACTAAAGTGTATAGGTTTTGAAATTGACACGAAATTCTTGTAATTATAGATATTAGAAAGTATATAAAGGATGTAGTTGATATTGGTTTTGAAATCAAAACTCAAATTTGAAAGTTATGATAATTTCGATTTTAGAAACTAAATTGAATAAAACAAAAAAATTTAGGGGTATTCGAATAATGAAATAGAATTGATATATGCATATTATAGGATATTACAAAGGACTGGAATTGATAAATTGAATTGAATTATTGTATATATCGAGAATTGAACCAAACTGATGATAAGTAGGAAAAAGGCAAAATTATCGATTAATCCTTGCAATTCAACTTGTCTGCTGATTTAATCAGGTAAGTTCATGTGGTGTGTTGTTTTTAAATTGTTATGTATTTAAAATTATGAAAATATATATATGTTTAATTGAAATTTGGTTTGTTTATGATTTGGTACAAAATGTGAAATTTGGACTGAGTTGTAAAGAAATGAATATGAACTTATATGTTGGAATTACCCCAATGAACTTAGTAAAGGGCTTGTACACATGGATGCAGATTGATTACTGAGATCTAGGATTTGTTGTGAACTCGAAGATACATGTGGCATAAGTTTAGCTCGAACGAGTAATCTGATGTCGTTTTAAAGGTTTAGCCCATAAGGGTGACTTGACATGTATATTTAATGTTTGGGCCAAGCTATTTGATGTGTTGATATAAAGGTTTAGCCCGGACGGATAACCTGACATGATTGTATATTCAACTCAAACGAGCAACAAATATGGTTAGTACCAGTGTTTTCGACTTTATTTATTGAGTTTCATCGTGTAATACTATTATTATGAAACGAGAAAATGAGATGACACAAAATGTATTTAATGTTCAAATATGGTATTAGTGAGTGATTTGAATATAAATCTTTGATATACCTGTAAGATTACTTATATGATATGAATTGGTATGTTATATACTTGGCATATTACACAATTGATTATGTATCAAAGCTCGCCTTTTTGTTGTGACTTATTATGTTAGGTAAACTTTTCCAAATTAGTTAGTTTAACATGCTTAATTGTAAATCGAGGTAAGTTTCTCGTTCAAATACCTATGAACTTACTAAGCATTCGTTATGCTTACCCCGTTGTTTTCTCTTTCCTTGTAGTTTGCCAATTTGCGGAATCTGTAGATCGGATCTACGAGAAGCTCACACTACCCCGTGTACAATTCATTAGTATTTCAAACGTTTTAAAGTCTGATTATGTGGCATGTACATAGGCGTTGATATATTAACTTAAAACGATAGTTTTGGTTTGAACTTTAGTTAATGCGTGAAAGTTAATGGCAATTGATAAATGTAAGTTTGGTAATATGTCGTGTTGTGTGTATCAAACTTATAATTGCATATTTGAGCATGAAATGGTATGAGAAAATGATTATATGGAATGGTTAAATGCATATGTGAATGAATTGTAATTCTATAAGTTGAATTGGTATGAAATGGTGCCAAGTTGAGGCATTTGAATTTATTGATTGAGAAATGTTTAACTGCAATGTTTTGGTATGAGTTTGGATTGGTTTTATGCAGGTTCAAGTCTGTAGTTATGCACCAATTATGGAAATGATTTGGTTACATTGAAATAAGTACTAAATGGCTTAAATTTGACCAAAAATAGAGTTCACGTCTCAACGAGCAACCTTCCTCGTCACAACATCGGTTGTCAGTATGTTACGTCGCGACGACGAGTGACCTGAGGTCACGACATGACCAACTGTTTGGTGACGTCACGACAAAGAGGAGGTGACGCCATAGCGTCGACCCTAAATTTTTAAAACTTTACAATTTATTCTTATTTTGTACTCGGGTCAACAAAAGAGCTTTCGTAAGCTTGATTAAGGTTTGGATTTAATTGTGAATCATAATGAGAATGTCTTTATAACATGTTTGAGTGTTTGATTGATTTATTTATGGTCTATTTGATTGTAGTTGTCTGGTAATAAATGTGGCATCTTATCGCTCGAACCCGACGATTGAGTCGGGTGAGGGGTGTTACATTATCAACTCAGTCATTATTCTAAATATTAAAAAAAATTAAGATTATAAAATTATAAAAATAAAAAACTCAACATTTTTTTCGAAATAAAAATTAAATCATGAAAACTATAAAATATAAAAATATAAAGCAAAATATATAAAATAAAAAAAGTAAATGTGGGTGAAGAAAGTGTAGCCTGACATTTTGGTGTCACCCTTTTTTTTATTAATATATTATTTTTATAGGTGGTACTGCTTAACACATTAGTGACATCAACGATATCACCTTTTATTGTTCAAAACAATCTATTCTCATAAATAATTTGCTTCCACTCTATTTTCATAATTATTTTTTTCTTATTATTAAAGTAAAAAACCTTAACCCTACCGTGAAAAAAAATTTATTAATTGTTATTAAAATTATTTATTTATTATTTTTAGTATTATTGGAATCAGATGAAATTGATCAGTTGAACTGAGGATCGATCCATATATTGGTTTAGAAAAAAAAATGACCGAATTGACTTTTAAGTGAATCGCTTGAAATTGATAGAAAATAAAAAATTATGAAAAAAACATTGATGGTTTGAATAAATTGAACCGGTTTATAATTTTTTTATTATTTTTAGGAATATGTAAGGCATAATGATAAATTTAGGTTCAATATTTACATTTTTATCAATTTGATCCTTATTCTTTTATTTATTTACTTAAATTTAATCATTAATCTTTTAAAATAAGTATAATTATTTTTTTAATAAAAATACTAATTAAAATATTAATTTAATAAAAAACATAATGTTTTCCAATCACGCAAATTCTTAAATATTATTGATACAATTTTTTCAACAACGGATGAGAAGAGGACCAAATAAAAAGCTCGGTCCCAAATGAATTAACAGCCACTTGTTTAATATTAAAAGAATCCCACTTTTGTAAATCAAATCTCCTCAATTTTTTTTAATTTCGATTAGTGATTTATAAATATAAATTGATAAAATTGATATAATTTTACTTAATTTCACAAAAATAATGATTATAATTTATTAAAGTAAAAAGCAAAGAGTAAATCTAATAGATTAAAATATGTTATAAATTTCTGTATTTTTTAAAATTTAGGGATTTAATCTTCATATTTTTATTTTATGAAATTTAATTATTCTATTTTCTAGATTTTACAATATTCAACTTTTAACATTATTAAATTCTTTTTATTAAATTTATTGTTGTATATTTTTTAAATAAAAAAACTTACTTAATAATTTTGTATTTAGCTTGAATTTAATGAAAATAATTTAAAAATATCACCATTAAAATTAAATTTTAAAATATAAAAAATAAAGTTTCTACAAAAACTGAAATCTTAATTTTTTAAAAGTATAAAATAATAGTTATACAAACGTTTTACTTAAACATAAGTACTAGCGTGTGAAACGTGGTGATAGCGAAACGATGAGTTTTTGTGGTGGGGGATTTGAGAATTAGACGTGATCCAACCATGAACGTCACCAAACGAAGAATTTCTTTTATAGTACTTTTTTTTTATAAATTTAAAATTTAATCATTATACTTTTATTTTCAAGATTTTAGTCTTTCTATTTTTCAGATTTTAAAATTTAATTCTAATTGTTAATACTGTTAAAATTGTTTTATTAAATTTATTGGTGTAATATTTTAAAATAAAATAATACTCACGTAATAATTATGCACCTAAAAAGATATATAATAATAAACTTAAATTTAACAAAATAGTTTTAAGAATATTAATTATAAAACTTAAATTTTGAAATCTAAAAGTTGAATTAAATTTTGAAATCTAAAAGTTGAATAGATTAAATTTTTAAAAATAAAAATAAAAATATAAAAACAAAAATTTATTAAAAGTAAAAAAATTATAATATATTTTAACCTTTGAAGTAATTTCTTTTCTTTAAATTTAGTTAATTAATTTAAGACTTTTTATAAAATTAACCTAAAAATTTAATTAATTACATAAATGACTATTTTTTAATTAAACATGCAAATGACCTAAAATCTACAGTGAAAATAAGTGGAGCCAAAGAGTTTGGCACCACCAACATGTCACATTAGCAACTAGGATAAAAAATTAATTTTTTAGTGGAGCCATGTAGAATGATGTTACTTGTATAAATATTAGGAAAATACTATAATTTCTGAAAAAATGGAGGGACTTTTATAAAAAATTTTCATTTTCAGGTGGAGCCAAATAAATTGAGGCCACCAGTTCCAATGTGATTTTTTAAAAGTTTTCTAAAATTTTTAATATACTAATTTTTTTTTTGTCTTTACCTATTAAAAAATATATTAAAAATTTAAAAATTTAAATTTGCTTATACTTAAAATTTTTTTAATATATTTCAAAATTTTAATAAATTTTAAATATATTTAAATATATTAAAATTTTAAAATTTATTATACTAAATTTTTTAATTTTTTTAAAATTTTAAATATATTAAAAAATATTTTTTTATCTTTATCTATTAAAAAATATATTAAATATATTAAAATTTTAAAAAATATTTTTAAAAAATATATTGAATATATTAAAATTTTAAAATTGGTTATACTTAATATTTTTTAATATATTTAATTTTTTAAAAATATATTAAAAATATTAAAATATTAAATTGGTTATACTTAATATTTTTAATATATTTAAAATTTTAATATATTTAAATTTTTTTAAGTTTTTTAAAATTTTAAATATATTAGAATTTTTTTTGTCTTTACCTATTAAAAATATATATTAAGTGCATTAAAATTTTAAATATATTAAACTTTTAAAATTAATTATACTTAACAATTTTTTAATATATTTAAAATTTTAGAAAACTTAAAAAAAATCAAATTGGGAACTGGTGGCCTCAATTTATTTGGCTCCACCAAAAAATGAAATTTTTTTATTAAAGTCCCTTCATTTTTTAAAAATTACAATATTTTCCTAATATTTATATATATGACACCATTCAACATGGCTCCACAAAAAAATTAAATTTTTTTACCCCAGTTGCTAATGTAGCATGTTGGTGGTGTCAAACTCTTTGGCTCCACCAATTTTCACTATAAATTTGAAGTAATTTATGTGTTTAATAAAAAAAATGAGTCATTTATGTAATTAATTAAATTTTTTAGGTTAATTTTATAAAAAAGCCTCAATTTAATGTAAGGTATTTTAGTTTTAATTTTTATTCCACAATTTTACCCTTGATAATTGCCGTATCCGTAAACTTTAAAAAAAAAAAAAATCCAATTCGTAGTAGGAGCCTCTTCTATAAATAATGCCGTTTGCTCTAAAACTTGAAAGCCAATACTCACATAATCACCATGGATCTTTACACTTACATTCCATCGATTGCATCTTTGTTGCTGTTTCTATACATTTTCTCGAGAAAAGCACCCAAGAATTCCAAGAAAAATTGCATCCCTGAACCGACCGGTTCATTGCCGCTCATCGGTCACCTCCATCTCTTAGGTGGGAAAGAACCAATCTGCAAGAACCTAGCAACAATGGCGGACAAACATGGCCCACTCTACTCACTCAAACTCGGAACCCACCGAATTTTAGTGGTAAGCAGTTGGGAAATCGCCAAGGATTGTTTCACCAACAATGACCGAACCTTAGCCACTCGAGCCAACATCGTCGCCGGGCGGTACATGGGTTACGACAACGCTATCTTTTCGCTCGCCCCATATGGTGAATATTGGCGTAACATCCGTAAGATGGCCACCGTCGAGCTTCTTTCAAGCCACCGTTTGGAGAAGCTGAAGCACATACGGTTCTCCGAAATGGACTCGTTCATCAAAGAGTTGTACGGGCTTTCACGAAACGGTGATAAAGTGACTATCAGTGAGGCGTTGGAACGGTTGACGTTTAACATCAACCTTAGGATGCTCTTCGGAAAACGATTCTCCGGTAACGATTACGGGGAAGTAGACAGTGAGCCATGGCGGTTCATGAAAGCCATTAAGCGAGCGTTGTATCTATTTGGGATATTCGTTTTACCGGATGCTCTGCAGTGGCTCGAACGATTCGATATTCAAGGCCATGTTCGTTCCATGAAGGAAAATGCCAAAGAACTCGACTCAATAATCAATGTTTGGCTCGAAGAACATCTTAAGAAGAAAAGGGAAAACCAGGGTGCCTCTGAAAGTGATTTCATGGACGTGATGTTAACTCACTTACCCGAGGATACTGTAATTTCAGGCCATACACGCGACACCATTGTCAAAGCGACAACATTGGTAATGGTTGCACCACACTATATCTTTTAAACTACATCCTAATCACTATAAATTATTAGTAAGTTTACATATTTTCTAAGTAAGAGTTCGCTTTCGTGGTTGTATGAACCCACATCGTGCAATCTCATAGAAGAATGCAATCACCTCACTTGCGAACCCTGTAAACTATAGGTTAAGACCTAATTAGGTATTTGAATAACGGAGCAATAATGGCGAGTACCAAAATAAATATTTACTAATTTATATTTTTTTATTAATTTTTTAATTATGAAACCACTTAAATATTTTTAATAACTTTATGTTGGATAATTATTTTGAGATAAAATTAAAACTGAATTTAAGATGTTATCATATACTTTTTTTTGTTATTTTATTTTAAAATTTTTACATAAAACATATTCAATATCTTAAATCAGTTTGTTGAGTATTTTTATTTTATTTGCAGTGCATAGAATAGTTACTATTATTTTATAGTATTATACATTTAATTTTCATATGATAACATAAAATATAAAATTGAAAACCAAGCCAAATGGGTATTAGTATTTGAGTTAAAACTCAACTCATGATTTTACAAATTTGTTTTACTTTAACTTATTTGAGTAAATTATATCTAATGTCACTAAATTGTTTGTAAGTTTATGTTTTGGTTAGTCAATCTTAAAAAAGTTATAAAATTGTTATTAAATTATTCTAAAGTTTTCGTTTAAGTTATTGAAATATTCAAAAAAAATTTAAGTCACAAGGATGTTAAGTTTTTTTTTAAAGTCCGACTAGCGAGCTCTAGACGATGATTTGATAATTAGTACAGTAGATCAATACCTATTAATTAACAAGGAGAAAAACATACTTTAGATCCAAGTCAATTTAGCAGCAAGTGATCAAAGAAGAAAATTATTAGGACTTTGGTTCGCAGATTCGTAACATTAAAATTTATTTCATGAAAAAAATTGAAGTATAAAATAGAAAGAGAATGAGAGTTTTCAATTGGTGTAGGTAGTGAAATAGAAAATGACACATAGTAGTGATTTTTTAACAACCTAGTACTTAAATTTTTAAACAGTTCTGTGAACATTTTTTAATTTTTTGAAGTTGAGTAGTCAAAACATAAACTTACTAATAATTTATTTACCTAGGATTAAATCTATCCATGGGTCGGGCTGGGCCCTAACAAAATTCTAGGCCCACTTGATAGGCTCGGGCTCGGCCCGACCTGAAAATGGGCCTAAATTTTTGTCAAAACCTGGCCCAAATTATAGATGTTAAATTTGGGCCCAGCTTGGCCCGTATTAAATTTTTTTATTTTTATATAAAAAATTAAAAAATATAACATATCAAAGACACTAAAAACATTAAAATAACACTAAGATATGTGTAACTTAACAAGCAAATGTTTCTAAAATAGAAATAGTAGAAAAATTAATAATAAAACAAGAGTTATATAATATCCAAACAATAACATCAAAATAGTAGTAATATAATAGTAAAATGATAGTAAAACAATAGCAAAACAACAACTTTTTTTTTGTAAATTCGGGGCGGGCCTGGACAAAACCTTACTTAAGGCCCGATCTGTTTTCTAAACGAGTCTTATTTTTTTGTCCAAACTCATTTTTCGAATTTATATTTTTACCCAAACTTTTTTATTTTTCGGGTGGCTTGAACTATACACAGTCTACCTAAGGTATAGCTTACTCAACTTATTTTCACGTTTAATATTTTTTCCAGCACTTGTTAATCTTAAAACTTGAACAAGATTGAATATGTGTATACTTCATCATTAAAACCCCGCTGCTATTTGCAGGTTCTTTCATTAACCGGAGGAGAAAGCACATCAGTGACAATCACATGGGTACTTTCTTTACTACTGAACCACCCCAATGTTCTAATCACAGCCCAAGAAGAGATAGACCACCACGTTGGAAAACAAAGGTGGGTTGAAGAATCAGACATTAAGAACCTCAAATACCTACAAGCCATAGTTAAGGAAAGTCTACGTTTATACCCACCAGGACCAATCACCGGAATCCGTGAGGCCATGCAAGATTGTTGCATCGCCGGCTACGATGTTCCAAAAGGGACTCGTTTGATTGTTAACATTTGGAAACTACATCGAGACCCACGGGTTTGGGAAAATGCCAATGAATTTCATCCAGAAAGGTTCATGACAACACATGTTGATTTCGATGTTAAGGGTCAAAATTTCGAGTACATGCCGTTTAGTTCCGGTAGAAGGTCGTGTCCTGGAATGACGTTTGGGTTGCAAGTTGTGCACTTGACGGTGTCGAAATTAATTCAGGGGTTTGATATTAGGGTGGCGGAGGGGACAGCGGTGGATATGGAAGAAGGCTTGGGACTTGCCTTACCTAAGTTGAATCCTCTTGAAGTTGTATTATCGCCACGCCTTGGAACTGAGTTTTACGAATGCCTTTAAGATGGTGAAAAATATAAACTAGAAATTTAGCCTTTTATATTTTGATTAAATAATTGTTAGATGTCATAATGGCAAGGTGATACAGCTTTTAGTTGAGCATTAAATAAGTTTACTGAATGCACTTGGGAATAAATGTAAGCACAATATTTTAAGTAAAATTTTAAAGTCGATATTATTAAGAAGATTTTATTTGAATATTATATTTAATTGGGATAAAATTAGACCCGAAATCAATAACAAATTACAATACTTATGTTTATAGCCGAAATATTCTCATGAACTACCAGGTTGAAGAAAAGTACGTGTTTGACATTGGCAGGTAAAATTATTGTAAGGGATTGAAATGTTAAAAATAATTATGTTTATGTTAAAGATAGAGAGTACTTATATTGTTTACTATAATTATTGTAAACAAATTATTCTTTTTGCTTAATGTGTAAAGATTTAGAAAGGAGGGTGGTTTAGTTAATATATAAGATTGAATAGTTGCAACTTGATAAATAAGTTTAACTTAAATCAATTATTATATTGTAGATTGATAGTGGATTAATTTTTATATAAGACCACAAAGGTGTTGGAAGTTTTCTGTATATGTAACAAATTTTTGTATCCATCTTAAAATTTTTACTTTATTAGTTAGTGATGCCAATTACAAGCATAAAATGTTTCCAAACCACGAAATCAATTGTTGTGTTCATCACAAACTTTTAATGTGCTAGTTATTAAGGCCCATTGTAATTGAATGCGTAGTTGAAAACAACACAATTTTTGAACCTAATATTAGGATAAATCTCAAAATTATATATATAAATTTTGATTTAATGTGGAATTGTATACATAAACTTTAATTTGGTGCAGTTAGACACGTGAAATTTTGATTATGGTTCAAATACATACTTGAAATTTTAATTTTGATTTAATTATATACACACTTAAAGAAATAGATAAATCAATCTATTGTTATATTAGATAAATATAATTATTTATATATGCAATATATAAACATAAAATGATGTCATATCAATAACTGTGTTAATAATTTACGAGAATTGGATCAAATCAAAATTTCATGTATAAAATTATACAAAATCATAGTTCATATGTACAATTACATATTAAATCATAGTTCATGTATAGTTTTGGGATTTATTCCTTCAAATTAATATCATATTGTTTGATTAAATTCGTATAGAAAATTTAAAAAATAAACTATTACAAAACAACTATCGAATTCTTTTTCTTATTAATTTTAAAATATACAAAGACCTAATCTTTGAATAAAGAAAATAATGTAATGTAAAATCTTTCATTAAATGAAAAACTTTTCACCTTGTTTTTTTCCGGCTTGGACATGCCTCTGTCGAAACCATTTTTTTGAAATATGGGGGTCGACTTGGTTTTGAAAATGAAAATGAATAAAAACGGGAGTCGTCACCAATCCTTTTTTTATAAGGCGTGATCGGGTCACCTCATGATTGATTGTTTTAATAAAACGCTTTGATTTACTAAAATAACAATTTTGATCCACGAAATTCGAGAAAAATGGGTTCGGGAGTCGGTTACGCACGAGGAAGGATTAGCACCCTCGTAACGCCCAAAATTGGTACCTAATTGATTAATTAATGTCTTAATGTCGAAAGTTAAAAATCTGAAAAGAATTTAAGAATACGATCCTCCTTTTTTATTAATGTTAATTTTACAAAAAAAAAGTTTAGATAAATCGAAGCAGACGCTAAAGACCTTCTTGTCCTGAAGTAATAAAATATCACATCCAGAACGTTAGGACACAACATTTTAAACCCTCGAGAATAAGCTTGTCTTTTGATTTTCAAAACTTATGCATTTTAATTTTAAAAAGATATCCGGTTATTTAGATTAAACGAGAAAAGATCGAAACCCAGTACGTTAGGGCACAATTTCTTGAATTTCTAAATACAGAATATTGCCTTTATTTTCGAAATTTTCTTTTTACGAATAATATCAAATGTAATATTTAAAACAAATATTTTTTCTTATTTGAGAGATAACATAAAATAGCCTATTATAGAAAAAAACATTTAAACGTGATTCCTTGACGTGACTTGTAGCGACGTAAAAATTTTAGTTTCGCTTGGTCGCTAATTGTGGCGATTTATTAAACATTTGAAAACTAACTTTCGATTTTATTAACAAAGGGAGTTGCCACCGATCCTTTTTATAGGTGTGATCGGACACCTAATAAATTTATTTTTAAAACAAAAAGAAGGCCAAGTTTAGGTCTACGTGAAAGTCCAGAGAAAAATTAGAGTTCGGGAGTCGGTTACACACGAGGAAGGTATTAGCACCCTCGCGACGCCCAAAATTGGTATCTTATAAACAAGTGTTGTCTTAATTTTCAAAATTGCAAGTTCAAAGTAACATTGAATCGTGATCCGATCAAAACACGAGAAATTTCAAGTTTCGTTTTCTTTTGAGAAGGATATACCGTTTTAACATGAGTCGATTGATATTCACCCAACATAGCGATGAAATCGATGACATAGTGTTTAAATCGGTACGTTGCCTTGCTTATTGAAATAAATAAAAACACGAATAAATATTTTAAAATAATGAACAATGGGGTAATATATAAAAATGGGCGGGAAACGAAAGATAATAGTTGGAAATACATCAAGGCACATAATACATACAACAATAATATTAAAAACAATGACAATGCACGCGATATTAAATGTAACAATAGTACCAAATACGAGAACACAATGAGAACACAACGAATATACATATAAAGATAATTAAGAGTATATATGTAAAATATATATATATAAATAGTAATAGTGTTAGAAATATACTATATATAGTGTTTGAAGTATATACGTAAGATAGTAAAAAAGGTATATGTAACTTGTATTATTAAAATCTGTACATGATTTATACATTTATATGTATAAAATGAATATTGAAAAATTGCGTGTACATGACATATATGAAAAATGTATATACATGATATAATATGAAAATTATAATAGAGTATTCTAAATACATACATGAGATATAAAAATACAATATTAAAAACATATACACGTAGAAAACGTATATATAATATAACACTTAAATATTTACATAATATATACATATAAAATAGTAATAATATATATATAACTAATAAAAATAAAAATAAAATTAAGAAAATTAAGAAACATGTATGATATATATATTTATATTAGAAATTATAAAAAAGAGACTATTCATACACTATATAGATACATACATATATAATGATGTTATAATATATGATGGTATTAGAAATATGCATACAATATTACAAAATATATATAACTAACAATATTAAAATATATACATAACAACAAAAGTATGATATTAATAGCATATATATATAATAATATAAAAGGGTATGTATATGATATAGTATTAAAATAAATACATAATATATACCTAATATAAAAAATATAAAACTTATTAACAATATTGCATAAATATATTATAATATTTAAAAATATGTAGGTCATACATATATATATTAGAAATAATAATATTAGCTATAATAATACATTGATGATAAATAATAATAGGAATAATAAACAGTAATAATATAAAAAAAATAACAAAAATGATATGAAAATGAATTTAAATATAAAAAGGACTAAATTTGAAACCAAAACGAAGTCTTGGGGCGAATTTGAAAATAAAAGGAAAGGAGAGGGCTTATTTGAACACGCGAGAAACGTAAAAGGACCAAAAGCACAATATTCCCAGTCATTTAAAACGCTGCGTATGCACTAGGACCAAATTGAAAATCGTGAGAAATTTTGGGGCTAGATTACAAAATACAATAAACCTGATTATAAAACCATAAGAAAGCGGAGGGGTTGAAAGCACAATTAGCCCCTCCAATTAAAAACACGCGGATCCCAGCAGGTAGGGTCGGGTCGACCCGATCCACGGTGAAACGGCACCGTTTCAGCCCTAAATTTTAATGCCCAAAACGACACCGTTTTTGAGGGCTATAAATAGCCTTTAAATCTGAAAAAAAAATCATTTGGAGCCAAAGCCAGAAAAAAAAAGAGGAGAGAGGGGGAGCCGAGCGATTTTCGGCCAGAGGAGGGGGCACCGGTCCGTCACCGAACCAATGCCGGCGCCAGCGCTGGCCACTGTGGAGGTAAAATTTTAGATTTTTTTTATATTTTTTATAATATTGTATATATATTTAAGTGTATTAGAGTATAGAAAAAAGAAAAAAGAAAAGCCAATGAAAAGAAGAAAAAAAAACGATTCGGTAATAGGAAAGAAAATAGGTTTTTCACCTTTTTCCTTGATTTGGGTTTTGATTTGAACAATATCCAATACTTATCTGTTGTTGTTCCTAAAAACTAATGTGTGTATTCTCTGTTTCTTTGTTTTTAGACTGCCGAAAATAAGAAAAGAAAAGGGGACCCCTTTACATTTCCTTTCATGGCTTTTATAGCCTTTACAATTTTATTTCCTATTATTTCTGTCCTTTCTCTCTACTGTGTGCAGGATATGGCCGATGGAGCAGGTGGCCGGCAGTCAAGGGCATGGGGGCGCAGAGGGTAGGTGGGTAGGTTCGGCGCAAGTGGGAAGGGGATAGGTGGTTAGGGTTTGGGTTTGCTGTGTTGGGTCTTGGGTAGTTGGGCTAAGGTTTGGGTAGGGTTAGTTGTATTTGGTCTGATGGGTTTTTGTTGTTTTGGGTAATGTATTGGGCTGTGGGTATTTTGTAAAGTAAATGGGTCAGGGATTTTGGGTTAATTTGTAAAGGTTTAACATCGGGCCCAGGCAATTTGGGCTTATACATGCCTTTAACGAAGTGAAATAAAATGAGGATGTTGAAAATGAGACGATAATATACGAATAAAATGTAGCATCGATAAATGATACTAATAAAAATTACTAATAGAACATTTCATAATGCATATAACAGTGATGATCACATAATATACTATTTTAGCACTAATATGGACAACTAGAGAAAAATAAATAATAATGATAAAAATAATAATAATGACAATAGTAAAGAAAATAATAGTAATAATAATGATAATAATGATAATAAAAAACAATAGTAAAAAAAAATAATAATAATAAATTGATGAATGGATAAAGCAAATAGCATTAAACCTAAGCATTAAAAGGGTAAAAGAACAAATAAATTAAAAAATTGAATAAACAACAATGAATAATGTCGATGTTAAATGTTTTAAAAGTAAAAGAATAAATAAATGAATTACTATAATAGATATTCATAACATTAAATTCAGATATTAGAAAAAGAAAGAATTAAAACATAAGTATACAAATTGATGAAACAATTATAAATAGTATCACATTTAAAAATTTAAAGTATAAGCGAAAAACGAACCCAACAAATAAATAAATGTACAAAAGATATGGGTAACATAAAAATTAGGTATTAAAAGGGGCAAAGAATAATAAATATATATATGAATAATAAAATTAATAAAGTAAAGGACTGCATTGAAATTGAAACAAAATTAATGACATAAATCATAATAAATAATATCAAACAAGGATTGAAATTGGATGCGCGTAAAAGGGCGAGGATTAAACGGGAAATTATTCCCATACACCTCCCTTAAACGCACCGTTCCAAGAGGTCAAGTAGTCAGAGGATTGAAATGAAACAGAGCTAAAATTATAGGGAAAAATTAAAAAGAAATAGGATTAAATCAAAACAGGTTAAAAGCGAAAGGACCAGACGTGTAAATATCCCTTTTTGGAAAAAAACACGCGGATCCTGTCAACGCGGGTTGGGTCTTGCCGTGGATCGTCAAAACGATGTTGTTTTGATGTCTGTAAATTCGGCCCAAAATGGCGTCGTTTTCTCTGCCTATATAAACCAAATAAAAAAAAATTTCATTTCTGCTAAAAATAAATAAAAAAACCGCAAAAGGCCCTCTTTTTTTTCTCTGCTGGGGCTCCTACGCTGGTCATAGGTCCGATCATCGGACCGACGTCGTCCACAGTGCTGGCCACCGTACATGGTGGCCGGAAATCGAAAAAAGGTAAAATTTTATTTATTTATTTTGCTATATTTATATATAAAAATATATATACTATTTTTGTTTTTAAAAAAAGGAGAAAACATGTATGTATGTGTAGTTGAAAAATGAAGATAAAAGAAAATAGAAATGAGACCTTGGCACGTTTGAACCTGTTTTTTTTTCTTCAATGCTTACTGTTTTTTTTTGTATTCAGATATATGTTTGAAACACTAATTTTGCAGTCACAATCTCCTGATTTTTTTTGTGTATTCCAAAAATCCCCCCTTTTTCATTTACAAGAGATCGACCTTTACAGCCATTTTGCATTACATTTTTCTTTTCTTTTTTATTTTGCGCTGGTACTGTCCTCTTATTACTGTTGTTTGCAGGTAGCGGTAAGGGTGATGGGTCGGTGGCGTGCTGCAGGCGTGGCCAGTGGAGGCAGTGGGCAGGTGTGGCTGGTGGCAGAAGATTAGCTAGGGTTTTAGCTTTTCTAAAACCCTAGTTTGACTAATGAGTTAATTGGGTTTGGGCCATTTGAGCTAGGGTAATTAGGTTTAATTTTGGGCCTCGGGTTTGGGTTTCAATTGTTGGGCTAAGCTGAATTGGGTTTGTCTTGGGGTTTGGTTTAGTAGTTAGGTGGGTTTTAAGTTGACTTATGGGCTCGGGCAAAATTTGGGTCTTACACCATCAATAACTTCTAAACTGGGGTAGTCCAAGTATGTTGGTCACATGACCAAAGTCCCAAAAAATCTAGTCCAAGAATTAGAAATACGGGCTGAACAAACCAAAAGAGAGAGCTTTGTCGGTTCCATGTCCCATGGAGATGTCCATTTTGAATCATTAGCTTTTTAATTTTTGTATTTGTTATTTTTAATACATATGTTTTGGCTTTTAATTTATAATTTATTTATAATTTATTTATATTTTAAATCATTTTTATAATTTTTTATCCAAAAATGTTGTTTTAAATATTTTTTTTAAAAAAACTTTTAGAATTAGAATTAAATTGAAAATTTTTGTAAATATCGAGGGTTAAATTTGTTGAATTTTTTAAATTTAAGATCAAATTGATAAAATATATAAAAATTAAAGAATTTAATTTATTATTAAGCCAATAAAAAATACCCATGCCAACTTTCCTTCACCCGTTTAATGATAACTAATAGGAGAATAACTAAAATATTTGATTTCGAAAAGTCAAGTAACTAAAATGAAAAAATTAATAGTTAAGTGACCAAAATAAAACTAAACACATAATGAAATGACTTATTTTATAATTTATCCTATTTATTATATAATAGTCCTAGAAAAATGAATTTTATATAATATTTAAATGAATTTTAAACCATACAAAATTTATTCATAAACATAAATAAATTCTAACATATTTAATAAACAAATATGAAATATTAATTATATTCATTTATATAACTTATAAACGAATATAAACCCAACAACTCATTTGATGTGAATCGATATCCTTCCTCTAAAATGTCGCTTTAAATATCATGTCATCAAAGACATGCACGTTAAGTGCTTTGAACCAACGAAGTTGTTAATCACGTGTTGGGGCGACTCCAAACAATTACAGTACAAATAAAGCTAAAAAAATCCACCATAATTGATACAATGTGGGTCTTCAACCTTCATACTTACAACTTAATCAATTGTGTCAAACTATCATTTGCGGATAATCATCTGCATAGTTAATAAATTAAAAAAATTATTTTTATCTAAAATTATTCATTACATTATCAAATTTTTAAAATTTCACAAATAAGGTTAAAAATATAAATTTCAAGATTTCAATAAATAAAACATGTTGTAATATTTGTTGAATTAAAATATTCTACTATATCAAGTTCTAATCCATTTTTTATTTCTTAAATATAATATAAAAATGGTTTAATCTACAAATTGATATCTAAATTATATCATTTTTCTCATTTTGGTATCTAAACTTTTTCTTTGAACTACTTTTTTTTTTCAAGTTGGTATTTCTGTTAGTTCAACCGTTAGGTCTATTAAAAAAAAATTAGCCCACAAATTAGTATCTAAATTATGTCTTCCAAAAGTTCTTTCATTGTTCAACATCAATGTTTTTCTGGATCAGCTAGTTGGATTGAAATTCGGTTGAGGTACGATAGAGGTTGAATATAAAGACAAAATAATATATATATTTATCTTTTTTCTACATGACAATTTTTAATTTGTTATCTTTTTATTTTCTAAAATGGACTTAACAATTTAACTAACGGTTGAACTAATAAAGGTACCAACTTGAAAAAAAGTAGTTTAGGTACCACTTGTGAAAAAGAAATTTAGATACCAAAATAAGAAAATGACATAATTTAAGTACTAATTTGTGGGTTAAGCCTCTAAAAAGATTGTGATTGG
Source organism: Gossypium hirsutum (assembly GCF_007990345.1). Lineage (NCBI taxonomy): Eukaryota > Viridiplantae > Streptophyta > Magnoliopsida > Malvales > Malvaceae > Gossypium > Gossypium hirsutum. The sequence continues at coordinate 15,626,445 of NC_053430.1, forward strand.
CATCTTACACGTGCTTGTATTTTTTTAAATGCAAATATATTCAAAGTAGAATGATTAAATTTAAAAGGTATGATGACTTAATTGGCTCTCCAATTTTACAAAAAAAGTCATTTTAGCCATTCATTTAATTGTTTGTCCCTTTTAACTTTTGAACTTGCATTATTTGTCAAACCACTTAAAATGGATAGAAACATTGGCGTCTGTTAACTTTACTAATGGGCAATTCATGTGGCAATCATGTATATGCCACATTAGCAATTAATTAATTTTTTAAAATTAAAAAATATTATTTTTATAATTTTTGTACTTTTGTATTAATTTTACTTTTTTACTTTTTTTTTTAATTTTTAAAAAAATAATTAATGGCTAACATAGCATATGCATGACAATCTACGTGTATGCCACATCAATAAAGTTAACATACATTAACTTTTCTATCTATTTTGAGGTGATTAGGTAAATAGCACAAGTTTAAAGACTTTAAAAGAAGAAAAAGTAAGTACAAGATTAAAATAAAATTTTCTTATAAATTAAACCAAATAATTTATTATTACTTAAATTAAACTAAAATCCTTTGATATGCATAATTGAAGAACTACCTTATGGAAAAGTTTTTAACAAATTAATCATTTAATTTCTCTTAGATAAATAAAATCTATTTGTCTCACTTCGCTTTTGATTTTCAATTAACATGGTATAAATTAGGTTGGTGGTTAAATTAGTCGTAATAATTAATTGAATTAGTTTAATTATAAAAAAATTAAATTAACTTCAACGTGATCCAAAATGTTTTCAAATATATCGACAGTGCATAAGTGTTATGGGTCATTTCCGACAATCACGTGAGAATCACATGAGAATCACCCATCTCATGAAACACGAATGACCCTACCTTGAAAATAAATATCTTTGAAAACAAAATAATTTTCCAATCAGACAAATAATTCTAGCATAGTTTATTGGTCCCTTATTGACATCATTAAACTAGACAGCAATAGATGACTAAAAGAGCACCACATTATAATATATTGATTCTAATAACCACATAATTTTCAAAAAAAAGTCCACTTGTACAAATACCTATGAGATTTGGAATTATATATTTTGGTGGGCTTTGTATTATTGTTGTTGTAATAACAAAAAGAAATTGAGTTTTTCTTTAAGGAAGGTTACGAGTAATAATTGAATTTGTAATTAAATTTATTTGATGTGGGTTAATTATTTATAAATATAAGTAAAATTTATATTTTTTTATAGGGATGAATTTGAATAATTATATATGAGGTTTTGGAGATATGTCAACAAAAAAATTAATTATTGTAATCTTTCCACCTTAATGAAAGAAAACAAGATTGATCAAATTCTATTTAGTCTGATTCATAGTGATCATTTATCAAAAAATGACTCTGGTTATTAAATGATTGAACAATCGAGACTAATTTACTTACGATACTTAGATGACATTCATAAAAAAGTATCTAATGAATTATGAGTTCAATACATCCTGTGTAGCAGAACGATGGATATTCCTTGCTCATTATCAGACAATCACTTATTCACAAACTTCATGTGGGGCTAATAGTTTTCATTTCCCGTCTCATGGAAAACCCTTTTCACTTCGCTTAGCCCTATCTCCCTCTATGAGTATTTTAGTGATAGGTTCTATAGGAACCGGACGATCTTATTTGTTCGAATACCTAGCGACAAACTTCTATGTTTATTTCATTACAGTATTTCTGAACAAGTTCCTGGATAACAAGCTTAAAGGTTTTCTTATTGATGATATCGATATTGATAATAGTGACGATATTGATGGTAGTAACGCTATTGATTGTGACCTTGATACGAAACTGGAGCTTCTAACTATGATGAATGCGTTAGCTATGGATATGATATCGGAAATAGACCGATTTTGTATAACCCTCCAGTTCAATCTAGCAAACGCAATGTCTCATTGCATAATATGAATTCGTATTGTTGATAATAATTATATATAATGTTAATATCATACATAAGTTTGATTATAATTTAAATTGGTCATACCACAAATACCTCTAAATTGAAAAAAAAACCAAATTATATATTTCAAACAATTATAGTTATCTTTTTTTATATTTTTAAGGAGATTATAAGTATAAATTATAAATATACATTTTCGATAAATTAAAACTAGAACAAATTTAATGTTAAACACAACTGAAAATTGAAATATAATTGAGCAAGGGATGATGTCCCTTCTAACCAAGGGCGGGATAATGTGAGTAGGTACATATCTTGACTTCCTTAAAAATGGTGGAATTGTGGTTTAGTCTTATAGAAATTGTAAAGTTACTAGCAAACACGGAACCATATATTCATATGGTACGCGGTAAAAGAAATAAAAAATATTTAAGCAATGAAATTTTTTGAATAAAAAATAATTATAAGTTAAAAAAAAACGTGAATACTTTTATTAAATAGATTTTTTTGGGTAAAAAAAATTCTACAGTTTCTCCCAATTCTTTTTGATGAATTACAATAACAAAGCAATGCCCAAACAACAAATACAATTAACACAACTCAAACTCAAGCCACACCTAGGGCGATGAACACCCTTGACCATCAGGACATCACATGAGGTTCACCAATTTTGATATTAAGCAAAATTTTCCTTTTAAACAATCAAAGTAATTTAACATCTATCAATTTCGAAAGTGAGTAACTAAAGATAATTAATCATAATGTTAATTTTTTTCATAAATTGTATATATTTTTATCAGTATGATAAAAAAATAGTCCTCAAAATTTACACATTTTGACAATTTAGTTTTGATTTAATAAATTTAATTTACAACATTTACGCATTTTGTCAACATTTATACATAATATATAAAATTTAATAACTAAATTTATTGTTATACCAATTAAATTTATGTACAATTGATAAAAAATATTAAAACTATAATTAATTATCCTAAAATTAAATTATTCCAATTTACTAGTATATGTAGATACTTTGCTTTTTTAAGATCACAAACATTTAAAAGAGTCCATGCCTGTGAATGAGAAAAGATGGAATTTTGTGTGGTGGGAATTAGGTATTAGAATTGTTGGAGGTTACCATATTTTGATGTGATTGAACATTATTAAATAAGAGGAAAATGTTATCAATTAAATGCCACGAATCAATTGGATGACTTAGTATAAAAAAAAACTAAAAAATTAATGCTTTTCATAAAGTAATATTTTTATATTTTATATAAAATTAATAAAAATTATTATATGATCAGATTTAAATTTAATCATTGTAATTTTTTAAACTATCAATTTTACAATTTCAGCTAAATTATTATTTGATTCATATATATAAAATTTTAATATATATTTACATAATTTCTTCACTTACATCAAGAATGTGCCATAATTTAAACTTTTAAGTGAGAAAATATTCAATATCTAAAATCAATTCTAGAAGTGTATATTAATAGTGGAATTTTTAAAATAATGTTAGTCCTTGTATTTGTATAAACTATGAAATTTGGTTTTTTATACTTTAAAATTTTAAAAAAATTAATTCTTTTACTTTTTTAATTTAAAAATATTAATACAACTATTATTATTGTTGATAGTTTCTATCAAAACTTGTTAATGTAACATATTTATTTTCTTTCAACCATATACTATGTTTTATGAGGACAATCTAAAGTCAACAAATTTTGACAGAAAAAACTTATAATTTTAATGAAAAAATAAAACGACTTAATTTTAACTTTTAAGTACAGAGACTAAATTCTAAATTTTATTAAAGTATAAGGACTAACAACATATTTTACCTTTAAAATAAATACCCAACAAAATAGTTTGAAGCAATATAGTTCTCTTAAAATAAATATCCAATAACCATAAAAGGGACCTAAAGAATAAACAAATAAATATCCAACAAAATCCTTATAAGGTTAGAAACAAAATCAAGAAGTGTGTCATAATACATTTCAACCAAAATTGCTTATAGTGTACTTTAGTAATAATCTATTTGCATATTAGTGTTATATTTTTCAAAATTTTATATTTTTTTATCAAAAAAATTATATTATTACCATTGTGTGTATTATATATTTATAAGATATATTATAAAAATTTTGATAAAATATTAAGTACACATATTTTTAATAATACATAGTGTTTTATAATGTACTTTTGTTTTTCTCATTTGTGTGACACCGTTTTGAATTTGCCTTTTCGACTAGATGAAATATGACAACGTAAGCAACCAACAAGCCAGTGATTGGCATGAGTCATACTTAAAAAACAATTGCCATCAATTGTTATATAAATCAGATTATTGTATAATTATCATGTGTAACAAAAATATATTTATGAGAAATTAATATAACAAGTAAATGAGGTTGATGGAGTATTAGACTTTTGCAGTAATGGGAAGAAGGTGGGTTTTAATGCGTTTAAACACATTTTTCTTTTGATTTAAGGGTTGAAGAAATGTTATAAATAGAAATAGGCATTGTATAAAAAAAAATAAGATGTTAAAAGATTACGATGTTTTAGGTTTAAATTTCATCATGTATATTTTCTAAAATTTTCATCAAATATAAAATGACTTAAATACTCTTATATCCAATAGGGGACATCAACTCAATTATACATTTAAATAATATTATAGATGTTTTGTAGATTGAAATTATGAATTTATATATATTTTAAAGTGATCAAATATAAATCATTAAATTATTAATATATTTTTGTAATAGAAAACTATGTTTTTATAGTAATAAAAAAAAAGCTGAACTTTTTTTACTAAAAGAAACATGTGAAAGTCTTTCTTATGTTAGATATAGTAAGAAATAAAATGAAATACAAATAGATTAAAAAAAACAAATAGATATTTTTTTTAGAATAAATGTATCTTTCTTGTTTGTTTTACAATTCATAAGCTTTAATCCTTTTGGGGTTTGTGACTACCTATGCCTAACAATATCGTTTCCAAAGTTTGAATCCAAATTCTTCCCTTAAAATAACATTGTATCTTAACATTGGAACTAGGGGCTGGTATGGGCCCTGACCCCCCTAAAGTAGAAAATTTTCTATTTAGACCCTTTTAAAATTATAAAATTTTAAATTAGTAAAGATAAAATTGCACTTTGGCCCTCCTAAAAATGATAAAAATTTGATTCAATCTGTCACATCCCAAAAATCGAGTTAGTAGGATCGGGTTTGTGAGCCAAGAGTGGTCACACCCTGATTTTTAAGGTTATCTTTGTGCATTTTTAAAAAATGAGTTGGTTTAATGGTTAAGTGTTAGTGAAACCGTCCTTCAAACCCAAGTTCGAACCCCTTCCCATGCATCATTTTTTTGGGTGCAATTTTGCTTCAAACCCTAGAGTGTGCCGCCCATGCATATAGAAACCCTAGTATATAAATATATATATAAATATATATATATACATATTCTCTTTTGTTAAGTCTTTTGCTAATTTGTTTTGCCTCCTTGTCGTCCCACCCTTTCATTTTCTCTCTTCTTTCTTAGTTTTTCTCTCATTTCTTCTTTACTGTGTTGCCTTAACCCTAATTATTTTGCAACCTTGTACCACCTATTCTTTTTTCCTATGCCATTGCTGTTGTCGCCCCTCTTTTTCCATTTTTTTCTTCTCCATTGTCATTGTCCTAGTGATCAAACGCCACCTTTGTCGTCACCGTCCCTTTGCTTCTTTTCTTCTACTCTTTTTGTTATTCTATTATCGTAGTCTAGATCTGATCTACTATCGTTCTTTTTCTTTCTTTTTCTTATGATGGCCAAATTTTTCGAGTGCTAACTTTGTGAATTTTCATTGTCAAAGGTCCAGATCTGAATTCCTCAAATCTCCAATGGAGTTTGGGGTCGTGTGCATCTTTTGTTTGATTGATAGAGGAGTAAGTGATCTTGGAAACTCGATTCTGAAATTTTAGTTTGTTTCTTGATTTGGTTGAACCCTATATGGGTGTTGAAGGTTGGTTATAATCGTGTTTTGTGTGTGTTATGTATAGATCTGATCAAGATCTATCTAGATCTAAACGTAGGAGCTGCAGGATAGATAGTGCTTCGGTTTCGCGTTAATCAGGTTTTGATCTTACCTTTGGGTGTTTTGGTAATTATTGAATTATGTGATATGCATGTTGGTCAATTGTACATGTTGATTTTGTACATGGCCAAATGACTTTGTGTTGGATAAGAGATCGTTGATTATGGCAAGTGCTAAAAGGTGACGGCCGAATGTTTAAGAATATTTATTTTTGATTAATTGGATGTGTAAGTGCCGAATGTATCTTTTGATTGTACGTTTATTGGGATGTATGATGAGTTACAGTTGATTGATTGCATGAAAAAAACATGTCATTGATTCTTACTATATTTATCGATTGCATGTAACATACCACTGATATTGTTTTACTGAATGCATATATAGCATGCTACCATACTAAAATTGTTACTGATAGTGCATGATGTGCTACATTGTTACATGTCATATTGTATTGCATGGGTTTTGGGATTTGATGGGTGGCAGAGCAGTTCCGTGTAGTACCAGAGGATTATCTGCATTATTATTTTAGCTGTATATCTGTGCCCCGGAGTATTTTTGGAGTACTGGCGACTTATTGCAACTTACTGGCTGTTTGTCTACAACTATTGACAGTTTAATTGCATATTGATATTGGTGGTTTATCCACATCGAGCTTCGGCTCTTATTTCTTTTGGTCTTCGAATGACGAGCTTTGGAAAAATCATGGTGTGTAGTGGATGGATGGGTAAGACCTTTGCACTGATTTGCATTTGAACATTCCCATGCATATTCACTATTTATTGAATTGCTAAGATCTATTACGAACATTGATATTGATGGCTATGTACCGTACTGTGATTGTTTGAATGTTTGTATTATTATTGTTTGTTCTATTAAGACTCACACTAAGCTTTTCAAGCTCACCCCTTTAGTTTACTTCTTATGGATAACCTTTAATGTTAGGATCGGACTCGGCATACGAAGGTCTCGTCTCAAATTTTTAGTTAATAAAGTATTTTAATTTTACTTTATTTATTTCAGTTTTTATTTTGGGACTGTAAATTTTGTTAATATGGATTGTGGCATGGGTTGTTTTTATTTGGTTTTTACATGTATAAAATTTTGGATAGAAATCGAGAAAATTAATAACTGGCTTAATATGACTTAAAACATAGATTTTCTTACAAAAATTAAATGCATCACTTCTTCTACAATCCAATTTGGAAATTCTTCAGGATCTTCTTCCTCTTCAATCTTTATAACGGTTATTGAATTTAGAAATTCTCTTGGTAATTTCCTAACAACTAATTTATCCATCCATGGTATGTCGAACACATTTTGCTTCCCAATCAACTTTCATGAACCTCTCTTTGTCTCACTATTTTTCTTACTCTATAAGAGATTATAAACTTCACGAAGTATATAACTAGATTCCAATAGGTTCGTGGTACCAATGTCTTCCAAAGTTGGTCTCAAAATGATTTGATGCTCCAGTTCTATTAATGTCTCTCTGAGGGTTAAGTATTACACTTTATTCTTTCTAATCAGTTCATGACCCTTTCATAACACTTCTTGCATCTTTTGATTTACGGTAATAAGGTGTTGAACGATGTCTTCTTTTGGTTTTATTCTGTAATCTTGCAATTCTCTCATCATCTTATCAAATTTCTTCCTTTGTGCTGAAGTTATTATCTCATCAGGCAATATCAAATTTATTGCCATTTCTAACAATATATATGACTGTAATGCCTCAAATTTCTGGGCCTAGAAGTATTGGGCCTTGTGCGTGGGAACCGTTAGGAGACTGCACATAAAAGTTTATGTGTGGGAGAAATATCACAATTGACTGTCTGCTGCAGTGGTTAAGTGATTAGGAGTGTTGGAGAAGTCCTGTGTTCAAACCTGGGCTTTAGCAAAAATTAATGTTTTTCTCTTAATGGAGCCTGGATGTTAGTGGGTAGGCTTTAAGAATATTTTTGATGAGTTTATAACACAAAAAGCCTTGTGGTGGAGTGGCAAGGTGGCGTGTTGTGTAACTGTGAGGTTTGAGGTTCAAGTCTTAGGATGCGCAATAAAGAATTTATTTTGTTATTTGAGCTGTATAGGAGGTGGAGTTGGACTGGAACTCTGTGGTTTAAGTGGTCATAAAAAAAATAAGGAATTTTCCTAATGGTTGAAAGTAATCCCACATTGGGAAGCTGGTTTTAGGAGGGATTATTGTGTATTCACGCCCTTCTTTGTTGGAAGTCGACAAAAGTTGAAAAGCTGAAACTTCGACATTTGGGGCCTCACGAGCGTGCGATTGCTCGTGGGGTAAACCAAGCCCACGAAACGTGGGCGTACGTCGAGGAAGGCCATCATGAGCGATCTCATCAGCTTGGGCCGTAATGGGCCAGTGGGCCTGCGTGGGTAAACTTCATTGTTAAGTGGGACGTAGATAGACTTGTCATGTCGTGCACACGACTTAGGTAGTTCTGGGCCACGTTGGGCCTAGATGGGCTGTGTGGGCCCAATGGGCTCTTGCGCCCCACACGGATTAAATCTGTAACTTGTGATAATTATTGGACTAGGCTATATAGGTCACATAGCCGCATCTAAATTTGGGCTAAATGGGCAACACGAGGGTGTGGGCCCACTTGGGCCGAGTAATGGGCCTTAGGCCTGTTTGCACCATTATGTCTGTTTAGGTTACTTAAGTCGCTCGAGGTAACAGTGGACCTTCTGTTGGGTCGTTAAGAACTCTATTTGTAAAATCACTGAAATACCCTTGTAGTGTAAAATTACCGTAATACCCCTGTATGGTAGAATGACGATTATGCCTTATGATCCGTATGACTGATGTGCTTATGATTTACATATATGATTGTACTGAGTATGACTTTACATACATGTAATATTTATGACATGACATACTGTATGGGGTTGGGCTATTATGGACGGAGGAAGTGTGTAACACCCCTAGCCCGAGTCCGATCGCTGGTTTAGGCTATGAGGTATTACCGAGCTAAACATTTAATTTTTCATTCACATAATCTATCAACAAAAGCAGAAATCGAGCTGAATACATACTGATCTTTGAGTTATAAATGCCATTTTCATATGGCCAAAATATTTACAATTAGAAAACATATTTTGTCAATAGCCTAACCTATACATGCCATATCGAGACCAAAATATAACTGTACCAACAAGATCGATAGTATGATGAACTGCTGACGATCCTTGAGTCGGTGGCCAAAATCAACAATCTATAAAATAGAGAAATAAGAAACAGAGTAAGCTTTCGAGGCTTAGTAAGTTTTAAGCATTTCATACAAATAAAGCTTGTCATTTAAATCGAACATTGAGTATCACAAAACTCGTATTCTAATTGTAATTCACTTGGCCGAATATACACAAGTACATTAGTTATATAGCCTATTAGCCGAATATATATATATATATATATGAATACACAAGAAATTTCTAGCACATATTTCACTATACTATATGGCTCATACAATTACTATAAGTCACATACTTTCATATAATGACATATATTGACCAAATAGGTCATTCTCTTATTCTTAAATACTGTATTCATTCACACACAAATATATATCGCTCTTTGATACTAATAATTCACTTTGAAATCATTTCACATGTGAGTACATAATATGTACCTTAACATGTAAAAAATATATAGTACTTACTCGACGATGGTTACCACGGATATTCAATGTCGTAATCTTACTTAACTTACTGGCATCAGTCCTGTCAAGTCTTAGAACTCGAAACACATTTCTAACGCAAGCCTACGGGTCTTTAACCCGGATACCATTCCAGCACGAAGCCTGCGGGTCTTTATGCCCGGATACAATTCCAGCATATAGCCTGCGGGTCTTTAAGCTTGGATACAATTCCAGCATATAGCCTGCGGGTCTTTAAGCACGGATACACTACCAGCATATAGCCTGCGGGTCTTTATACCCAGATACCACATCAAATATCATACCTCTTTAATCATATACTAACACATATTATGGAACATTTCACATTAGTAGCCATTTGCTACATTCGGACATAAGCTTCATATGAACACCATCATTTTTATTTCGGCTTAACAATCATACATAAATATCACATATACCTTTCATCAATCAAGCTTAACCCAAATTGATCATTCAACTATAGGTCATATACTTAGATTATTTACCACACAACTAAATTCAACTAGAACCAAAAGAGATCAAAATTCATCTGGTATATATATATCAAGGCATCATCAATTTCATACTATAGACGATTACTCAAAACTTACCTCGGATGTTTTGAACAGTTGCGGATAGGCTACTCGATTGCTTTCTCCTTTCCCCTATCTGATTTAGTTCCTCTTTGCTCTTGAGCTTTAAATTTAAACAAATGAATTTGTTTAATTACTTACTCAACTTTGATTATTTAATAGTCACATTTGGCAAACATATAACTTCAATGCATATTATGTTTTATAAAATGTGCCATGACTCGATTTCATGCTTATTATATCAATATCTAATTCGCATACACAAACAAAGATTCACATAACTTACCATGCTTTCCTATACACGAATTTAACTATATAATATATATATGTATATGTATATCCGAATGTCTCTATGTCACAAGGTACATACATAAGGTATATATATTTATACCTATGTGTGACTATCACAATTTAATCGATTACTTGATCATGCACAACCACGTATACACTTATATATAATTATAGCATGCCTTAATATCTTATATACCCCGTTCGGCCCTAACCACTCAAACTTAGCTTTCATATACAATTTCCATTTCATGATCAAATGTAGCAAATTGCACATAGGTTTCATTCTTGCCAAACAATGACCGAATATGCATATCAAATAAATAGCTTACTTAACACATAACTCACATAGCCAAAGTACATATAACCCTAATGTCCAAATATGTATATCACCCAAAATTCTTATGACTTAACCTTTAACCCTTTTTTTTTGCTGAATATCCATTAAATATCTAGTTCACATACACAAACACAAACACTGTAAAATTTTTCTTTAACTAAACATATATTCGGCAATGACCACCACAATTTAACAAATCTTAGAAACAATATTTAACATTTTAAATTCATCTTATCCCCCCCATGACCGAATGTGCATATATATATATAAAAAACTCAATTAACAACAACATTTTCTTTCAAAAATGCATATACATACATACGACAATTTCAATTCATACCTTTCAACCATGAATTCAACTTATACAACCATCATTTAAGCTACTTAACATATAACTAACATCTTCCCAAAAACTTATCAAAATAACACAAATTTAGCACTTGCCGAATGGATACTTGTTCATTGATTCATGAATTTAAACCATGGGTTAACTATGCTATGTATTTATCAATTTAATTTCATAATCAAATACAAAAAAAATTTACATTACATACCTTTAAATGGAGATAACCATGGCCGAATGCCTTGGCTTTTTCTTCAATATTTTTCTTTCTCAAATTCGGCAATGAAGAAAGAAAGATGAACATCCATTATTTTATCATCTTTTCTTATTTTACTAATTATTATTATTTCAAAAATAAAGCCATTACTAATTATAATACTTAAATAAAACATATATTATCCATCAACCATCATTATGGCCGGCCACTAAACTAAAATTGACATGCAAGTTCCCCATGCCAATAATTCATGCATTATTTGGCACTTTAAAATTTACCTATCACATTTTCAAGTCTTATCACATGAGTCCTATCTTATAAATTTCACATACAAATGACAAAATCAAAGCATGAAACTTTTACACATGCATTTACATATATAATAAACGTAGAATATAACGGTTAATTATTTTTATGACTCGGTTCTGTGGTCCCAAAATCACTTTTCGATTAAGGTCAAATTAGGGCCGTCACAACTCTCCCCCACATAAGGAATTTTCGTCCCCGAAAATCTTACCAGTGAATAAGTTAGGATATCGATCTTTCATAAAGTCTTCAGGTTCCCATGTAGCTTCTTCAACCCCATGCTTAAGCCACAGTACCTTCACTAATGAAATTTTCTTATTTCGTAGTTCTTTTACTTCACGAGCCAAAATACGAACTGATTCTTCTTCATAACTCAAATCAGATTGAATCTCAACCTCAGATGGATTAATTATGTGCGATGGATCGGATCTATAACGTCGAAGCATCGAAACATGAAAAACGTTGTGAATCTTTTCAAGCTCAGGGGGTAAAATCAATCTGTCTGCGACTGGCCCAACTTGTTCGGATATTTCATACGGCCCGATAAACCTCAGACTCAATTTGCCCTTACAGACAAATCTGAGCACCTTTTTCCAAGGTGAAACTTTAAGAAACACTTTGTCTCCAACCTGATATTTAATGTCTTTTCGTTTTACAACCGCATACGACTTCTGATGATCTGAAGCTGCTCTCAGACTTTTACGGATCACTTTTACTTTCTGCTCAGCATTTTTAATCAAATCAACCTCGAAGATTTTACTTTCACTAAGCTCAGTCTAAAACAAGAGTATACGGCATTTACGACCGTACAAAGCCTCGTAAGGTGCCATCTTAATGCTTGATTGAAAACTATTATTGTAAGCGAGTTCAATCAAAGGCAAATACCATTCCCATGAACCCCTAAACTCAAGGATACAACATCTCAACATATCCTCGAGTATCTAAATTATCCGATCGGATTGACCATCAGTCTGGGGATGAAAAGCGGTGCTAAAATGCAATTTGGTACCCAATGCTTCTTGCAATTTCTTCCAAAATCGCGATGTGAATCTCGGATCTCTATCCGACACAATAGAAATAGGTACCCCGTGCAACTTTACAATCTGAGAAACATACAATTCAACTAGTTTGTCAAGTGAATAATCCACACGTACGGGAATAAAATGAGCTAACTTTGTCAGTCTATCAATAACAACCCAGATCGCATCTTTCTTGCTTGACGACAATGGCAACCCAGATACAAAATCCATCGTGACTCGATCACGTTTCCATTCGGGTATCATGATCGGCTGAAGTAATCCCGAAGGCACTTGATGTTCCGCTTTCACTTGTTGACATATCAAACACTTTGAAACAAAGTCAGAAATGTCTCGTTTCATACCAGGCCACCAAAACTGACGTTTCAGATCGTTGTACATTTTTGTACTGCCCGGGTGGACTGACATTCGACTACTATGAGCCTCGCTCAAAATCATCGAAATAAGTTTCGAATTTCTTGGAACACACAATCGACTTCTGAACTTCAAACAATCGTTGTCGTCAATTTGAAACTCTGATTCCACATTTGAAACACATTCAGCTCGTTTAGCAACCAATTCATCGTCGACTTTCTAGGATTCACGTATTTGATAAATCAATAATGGTTTGGCCTTTAATTCTGCTACTAACACATTATCGGATGAAACGGACAGGTGTACATTCATCGCTAGCAAAGTAAACAGTGATTTACAACTTAAAGCATCGGCAACCACGTAATCCTTTCCCGGGTGATAGTCAATGACGAGCTCATAATCTTTCAACAACTCAAGCCAACGTCTTTGTCGCAGATTCAAATATCTTTGAGTCATCAAATATTTGAGGCTTTTATGATCCGAATATACATGACACCTCTCTCCAAACAAATAGTGTCGCCATATTTTCAAAGCGAATACGATGATAGCTAATTCGAGATAATGGGTCGGATAGTTTTTCTCATGCGGCTTCAATTGCCTCGACGCGTAAGCTACAACTCGACCTTCTTGCATCAACACACAACCCAGCCCAAGTAAGGATGCATCATTATAAATGACAAACTCTTTACCGGATTTGGGTTGCACTAGCACTGGAGCTTTAGTCAAGTAAGTTTTTAATTGATCGAAACTTTTTTGACATTTTTCAAACCATTCAAACTTAACATATTTCTGAAGTATTTTCGTCATTAGTGTGGCTATCATCGAGAAACCCTTTACAAACCTTCTGTAGTAACCGATAAGTCCCAAAAAGCTCCGAACTTCAGTAACATTTCTCGGAGGTTTCCAATCGAGTATGGCCGAAATTTTGCTCGGATCAACACGAATACCCGATGCGGATACCACATGTCCTAAAAAGCTAACTTCTCTCAACCAGAACTCACATTTACTAAATTTCGCGTATAACTGCTTGTCTCGTAAAATCTGTAATACCAATTTCAGGTGCTCGGCATGTTTAGATTCATTGCGTGAATAAATCAAGATGTCATCTATAAACACCACTACAAACTGGTCCAAATACTGTCTAAAGATTCGATTCATCAAGTCCATAAATAGCACAGGGGCATTAGTGAGCCCAAACGACATCACTAAGAACTCGTAGTGACCGTATCTCGTTCTGAAAGTAGTTTTAGGTATATCTGAGTCTTGAACTCGCAACTGATAATAACCCGATCTCAAATTTATCTTTGAAAACACTGAGGCTCCCTTCAGCTGATCAAACAAATCATCAATACGCGGTAATGGATATTTATTCTTTATTGTCACTTTATTTAATTGACAATAGTCGATGCACATCCTCATGGTTCTGTCTTTCTTTTTCACGAATAATACTGGTGCACCCCAAGGTGAGAAACTCGGTCGAGCAAAACCTCTATCCGTCAACCCTTGCAACTGAGTTTTCAGTTCCTTCAATTCTGTTGGTGCCATACGATACGGAGCTATTGAAATTGGTGTGGTACCAGGTACAAGTTTGATGCTGAATTCTACCTCTCGAACGGGTGGTAATCCCGGTAACTCCTCAAGAAAAACATCTGAATACTCACAAACCATTGGCACTGATTCAAGTTTCTTTTCTGACTCTTTGCTATCAAGTACGTATGCAAGATATGCTTCACACCCCTTTCTTATATATTTCTGAGCAAACATCGAGGATATTATTGCTGGCAATCCGTTCAAGTCAGTAGACTCAACTCGGACTATCTCATTATTTGCACACCTCAAATCAATGGTCTTTCTTTTGCAATTCACAACTGCATCATGTACGGTCAACCAATCCATACCGAGAATAACATCAAATTCATCAAACGGTAAAAGCATCAAATCGGCCAGAAAACATAAACCTTGGATTATTAGGGGGCATTTCTTACACACTTTGCCGACAAGTACATATCGACCCAATGGATTCGACACTCGAATTACGAACTCAGTAGACTCAACAGGTAGAGTCTTACTGGATGCTAAAGTCTCATATACATATGAATGAGTAGAACCAGGGTCAATCAATGCAATCACATTAGTATCAAAAAGAGTGAAAGTACCGGTAATAACATCTGGCGAAGAAGCATCCTCGCGTGCGCGTATAGCATAAGCTCTAGTAGGAGCACGAGCTTCAGATCTAGTCGTAGCATCTCTAGACCCTCTCTGACCGCTACTAGCATTTCCTGTATTTCTAGAGGGTCTACCTCGAGCTGTAGTAGTACCCGGTTTCCCATTCTGATTCACATTCTGTTCAGACAGTCTCGGGCAATCCTTGATAAAGTGGTCAGTTGATCCACACTTATAACAGGAGCGATCATGAAATCTACAACTTCCCGAATGCCATTTCCCATAATACTTGCACTCGGTCCTATCCCGACGATCGTTTCCAACACTGGCAACCGAAGTGACTTGCATACTCACAGGGGGTCAATCACGGTTTCGTCTGGAGAAGCCTGAAGTGTCTTTAGATCAGCCCGAATCATCTCAAAATTTCTTCAGTGACTGCTGAAAGGGTTTCCCCGAAGATTTCTTACGGAACTTTCTTACTCCCACTTCAGCTTTTCTTTTCTCTTTACTGAGTTCTTCGGCTTTGCAAGCTCGCTCGAAAAGTATTACAAATTCACTGATTTCAAGAATGCCAACATATAGTTTTATATCTTCGTTCAATCCATCTTCGAAACGTTTACACATTATAGCTTCTGAAGAAACACATTCTCAGGCATACCGGCTAAGTCTCACAAATTTTCATTCATAATCAGTAACCGACATGGAACCTTGTTTAAGTTTAAGGAATTCTTTCTGTTTCTGATCAATGAATCTCTGGCTGATATACTTTTTTCGAAACTTGGTTTGGAAGAACTCTCAAGTCACTCGCTCTCTGGGCACAACAAAAATCAACTTATTCCACCAATAGTAGGCAGAATCACGTAGCAAAGATATAGCACATTTTAAGCATTCATCGGGTGTGCAGGATAGTTCATCAAACACTCGGATAGTGTTGTCCAACCAAAATTCAGCTTGTTCAGCATCATCGCTATCTGTAGCCTTAAATTTAGTAGCCCCGTGCTTTCTGATTCTATCAACCGGGGGCTTATTTAACCTCGTCTGATCAATTACCGGAGGTATTGTAAGTGCAGGGGGCTTATTATTCGGGAGTGGAGGTTGTGGAACAACCGTATTAGTTCGAATGTATTGGTTGAACCAATCATTCATCACACTATAAAGAGCCTGTCTAGCCTTATCGTTCTGATTGCTTGCAATAGGTTGAGAGTCCATCGACGCTGTCCCATGCGCGGGAACAGGCGCTACACTCTCAACATCATCAGCTACCACTCGATTGGGATCGGAATCCATTACTATACGAAAACACATTTTTAACTGTCAGAATTCATCATACTATCATATTAATACTATATGGCATGTATAGCTAGACTCAAACACTCTACGTTAGTCCTAGAATCGACTAAACCGTAGCTCTGATACCAATAAAATGTAACACCCCTAGCCCGAGTCCGATCGCCAGTTTAGGCTATGAGGTATTACCGAGCTAAACATTTAATTTTTCATACACATAATCTATCAACAAAAGCAGAAATCGAGCTGAATACATACTGATCTTTGAGTTATAAATGCCATTTTCATATGGCCAAAATGTTTACAATTACAAAACATATTTTTTCAACAGCCTAACCTATATATGCCATATCGAGACCAAAATATAACTGTACCAACAAGATCGATAGTATGATGAACTGCTGACGATCCTCGAGTCGGTGGCCAAAATCAACAATCTATAAAACAGAGAAATAAGAAACAGAGTAAGCTTTCGAGGCTTAGTAAGTTTTAAGCATTTCATACAATTATAGCTTGTCATTTAAATCGAACATTCAGTATCACAAAACTCGTATTCTAATTGTAATTCACTTGGCCGAATATACACAAGTACATTAGTTATATAGCCTATTAGCCGAATATATATATGAATACATAAGAAATTTCCAGCACATATTTCACTATACTATATGGCTAGTACAATTACTATAAGTCACATACTTTCATATAATGACATATATTGACCGAATAGGTCATTCTCTTATTCTTAAATACTGTATTCATTCACACACATATATATATTGCTCTTTGATACTAATAATTCACTTTGAAATCATTTCACATGTGAGTACATAATACGTACCTTAACATGTAAAATATAATAGTAATTACTCGACGATGGTTACCACAGATATTCAATGTCGTAATCTTACTTAACTTACTGGCATCAGTCCTGTCAAGTCTTAGAACTCAAAACACATTTCTAGCGCAAGCCTACGGGTCTTTAACCCGGATACCATTCCAGCATGAAGCCTGCGGGTCTTTATGCTCGGATACAATTCCAGCATATAGCCTGCGGGTCTTTAAGCCCGGATACAATTCCAGCATATAGCCTGCGGGTCTTTAAGCCCGGATACACTTCCAGCATATAGCCTGCGGGTCTTTATACCATAATACTACATCAAATATCATACCTCTTTAATCATATACTAACACATATTATGGAACATTTCACATTAGTAGCCATTTGCTACATTCGGACATAAGCTTCATATGAACACCATCATTTTCATTTCGGCTTAACAATCATACATAAATATCACATATACCTTTCATCAATCAAGCTTAACCCGAATTGATCATTCAACTATAGGTCATATACTTAGATTATTTACCACACAACTAAATTCAACTAGAACCAAAAGAGATCAAAATTCATCTGGTATATATATATCAAGGCATCATCAATTTCATACTATAGACGATTACTCAAAACTTACCTCGGATGTTTTGAACAGTTGTGAATAGGCTACTCAATTGCTTTCTCCTTTCCCCTATCTGATTTAGTTCCTCTTGCTCTTGAGCTTTAAATTTAAACAAATGAATTTGTTTAATTACTTACTCAACTTTGATTCTTTAATAGTCACATTTGGCAAACATATAACTTCAATGAATATTATATTTTATAAAATGTGCCATGACTCGATTTCATGCTTATTATATCAATATCTAATTTGCATACACAAACAAAGATTCACATAACTTACCATGCTTTCCTATACACGAATTTAACTATATATAATATATTTATATATATGTATATCTGAATGTCTCTATGTCACAAGGTACATACATAAGGTATATATATATTTATACCTATGTGTGACTATCACAATTTAATCGATTACTCGATCATGCACAACCACGTATACACCTATATATAATTATAGCATGCCTTAATATCTTATATACCCCATTCGGCCCTAACCACTCAAACTTAGCTTTCATATGCAATTTCCATTTCATGATCAAATGTAGCAAATTGCACATAGGTTTCATTCTTTCCAAACAATGACTGAATATGCATATCAAATAAATAGCTTACTTAACACATAACTCACATAGCCAAAGTACATATAACCCTAATGTCCAAATATGTATATCACCCAAAATTCTTATGACTTAACCTTTAACCCCCCCTTTTTTTTTGCCGAATATCCATTAAATATCTAGTTCACATACACAAACACAAACACTATAAAATTTTTCTTTAACTAAACATATATTCGGCAATGACCACAACAATTTAACAAATCTTAGAAACAATCTTTAACATTTTAAATTCATCTTATCCCCCCCATGACCGAATGTGCATATATATAAAAAAAAACTCAATTAACAACAAAATTTTCTTTCCAAAATGCATATACATACATACGGCAATTTCAATTCGTACCTTTCAACCATGAATTCAACTTATACAACCATCATTTAAGCTACTTAACATATAACTAACATCTTCCCAAAAACTTATCAAAATAACACAAATTTAGCACTTGCCGAATGGATACTTGTTCATTGATTCATGAATTTAAACCATGGGTTAACTATGCTATGTATTTATCAATTTAATTTCATAATCAATTACAAAAAAAATTACATTACATACCTTTAAATGGAGATAACCATGGCCGAATGCCTTGACTTCTTCTTCAATATTTTTCTTTCTCAAATTCGACAATGAATAAAGAAAGATGAACATTCATTATTTTATTATCTTTTCTTATTTTACTAATTATTATTATTTCAAAAATAAAGCCATTACTAATTATAAAACTTAAATAAAACATATATTATCCATCAACCATCATTATGGCCGGCCACTAAACTAAAATTGGTCCATTTGACATGCAAGTCCCCCATGTCAATAATTCATGCATTATTTGGGACTTTAAAATTTACCTATCACATTTTCAAGTCTTATCACATGAGTCCTATCTTATAAATTTCACATACAAAAGACAAAATCAAAGCATGAAACTTTCACACATGCATTTACACATATAATAAACGTAGAATGTAACGGTTAATTACTTTTATGACTAGGTTCTATGGTCCCGAAACCACTTTCTGACTAGGGTCAAATTAGGGCTGTCACAAAGTGTACGGCCTGTAGCCGTTTTGTACAAGGCTTTCAGCCTTTCTGTGATACTTATGGCTTATAGTCGTTCTGTTAACTGGCAGCGTTGCTGTAATATTTATGGTCTTTAGCTATTCTGTCTACGGTGTTGAGCCGTTCTGTTGACTTAGTGCCGCAACCGGTGCTAAGCTTGGTGTGTTGGCTGGGTGGGTCGATTTTATCCCCACATGGTGTGTTGGTTGGTACGGGTGGTGTGTTGGTTGGACTGGCCTGGGAATTTGTCTACATATCTGCATCTGACACTAATTTTGTATTGGGCTTAGGCCCACCTGATTCTGTTATTGGGCTAAGGCCCATCTGATACTGTTTTTGTGATCGGCTCAGGCCCAGTCTGTTTCTACATACCGTATATCTGACTATTTTTTTTAGGGATTACACACTGAGTTTTCACAAACTTACCCTTTCTACCTAACTGTACAGGTAATACCCAGATTTAGACGATTTGGAGCCGCGAGGGACTCGGAGGTGGCCACACGATTGCAGTGGATCTACAACTTGACTTTATTTATTTTAAATTTCATATTGGGTTTTGGATTATGTAATAAGGCCATAGTGGGTTTAAGTTTTAAGTGGGCTTTTGATTTCTTATATTAAACTGCTAGTCTAGGAAAACTAGAGTTTTCAAAATATTCACGGTTTCCAAAATGCTTCCACGATTTAAATTGAATTAATATTCCAAAGACAAATATTTTGGCAAACGTTTGTGACGAGATGATTTGTTAACCCCGTACAAAAGATTTTAATTTTAGTAATAAACTTTTAACGGCAACTTGATTCTTGAACGACGCTTTGATGCAACACGCCAGATTCGGCCGTAACGTCTAGGCCGGGTTTGGGGTGTTACAATGACAGAAATATTTTCAGTATTTATCCATTTTTTTCTGTTGTTATCACTAACTAACAATTACTTTATAATAGTTGCTAACATAAAAACTTTCAAATATATTAAAAAATTTTAAAACATAACATTCATAACCTTACAAATCACAATAAACCTTAAACAAATAATTAATCTAAACACAAAACTTACTAACAAATCACAATAAACAAATAAACTTTAAAACAAAACATAAAAATAACACTAAACAAACTATATAATACTAACAAAATAAATTTTCTTATCATAATCTATTCTATTAGAAAATAAAAATAAAAATACATTTTCTTTCTTTCTTCTCCCTCTCTTCTTCCTTATGTTCTGCTATTTTTTTTAACAAATACTAATATTGAGTCGGATGGGGGAGGGGGGAAATGATACTGGTGCCGCCTATCAGATAGGGGTCACTGGTGCCGCCTATCAGATAGGCACCATACCCCTTTCGTATAAAATACCGATTCTCTATACTATTCTGGACAAATGTGGTGCCGCCTGTCAAGTAGGCACCACTATTAAAATATTATTTTTTTCAATTAAAAGTGTTAGTATTTTAGGGTGGTGCCACCTATGCACTACCCTCCACTTGCTTGGATGTACCATTTTGGTACATAATCTATTTAACATACTATTTGAGTATTTTTTTTATAATATATAAGTAAAAAAGCCAAGATTGGTTAAATTTTATTATTAATCTTTATATTTTGTGAAAGAATTTTTTATTTGAAATAATGCTTTTAATTAATTTTTAAAAATAATTTTTTTATTATCCATGAAAGTACATGTACTTTCAACTAAGTTCAGTATTTATTTCTATTTTATTAACCATATGTTTAGTTTTTATTTATTTATTTAGTTTTTCATATAATGTTATATTATTCATGTGGACTTAATCATTTGAAAAATAAATTTTAAAGCTCAAATTTTTATTGGTTAATTTAGGAATTTACTATAGGAATTTACTAAGGATGTTACACTATATACCATATTAAAACACATATTGATAGTTCAAGTATCATATTGAATATTTTTAAAAATTCAACCATTTTTGGGGTTTTTACATTAATAAAAATAAAACAACTCAAAACTGTTAATAATTTTATATTTTTACATTAATATTACGAAAATGGCGTGGAAAGTAAATTATTTGCTAGAATAAATTATTTTGAATAATAAAAGATAGTGTTGTTAATGTGTCAAGTAACATTACTTATAAAAACAATATTTTAAGAAATTTAAATATTATAAAATATATATTAATTCAAAAAAAGGGTGACGTGAATATTTCAGGTGGCACTCATTTTTCACCCCACCTCGCTTGTTTTTTTTAAAATTTTATATTTTATAGTTTTCATAATTTATTTTTTATTTCATAAAAAATGGTTGAGTTGTTTTATTTTTATAATTTTAATTTTTTAATTTTTTATAATTATAAAATTTTGAATATTTAAAATAATAGTTGAGTTGATAAATTTTTGGATAAAACTATTAAGGTAAGTTATTTAAATAGTTACTAAAGTTTTTTAGCGAGTTCTTTTTGGGTTACCGAATTTTTTTTTTGTTAAATTCGTCATTCCTATTAGGTGAATTTTCAATTCTAGTTACTCCACTATTAAAATGTATTTCACCATCAAACAAAATGTCGATGTGGCCTTCTTTTGATTGGTACAATAACAAATATAGCCTCTAATATTTTACATATTTTTATCAAGTTGACTCTATTTCTAAAAAATAATACATTTCACCCTTAACATTTACACATTGTCTATAATAACCCGTTTTTAAGTGGTGTCGGAAACGACGATTTTGGAACCCTATTTCCAAAGTTTGAGTCCGTAAATATTAATATTTAATATTTAAGAGGTTAGTATAAAGGTTAATTAAAGTTTGGTCGTTTAATTTTCTGTTCAAATAGATAGTTAATTAAGATATAAGGATTAAATTGTAAAATTTACTAAAGTTTATAGCTATGGAAATTTTAATTAGTTGAAGGGCCAATTAAGCAATTGGACCCTTATAAATATGATAAACTGTGGTGGGAGACATCTAGTATCCACCAACTTGGTTAATTAGGATTAATGCTGTTTAATTAGATTAATTAATTATTAAACTAAGTATATAAGTAAAATTAAATGAAAACAAAACAAAACATTTATTTATTTTTCATCTCTTCTCTATCACCGAAACTAAAGGAGAAACTAAAGGAATAAAATAGGGTTCAAGCATTTTTACATTTCCATCCCTCAATTTGGAATGATTTTAATTCATTTTCTTATAATTTTTATGTTTTTAGCTCGTGGAAGTTTGATTTAGCTAGTCAATGTATCAATTTGTAATAATATTTTAAAGTTCATAAAAGTTTTCATTGATGAATACTTGAAGAAATCGATACTAAATTGTTAGATTTTAAGCTTAAAAGTAGAAAAGAATTAGTTTGTAAAGTGATTTTTTATTTAGTTTTGGACATAGTGACTAAAGTATACAGGTTTAGAAATTGACACGAAATTTTTATAATTATAGATATTAGAGAGTATATAAAGGATGTAATTGATATTGGTTTTGAAATCAAAGCTCAGATTTGAAGGTTATGACAATTTCGGTTTTAGAAACTAAATTGAATAAAATGAAAAAATTTAGGGGTATTCGAATAATGAAATTGAATTGATATATGCATATTTAGGATATTATAAAAGGATTGGAATTGATAAATTTAACTGAATTATTATATACATCAAGAATTAAACCAAATGATGATAACCAGGAAAAAGGAAAAAGGAAAAATTATCGATTAATCCTTGCAATTCAACTTGTCTGCTCATTTAATCAGGTAAGTTCATATAGCGTGTTGTTTTTAAATTGTTATGTATTTAAAATTATGACAATATATATGTTTAATTGAAATTTGGATTGTTTACGATTTGGTACAAAATGTGAAATTTGGACCGAGTTGTAAAGAAATGAATATGAACTTATATGTTGGAGTTACCCTAGTGAACTTAGTAAAGGGCTTGTACACATGGATGCAAATTGATTACCGAGATTCAGAATTTGTTGTGAACTCGAAGATACATGTGACATAATTTTAGCTCGGACGAGTAATCTGATGTCGTTTTAAAGGTTTAGCCCATAAGGGTGACTTGACATGTATATTTAATGTTTAGGCTATTTGATGTGTTGATATAAAGGTTTAGCCCGGATGAGTAAACTGACATGATTGTATATTCAACTCAAACGAGCAACAAATGTGGTTAGTACCAGTGTTTTCTAGTATATTTTTTGAGTTTCATTGTATAATACTATTATTATGGAAAGAGAAAATGAGATGACACAAAATGTGTTTGATGTTCAAATATGGTATTAGTGAGTGATTTGAATAAAATCTTTGATATACATGTAAGATTACTTATATGATATGAATTGATATGTTATATACTTGGCATATTACATAATTGATTATGTATCAAAGCTTACCTTGTTTTTGTGACTTATTATATTATGTAAAATTTGCCAAATTAGTTACTTTAACATGCTTAATTGTAAATCAATGTAAGTTTCTCGTTCAAATACCTATGAACTTACTAAGCATTCGTTATGCTTACCCCATTCTTTTCTCTTTCCTTGTAGTTTGCCAATTTACGGAATGTGTCGGTCGGATCTAGGAAAAGCTCATACTATCCTATTTTCAATTCAGTAGTATTTCAAATGTTTTAAAGTCTGATTATGTGGCATGTACATAGGTGTTGTTATATTAACTTAAAATGATAATTTTGGTTTGAACTTTAGTTAATTGGTGAAAGTTAATGGCAATTGATAAATGTAAGTTTGGTAATATGTTGTGTTGTGTGTATCAAACTTATAATTGCATATTTGAGAATAAAATGGTACGGGAAAATGATTATATGGAATGGTTAAATGCATATGTAAATGAATTGTAATTCAATAAGTTGGATTGGTATGAAATGGTGACAAGTTGAGGCATTTTGAATTGACTGATTGAGAAATGTTTAACTGCAACGTTTTGGTATGAGTTTGGATTGGTTTTATGCAGGTTCAAGTCTGCATTTATGCACCAATTATGGAAATGATTTGGTTATATTGAAATAAGTAAATAGCGAGCCGTGGCGGTACATGAAAGCCATTAAGCGAGCGTTGTATCTATTTGGGATATTCGTTTTACCGGATGCTCTGCAGTGGCTCGAACGATTTGATATTCAAGGCTATGTTCGTTCCATGAAGGAAACTGAAAAAGAACTCGACTTAGCAATTAGTGTTTGGCTCAAAGAACATCTTACGAAGAAAAGGGAAAACCAGGGTGCCTCTAAAAGTGATTTCATGGACGTGATGTTAACTCACTTGCTCGAGGATACTGTAATTTCAGGCCATACACGCAACACCATTGTCAAAGCGACAACATTGGTAATGGTTGCTTCACCCTATATCTTTTAAACTACAGTTCACTAAATTATTAGTAAATTTATATATTTTCTAGATAAGAGTTCGCCTTCGTGATTGTATGAGCCCACATCATGCGATCTCATAAAAGAATGTAATCACCTCACATGCGAAACCTGCAGACTATAGGTTAGGACCCAATTAGGTATTTGGGTAACGGATCAATAATGACGAGTACCATAATAAATATTTACAAATTTATATTTTTTATTAAATTTTAATTATGAAACCATTTAAATATTTTTAATAACTTTATGTTGGATAATTATTTTAAGATAAAATTATAACTGAATTTAAGATGTTATCGTATGTTTTTTTTTGTTATTTTCTTTTAAAATTTTTACAAAAACATATTCCATATCTTAAACCAGTTTGTTGAGTATTTTTATTTTATTTACAGTGCATAGAATAATTTCTATTATTTTATAGTATTATACATTTAATTTTCATATGATAACATAAAATATAAAATTGAAAAACATGCGAAATGGGTATTAATATTTGAGTTAAAACTCAACTCATGATTTTACAAATTTGTTTTACTCGAATTTATTTGAGTAAATTACACCTAATATCACTAAATTGTTTGTAAGTTTATGTTTTGGTTAGTCAACCTTAAAAACTTACAAAATTATTATTAAAGTTTTCGGTTAAGTTTTTGAACTATTCAAAAAAGAAAGTATTTAAGTCACTAGAATGTTAAGTTTTTCTTTTTAAAGCCCGACTAGCGAGCTCTAGACGATGATTCGATAATTAGTACAGTGGCTCAATATCCATTAACAAGTAGAAGAACATACTTTAGATCCAAATCAATTTAGTAGCAAGTGATCAGAGAAGAAAGTTATTAGGACTTTGGTTTGCATATTCGTAACATTAAAATTTTTTTCATGAAAAAAAATTAAAGTGTAAAATAGAAGGAGAATGAGTGTTTCCAATTGGTGTAAGCAGTGAAATAGAAAATGCCACATAGTAGTAATTTTTTAATAACCTAGTACTTAAACTTTTAAACAGTTCTGTGACTTTTTTTTTAATATTTTTAAGTTGAGTGACCAAAACATAAACCTACTAATAATTTAGTTACCCAGGATTAAATCTGTTCATGGGTCGGGCCGGGCCCTAACAAAATTTTAGGCCGCTTGATAGGCTCGGGCTTGGCCCGACCTGAAAATGGGCCTAAATTTTTGCCAAAGCCCAACCCAAATTATAGATGTTAAATCTAGGCCCAGCTTGGCCCATATTAAAAATTTTTATTTTATTTTTATATAAAAAAAATTAAAAATATAATACTTCAAAGAGACTAAAAATATTAAAATAAATGTTTATCAACAAATTTAGAAATACATTAAAAAATTATTTATATTTAAATAACACTAAGATATGTGCAACTTAACAAGCAAATACTTCTAAAATATAAATAGTAGCAAAATTAACAATAAAACAAGAGTTATACAATATCTAAACAATAACATCAAAATAGTAGCAACATAATAGTAAAATGATAGTACAACAATAGCAAAACAACAATTTCTTTTTGTAAATTCGGGGCAGGCGAGGACAAAACCTTATTTGAGGCCCAATCTATTTTCTAAACAAATCTTATTTTTTTGGTCCATACTCATTTTTCGAATCTACCCAAACTCTCTTATTTTTTGAGTGGCCTAACCTATAGATAGATCTACCTAAGGTGTAGGTTACTCAAATTATTTTCACGTTTAATATTTTTTCCAACACTTGTTAATCTTAAAACTTGAACAAGTGTGTATACTTCATCATTAAAACCCCGCTGCTAATTGCAGGTTCTTACATTGACCGGAGGAGAAAGCACATCAGTGACAATCACATGGGTACTTTCTTTACTACTGAACCACCCCAATGTTCTAATCACAACCCAAGAAGAGATAGATCACCATGTTGGAAAACAAAGGTGGGTTGAAGAATCAAACATTAAAAAACCTCAAATACCTACAAGCCATAGTTAAAAAACCTCAAATATAATATAAAAAGGGTTTAATCTACAAATTAGTATCTAAATTATATCATTTTTCTCATTTTGGTATCTAAATTTTTTCTTTGGTCACAAGTGATACCTAAACTACATTTTTTCTTTTTTCTTTTTTTTTTCAAGTTGGTATTTCTGTTAGTTCAACCGTTAGGTCTATTTAAAAAAAAAAACTTAGCCCACAAATTAGTATCTAAATTATGTCTTCCAAAAGTTCTTTCATCGTTCAAAATCAATGTTTTTAAATTTGGATCAGCTAGTTGGATTGAAATTCGGTTGAGGTACGATAAAGGTTGAATTTAAAGACAAAATAATATTTTTTTGTCTTTTTTCTACATGACAATTTTTAATTTGTTATCTTTTTATTTTCTAAAATGGACTTAACAATTTAACTAATGGTTGAACTAATAAATGTACCAACTTGAAAAAAAAGTAGTTTAGGTACCACTTGTGAAAAAAATGTTTAGATACCAAAATAAGAAAATGACATAATTTAAGTACTAATTTGTGGGTTAAGTTTATAAAAAAAATTGTGATTGGCATCTTACACTTGCTTGTAGTTTTTCAAATGCAAATATATTCAAAGTAAAATGATTAAATTTAAAATGTATGATTACTTATTTGGCTCTCCAATTTTACAAAAAAGTCATTTTAGCCATTCATTTAATTTTTTTTGCCTCTTTTAGCTCTTGAACTTGTATTGTTTGTCAAACCACTCAAAATGGATGGAAAAATTAGCGTATGTTAACTTTACTAATGGGGCATCCATGTGGCAATCATGTATACAACGTATTAGTAATTAATTAATTTTTTAAATATAATTTTTATAATTTTACTTTTTATAATTTTTTAATTTTTAAAAAATTAATTAATGGCTAACATAGCATATGCGTGACAATCTATGTGTATGTCACATCAAAGTTAACATATATTAACTTTTCTATCTATTTTGAGGTGATTAGGTAAAAGCACAAATTTAAAGACTTTAAGAGAAGAAAAATTAAGTACAAAATTAAAATAAAATTTTCTTATAAATTGAGTCAAATAAATTATTATTACTTAAATTAAACTAAAATCCTTTGATATGCATAATTGAAGAACTACCTTATGGAAAAGGTTTTAACAAATTAATCATTTAATTTCTTTTAGATAAATAAAATCTATTTGTCTCACTTCGCTTTTGATTTTCAATTAATATGGTATGAATTAGGTTGGTAGTTAAATTAGTCGTAATAATTAATTGAATTTGTTTAATTGTAAAAAAAATTAAAAATTCAAAAAATTAAATTAACGTCAACGTGATCCAAAATGTTTTCAAATATATCAACAGTGCATAAGTTGTTGTGGGTCATTTTCGAGAATCACATGAGAATCACCCATCTCATGAAACACGAATGACCCTACCTTGAAAATAAATATCTTTGAAAACAAAATAGTTTTCCAATCAGACAAATAATTCTAGCATAGTTTATTGGTCCCCTATTGACATCATTAAACTAGACAGCAATAGATGACTAAAATAGCACCACATTATAATATATCGATTCTAATAACCACATAATTTTCAAAAAGAAAGTCCACTTGTACGAATACCTATGAGATTTGGAATTAAATATTTTGGTGGGCTTTGTATTATTGTTGTTGTTATAACAAAAAGAAATTGAGTTTTTTTTTTTAAGGAAGGTTACGAGTAATAATAGAATTTTTAATTAAATTTATTTGATGTGGGTTAATTATTTATAAATATATGTAAAATTTATATTTTTTTATAAGAATGAATTTGAATAATTATATATGAGGTTTTGGAGATATGCCAACAAAAGATTTAATCATTGCAATCTTTCCATTTTAATGGCAGAAAAAAAAAAGATTGATCAAATTCTATTAAGTCTACTCATAGTGATCATTTATTAAAGAATGATTCTAGTTATTAAATGATTGAACAATCGGGACTAATTTACTTACGATACTTAGTTGACATTCATAAAAAAGTATCTAATGAATTATGAGTTCAATACATCTTGTTTAGCAGAAGGACGGATATTCCTTGCTCATTATTAAACAACCACTTATTCACAAATTTCGTGTGGGGCTAATAGTTTTCATTTCCCGTCTCGTGGAAAACCCTTTACACTCCGCTTAGCCCTATCTCCCTTTAGGGGTATTTTAGTGATAGGTTCTATAGGAACTAGACAATCCTATTTGTTCAAATACCTAGCGACAAACTCCGATGTTTCTTTCATTACAGTATTTCTAAACAAGTTTCTGGATTACAAGCTTAAAGATTTTCTTATTGAAGATATCGATATTGATGATAGTGACGATATTGATGCTAGTGAGCTATTGATTGTGACCTTGATACGGAACTAGAGCTTCTAACTATGATGAATGCGTTAACTATAAATATGATGTTTGAAATAGATCGATTTTGTATCACCCTTCAGTTCGAACTAGCAAAAGCAATGTCTCCTTGCATAATATGGATTCGTATTGTTGATAATAATTATATGTAATGTTAATATCATACATAAGTTCGATTATAATTTAAATTGGTCATACCACGAATACCTTTAAATTGAAAAAAAATCAAATTATATATTTCAAACAATTATAGTTATTTTTTTTATATTTTAAAGGAGATTATAAGTATAAAGTATAAAGTATACATTTTCGATAAATTAAAACTAGAACAAATTTAATGTTAAACACAACTGAAAATTGAAATATAATTGAGCAAGGGATGATGTCCCTTCTAACCAAGGGCGGGATAATGTGAGTAAGTACATATATTGACTTCCTTAAAAATGGTGGAATTGTGGTTTAGTCTTATAGAAATTGTAAAGTTAATAGCAAACAAACAACTATATATTCATATGGTACGCGGTAAAAGAAATAAAAAATATTTAAGCAATGAAATTTTTTGAAAAAAAAATTATAAGTAAAAAAATGTGAATACTTTTATTAAATAGATTTTTTTTGGGTAAAAAAATTCTATAGTTTCTTCCATTTTTTTTATGAATTACAATAACAGAACAAAGCCCAAACAACAAACATGATTAACAAGACTCAAACCCAGAAATCGAGTCAATCTGTCACATCCCAAAAATCGATTTAGTAGGATCGGGTTTGTGAGTCGAGAGTGGTCACACCCTGATTTTTAAGGTTATCTTTGTGCATTTGTTAAAAAAATGAGTTGGTTTAATAGTTAAGTGTTAATGAAACTGTCCTTCAAACCCAAGTTTGAATCCCTTCCTATGCATCAATTTTTTGGGTGCAATTTTGCTTCAAACCCTAGAGTGTGCCGCCCATGCATAGAGAAATTCTAGTGTGTGTATATATATATATATTTTTCTCTTTTGTTAAGCCTTTTGCTAATTTGTTTTGCCTCCTTGTCGTCCCACCCTTTCATTTTCTCTCTTCTTCCTTAGTTTTTCTCTCATTTCTTCTTCACTGTGTCGCCTTAACCCTAATTATTTTGCAACCTTGTACCACCCATTCTTTTTTCCTATACCATTGTTGTTGTCACCCCTCTGCTGCCATTTTTTTCTTCTCCATTATCGTTGTCCTAGTGATCAAACACCACCTTTGTCGTTGCCATCCCTTTGCTTCTTTTCTTCTACTCTCTTTGTTATTCTATTATCGTAGATCTAAGTCGAAAACTGTAAGTTTTCTAGATCTGATCTACTTTCTTTTTTTTTTCTTTTTTTTTCCTATGATGGTCGAATTTTTCGAGTGCTAACTTTGTGAATTTTCCTTGTCAATGGTCCTGATCTGAACTCCTAAAATCTCCAATGAAGTTTAGGGCTGTGTGCATCTTTCGTTTGATCGATAGAGGAGTAAGTGATCACGGAAACTCAGTTCTGAAATTTTAGTTTGTTTCTTGATTTGGCTGAACCCTATATGGGTGTTGAAGGTTAGTTATAACCGTGTTTTGTGTGTGTTATGTATAGATCTGATCAAGATCTATCTAGATCTAAACGTAGGAGCTACAGGATAGATAGTGCTTCGGTTTCGCGTTAATCAGATGTTGATATTACCTTTGGGTGTTTTGGTAATTATTAAATTATGTGATATGCATGTTGGTCAATTGTACATATTGATTTTATGCATGGCCAAATGGCTTTGTGTTGGATAAGAGATTGTTGATTATGGTAAGTGTTAAAAGGTGACGGCCGAATGTTTAAGAATATTTGTTTTTGATTAATTGGATGTGTAAGTGCCGAATGTATTTTTTGATTGTACGTTTATTGGGATGTATGACGAGTTACAGTTGATTGATTGCATGAAAACAAACATGTCATTGATTCTTACTATATTTATCTATTGCATGTAATGCATACCACTGATATTGTTTCACTGAATGCATGTATAGCATGCCACCATACTGAAATTGTTACTGATAGTGCATGATGTGCTACATTGTTACATGTCATATTGCATTGCATGGGTTTTGGGATTTGATGGGTGGCAAAGAAGTTTCGTGTAGTACCAAAGGATTATCTGCATTATTATTTTAGCTGAATATATGTGCCCCAGAGTATTTTTGGAGTACTGGCGACTTATTGCAACTTACTGGCAGTTTGTCTACAACTATTGACAGTTTAATTGCATATTGATATTGGTGGTTTATCCACATCGAGCTTCGGCTCTTATTGCTTTTGGTCTTTGAATGACGAGCTTTGGAAAAATCATGGTGTGTAGTGGATGGATGGGTAGGACCTTTGCACTGATTTGCATTTGAACATTCCCATACATATTCACTAGTTATTGAATTGCTAAGGTCTATTAGGAACATTGATATTAATGGCTATGTATTGTACTGTGATTGTTTGAATGTTTGTATTATTATTGTTTGTTCTGTTAAGACTCACACTAAGATTTTCAAGCTCACCCCTTTAGTTTACTTCTTACAGATAACCTTCAATGTTAGCATTGGACTTGGCATACGAAGGTTTCGTCTGAAATTTTTAGTTAATAAAATATTTTTATTTTACTTTATTTATTTCGGTTTTTTTGGGACTGTAAATTTTGTTAATATGGATTGTGGCATGGGTTGTTTTTATTTGGTTTTTGCATGTATGAAATTTTGGATAAAAATCGAGAAAATTTAATAACTGGCTTGATATGACTTAAAACATAGATTTTCTTACAAAAATTAAAGGCATTACTTTTTCCGCTGCAAAATAATGAAAAAGAATTTTTAAAAGCATAATGACGAAATCGATTGAGTTAAACAATTCAAAATTTTAATAAACTAGACTTAAATCATAGACGACCTAATACTATAATGTTTTTAATAAATCTAAGGCAACCACGTCAAGTTTTAAAAAAAAATCTAAATAGAGGTTTTCAAATTGAACGGATTTACTTGGCCATTTTGGTGGCTAGCATTCAAATTTTGACATTTATGTCTAGGCCGGATTTGCAAGGTTACATTTGGTGGTATCAAAGCCTGATTCATAAACTTGGCTTGAGGTTTTAAGTGAGTTTGCATGCATAATTTTGAAAAGGGGTATTCTGGGAAAAGCCATGCCACAATATTTTGAAAAAAAGGTGTTGTTTTCAAAAATGAAATTCTAAGACTCTGATGCTAATCCCGTGACACCCCAAACTCGGCCTAGACATTATGGCCGAATCCGGAGGTGTCACATGAAATGGGTCGGAAAAAGCGTTGTCGTTAAGTTGAAATTTTCCTAGTTCGCTAGCCTTTCTCGCTCTTATTAATTTCAAAGGTCTCTTTCATTTGATCATTTAGAAAACGTGTTTTTAGCGAAAGCTTATAAAATCATTAAATTTAAGAAAAGTCGTTCGATATTTTTAGAAAACATGTTTTAGATAAAAACCGTTATAGTGAAAAGTAAGTTAAATCCAAACCTAAAAACCCAACCAAACAGTTTTAAACAGTCCAGAGAGTCCAAAAAAAATACAATTCTCAAATCTCAATGCCAAGCTTAAATAAAAACTATAAACATAATAAAATAAGAAAGTTATGGCGAATGGTCACTATTGAGTCCTCTACTGCATCGATCCGCCTAACCCTGTGGATTAGTTGAACAAAATAAACAGAAAGGAGTGAGTTTACGTAAACTCAGTGTGCAACCCTACAGAATTAAGCATGCACACAATAGAGAGTCAGAATCAATTAGATACAAATTTGGGCCTGAGCCCATCACATATACAGATGCATATTCGGGCCTAAGCCTATTTTAGATACAGATACATATTTGGGCCTAAGCCCATCTCAAATACATATATAGATATACACATTAGAATCAGAAATCAGATATCCTACCCCCATCCTCTATACACCATCTCCGACCGTCCCTACACACTATATGGGGTTTAAAACACCCAATTAGCCCTACACACCATGATGTACTGATGCGACACATATCAGAAATAATAGTTATATTGCAGCCATGTTGCCAGATATTAGGCATAATCTGTCTTTCAGACACTTTCTCCAAAAATATATCATCCCAACCCCCAAAATTAGATATCAGAACATACGTACATAACTTATAAGTAGTCATGCTTTCAATAACAGATAACATACAGTCATACCAGTCAATCATCAAAGATGCTCAGAATAGTATATCAGTCAATCAGATCATACAATTTAGGGTTTAGTCGGCCCTTACCGAGCCTACAGTAGGTCCACAGTCGTTTGGGATGACCCGTGCAACCCTGGGGAAAAACTCAGATAAATGGGCCCACATACTCGTGTGCTACGCATAACCATGCCTTCGTCGATTACACGGTCGTGTCCTCTCACACGGCCTACCACACGGGTGACCACACGCCTATGTGGCGTCGATAATGGCCTTTTTCAACTTTTGCTGAGACCTCATTTTATACGTTTTGGGTGTACACCTGGCCCATTTAAGACGCTATAGTAACCTCGAGCCCATAAGAACTTAAACATCGACATACCAACACTCAGTATCAGACTTAATACACGATTAATCTGTAACTACGAAACCAATATCAACACCAAAACTTACTTTAATACCTTGAATGATTCGATTACGATTCTGAACGAAGAGAGCCCCTTTCCTCTCGATTTGCTGCTACAAAAACAGACAGTGAGGTTTCAAACGGATGCTTTCGAAATGTAAACAGAAATGAATTTAAGGAACCTCTAATCAAGCAATTCATTCTATGCCCACTGATACGTGATATTAGTGACATGTTTTAAATATTTCTAATGAATCATTCTTGAAACTAACTATTATCACGATGAAGGCAAGTGTACCTATCGAACAGTAGTATAGCTTTAGCAAGACCGAATTGTCAAACCCAAAAGAGCTAAAAGTACTAGTAATGACTGTCTTTTTATTATTTAGCCTAAGAATAATGGGGTTTGTTTTAACTAACTAATTAACTAAACTAAGAATTCACAGAAAATAGAATTGGGGAATTACTTTTGGAAAACTCGATTGATTGAGACAATACCTAAGGAAAAATCCACCTAGACTTCACTTGTTATTTGACTCTGAATTGGACAATTTATTCATTTGACTTGATCCATAGAAATTCATAAGTTATATTATTATCTCTCTCGAGACTAAGAACGTCTAACCCTTGGTTGAATAATTGAAATCTCTTTCTAATTAACTCCCTAGGGTTGCATTAACTTGATCTATGGATCCCCTTATTAGGTTTCACCCTAATCCAGTAAAATCTTGTCACCCTATCTCTAGGCGCGCAACCAACGCCGCTTAATTATGAAAAATGTACTCTTAGATAGGGTCTATTCCTCCTTTGAATAAGAGCTGAACTTGAATCGATATCCTAAAATATCAAAACAAGAATTAAGAACACATAATTAACAACAAGTCAAATATTTATCATACAATTCAGATAATAATAACAAGATCTGTCTTAGGTTTTATTCCCCTTAGGTATTTAGGGGTTTTATTTCATAACTGCAAAGGTCATAAAATTCAGATAATAATAACAAGATCTGTCTTAGGTTTTATTCCCCTTAGGTATTTAGGGGTTTTATTTCATAACTGCAAAGGTAAACATCTCAGAAGAATAATGAATACAAAACATAAAGAAAAACCCAAAACTCCTGAAGGAAAATTGAGGGGAGATCTTCAGTCTTGATGATGAATCCAGCTTCTGAGATGGATCAATTGGCTTTCCTTGAGTAGTTCCCTGCTTCCCTCTCTGTGTATATCATTTTCCTCCTCCTTTAGGGTGTATTTATAGGCTTTAAAATGCCTAAGAACCCTTAAAATTGGCCTTTTCCAAATAGACTAAACTTGGGCTCGGCAGGAACACGCCCGTGTGACACGTTCGTGTGCGATTGCTTAAGGCCGTGGTCAAGCTTGTTAAATAGGCATGGGCTTGTGGTCCACCCGTGTGAGTCGTGCTTCGATTCTGCCAAATTGACACAGCCGTGTGGTCTGCCCGTGTGAGGAGGTTCAGGCAGTGTTGATTTCGTACGTTGGCCCATTTTCTCCGTTTTTGGCCCGTTTCTAGTTCCTTTCACTCTCCTATGCTCACCTAAGTATAAAACATGAATTTAAGGCATCAGGAGCATCGAATTCACCAATTTTAAGGAAAAATCATCAATAAAATGTGCTCAGCATGGGATAAAAATATGTATGAATTACGGTTTATTAAATACCCCCACACTTAAGCATCCTCAAGCAAAATCCTCAACTCATAATCAAAATAAATTCTTCTCAACTTATAATTTCTATCGATAATATCTCAAAATAATCCATAGGTAATCATACATTAAAAATTCAACTGAAAGAACATCAAAGTTTCAAACATTCCAAGTTGAACATTTTATCATGAAAACATAGGTGTCTCCCCTCATTTAAGTAATTACTTTTGATTCAAAATATCATAGAGTTTCACAACCTCACTAAAGATTCACTCAAATCACTCGAGATGTTTAAGGACAATAAATGAAGCACTCAATAGTCAATAATGAAGAGTCATTACCATAGGCTTGCATGAAAATAAAATCTCCACCACTATAAATTGAGATGAAACATCAATCAAAAGCTCTTTAGAGGGTTGTAACGTGGCTTTGGTTAGAGGGTGTAGTCACAAACTGAAAGAAAGGGTTAGAATCGAGATTGAATTGAAAAATTGCCTAACTAGAAAAGTGACTTGTCATCAATTGTGTACAACAGAGCTTTTTCTCAGAATATGGAATTTAACTTCTTTAGCTCAGAAGATCACTACTACTAATATGTATACATGTATTTTTTTTGTCTTAGAACAAGTCAAATTACAAAATAGAATCAAACATAGCTAAGCAATTATTCCAACTCAAATCTCGACAAAAATAGGGATCAAATTAATTTAGGGGATTTCAACAACAATGAGTTATGGGTTAATATCGAGAGTAAATCAATGAATGGGTTGTTAGGCTCAAGAGGGTTCACTAAGGGTTAATTGTGAAGGTAGGCTTTTATGGAGTGAGTGGGTTAAACCTAAGTGCCTTTATCATTTTGACATATCAAATCAAATGTTGTGGTCTTGACATGCATAATCAAGCAAGTTCTAGAATAACAATTCAATACTGACGCACTCATAATGAAAGTGAGCATGAAAGAAATAATAGATGCTCTAAAGGCTCAAGATCTCACAAAAATTATGGCTTTTTTATGTTTAAACTTGTGAATTCCAACTCAAGATAATACCTAAACTTAGGGAAACAACATAAAAGTTTTTAATTCTTCAAAAATCAACTTATCATGCTTGATTCCCTAATGTCTTAAAGTTTAAGCAATCAATGCATAAATACCTATGTTTTAATTCAAGATATATCAATAAGAGTCATAAATCAATCAAAATTTATCCTAAACATGATATGGGAGCTTTTCAAGAGAACAAGACAATCATTTAGGGATTTTTCTGATAGTGAAATGAATACCCCCACACTTAAGATGCATATTGCCCTCAATGTACAAAGATGGATATATAGAAAAAAAATATAAAAATAAGATAGGAAGAGAAGTGAAACTTCCTGATTGATGAATGAATTTCCTTGAACTGGAGTTTTGGAGAATAATCGGCGTAAGGATGGAGGAGGATACTCCGGCAGTGGTAGAGGTTCATTAGTCCATATGTCCTGCGCCAAAAGAATATTATATCTGGTGGTAGTTATGGTCGTGGTCGAGCAGGACATGGCAGTCGTGGAGAACCTTTCCCAGTGGAGTTTCAAGTTCTTGAGTAATAGTAAGCTTTGGAGCTCTTTATAACTGTGATAGAATCAGGAACTCTTTTAGGAAGCATACCGAAGCATAATTACTCGTAATGAAATAGCCGAAGAATAAAAATTGTAAAAAACTCAGGATAAAATAGTATTAAAAAGAAATCAAAAATAATTTCAAATTATAGAGATAAAAATAAAATAAAATAAATAATAGGTGTTTATAGAGAAATTGGGGCACACGGCCATGGGGCACGCCTGTGTGCTCTAAGCTTAGCCCGTGCATTTCGTAATTTTTGAAATTAGGCGCATTGGTGTACACGGCCATGTTGCACGGCTGTGTCGATCTCTGTTTGCTTCTTCCACGTCTGTGTATGCAGGCGCACACCCGTGTTAAATTGACAGGTTTATCCACGATTTCAAAACACGGCATGTTGCATGCCCGTGTTATTTTGGCAGTGTCGCCCACGGCCATGTCGCACGGCCGTGGCTACTTATCGCATCCCGTGTTAGGGAAGAAATTTTTTCCCTGTTTTCACATGGCCATATTGCACAGCCGTGTTTCATTCCGTGGTATGTGCACGGCCTATGGCACGCCCGTGTTCCTGGCCGTGTGGTTCTGAAAAGCTTGTGTTCAATGATTTAGTTAGTATGTTAGATTTTAAAAACTAAAATTTAAATAAAGTAATATTGTTAGTGCTCGGGTTGCCTCCCGAGAAGCACTTATTTATAGTCTAAGCTCGACTTAGCTCTCCTTAAATGGTCATGATGGTTCGAGGAGTTTATACTCCTGATTCTTGCTATGAATCTCATCAAAATAAGGTTTTAGGCGGGTATTGTTTACCTTAAAAGTGTCGAACTTGGGATGACTTACCTCAACTGTACCGAATGGGAAAATGCTAAGTACCGTAAGAGGAATTTCTTCATTCGGTTTGGCAGTGACAATGTGAAGATCTGCGACATCTAATAAAACTTTATCTCCAACCTTAAGTTAATTTGGAAAGGTATTGAGTTTGTTCTGACGTAGTTTTGGTTTATCGTGTGTTCTCGATTTATGTGTCTACCATTCATCTAGCTCCTCGATTTGTAGCTTTCGTTCTTCATTAATAGGTCCTCTACTATTGCTTGAAAATGACTCATGTACTTCTTTCAAACTCATTGTTTCGTCTCCCACACAAAGTGTGAGCTCACCTGTGCCAACATCAATAATCTTTCTAGCAGTTGCTAAAAAGGGTCTTCCTAAAATCAAAGGAGTGTTGCTATCCTCCTCTATGTCTAGAATAACAAAGTCAACAGGAAATATAAATTTATCGATTTTAACTAACACATCTTCAATAATACCCCCAGGAAATCTTATAGTTTTATCTGCTAATTGAATGCTCATCCTAGTCTGTTTGGGTTTCCCGAGACCTAGTTGTTTAAACATTTTGTAAGGCATGACGTTAATACTAGCCCCTAAATCAGCTAATGCATTATTAACATCTAAACTACCAATTAAGCAAGGAATCGTAAAACTCACTGGATCTTTTAGTTTGTTGGGTAGTTTATTCTGTAGAATAGCTGAGCAAACTGCGTTTAGCTTCACATGCAAAGCCTCATCCAACTTCCGCTTATTTGCTAAAATCTCCTTTAAAAATGTCATTGCGTTTGGCATCTACGATAGAGCTTCACTAAACGGTAAGTTAAGATGTAATTTTTTTAAGAGTTTAAGGAATTTACCAAATTATTCATCTGAGCGGTCTTTTCATGTCACATTAGGGTATGATACACGAGGTTTGTATTCTGTACTTACCAGTTTCTGCTCATTATGGTCTACCTCACCTTTACCTTTGCTTATCTCAGTTTCTTGCCTTGGTTCTGGTTCAGGTGTAACTAACCCTTCCTCATCTTGACTAGTAATCGCGTTGAGTTGCTCCATTGGGTTAGATTCTGTGTTGCTTGGCAAGCTACTTTGTAGTCGTTCAGAAATCAACTTGGCAAGCTATCCAATTTGAGTTTTGAGCCCTTGGATCGATGCTTGTTGATTCTTAAGTGCTATATCGGTATTCTAGAAACTAGTTTCTG
Source organism: Gossypium hirsutum (assembly GCF_007990345.1). NCBI lineage: Eukaryota > Viridiplantae > Streptophyta > Magnoliopsida > Malvales > Malvaceae > Gossypium > Gossypium hirsutum. The sequence goes on from NC_053430.1 coordinate 15,665,844, forward strand.
ACACCGATATAAACTTTGAAAGCATCTTTTCAAGGTTCAGCTTCTTTTCCTATTGGTAGGGTGGTTGTTGAAAACCCGGAGGATGTTGTGGCCTTTGATTTCCTTGACCGCCCCATGAGAAATTGGGATGGTTCCTCCAACCTGCATTATAAGTATTACTATATGGGTTATTTTGGGATCTAGAGTTATTGTTACCCATATATTGGACTTGTTCCTCCTCAATGCTAGGGTTGAAGGGTTGATATTCTGTGCATGCTCCTCCTCCATTCGAATCGCACCTCATCACTAGGTGTACCTGAGTAGAACCACACAAACCGTCAATCTTTTTATTTAAGAGTTCTACTTAGTTAGATAGCATAGTAAGCGCATCGAGGTTAAAAACACCGGCTGCTTTCGTCGGCTTTGTTCTCATAACTTGCCACTGACAATTATACAGTGACATCTCCTCAATAAATTCGTAAGCCACCTCAGGTGTCTTATTATTGATAGTTCCTCTAGCGGCTGCATCAATCATCTATCGAGTTGAAGGATTCAGGCCATTATGGAACGTTTGAACCTGTAGCCAAAGCGGTAACCCATGGTGAGGGCATCTTCTTAAAAGGCTTGTATCTCTCCCATGCATCGTAGAGTGTTTCTAAATCCATCTGCACAAAAGAAGAGATATCATTACGTAATTTGGCTGTTTTAGTAGATGGAAAATATTTTAATAAAAATTTTTCGGTCATTTGTTCCCAAGTAGTGATTGACCTTCGTGGTATTGAGTTCAACCATTTTTTAGCCTTATTTCTTAACGAAAAGGGAAACAATCGAAGGCGAATGGCATCATAAAAAATTCCATTAATTTTGAAGGTATCGCAAAATTCTAGGAAATTTGTCAAGTGAGCGTTGGGATCATCATCCTGCAAACCATCAAACTAAACAAACTGTTGTATCATTTGAATGGTGTTAGGTTTCAGTTCAAAATTATTTGCAGCAATAGCAGGTCTAACTATACTTGACTCAGTTCCTGTTAAATTAGGTTTAGCATAATCATACATAGTGCACGGAGCAGGATTTTGATTAACAACAATTGCAGGAAGTAGAAGATTTTCTTGGTTTTCAGCCATCTCCTCGGTTGTGGATTGAATATCGTCCTCTTGCTCGTTCTCTGTGTATCTTAAGCTTCACCTTATTTCTTTTTGGTTTTTGTGAACTGTGCAATCGACCTCACTGTCAAAAACTAATGGTCCTGACGGATTTATTCTAGTCATAAACTATAAGAACTTGCCAGAAAAAAGGAAAAGAAAGAATTCGTAATAAAAATTAGAATAAAATTTAAATTGCAGTAAAAGTAAATGGCTAAAGTAATAAAAATCGAGTGTTTCTAATATTTTAGTTCCCCGATAACAGCGTCAAAAACTTGATACGTGATATTCATTACAGGTTTTAAATATTTATAATGAATCATTCTTGAAACTAACTATTATCACGATGAAGGCAAGTGTACCTATCGAACAATAGTATAGGTTTAGCAAGACCAGATTGTCGAACCCAAAGGAACTAAAAGTACTAGTAATGACTTTTTTATTATTATCTAGCCTAAGAATAATGAGGTTTGTTTTAACTAACTAATTAACTAAAGTAAGAATTCACAGAAAATTAATTTTGGAAAACTCGATTGATTGAGACAATACCTAAGGAAAAATCCACCTAGACTTCACTTGTTATTTGACTCTGAATCGGACGATTTATTCATTTGACTTGATCCGTAGAAATCTTTAGGTTAAATTATTATCTCTCTTGAGACTAACAACGTTTAACGCTAGGTTAAATAATTGAAATCTCTTTCTAATTAACTCCCTAGGGTTGCTTTAACACGATCTATAGATCCCCTTATAAGGTTTCACCCTAATCCGACAAAATCTTGTCACCCTATCTCTAGGCGCGCAACTAACTCCCCTTAATTATGAAAAATGTACTCTTAGACAGGGTCTATTCCTCCTCTGAATAAGATCTTAACTTGAATTAATATCCTGGAATATCAAAACAAGAATTAAGAACACGTAATTAAGAACAACTCAAATATTTATCATACAATTCAGATAATAATAACAAGATCTGTCTTAGGTTTCATTCCCCTTAGGTATTTAGGGGTTTAGTTCATAACTAAAAGGGTAAACATCTCAGAAGAATAATGAATACAAAACATAAAGAAAAACCCAAAACTCCTGAAGGGAAATTGAGGGGAGATCTTCAGTCTTGATGATGACTCCGGCTTCTAAGATGGATCAATCGAGTTTCCTTGAGCAGTTCCCTGCTTCCCTATCTGTGTATATCATTTTCCTCCTCATCTAGGGTGTATTTATAGGCTTTAGAATGCCTAAGAAACCTCAAAATTGGCCTTTTCCAAATTAGACTAAACTTGGGCTCGGCAGGAACACGCCCGTGTGACACTCCAGTGTGTGATTGCTTAAGACCGTGGTCAAGCCTGTTAAATAGGCACGGGCATGTGGTCCACCCGTGTGAGTCGTGCTTCGATTTTGCCAAATTGACACGGTCATGTGGTCTGCTCGTGTGAGGAGGTCCAGGCCGTGTTGATTTTGTACGTTGGCCCATTTTCTCTGTTTTTGGCCTGTTTCTCGTTCCTTTCACTCTCCTATGCTCACCTAAGTATAAAACATGAAATTAATGCATTAGGAGCATCAAATTCACCAATTTTAAGGAAAAATCATCCATAAAATGTGCTAAGCATGGGATAAAAATATGTATGAATTACGGTTTATCACCCACATACCTTAACCGAGCAAAGAATCCCCAAAATTCCAAGAACAATAGTGAAAACTTAAAAGTGATAAGTAAAATTGAAGAAACAATAAAAGCCGAAACTTTATCAGGAAAGGGAAAAAACGTCAAAAAGAAAAAGATGAAGAGATTTTTAGGGAAAAATAAAAAATAAAAAAAGAAATAAACAAAAATGATAGCATATCCCTAGATTCTCTCCCCACTAACTCAAGTTCCTCAGACTTCCCACTCGATTGAAACTCTATCAGATTACGGAGCAAAATATCACCCACACTCATGCAGGGATTTAAACTCAGGACCTTCAACACAACACACAAACTCCCTTACCACTCGAACTAGCAGACTCATTATGATATGGTTTTACAAAAAATTTAATATAAGCCCACTCCCCAAATGCAAGGCTTAAATCATAAAAATATCAAAATTTGCCAAAGGTAGGGCTTGAACTTGAGACCTCACACACACACCCAAGACCCTTAACCACTGAAGTAGATACACATTTATGTCGCATTTTCACAAAAGCAGAAATAGGAATTTTGGGGCATTATATATCCTCATAGTACTCTTGAAATTATAGACAAACACTAAAGACGATATTGCTTAAAACTGTAGACATTAGAACTGAAAAATTTCACGAAATATTTAAAGTTTGTATCTTTCTGAATCTATAGATAAAACATAGGGTTGTAAAAATGATATGAAAACCTGAGGTATGCATACTAGAGGAGTGCAATGTTGAGCAGCTCAAGCTGAGTCATATGTTTTTCAAGGGCGTATGCCTAACCTTGAGATGAGTGACACCATGGATGCACCTATCGCTGAAGGCAGAAATTAAGAGACTGGGATTATGTAGTGTCCAAAAAATATTGGGAGTTTTAAAAAGAGGTTTTTAAGATTATGGTTGATAAGACCAAGATAATGGAAGAGAGTAAGCGCTTGGAGCACGAGAAAAAGGAAAAAAAATAAAGTACAAAATAAGAGGGGTTCTTGTCCTGCTGGCTCGAATCTGCGATCTTTTAAGTGAGTTAGAAAGGTAAAACCTCAGCAGAATGTTGCAGCAACGAGTATCAGAAGTTCTATTGGATCAATGAGAATTCTAGTTTGTAGGTATTATAATTAGTTCCATTTTTCAAGTGTTGAAAATAGTTTGGTACATGTTTGAGATATGGGTCTACTAAGCATTGTCGTAGGGATTGTCCACGTCGTCCTCCTAGCTTGATGCAAGCTCCAACACAAATTCAGAATCAGAAAGCTGGATAACTACCCTTGAGGGGTACGGTTAGAATTAAGGCTAGATAGCTGACACTGGTTTATACAGTTAGATGTTAAGAGGTTTAAGATGCATTCGATGTTATTGTAGGTACTTTTACGACCCATTCTAATTTGTACCTTGCATTGACTGAGATTGGTTTTACCCAATTGGTTGTTGTTAGTAGTGTTTTTGTTTAACTGATAATTTTGGGTAGGGGAAACTGTTAGTGAAGTTATTGTAGTTAGTCTTTTGGGATAGACTGTGGTAGTGAATACGATCTTCAACAGAAGTCCGTTAGAGGTTTAAGGAGATGTATTGTCTAGATTGTACTAGAATAAGATTTGCACAGTAGAAGCATAGTGGTCTGTTTGAAAAGAGGGATAACAGATTTTGTGGCTAAGGGATTGGCGTGTTAGTAGGGAAATTTCGAAGATGAAATTTCTTTTTAAGAGGGGAGAGTTGTCACTTGTCACATCCCAAAGATCGGGTTAGTAAAATTGATTTTTTGAACTGAGAGTGGTCACGCACTGATTTTTAAGGTTATCTTTGTGCATGTGTTAAAAAAATGAGTTACTGGTCTAATGGTTAAGTGTTATTGAAACTGTCTTACAAACAAAGTTCAAATCCCTTCCCTTGCATCATTTTTATTTTGTTTAATTTTGCTTCAAACCCTAGAGTGTGTCATCCATGCCTATAAAAACCCTAGTATATATGATTTTTTTCTCTTCTATTTAGCCTTTTGCTCATTTTTTTCCTCCTTACCATCCCACCCTCTCATTTCTCTTTTTTTCCTTAATTTTTCTCTCATTTTTTCTTCATTGTCCTATTCTAACCTTAATTATTTTGTAACCTTGTAATGACCCAATATTTACGGGTATTGGAAAATTGAATTTTCGGGCCATCATTTCTACAAAATGAATTCGTAAATATTTACTAGAAATATTTACGAAGCTAGTTGTGTAGTTAAGTAGACTTTGGTTAAGTGAATTAGCTTGAATTAAAGCTAATTTAGTGAAATGACTAGATTGAATAAAAGGGTAAAAGTTGAATTGAAGAATAAAGAAAAGTCAAAGGATTAAATTAGCAATTAAACCATAAGTGCCAAGTGTGTGATAATAGTGAAATACATGTGGAGTATGCATAAAACATATATAGATAATTATTAGTATTTACTTATATAATAAGTAAATAATATTATATTATAATTATATTAATATTATAATATATTAAGTGAATAAAGAAAATAACAGAAACAAAATTTAAAAGAAAGAACAGGGAAAGAAACGAAAGTGGGGGAAAGAAAGAAGGAAAAAATAAGAAAAGGAAAAATAGGGTTTTGAGGTTTGAAGCTTAATTGGTAAGTCAATTTAGTCAATTTTCTTGTAATTTTGATATTTTTGGAATCTTAGAATAAAGTTCTACTAGAATTATGTTGAAATTTAGAAAGTTAGTGAATTTAGATGTTAATTAAGTTGAATAAATAGATGAGTTATGGGATAAAATGATAGAAATTTAAGTTAGAAGTGGGTAAAGGATTGAATTGTAAAACGAGATATAAGTTTTGTTATAGTAGGGAATAAATTGTCTAAATTGTAGAATTGATGTTTTATATTGAATATTAAGAGTTGAAACTTGTTTAAAGTGGGTATTAAATGAAAATATGAGATTTAATTGAAGAGAAAGAATGGTTATGGTGGAAGGACAAAATTGGAATTTATGTAAAAGTTACATGGAAAATAGAAGAGTGTGTTATTTAATGATAAATATTGATGATCTTAAATTTTAATTTTTTCGTAGCTAACGTAGCACCAAAAATGTCATCAAAGAAGGGAAAAGAGAAAGTGAGCAAAGATAACGGATAAACTTGAGAATTACGGTTTGTATTTCTATAAACTGAGCTTTTAAATTAAGTGTTATATGTATTACTTTATTATGTATGGTAAGTAAATTAAAGGTAAGAATTGTTATATTTGAAATGCAATAACTGTTATATGAAAAATTGAAAGGGAAATGAAAACCCTATTAACAGTGTCGGGCTAGTCAGATATAGTTGGCATGCCATAGGATTGGAAGTGTTCATTAATATTCCGACTTTGTGTCAATGAGACACTATAAGTGTCGTCTTACTATTACTGTTATTTTTCTGAATTCGTTCTGATGAGGTACTCCGTGTATCGCTACAACTACTGTTACTGCTACAGTGTATTCCGGCTTCGGTCGATGAAACACTGTATACTATCCTGGTGTGTGGGTTGCATCTGTGTATCCATCCAGGTCCGAGTTATGTTAATAGGGGTAAATTACTGCACTGAAGACTGAATGATATTGACTGAATTGAATATCTTACTGGTTTCGATTCTAATGATAAATGTTAGTATGAAATGAAGACAATTAATTGAATGTTCATGATATGTTTATTTATTGGATTATATGGTTTAAATATAAATGCATAAATTAAGTATTGGTTTATAGAAATACCACTGGGTGTATACTCAACGTACGGTTTGTTTCTCAGCGTACGGTTTGTTTCCATGCGCAGGTTAGGTACAAAGTAAATAACGTCTCAGCATCCAAGCCAACTCCCGAACTCAAATTCTTGGTGATGTATCTTATCTTGAGGAATGGCATGTACCTAGGTTGTCTTAATGTTATTTTGAGTATGAATATTAATAGTGTAAGAATGATAAAGGTTAATCTATATAAGCAAAATTTCTGTTTATAAAATAGTCATTTATATAGTTTATTTTGAATTGATTTGGATGATATTTGGGTATAATGTTTGGAAATTCTATGTTAAATAGTTATTGAAATTACGTAAGTTAAATCGTTATACTAGTGGTTTTAGTGTGTATTAGATATGTTTAATCATGTTTTGGACTGGTTGAAAAATTGTATTTTAAATTGATTGCAATTCAAGGTGTGCAGGATTAGTAAATTTGAACTATAAGGTTCATTTTGAGTCCACACGGCATGTCACACGGGCGTGTGATTAGACCGTGTGAGACACACGGCTTACACACCGGCATGTTGATAAACCACGTGTCCCTTGCATCTTTAAATATGAAGTCAGGACATGGGTAAAAGACACGGCTGTGTGTCTTGGTCGTGTGAAGGACACAGGTTTCAAACATGGTCGTGTGTCAAAATCGTGAGAAAATGGCTTAAAAATGGTGAAAAATCAGTTTACCTCACGGCCTAGCCACATGGGCGTGTGCCCAGGTCGTGTGCCCCTTTGATGCTTAAGAAATGGCAAGTTAGAATTGCCCACGGGCTGGCCACACGGTCATGGGAGCCACACGGCTGGCCACACGGGCATGTGTCCCTAACTTCAAGAAAACTTTTTCAAAGTTTTTTGAAGTTACCGGTTTAGTTCCAAATCATTTCTAAAGCATGTAATGGGCCCCATGGGCCCATATTAGGGACTTTATGGTGAAATTTGAAAAGTTTTGATTTGGAATGCAAATTTATGACTTGATTTTGTATAAATGTTAGTGTATAAGTCCAGTAATGCCTCGTAACCCTATTCTGGTGACAGATGCTGGTTAAAGGTGTTACAAACCTTGTGTCGCCCATTCTCTTTTCCTATACCATTGTTGCTGTTGTCCCTCTACTGCCATTTTTTTCTTCTCCATTGCTATTGTGCTAATGATCAAACACCACCCTTGTCGTTGTCGCCCTTTTGCTTCTTTTCTTTTGCTCTATTTGTTTCTCTGTTATCGCATATCTAAGTTGAAAAGTGTAAGTTGTCTAGATTTGATCTAATCTTATCTTTTTATTTATTTTTCCTATGATAGCCAAATTTTTTTAGTGCTAAATTTGTGAATTTTCTTTGTTAAAGGTCCAAATTTGAACTCCTTAGATCTCCACTGAAGCTTGGGGTCAGTTGCATCTTCGTTTGATCAATAGAAGAGTAAGTGATCTTGGAAATTCGGATCTAAAATTTTAGTTTGTTTCTTGATTTGGTTGAACCCTATATGAGTGTTGAAGGTTGGTTTTAATCATGTTTTGGGTGTGTTATGTATAGATCTAATCGAGATCTGTCTAGATCTAAATATAGGAGCTGCAGGTTCACGATAGTGCTTCGGTTTCGCGTTAATTAGGTGTGGGTCTTCCCTTTGGGTGTTTTGGTGATTGTTGAATTATGTGATGCGCATGTTGGTCAATTGTACATGCGGATTTTGTTCATGGTCGAATGACTTTTTGTTGGATAAGGGATTTCTGATTATGGTAAGTGTTAAAAGGTGATGGTCGAATGTTTAATAACCTTTTTTTGTGATTAATTGGATGTGTAAATGTCAAATGTATTCTGATTTTATGTTTATTGGGATGTATGACGAGTTACTTTTGATTGTTTGCATAAAAAAATGTCACTAATTATTATTGTATATATCGATTGCATGTAAAACATGCTGCTGATATTGTTTTATTGAATGCATGTATAACTAGCCACCGTACTAAAATTGTTACTAATAAAGCATGATGTGCTACATTGTTACATGTCATATTGCATTGCATGATTTTTGGGATTTGATGGGGTAATAGAGGAGTTCCATGGAGTACTGGAGGATTATTTGCATTATTGTTTTAACAGTATATTTGTGCTCCGGAGTATTGTCAGAATACCATTGACTTATCACAACTTACTTGCAATTTGTATGCAAACTATTGGTAGTTTAACTGTATATTGATATTGGTGGTTTATCCACATCGAGCTTTGGCTCTTATTATTTCTGGTGTTCAAAATACAGGTTCTAGGGAACTCGTGGTGTGTAGCGGATGGATGGATAAGACCTTTGCACTGTTATACATTTGAACATGCCAATGCATATTCATGGTTTATTCAATTGCTAGTATCTATTATGGACATTGATATTGATGGCTATGTGTCCTACTGTGATTGTTTGAATGTTTGTATTACCACTTTTGTTCTGTTAAGACTTACACTGAGCTTAATAAAGTATTTTAATTTTAATTTATTTATTTCGGTTTTTATTTTGGGATTGTAAATTTTGTTAATATGGATTGTGGCATGGGTTTTTTTTATTTGGTTTTTGCATGCATGGAATTTTGGATAAAAATCTAGCAAATTTAATAATTGGCTTAATATAACTTAAAACATGAATTTTCTTACAAAAATTAAAGGCATCACTTTTTCCGTTGCGTAATAATGAACGAAGTTCTTAAAGGCATAATGCTGGAAGCAATTGAGTGTTTCAAACGACACAACTTTTTAATAAACTGGACTTAAATCATAGATGACCTAATAATCTGATATTTTGAATAAACCTAAGGCAACCATTTTAAGTTAAAAAAAATTTGATCAAAATAGAGGTTTTCAAACTGAATGGTTTTACTTGGTCATTTCGGTGGCTAATGTAGCCTTTAGAATTCGGTCGTAACGTCTGGGCCAATTTTGAGAGGATACATAATCCTTTAAAAATTATAAAGATATAGGCTATTAAAATGATCAAATTACATTTTTACTATTGTAAAAATATACAATTGAATTTCGATCCCCTAAAAAAATTTTCTGGCTTCACTCTTGATTGCAACCAATAATTTTTAATAAAAAATATATTTAAAGCCTCAAATTAAATTAAGTTCTTGTCTAAATGATACAAAAACTTAATAAAAGATTTATTGGTAATGAATTGTGTTTATGATATTTGTGTTCTTGCTTATATATTTTTTCCTGAGCCATAGGTTCGGATTAATTTTTCTCGGTATAATTTGACTTTTAGTTCTATGTTGTTACTATATGTATTGCTTGTGAATTAATCTTCTTAGGTACCGAGCCTTAATTATGGAATATTATTAGAAAAGAAATTTTTAGGTAGTTGGGAGGTAAAAGTACGATGGATGTCACATGTTAAAACTTGGTGTAGCTAATGAAATAACCAAACAGTATCATGTGGCATGCCATGTGTTTCTCATGTTGACATATAGAGACAATTTTAACAATAAAAATGGATGAACTTTTTAATAGAAGGATCAATTTACTTTTTGATCTAATGTTCAAGGACTATTTACTCATTTTTTTTAATAGAAAGGGCCAAATATAATTTGACTTTTAGTATAATGGACTCTATGATACTTTTAATGAAGCTGAGGCTCCCTATGTTGTAAATAAAGTGTAAATTAGCTAAAAAAGCCAATTATGAAGAAAAAGAAATAGGGATTTAGGCATATTTTTATAATTACGATATTTTTATTATTTAGAGAAAGATGCCACTTTTGTTGACAGGACACAAAGCACACCCTACATTTAACATGTCATCTTTCCTGGTCGGATTATTAAATATTGATATTTTTAACCATCTGACCTATGCTCAAATCCTCCCCCAAGCAAGTTTGATGATTCTTTTAATTCATGCTCTTTCAAGCTTTATTTTATTTTATTTTTAATTAATGTATCTAATTAATAAATCTTTTTATATAAACAAAAATGTAACTATACAATGAAATTATATATTTAATATATATCATTATGTTAAATTTATTTTTGATAAATATGTAATTATAAAATTGGACTAAAAATTATATTTACTAAAAATAATGACATTTGAAATAATTATTTAATTTTATAATAGTGGAATTTATCATATCCACTTTGTTGGTGAAAAAAATGATATTTGAAATAATTATTTGATCTTATAATATTAGAATATCATACCCACAATATCACGCCTTGAATTGTGAGTTCAATTTATGGGTTATTTCTGTTACTGTTAAATTTATTTAATTTTCTACTTGAGTTTGCAACTGGGCTTCTATTTGGGCCTAATCTGTTAGAAGGCCTAAAACCCTAGTACAATAAACCCTAAATTGTATATCATAGTGTCGTCTAACCTTAGGTATATAAACAAGTTTTGTTTGATCGGACCCTATTTTGCTTCTTTTGTTTTTCTATTGTTGCCCCTTTCTCTATGTTTTTTTTTCTTTTCTTTTACCTATTCTCTTTCCTTATGCCGCACCATTTATTTCCCCTCTCATCTTCCTCTTTCTTTTCTCTCTTTTTCCTCCCTTTTTCTCCTTTGTGTGATGCAATCTTCTCCCTTTTCGACCGGTAGATTGGTAAGTTCCTTTTATCGTTTAGATTTGGTTGTTGATGCTTTTTTGAGTGTGAGATCTTCACTCACTCTTTCAAGTTGCCTAACTGATTGCATTCGAATTTTTTTCGAAAGCCTTAATATCGATTGCTAACTTACATATCTTGTGCGAATATGTCATTTGAAGGACCGGATCTAGGGGTGTTGGATTAGATCTAAGTGTGTGGAGTGCTAAACGAGTTGGTGGTGAAAGGCGTGTCTTAACCATGAAAATTGGTGGCAAACCATGTGTGTATTTTGGGATCATATGGTCTACCAAACGGGCGTGTGTCTGATTCAATTGGTCAACATGATCATGTGCTATTGTAAATTTAGGGTATTTTTACTCACACAGTCACAGCTAGTTAAATGCCCCAATCACTCGGTCGTGTGACTATCGTTGGAGATTTTGCTTACTGATCACACGACTTCAGTTAGTTACACGGCCTAGACACAAGCCCGTGTACTTCAATGCCACACGGCATCAGCTTTTCACACGGTCTGGCCACGCGGCCATGTGACCTTTGTTTTATAATTTTGCCTTAATTTTTTTGAAATATTTCAGTTTAATCCTTGTATAGTCCCCAACTTGTTTAAAGTTCTCGTAAGCTCAATTAAGACTTTTTTTCCATTTCTGTTTTGAAATATGTGATATGTTTCATTATGTATTAAATTTGAAATTGCTACTGATTTATATTCACTGCTACTGTTAAAACTACAACTGCTACTGTTTGTATGATAAACACGTTAGCATATTGTTATCATTACTGTTTATTGATCTATAAAAGCATGTCATACTGTTGCATTGGGATTGGGTTGTTGAAGGAGAAAGTGCTACTGGCGGTTTATTCGCATACCTACTGGAAGTTCATCTACAAATCTACTGGAGATTATCTGCATATCTACTGGTAGTATATCTACACTAGCTTATGCTCCCACTGTTATGGTGTATAGGGTTGGACGAGTTTTGGAGAACTCTTATTACAGAGTGTAGCGAATAGATGGGTAGGAAAATTTTATAGTTAATCCTGCATATTGCATACTTACTGATATCACTATGAAATTGATAATCTGAAATGTATTATATATTGCAAAATTGTATGTTATAGTTTACTGTTTAATTTGCTTATTGCTTGTGTGTTAAGACCACACTGAGTTTTATAAACCACTCCTTAGTTTCCCATCTTTTCGGGTAATTCTTGAGGTTAGGCTCGAACTCGACATTGGGAGCATCGTCACCTATTTTATACAAAGTATTTTAAACCCCGTTTTATAAACTTTGTTGATTTTTGCATTATTTACATGCGAACTGTGACATGGACTTTACCATTCCATATGGTGTTAAATTTTGAGGTTTGACATTATTTGCTTTTGACATTAAACACAAATACGATTAAAATTTTTTAAGTTATTTTTTAAAATTATTTTCAACTAGCCTAAATATGGATTTTCCAACTTACCTTGTAATTAAAATTAAGTAAATGAGATATTTAAAATAAATTAATTTTTTTAAAAAAATGGATTAGATTTTAAATTTTACTTTTGAAATTGGATCAAAATTATTTTTCTATCAAAAAATTTCACCTGTGCTATTATGAGTTACGATAAATAAATATACACGTGTATATATATTGAAAACTTAAGTTATGTTTTCTTTTAAGAACCACTGAGACTTTTATTGTCAAACTCTTTTTACTGAACTCAAAAGCTTTACTTGGCCATCTCAATGGCTAATATCACTTTCATGATTTGACCATAACATCTGGGCCGGGTTGGGGAGGTTATACACAATGTAGGTGGATAAATAAAATATTTGACATACTAAAGTTATATAAGGAAAAATTAAAATTTTAATTCAACTTTTAAATAATAAAATATTTCTTTTAACATAACGATATATAAAAATATATATTTCCATTATATAATTACATATTTATTATTTTATTTATACAAATAATGGAAGTATTAATTAAAAAAATATTTTTAACATAATGATATATATAAAATGTATATTTTATTATATAATTACATATTTATTATTTTTATAAATAAAAGAGTTATTAATTTAAAATATATTTAACATAATGATTTATGTAAAAAATATATATTTTGATTAAATAAGTACATGTTTATTATTTTGTTTATATAAATAAATGATTTATTGTAACACCCTTAACCCGTATCCGTCGCCGGATTAGGGTTACAAAGCATTACTGTACAATCGAAACATTTAAACTTAATTACTTTCAATATCATAAACCTAACATAAACCATTTATACATACACACAGCGTCCTAATATTGAGCCTTCGAGGCTCGAGAAACACCTTAGAAAGAATTCAGGACTAAATTGAAATTATTTGGAAAGTCTAGGAAAAAGTTACAAAAATTTGGATATGGGGATCACACAGTCATGTGGCCAGGCCGTCTAACCTTTGAACTAGGGACATACGACTTGTCCTAGTGTAACACCTCTAGCCCGTACCCGTCACCGGTTAGAGCTACGGAGTGTTATCTAAGCATAATGTCAATGTAGAATTAGTTAACATTGACAATTCATCACATAAATCATAACAACATCAACCAAAACCATACATATAGTCCCTTTTAAAAGCCCTCGATGCCTTAAAAAGGCATTAGAAACAAATTGGGACTAAATTGAAAACATGAAATTTTTTTTGAAAAAATTTAAAAATTTCAAACTGCAAGGGCCAAATGGCCAAGAGACAAGCCCGTGTCTTAGGCCGTGTGGGCATTTAAAATAGGGACACACGGCCGTGTCCCAACCCGTGTCTGTACATGTGTAACTCACTAACTTGGGTCACACAATTAAGCCACACGCCAGTGTGCCAGGCCGTGTTCTAAGCTGTGTAACAATTTGACTTGCAAACCTTTGAAAGCTACAGGGGACACATGGCCGTGTCGCCTGGATGTGTGTGTCTAACACTCTCATGTCTCTGCCTGTGTGGACGAAAAATAGGTCATTTCCAAGCCATTTTTCTCACCCAAACTCACACCTCATGCACAAGCCATTTGCACGTAAAATCAAGCATTCAAAACACACTTTGCATATGCATATCTAAGCTTATACAACATAGAAACTATCCATTCAACCAATATGCCAAAATGACACCTCAATTCCAACAATCAAACTTACCTAACACTTAACCATTTCATTCACTAAAATTTACCAACTGAACAATTTCAAAGCCATTTTTATCCATATGTTCATATACCAAAATGCATACACAACCAATACCAAATGACAATTTTCCCAACTAACATATACCATACCAATTTGACCAAAAGATGATCACTTCCAAACTACCAAAACTAGCCATTTTCAACACCATGCTACATTCATTCCACACCAACCATTCATTGTTACCATACCATTTCCATCAACATTTCCTTATCATCATCTTAACCAACACAACATCAAATTATCAACCACACAAAATACCATATCACTTAATATCATACCAGCTAATTCATCAACCAAGATAACATATATTCAAGCCATACATAATGGCTAAATTCATTAAACAAAACACCTATACATGCTATTATAACCATGACTCAAAATCATCAAAATCTACTGATTTAGCCAACGAATAGTGTGATGGATCTCCGACAAGCTTCCAACCTGCATGAACCTCTGATTATCTAGAAACATAGGAGGAAATCACACAAGTAAGTATATAATGCTTAGTAAGTTCGTAAATCATAAACAATACTTACCATTTCATTATAAAAGCTTAAAGGCAAAATAGTGAACATATCCAACATTGCGTGGCACAAGCCTAAGCACCAACAACAATTCACAATACTGATTAACATATAACTTAATCAAATTTATTACACAACAAAGAGCTTCCTTAAGTTTTCCATGTAAACATTTTTACTAAAAATCTTTAATCACTATCATTTCATACCATTCTCATGCTTTCGTGATATTATAAGTCGAAGCTTATACCGATCCTCCCCTTTTTGTATACCTGTTGAACCACTAGAATAATATTGGATACTCAGGAATCACGCACACTATGTGCTAACACGTGGTTGAAACCACTACTAACTCATCTCATATAATTGTTTTCTCTCGAGCCATAAGTGGGTTTGCTCACACAAGCTGTCAAGTAACTGCAACACATGCTAGAAACTCAGCCACTGGTAGGATGTACAAGACCAACATCCGAAACACGGTAACCCCTAATGACATGTCATTTGTATCCTATATATTCTTAAGGTTCAAACGGGATCTAAAAGTTGCTGAAACTTGTTGGATATTTTCGTAGAGTTGTAATACCAAGAATATAACATAAAAACATTTAAATCAAACATAATTCAATACTAATTAAATATACGAACTTATCTCAAACACGAACGGGGAAATACAACCGATTAATCCAATACTTTTTTTCCTCGATCTAAATTCGCGCGCTGCTTTTCTTGATCTATATAATCAAATTTAACTAATTCAAACTTCATTCTATTCAATTTAATCCAAAAATCATGTTTTGGAAGAATTACTCTTTTACCCCTATAATTTTGAATTCATTTCAAATTAGTCCTTAGCTTATAAAAATAGAAATTCATACAATTTAACACAAACTGACCATAGCTGTACATCACTTAAGCCTTTAACAATCCCTACATTTCAATTATTTCATAATTTCTCCAAGAATAATTTTCTATTTTTCAATCTAATCCCTAATTGACAAATTCATCAAAATTTTCTATACAAAAGTTGCTCAACTATTATCAAACATTCATTTTCATCCACCAAACATCAAAAAAAAACTAACACTCATTCATGGTAAAACCCTAGACTTTTAACAGTTTTGTAAATTAGTCCTTGGGCTAGCTATATTAAGCTACAACGACTCCAAAAATATAGAAATCATTAAAAACCGAGCAAAAATGTGCTTACATGCACTAGAAATGTTAGCTGAATGCTTTAAGCCCTAGCTATGGCTTCCTATTAATCAATTTTGGTGTTCTTTCTCATTAAGGAAGATGACATTTTAATTTTTTTTTGTTTTACTATACTAATTAGCTTAATTACAATTTTAACCTTATTTTTAACCTTTATAATTTTATAATTAAAGTCCATAATTGTCCACTAATATGTTAATGGTCTAATTACCATTTAAGGCCACTCATAATTAAAGTTCATAGTAATTTAGCACCTTTTCTAATAGAACCCAAGTCTTGCACTTTATGCGATTTAGTCATTTTTATCAAATTAAGCATAAAAACAATAAAATTTATTCATGAAATTTTTATACGATGTTACTATAATACAGAAAACCTTAAAATAATAATAAAATAACTTTTTTGACATCGGATTTGTGGTCCCAAACCACTATTCTAATTTTACTAAAAAACAGGCTACGTGTGTCCTCTCACTAGATAAGGTCACACGGCCATGTCATACGCCCGTGTACCAGGCAGTGTAACACTCGAAATTGCCCCACACGCCCGTATGTTAGGCCGTGTGCTAGGCCATGTAACTCATTGACTTGTACTGTAAGAACTCATCAGATGACACACGACCATGTCGCCAGGCCGTGTGTCTCACATGGCTAAGTCAAAGGCTTGTTTTTCAGGCCATGTGGACCCAAAATGAACCTTAAACAACAAGTTTACCATTTCAAGCTTACTTGGACTCTAAGTAATCCATTTACCAGCCAAAGGACTTATTCAAAGTGACATTAAACAAGCTAAAAAAATGAAAAATCAACATCCTAAGTGCCTAACCAATGTATCCTCATTTATACCACAACTATATACAATTATACATCAAAATAAAACACCAATCAGAACTTATCAATTCATCAAATCTAACACCTAACCAATGTACCTATCATAGGCACATCAAACATAACACTGCATTAACACATATCATTCATATTTGCATTAAAACATCTTACCTCATTCACATGTATCATATAAGTTAGCAATTTACGGATAAAATCGTACTTAACATTTTACATAACCAAAACATTAGTAATGACATACAACCTATTACATTCTATATAATCTGAAATGAATGTTCCAAAAACTACCGAAATTTATGGATAGTGTGACTTAAGTGTCAATCCAATCGTCCAACCTTCTGAATATCTACAAGAACAATAAATAACACAAGTAAGCTCAATGAAGCTTAATAAGTTCTACGTATTAAAATGATAAATCTTACCGAAGTAAGTACAACAAATCAAATAATAATAATACAACCATGAATCCTCCTGCCATCCATAATTTCAACCTTTAAATCATAAAAGTTCAATTCAATACTCAAATATATGGCAAAACCATCAAAATCAATAATCAAGATACCGTATGTAACAGTCTAATTTTAGTGAAATCGGAATAGTGATTTTGGGACCACAAATACAAGTCCGAAAAATGAAATTATTTAATATAAAATGATAGGTATTATGATAGGAATATTGCATGAAAATTTTTATACAAAAATTTTATCAATTATGTGTCTAATTGCAAAAATGACTGAATTGAATAAAATGTTAAACTTGTATACTAATAGCTATAGGGATTATATAGCTAGAGAATTCAAAATGTGAGGTACCTATATGGCAATTAGACCATTTATAAAAGACATGTAGATATTTTTAATGACTCATTCATGGAAAATTGAAAAGATGCAAGGAAAAAATTGAAAAGTGAATAAATTAATATATGATAAAAGATTATATAGAATAAAACTTATTTTATATCATCACCTTTCCCATAAAATACATGAAAACCCTAGGAGAGAGAAAGGGAATTTCTCAAGCTTGAATAAGTAAGTTCTATGTCCCGTTTTTAGTGATTTTTATATTTTTGAGATTAGGAAAGATTAATCTCTTTATTTGAGGGATTAAATTTAAAAGAAATTAAAGTTTAGAAAATTACCTATGGATGAATATGCTGTAAATTGAAAGTTTTTGATAGAAAATGAAAGATTATTGATAGATAAACCACTTTTACAAAGTGATTTTTAGTAAAAACATGTGTAGGGACTAAATTACAAAGTAGTGAAATTCTTGGAAAAAATTATGAAATTTATGAAATACATGTGCTGTAAAAGTTATGTTGGAATTTTGAATAAGCTTGGAATAAGGACTAAATTGCATGAATTTCAATTTCCGAGCTTAGGGAAAAAATTGGAATTAATTAAGAGTTTAGGGGCAAAATGGTACTTTTGCCTAAAATATGAAATGGGATTGATTGAATGTACAAATCATAGAATTGATGATTAAATTTATTTATATAGATCCAGAAGTATCGAAAACAGAAAAAGATCGAGGGAAAAGAAAAGTTTCGGATAAGTAGATACAATCAATTGTCAAGGTAAGTTCGTATAACTAAATTAAGCATGTAAATGTGTTGAATTGATTGTTGAATTATGTGAATCATGATTTGTAATTGGTATGTACATGTAATAAACCAATGTTGATTTGTGATTTACATATAAATGATGAAATATTACATAAATCCGTTTGAATATTGATTTCCGATTGAACAGGTAATTACCATGTATATGAGATCCTGCATATGTTGCAGTAAAGGTTGTTCCGAAAGGATAATCTTTTGATCTCATTATGAAAAGGAATGTAAACGAAAGGGTAATACTTGAAAAGGATTTATGTACCCAAATGGCACAGCTTGAAAAGGTTATGTACACTTTGTGTGTACACTTGGAAAAGTTAGGTATACTTTGTGTATACCATATGAAAAGGAAAGGTATACTTTGTGTGTACACTTGGAAAGGTTAGGTATACTTTGTGTATACCATATGAAAAGGAAATGTATACTTTGTGCGTACCACTTGGAAAGGAATGTACACCTCGAGTGTATAACTGGAAAATGAAAGGTCCGTCGGGAATTCAATAATTTAGCGGTAATGACATACGTAGTGATATAAAAAGAAATGGTATAATGAGCTCATCCATGCATTTTA
Source organism: Gossypium hirsutum (assembly GCF_007990345.1). Taxonomy (NCBI): domain Eukaryota; kingdom Viridiplantae; phylum Streptophyta; class Magnoliopsida; order Malvales; family Malvaceae; genus Gossypium; species Gossypium hirsutum. The sequence continues at coordinate 15,684,933 of NC_053430.1, forward strand.
GTATTTTCAGAAACTAATCAATTGGTTGAATGATTGTGTATAGGTCTTAATCGCTAATTAACTAAGTTAATGGACATATTACTTAATGTATGAATTACTTGATGAACATGAATGGTAACTGTAGTTTGGTTATATGAACTTACTAAGCATTAATGCTTATTAGGTTTATATTTTTCCTATTTTATAGTGCTTAAAGCTTATGAAGGTTGGAATTGGGTCGGAGCTATCATCACACTGTCAATCCCTTCATTTTGGTAAAAATGATAAATCTATTTTGTTATAATGGCATGTATAATCTTTTGTGGTCAAATAACAACTTAATATTTTGGTTGGTAATCAAGTGGAGCATGTTTGATATTGGTATGTTGTGGATTAATATAAAAACATGTTGTTTTGAATGTTAGAATTTTGTTGAATTGGTTGGTATATACTTATAAATTTTGGTACAGGAAAATGATTAAGTTTGGGGTGAGAAAAGTGGCCCAAAACAACCTATTTTCGTTCACATGGTTAGACATACGGGCATGTGCTAGGCCGTGCGTGACACACGATAAGCCCACGGGTGTGTGAAATGACCGTGTGTCCCCTGCATCCTTAATTATGAAGTCAGGATAGTACACGGGTAAAAGACACGGCCGTATGTTTTGGTCGTCTGAAGAACATGGGTTTCAAGCATGGTCATGTGTCAAAATCGTGTGAAAATGGCGTAAAAATGGTGAAAATCAGTTTACTACACGGCCTAGCCACATGGGCATGTGCCCAGGTCGTGTACCCCTTTGATGCTTAAGAAAATGCAAGTCAGAATTGCCCACAGGCTGGCCACATGGCCATGGGAGCCACACGGGCTGGCCACATGGGCATGTGCCCCCTAACTTCAAGAAATTTTTTTCTAAGTTTTCCAAAGTTACTGATTTAATTCCAAGACGCTTCTAAAGCATGTGTTGGGCTCCGTAGACCCATATTAGGGACTTTATGATGAAATTTGAAAAGTTTAAATTTGGAACGCAAATTTATGACTCGATTTTGTATAAATGATAGTGTATAAGTTCGGTAATGCTTCGTAACATTCCGTTTTCATTGACGGATTCAGGTTAGGAGTGTTACATTTAGTGGTATCAGAGCTACGATTTAGCCGATCATTGGACTAACATAGCAAATGCGAATTTAACTATACATGCCATTATGTAATTGATGATAGTGTGATATCTCCTAACCATTTTAAATGTGTTTTTCGTATAGTAAATGTCTTCTAATTGAGCAAGAGTAGAATCTAAGGAAGCTAAGAGTACTTCTCAAGCTTCCGTATGACGAGCTATTGGTGGCAGTAGTAGTAGAAGGTCCGAATCAGAGGGCCGAAGTGAATATGCTATAGAGATTTTCTTTGAAACATTGGATAAATGGTTTTCTAAATATTTGAGAAGAAATTCTGCTGCTTCTCAATCACGACCTCCCTCACCATATACTCAGGCTGTTCTTGGGAGACCATCGAGTACTGAAACTGTTAGAATTGGTAAGGCTCCAGTGGATAAACTCAGAAAATATGGGGCTGAGGAATTTAGAGCTACAATCGATGATGATCTGGAAAAAGCTGAATTTTGGCTGGAAAATACTACTCGAGTGTTGGACAAATTATCATGGACTCCAACTGAATGCTTGAAATATTATGTATCTCTGTTAAAGGACACGGCTTATCACTGGTGGAAAACTTTAAGTTCAGTGGTTCCAAAAGAAAATATTACTTGGGAATTTTTTCATTCTGAATTCAGAAAGAAATATATTAGTCAAAGATTTCTAGATAAAAAAAAGAATTTCTAGAATTAAAACATGGGAATAGGATCGTTGCGGAGTATGAAAGAGAGTTTGTACAGTTAAGCCAATATGCTATTGAATGGGTACAAACAGAGGGAGAAATGTGTAAACGTTTCGAGGAAGGATTAAATGAAAATATAAAATTACTGATTGGTATTCTAGAAATAAAAGACTTTGCAGCACTTGTTGATCGTGCAAACAAAGCTGAAGAGCTGAGTAAAGAAAAGAAAAAGGAAAACAGAAAAGCCCGATCATCTGGGAAAAGACCTATTGGTAGGTCTCAATCATTTTCTTCAAAGAAATCGAAGAGGTATCAAAAAGAATCTACTACTTCAGCTGGGTATTCCGCTAACGAGTATGGTTTTCAACGTTTAATCCCAAGTCTTCGTCATCGTCAGTGATTAATGTTAGAAGTGTGGGAAACACGAAGCCAAAATGTAAACACTGTAACAAATTTCATTATGGTGAATGCCGAATGAAAACCAGTGTATGTTACAAATGTGGTTTATTTGATCACTTCCTGAAAGATTGACCTGAAATAGTAGAAAGAGATGCTGAAAAAACTTCAAAACCAAGTAACACTACTTCAAGGGGTAGACCACCTAGACACCCCGGAAATGTTAGTGGTAATCGAAGTGCTACAAAAGATTCAAATGCTAAATTTAAGGCTCGAGCTCCTAGAAGAACATATGTCATACGAGCCCAAGAAAATGTTTCAGCGCCAGATGTCACAACTGGTACTTTTTCTTTACTAGATACTGATATTACTGCATTGATTGATCCAGGTTCCATACACTCGTATATATGCATAAATTTTGTAAATGTTAAAAATTTACCTGTTGAATTCACTGAATTTGTAGTGGAAGTTTCAAATCCTTTGGGTCAATGTGTAAAAGTGGATAAAGTTTGTAAAAACTGTCCACTTATGGTAAAATGTTTCTTAGCTGATTTAAAGCTACTGTCTTTTGATGAATTCGATATGATATTGGGAATGGATTGGTTAACCCAACATGATGCAGTAGTTAATTATAAGCAGAAGCATATTGTGTTAAAATGTCAAGATGGTGAGTTACTTCATGTTAAATCTGACAAGCTAGATGGATTATTTAATATAATTTCAGCAATAGCAGCACAGAAATGTATGAGGAAAGGATATGATGCTTATCTTGCTTATGTGTTGGATACTAAGGTAACCGAGTCAAAGATTCAATCTGTGCCAGTTGTATGTGAGTTTCCAGACATGTTTCTGGAAGAATTGCCTAGCTTACCACCTGTCAGAGAAGTGGAATTCTCTATAGATCTAATTCCGAGAACAACACCAATATCGATAGCACCTGATCGAATAGCTCCTGTTGAGTTGAAAGAGTTGAAGGTGCAGTTACAAGAACTAATTGACAGGGGTTTTTCTCAACCTAGTTTCTCTCCATGGGGTGCTCCGGTGTTATTTGTAAAGAAGAAAGATAGATCTTTGAGATTGTGTATTGATTACCAGCAACTCAATAAAGTCACTATAAAGAATAAATATCCACTGCCTCGAATTGATGACTTATTTGATCAATTGAAGGGAGCTACTGTATTTTCACAGGTTGATCTTCGTTCGGGTTATTACCAACTTCGGGTGAAGGATTCAAATGTTCTAAAGATAGCTTTCAGAACTAGATATGGTCATTACGAATTCTTGGTGATGCCATTTGAATTAACAAAGGCACCATCAGTGTTTATGGATTTAATGAACAGGATTTTCAGACCTTACCTAGATAGGTTTGTCGTGGTATTCATAGATGATATTTTAGTTTATTCTCGAAGTGAAGATAAACATGTTGAACATTTGAGGATTGTGTTGAAAAGTTTATGGGAAAAACAATTGTATGCTTCAAGACAACTTAAACCACATAAAAAAATTACCCGATACATGATCTTGAACTGGCAGCTATAGTGTTTGCATTGAAAATATGGTGGCATTATTTATATGGTGAAAAATGTCATATTTACATTGACCATAAAAGTTTGAAGTATTTAATGACACAGAAAGACTTGAATTTGAGGCAACGCAGATGGCTCGAGTTAATAAAGGATTACGATTTGATTATTGACTATCATCTGAGAAAGACCAATGTTGTAGCGGATGCACTGAGCAGGAACTCTTTGTTTACTTTAAGAGCAATAAACACCCGGTTATCTTGTTCAGATGATGGTTCGGTTGTAGCTGAATTGAAAGCTAGACCGACATTTATACAACAAATCTATGAAGCACAGAAGAGTGGCAATGAGTTGCAAGTTAAACGGGAGCAATGTCAAAAGAATTATGATTCAGAGTTTCAAATTAGGTCTAATGGTTGCTTGTTGTTGTTTAAAAATAGAATATGCGTTCCGAAGAACTCATAATTGGTACAAAAGATTTTGTGTGAAGCTCATAATGGTACAATGTTAGTTCATCCTGGTAATAATAAAATGTATAATGATTTGAAAAAGATGTATTGGTGGCCGGGAATAAAAAGAGATATTTCTGAATTCGTAACCAAATGTTTAATATGTCAACAAGTGAAAGCTGAGCATTAGGTTCCTTCAGGGTTATTACAGCCAATCAATATACCGGAGTGGAAATGGGAAAAAATTACCATGGATTTTCTAATAGGATTACCTATGTCTCCGAGAAAGAGAGATGCTATATGGGTAATTGTGGATCGGCTAACAAAATCGGCACATTTTATACCAGTATGTATGGACTATTCGTTAGATAAGTTGGCTAAATTGTATGTCTCTGAAATTGTTAGACTGCATGGTGTACCGGTTTCTATTATCTCTGATAGAGATCCTCAGTTTACATCTCGATTTTGGTATAAATTGCAAGAAGCAGTGGGGACACAGTTGCATTTTAGTACTGCATTTCATCCCCAAACTGATGGCCAATCAAAACGAATGATATAGATTTTAGAAGACATGTTACGGTGTTGTGTACTTGAGTTTAAAGGTAACTGGGAATAGTATTTGCCTTTGGTTGAGTTTGTTTATAATAATAATTACCAATCCTGCATCAAAATGGCACCATATGAAGCCCAGTATGGTTGGAAATGTAGAACTCCATTGTATTGGATAGAGCTTAGTGAAAAGAAGATTCATGGCATTGATTTAATTCAGGAAACTGAAGAAAAAGTAAAGGTGATATAAGACAGCCTAAAAGCAGCTTCAGACAGACAAAAGTCTTATGCTGATCTTAAAAGAAAAGAAATTGAGCTTGAGATTCAGATTGAGATTGGTGATAAGGTATTCTTGAAAGTGTCACCTTAGAAGAAAGTTCTCCGATTTGGTTGCAAAGGAAAATTAAGTCCTCGGTTTATTGGACCATATGAGGTCATTGAAAGAATTGGACCGGTAGCTTATCGGTTAGCATTACCGCCAGAACTTGAAAGAATTCACAATGTTTTTCATGTGTCAATGTTAAGATGGTATCAATCGGATCCATCCCATATTATCTCTCCAACATAAGTAGAAATTTAGCCCGATATGACATATAGTGAGGAACCAATTAAAATCTTTTCACGGGAAACAAAAGAGTTGAGAAATAAAAAGATAGCATTGGTAAATGTTCTTTAGCAAAAACATGGAATTGAAGAAGCTACTTGGGAACCTGAAGATATCATAAAAAGGAAGTACCTGAATCTCTTCACTGGTAAGATTTTCGAGGACGAAAATCCTTAAAGGGGAGAGTTGTAACAGTTTAATTACAGTGAAATCGAAATAGTGGTTTTGGGACCACAAATCCAAGTCCAGAAAATGAAATTATTTAAATTTCATAAAATGATAGGCATTATGATAGGAATATTGCATGAAAATTTTTATAAAGAAATTTTATCAATTATGCGTCTAATTGCAAAAAGGACTGAATTAAATAAAATGTTAAGGTTGTATACTAATAGCTATAGGGATTATATAGCTAGAGAATTCAAAATGTGAGGTACCTATATGGCAATTAGGCCATTGATGAAAAACATGTAAATATTTTTAGTGAGTTATTCATGGAAAATTGAAAAGATGCAAGGACAAAATTGGAAAGTGAATAAATTAATATATGATAAATGATTAAATAGAATAAAACTTATTTTATATCATCATCTTCTCCATAAAATACATGGAAACCCTAGGATAGAGAAATGGAATTTCTCAAGCTTGAATTGGTAAGTTCTATGTCCCGTTTTTAGTGATTTTTATATTTTTGATATCAAGAAAGATTAATCTCTTTATTTGGGGGATTAAATTTAAAAGAAATTAAAGTTTAGAAAATTACCCATGGATGAATATGCTATAAATTGAAAGTTTTTGATAGAAAATGAAAGATTATTCATAGATAAATCACTTTTACAAAGTGATTTTTAGTGAAAACATGTGTAGGGACTAAATTGCAAAGTAGTGGAATTCTTGGAAAAAATTATGAAATTTATGAAATACATGTGCTGTAAAAGTTATGTTGGAATTTTGAATAAGCTTGGAATAAGGAGTAAATTGCATGAATTTCAATTTTCGAGCTTAGGGACGAAATTGGAATTAATTAAAAGTTTAGGGGCAAAATGATACTTTTGCCTAAAATGTGAAATGGGCTTGATTGAATGTAAAAATTATAGAATTTATGATTAAATTTATTTAGATAGATCCGGAAGTGTCGAACAAAGAAAAAGATTGAGGGAAAGGAAAAGTTTCGGATAAGTAGATACGATCAATTGTTAAGATAAGTTCGTACAACTAAATTAAGCATGTAAATGTGTTGAATTGATTGTTGAATTATGTGAATCATGATTTGTAATTGGTATGTACATGTAATAAACCAATGTTGATTTGTGATTTACATGTAAATGATGAAATATTACATAAATCTGTTTGGATATTGATTTCCAATTGGACAGGTGATTACCATGTATATGAGATCCTGTATATGTTGCAGTAAAGGTTGTTCCGAAAGGATAATCTTTTGATCTCATTATGAAAAGGAATGTATAATCTTTTGATCTCATTATGAAAAGGAATGTAAACCGAAAGGGTAATACTTGAAAAGGATTTATGTACCCAAATAGTACAACTTGAAAAGGTTATGTACACTTTGTGTGTACATTTCGAAAGGTTAGGTATACTTTGTGTATACCATATGAAAAGGAAAGGTATACTTTGTGTGGACACTTGGAAAGGTTAGGTATACTTTGTGTATACCATATGAAAAGGAAATGTATATTTTGTGTGTACCACTTGGAAAGGAATGTACACCTCAAGTGTATAACTGGAAAAGGAAAGGTCCATCGGAAATTCAATAATTCAGCGATAATGACATACATAGTGATATAAAAAGAAATGGTATAATGAGCTCATCCATGCACTTTAGTATTTTCGGAAACTAATCAATTGGTTGAATGATTGTGTATAGGTCTTAATTGCTAAGTGACTAAGTTAATGGACATATTTCTTAATGTATGAATTACTTGATGAACATGAATGGTAAGTGTAGTTTGGTTTTATGAACTTACTAAGCATTAATGCTTATTAGGTTTATATTTTTCCTGTTTATAGTGCTCAAAGCTCGTGAAGGTTGGAAGTGGGTCGAGCTATCATCACGCTGTCAATCCCTTCATTTTGGTAAAAATGATAAATCTATTTTGTTATAATGGCATGTATAAGCTTTTGTGGTCAAATAACAACTTAATATTTTGGTTGGTAATCAAGTCATTAGAGTGACTCGTGGAGCATGTTTGATATTAGTATGTTGTGGATTAATATAAAAACATGTTGTTTTGAATGTTAAAAATTTGTTGAATTGGTTGGTATATACTTATAAATTTTGGTACAGGAAAATGATTAAGTTTGGGGTGAGAAAAGTGGCCTAAAACGGCCTATTTTCGTCCATATGGTTAGACACACGGGCGTGTGTCTAGGCCATGTGTGACACACAGTAAGCCTACGGGCGTGTGAAATAACCATGTGTCCCATGTATCCTTAATTATGAAGTCAGGATAGTAAACGGGTAAAAGACACGGCCGTGTGTTTTGGTCGTGTGAAGAACAAGGGTTTCAAGCATGGTCGTGTGTCAAAATCGTGTGAAAATGGCGTAAAAATGGTGAAAAATCAGTTTACTACACGGCCTAGCCACATGGGCGTGTGCCCAAGCCATGTGCCCCTTTGATGCTTAAGAAAATGCAAGTCAGAATTGCCCACAGGCTGGCCACATGGCCATGGGAGCCACACGGGGTGGCCACACAAGCATGTGCCCCTAACTTCAAGAAAAATTTTTCAAAGTTTTCCAAAGTTACTAGTTTAATGCCAAGTCACTTCTAAAGCATGTATTGGGCCCCGTAGGCCCATATTAGGGACTTTATGGTGAAATTTGAAAAGTTTTAATTTGGAATGCAAATTTATGACTTGGTTTTGTATAAATGCTAGTGTATAAGTCCGGTAATGGTTCGTAACCTTATTCTGGTGACAGATTCGGGTTAGGGGTGTTACACCTTATCGAGATTTTCAACTCGATGAACGACTTACGAATAAGAAAACATTGATAATCCAATCGAAACACACCAGATGCTCATAAGAGCTAATCCATCCGAAACAGACCAATGCTTATAAGAGTTAATCCATTCAAAACACACCAAAACATAGAGTATAACACGAGAGTTCACAACAAATTTTGAACCTCAGTCCACTCGGGAAACAATCCTAACTCCAATCCCCCATAACATACCATATCTCGACTGTACTCTACCCCATGTTCAATCTGATCCATATCATCTATAATAAAATATATATCTACTATACTATTATATATCATTCAACATTTCATATATATGCTAAATTTTAAATGTATTAACTTACCTGAATTGAATTGTAGTAGTTGTAGAAGTTTAGGGATTATTCTACAATTTTTTCTTTTCCACAAGTATCAATAGGGTCTTGATCTAAAATGACAGCTTACATTTCACATTCCAATTCATTTTACATTCTATACCTTTTCATTTTAAAAATTTACATAATTACCCTCAAACTTTTACAATTTTTGCAATTTAGTCCCTTAACCCAAAAATCATCAATTAACTTTTTTCTCAAGTCAGCATGGTAATAGAATATACTAGGCCCTTAGACAATCCCTACTAAAAACCAAAATTCACTATCAAACCCTAAAGTTTTGACATTTTCACAGTTTAATCCATAAATCAAAATATAACAAAAATCACTTCAAAAAATTATCAAATAACACAATCAAAGCTTCAAATACATAAGTATTATAAAAAAAATCAAGATTCATCCATAGCAACTCCTAAAATTTTTAACAGATTCAAAAATGAAGGTACAGGCTAGTTAGACCTAGTTGTAACGATCTTAAAAACATAAAAATTACAAGAAATAACTGAGAACTAAACTCACATGCACAAGGATGAAGAAACTGAAACTTAAAGCTTTCTCGTGTGGTGGTTTTGGCAAAGGTTGAAGGAAAATGAATAGGAAAACTTTAATTTTCAATTTGTTTTTGTTTAATTTCAACTAAAGTCTAATTTTGCCATTAAAATTACATTATTTTATCATTTTCTATTGTTTAGCCGTCTAACCAAGTTAATTAGGGCTAATTTACCACGTAGGTCCTTCCTTATTTAACTTTCAAGCTATTTAATCAACTAAATACAATAATTATAAGTTTTGCACCTTTTACAAATTAGTTCTTTTTCTTTAATTAGCTATCTAAACATTAATATTTCTAAACCAAATTTAATACAACTCTAACGACTCCATAAATGTTCTAAAAATAATATTTACTGGTTGACACGATGAAAATTTGTGGTCCTGAAACCACAGTTTTGTCACCACTGAAAATCGGGCTGTTACAATTATTCATTAAAAAGTTGAATTAAAAATAAAAAGGCTTGAAATAACTTGAAGTACATATTTATTATTTTATTTGTATAAATAAAAGAGTTATTAATTAAAAACATGAATTAAAAAGAAAATAAAATAAATTGAAAAAAAATTTATTAATTAAAAACTAAAAATAAAATAAAATTAAATTAAATTAAATTAAAAATTTTATCACATATATTTGTGAAAATAACGTATTTAAAACATAAATTATATAATTAAAAATAACATACAAATAAATGAATCACCACTTGCCTTTGAAAAAAAATTAAAGGCCACCTTCGTAAGGAATTAATTAGATAAAATTAAGTTCGAACACTCAATTAATGAAATTATTGGTTGTTTGGATGATGAGAATCAAGTTTAAATTGTTGCTGAGATCCATCTCAAAATTTGGAAAAAGAAATTGCAGGGGTTGGAAGAGAACCAAGTTATGGAGATTTATTTCAAAATTTAGAATTAACTTTAATGAATTCATATGTTGATGTATATTGAAGTAAAAAAAAAGTTTAAAATATATTTGAATAATATGATTATTTTAATTATGAAATAATATTTTTTTAATTTTCTTAATTAAGTTGGTATTTGATTGACTCGTGACAACAACTCAATCGTGTACTTAAATAATTGGATAAATATACAATTGATAGAGATAATAAAATACAATGCATAAAAAATATTAAAATAAAATTTTAGTGGAATGATAAATTTAGAGTTTTAGTATCTTAATAGATGTGAGCTCAAATATCAAATATCACAATTTTATTAATTTCTTAGAAACAAAAATATCATCAAATAGTATAATTTATTAATATTTTTATAATTTTTCTAATCATGCTAAATTTATACTATAAATAAGCTTTACACAGACAATTAATCACCCACCTAAAATATGACCCACTTTTGTCGAGTCAGCAACCTTAAATTACACTTTTGTCCAGTCAACAAAAAAAGTCTATTCCCTAAAAAAGAAAGGATTTCAGTTTTTTCAATACGTGAATTTCTTTCCTTGAATAATAAAAAAAAATCCACTTAAATCATTAATTTTTCTTTTTCTTTTTATAATTTAGCCCCATAAATAAGGTAGTTAGCAGCCATAGTAGTATATGAACCTAAAACTTGAATTCCAATACCTCCCATAATCACCATGGATCTTTGCACTTACCTTCAATCAATTGCAATTTTGTTGCTGTCGTTATATATTTTCTCGAGAAGAGCACCCAAAAATTCCAAGAAAAGTTGCATCCCTGAACCATCTGGTTCATTGCCACTCATCGGTCACCTCCATCTACTAGGTGGGAAAAAGCCAACCTGCAAGAAGCTAGCAACAATGGCAGACAAACACGGCCCACTCTACTCACTCAAACTCGGAACCCACCGAGTGTTGGTGGTGAGCAGTTGGGAAATCGCCAAGGATTGCTTCACGGACAATGACCGAACCCTGGCTACTCGAGCTAGCATCGCTGCTGGGCGGCACATGGGTTACAACAATGCGGTCATGGCACTCGCCCCATACGGCGAATATTGGCGTAACATCCGTAAGATAGCCACGGTCGAGCTTCTTTCTAGCCACCGTTTAGAGAAGCTAAAGCACATACGTTTCTCCGAAATGGACTCGTTCATCAAAGAGTTGTACGGACTTTCACGAAACGGTGCCAAAGTGACCATCAACGAGGCTTTGGAACGATTGACGTTCAACATCAACCTACGGTTACTCGTCGGAAAACGATTTTCCGGTTGTGATTACGAGGAAGTAAACAGCGAACCGTGGCGGTACGGGAAGGCCATTAAACGAGCGTTGCATCTTTCCGGGGTCTTCGTCTTGGCGGATGCTCTACCGTACCTCGAATGGCTTGATATTCAAGGTCATGTTCGTTCCATGAAGAAAACAGCCAAAGAACTCGACTCAGTAATCAGTGTTTGGCTCGAAGAACATCTAAAGAAGAAAAAGGCAAACCAGGGTACCTCTGAAAATGATTTCATGGACGTGATGTTAAATCACTTACCGGAAGATACTGTAATTTCAGGCCATAATCGCGACAACATTGTAAAAGCAACAACACTGGTAATGGTCCCATGACTTGTGCTAGCTTTTAGCTATTCTCAATAGCTTCCGGTGGAGTTTATTTATGGTATCAATACTATATATACTTATTTAAGTTCAATTTAGTTAAAAATATGCTAAAAGTTCTCATAGGTTATGCCGGATTCATGTTGAGCTCTTGCATGATATGAGCATTATATATAGTTGCTAAAATGCAACTTAACTCGAAATATAAATATCAAATTTTATCTAAAATCAATATTTTTTTATAAATTTTTAGGGTTATATGGGTAAAAATATTATATCTTTTTATATCTTTATATTTTTTTTATTAAATATGAACAAATTAGTCCATATACATTAGATGAAAGAGAAAACTAGTCTTTCTATTAAAAATCTCATTTCTACTATTAAAAATTGATCTTTTCTAATGAAATAATCAAATAGTTACACGTGTCATGTGTATTTGGTACTGACATATAAAATTCAATCCAATATCTTACTTTTACTGCTATTAAAACTCTATTGTTTACAGATTCTTTCATTGACTGGAGGAGAAAGTACATCAGTGACAATCACATGGGTACTTTCTTTACTACTGAACCACCCGAAAATTTTAATGGCTGCACAACAAGAGTTGGACCACCATGTTGGAAAACAAAGATGGGTCGAAGAATCGGACATTAAGAACCTCAAATATCTACAAGCCATAGTTAAGGAAACTCTACGATTATACCCACCAGGACCCATCACCGGAATCCGTGAAGCCACCAAAGATTGTCGCATTGCTGGCTACGATGTCTCAAAGGGTACTCGTTTGATTGTGAATCTTTGGAAATTGCAACGAGACCCACGGGTTTGGGAAAATGCCGATGAGTTTCGTCCAGAAAGGTTCATGACGACGCATGTTGATTTCGACGTTAGGGGTCAAAATTTTGAATACATGCCGTTTAGCTCCGGTAGAAGGTCATGCCCTGGAATCACGTTTGGGTTACAAGTTGTTCACTTGATGGTGGCAAAACTAATTCAGGGATTTGATATTAAGACCGCAGAAGGGACTGCGGTGGATATGGAAGAAGGCTTAGGACTTGCCTTACCTAAGCTGAATCCTATTGATGTTGTTCTAAGGCCACGCCTTCGTACGGAGTTCTATGAGTGCCTTGAAGACATGAATAAATACTAGAGATTTTAAGTATTTTATATTTGATTAAATAAATAATGTCCAAATTAAGGTCTTGAATATAAGAACGTACGTATAAATATTATGTTTTAATCGTCACAATCAAATATATATTAAATTTAAGTTGTATGATAAATTGAAATTTTAAATACTTAATTTAAGTTTTATAATCTGTTTAATATCTGGAGTAAACATGTAATGTAGACGTGTGGCTTTAATTTATTTAAACATTAAACACATATACACATATATTATATTCACATAACTAAAACATAAATATGTTTAAACATTAAACACATAATTTAAATCATAATACAAATATCAATAAAAATTCAAAGTCATATAAAATATATGCGGCATTGCCTTTTGAAAACATAATCAACATACATTCGTATATTATACCATATCACCTTATATCATAGCATAATATTCACTATCATAAAAGATAATAGCTAGCTTTACAACATGGCCAAATATACTTCTTTTACATTGCAATTTCATGCGCATATTACTATATTAATATGGACCATTTTTTAACACAATTACCAAATCAAAACATACTAAATTTTATATGCATACTACTAACCATTATGCATACTACTAACCATTCAAACATCATCTATTCGGCCATTAATACACATACAAATATTTTATACCATTTCTATATGACTTAATAAACCAAATTTATAAATATTAGTGCCAAATCAAAACATGCTGATTTCACAAGTTATACATTATACCAAAATATCATATACAAGACCAATTCTTCTCTTATCTATTCGACTAGCAAAATTAACTTATACACATTCATTAATTTTCAATTAACAAATGAATTTATATAGCCATTTCACATACAATATATATACTCATTATTTTACATCTTACTAAGCCAAATTATAAAATCATACTTGACGTTTCTCATTATCGAAACATATAACCAACACCACAAACATATATACCTTGAGATAATATATATATCAAACCAATACATCATATGCCTAAATATATATATATGCAAATGCCGAATCATCAATCAAACATATTCATTACCCAAATTCAACATTTAGCCGAATACACTCATCAACCAAATTAAACTATTACTATCAAATACAAGACATAAACGAATCATTTTAACCATGAGGAACATAACAAATATAATTCATACTTATGTATATATCATGGCCGATTCAAACAAACCACATCCAAAATCACCAACCATTTTCAATGCATATAACACTTACAAACTTGACTATAGTTTCATATACTCACATAACATATTAGCCATTTTCGCATGGCTTAATATATACATAACTTCAAACTTAACCAAATATAATTTAGCCTATACATGCCATAGGTTCAAGTTCAAACTTATAAAATACCAAAAACGGTCGATAGTGTGATAGACTTTGCTGACGATCTCCGAGCTCGTAACTAGCCACCAAAATCTATAAAACAGAGATAAACATAAACACACACATTAAGCTATCATAGCTTAGTAATTCATAAGCAAACAATTAACTTAATGGCAATATCAACTCAATTTAACCAAATCAATTTATGCTTTCATAATCACATTTAATTTCAAGCTCGCAATTTCATATATAACATATACTTTCATATATAAGTTTTATCTTGGCCGAATATATCAAAGTAACAATCAATTTCAAAACCATAGTACGATTATATGACCGAATATACACACTCATAAGCATATACTCTTAAATCAAACTTTAATATCTCATACTTATTTATATATCATGTGGCCGAATATACTTCACCAATACGCATATGTATTTACATTAACATAAGGTATAATTTTGCATTACATTTCAAATAACCAATTTACCTTATTTTCAAATAAGTAATCAACTATTTCATACCTGATCTCTTAGCTCGATTTACACATTCGATCACAACTTATCATTGCCCGTTGAACCATTCGGAATTGAATAGGATACTCGGATAATCACACATATTATACAATCCCAACATCCCAGACATGGTCGTACATGCTATCACATATTGATGCCACTGTCCCAGACAGGGTCTTACACGAATCAAATACGATGCCGATGTCCCAGACATGGTCTTACACGTAACCATATATATCGATGCCAACATCCCAGATGTGGTCTTACATGAGAACACATATCGGAAAATCCTGTGTCATAATATATGTATCCTAACTATTCCTAAGGTTCGTACGGGACTTTTGGATGTCATAACTCAGTCGAATTGAACTCCTACACATAGCTTTCAAGCATATTCACATTCAGATTTCCTATATACATTTCCACATAATTCATTTCAGTATAAAAAACTCGTATTTATTTGAAATTAACAACATCTATTTGCTTATAAACTTACCTCGGACAACGATAATCGAAACGGGACGACTAATTGACAACTTTGGTTTTCCCCCAATCCAAATCCGATTTCTTTGGTTCTTGATCTAAACATATTCAAATTAAACTTATTCAAGCATAATTTCATCCAATTTAGTCCAAAAACACATAAATGGGAAAATTATCATTTTACCCTGACATTTTACACTTTTTACAATTTAGTCCAAATTGCACAAAACATGCAAAATTTGCACACACCATGCTTAGGACGAATCTTCCTTATGCTCATACAAGTCCATACATTTCATTTATTTTATATTTTAGTCCCTTAAATTATTATTTTTACAATTTAGCCCTAAATACTCAAATTCATCAAAAATTCCAGTACAAAACATATTAATCCAAAACATATCTTTCATAATTCATCAACTAACATCACAAAACTCAAATATTCATCAAAATCAGAAATTCAAGCATAGGCTTTGTACATTACACTGCAACGATCTCAAAAATGTAAAAATTATCAAAAACCGAGCTAGTTACATACCTTGATTAAGCTTCAACAATGGCCGAATACCTAAGCTTTGTTTCTTTTCTTTCTTTTTCAAGTTCCGGTCAAAAGAAGAAAAATAAACTAATGGCTTTTATATTTTATGTTTTATTTTATGATTACTTATTATGCATTTTCCATAATTAACCTTTATAATTTTATAATAAAACTATATAATATAAGGTCACTACCATCCATTACATGCTATCATGGACAAATTGCAGCTTAAACACTTCAAGTTATAAAGACAATCACATTTCGGTCCTTACACATTAAACCATTAAATTTTTATTTTACGCGATTAAGCCCTTTTATTAAATCGGGCACTCAAACGATAAAATTAAAACACGAAAATTTCACAGATATAAATTCACACATAATAAATACAGAAAATAATTTTTAAATATTTTTCTAATTCGGATTCGTAGTCTCGAGACCACCGTTCCGAATAGAGTCTAAATCGAGCTGTTACAATTTGCTGATGCATTGAAATTAAGAAGTTGAGCTTGGTCTTTAGCAACTTAAGAGCTCCGTCCAAAATCGTCTCGTGAACCTTCCATTCCGATCACTTACTATGGGTTGAGGCACGCCTTAATGTTTCACCATGTGCTTTAAGAAGAATTGGGTTGCCTCTTCGGCCAGGCAACACTTGGTGGTAGGGATGAAGGTCATGTACATTGAGAATCAATCAATGATGACCATAATGCTTCCATACCGATCAACCTTTTGGAATCTAATGATGACCATAATGCTTCCATAGGCGCTCTGGTTTGGGAAATGGCTCTAAAAGGTCGACGGGTATCATTTTCTCCACCTTGTCTTGCTGGCACACAAGACATGTCTTCATATACGCTTCAACATCATACCTCATACATGAACTATGTTAAGATTTAGTGTCTTTAGTGTCTTTAGTTGAAAGCTGTTGCGCGGAAGCGTGTGAAAGAGTAAAATTATTGTACTAAAAAATCACACTAAGTTCAATTCCCAGGAAAGAGAGGTGGATCACGAGGATCACTTAAGTACCAAGTCTTTCCTAGCCAGAATATCCCTCTATTGTAATTTAATAGCACAATAAATCACTACAATGACACTTGCAAAATATGCAGAACAAAAAATAAAGAACACCAGAATTTTAACGAGGTTCGGCAAATCTTGCCTACGTCCTCGGGCACTACCAAATATATTTCACTCCAAAAATACAAGTGAAACTTTACAAATAGGGAGAGAGAACAATGCCTTAAGTAGAGAATGGCAAATGTGGGATGATGAGAATGAGCAATGGTTGGCCTATTTATAGTTGAGATTCAAGGGCCACCTTGCAAAGTCACTATTCACTTAGGGACCAAAAATTGCTATTTTCCCATGCCCAACACTAAATAAAATATTTGGTGCCCATAACTTTGACCTTTCCAAAGTATGGGTAGGTATGGGAAAGGTATGGGCAAGGTATGGGGTATGGGTATATTCTAATAATCTCCACCTTGAAGATTTGATTAGGATAATCTTATCTTCACACAATTCTTTCTGCTTTTGACAACAATACTTGATAGTGCCTTCTTCAACTGTTAAACTTGCAGGATATTAATCAAGTTCAAACAATGTTCAAACTTGGTTGCTGTTACCACCTTGGTCATCATATCTGCGGGATTATCTGCAGTCTTGATCTTCTGAAGACAAATTTTCCCCTCTTCAATAATTTCCCGCACAAAATGGAATCGTACGTCGATATGTTTTGTACGTGCATGATAGACTTGATTCTTTGCTAAATGAATAGCACTTTGACTATCACAATACACGTTAATATGCTCCTGAACCAACCCCAAGGTTTTAGCCATACCTTGTAACCAAACAGCCTCCTTTACAGCCTCTGTTACAGCCATGTACTCGGCTTCTGTGGTTGACAATGCAACTGTAGACTGTAGTGTAGACTTCCAACTTATTGGTCCTCCAGCAAGTGTAAACACATAACCGGTGGTTGATCTTCGCTTGTCCAAATCACCGGCATAGTCAGAATCAACGTACCCAATAACACCTTTACCAAGTGTATTATCCTGCTTGAACAGTAATCCAACATCCACGGTCTTCTGAATATACCGTAGAATCCATTTCACAGCTTGCCAATGTCCTTTTCCAGGATTATGCATATACCTGCTCACTATACTAACTGCCTGTGAAATGTCGGGTCTTGTACACACCATTGCATACATCAAGCTACCCACTGCATTAGAATACGGAACTTGCAACATGTATTCTTGTTTCGTATTCGTCGAAGGAGATAGTTGTGCAGAAAGCTTGAAATGAGAAGCCAACGGGGTACTTACAGGTTTGGTCTGCTCGTTCATGCCAAACTGCTGTAGTACTTTCTTCAAATACTGCTTCTGAGACAAGCTAACTCTGCCATGAGCTCTATCTCTACATATTTCCATGCCGAGAATCTTTTTAGCTTCTCCTAGATCTTTCATCTCAAACTCGAGATTGAGTTGAGTCTTCAATCTTTCAATCTCAACTTTGCTCTTAGATGCTATTAGCATATCATCAACATATAAGAGCAAGTATATGAAAGTTCCTTCTTGTAGCTTCTGAAAATACACGCAATGATCAAATTTACTTCTTGTGTACCTTTGCCCTTTCATGAACTGATCAAATCGCTTGTACCACTGCCTCGGAGATTGCTTCAATCCATAAAGCGACTTTGTCAGTTTGCAAACCCAATTTTCTTTTCCAGCAACCTTGAATCCATCTGGCTGAGTCATATAGATTTCCTCTTCCAAATCACCGTGTAAAAACGCGGTCTTCACATCAAGCTGAACTAGTTCAAGATCATATTGCGCAACCAAGGCTAGCAAAATCCGAATAGACGAATGCTTCACAACTGGAGAAAACACTTCATTGTAGTCTATTCCTTCTTTCTGAGCGTAACCCTTTGCTACCAATCTAGCCTTGTATCGAATTTCATTTTTACCAGGAAATCCTTCCTTCTTTGCATATACCCATTTGCATCCAATTGCCTTCTTTCCCTTGGGCAGTCTCACCAACTCCCAAGTCCTATTTTTATGAAGAGACTGCATTTCTTCATTCATAGCTTGCTTCCACTTTACACCATCAGAGTTACTTATTGCTTCTGTGTAAGTGGAAGGAACATCATCATCTGCAATTGGAAGTGCATAGGCCACCATATCGTCAAAGCGAGCAGGCTTACGAATCTCTCTTCTTGGCCTCCTATATGCAATTGAATCTTGTTGCTGTAGAAGTTCTTGGGTCGAAACTTCTTCATCATTTGTTCTTTCAATATTAGCTGGATCATCATTAACCTTTTCAAACTCCACCTGCTGCAAAGTACTACTGGTTTTGTCATCCTTTTGTGAATCCTCGTTCTTCATCATGGTTGATTCATCAAAAGTTACATCTCTACTGAAAACAATCTTCCTTGTATCAGGACACCAGAGACGGTATCCTTTTACACCACCAGTTATACCCATGAATAATGCTTTCTTTGCTCTTGGGTCTAACTTAGATTCTTTTACATGATAATATGCAGTGGAACCAAAAACATGTAAAGAATCATAATCAGTAGCAGGTTTACCAGTCCACATCTCCATCGGAGTTTTTCCATTTATTGCAGCTGATGGCAATCGGTTAATTAGATGGCACGCATATGTAACTGCCTCAGCCCAAAATTCCTTGCCCAATCCAGCATTGGACAACATACATCGAACTTTCTCCAGTATAGTCCGATTCATGCGTTCTGCCACCCCATTCTGCTGTGGTGTATCTCGAACAGTGAAGTGTCGCACAATGCCCTCATCTTGACATACTTGTAGAAATGGATCATTTTTGTACTCAGTACCATTATCTGATCGAAGTCGTTTGACCTTTCGACCTGTCTGAGTCTCCACCATCTTCTTCCACTTCAGAAATGCATTCAAAACTTCATTTTTTCTTTTCATTAGATACACCCATACTTTTCTTGAATAATCATCAAGAAAAGTGACAAAATAGTGCATACCTCCCAAAGAAGCCACTTTGGTAGGTCCCCACACATCACTGTGAACATAGTCCAGAATTCCTTTCGTATTGTGAATTGCTGAACCAAATTTTACCCTCGCCTGCTTGCCCAGAACACAATGTTCACAGAATTCCAATTTGCAAGAATTTGCACCTTTCAACAAGCCTTGCTTCGCCAAAGTCTGCAAAGCTTTTTCACCAGCATGTCCCAATCGCCTATGCCATAACCTGGTAGCCTCTGAATCTGCATCTTTCGCAGAAGCTGTTGATGTTGATCCAATAACTGTACTTCCATTTAAATAGTACAAGTTATTTCTTCTAGTGCCTTTCATCACCGTCAATACCCCAGCTACTATCTTTAGTAATCCATCTCTCAAAGTGATTGTGAGCCCTTTAGATTCTAGGGCCCCTAATGAGATGAGATTTTTCTTCAAGCTGGGTACATAGCGAACATCTGTCAGAACTTGGATTGAGCCGTCATGGTTCTTCAATTTGATTGTACCTACACCCATTGTCTTACAGGCACTATCATTGCCCATAAAAACAACTCCACCTTCTAGTTCTTCAAGACTAGAAAACCAGTCCTTATTAGGACACATATGGTAAGTACATCCCGAATCCAATATCCACTCATCCGTTTGACTTGCCATTGCCATGCCAACCAAGCTAAAGTCTGACTCCTCATCATGCTCCGCTACACATGCATTAGAAATAGACTTGCCCTTTTGTAACTTAGGACAATTCTTTTTCCAATGCCCTTTCTCACGACAAAAGGCACATTCATCTTTGGCGGGTCTCCCTTTGGACTTTCCCCTTCTACCAGATTTGCTGCTGTGTGAACGACCTCTTACTGTTAAGACTTCTGCGGTTGTATCTCTGTGATCTCTTTTATCTTTCTTTCGAGTCTCAGATCTATACAACGCACTACAGACTGCATCAAATGTGATCGTGTCCTTCCCATGAAGCAATGTGGTGGTAAGATGATCATATTCATCAGGAAGGGAATTCAACAATAATAATGCCTTGTCTTCATCTTCAAATTTCTCATCCAAATTTAGCAAGTCTGCTAAAATTTTATTGAATGAGTTCACATGGTCATTCATCGACATACCGGGTGCATACGTGAATCGATAAAGTTTCTTTTTCATATAAAGCCTATTTTCAAGACTTTTCGTTAGAAACTTTTCTTCCAATGTATCCCACAGCTTCTTCGCTGATGTCTCCCTCATGACGGAGTACTTCTGCTCTTTGGCCAAACATAGGCGGATTGTACCACACGCCTGTCTATTGATCTTGGCCCACTCCTTGTCATCCATCTTGTCAGGTTTTTCTTCAAGGGCTATATCCAGCTCTTGCTGACATAAGACATCCAGGATCTCACACTGCCACATACCAAAATTATTGGTACCGTCAAATTTCTCTACTTCAAATTTTGCATTTGTCACAGTAGTCCTTGCTGATGACGATGCTGCTGCCATTTTTCTCCTCAATCCCAACTACTGTATACGTGAACAGTACTGTATACGTGAATAGTGCCGTATACGTGAATAGTACTATATACGTGAATAGTGCCGTATACGTGAATAGTGCCGTAAACGGTCGTATTCCCCAAGTACGAACCTTGCTCTGATACCAATTGTTGCGCGGAAGCGTGTGAAAGAGTAAAATTATTGTACTAAAAAATCACACTAAGTTCAATTCCCAGGAAAGAGAGGTGGATCACGAGGATCACTTAAGTACCAAGTCTTTCCTAGCCAGAATATCCCTCTATTGTAATTTAATAGCACAATAAATCACTACAATGACACTTGCAAAATATGCAGAACAAAAAAATAAAGAACACCAGAATTTTAACGAGGTTCGGCAAATCTTGCCTACGTCCTCGGGCACTACCAAATATATTTCACTCCAAAAATACAAGTGAAACTTTACAAATAGGGAGAGAGAACAATGCCTTAAGTAGAGAATGGCAAATGTGGGATGATGAGAATGAGCAATGGTTGGCCTATTTATAGTTGAGATTCAAGGGCCACCTTGCAAAGTCACTATTCACTTAGGGACCAAAAATTGCTATTTTCCCATGCCCAACACTAAATAAAATATTTGGTGCCCATAACTTTGACCTTTCCAAAGTATGGGTAGGTATGGGAAAGGTATGGGCAAGGTATGGGGTATGGGTATATTCTAATAAAAGCACTTTGTTTTAGCACAGATTCGATTTTTGATTAGTAAGAAAAAAGGCATTGGAGTTGATAAAATTAAGGGGAATTTGATTAGTGTTGGTTTTAGGGATAAAAGTAATATTTAATCTTTAAATTCTTTTTGGTTGTTAAATTATTTTTAGACATGAAATTTTGTAAGTTTTTTTCAATTTAATCATTAAAATTGATTTTTGTTTATATATGATGATATAACATTCAAAGGTCATGTCATGTTATTATTCCCGGAAGGAATTCAAGTTTAGAGATTAAATTGGGAAAAGTTGTCAAGTTCCAGAACCAAGTTGAGAAAAATTGTCAACTTCAGAAATTAAAGTGTTGTTTGATAAACTAAAACGTTAAGTGTTGAAAACTAAATACTGAATTTAAATTATAAAATCAGTATGATATATTTCTTAAAATTAAGTATAAAATTTAATTAGATTGCTTGATAAATAAAATCTTTAAAATTTTTTAAAGGTAAAATATTTTAAAGAATAATACTATGTTTGTTAGGAGTATTGTTTTTTCCACATGTTGTAATTACAATAGTTTTTATCCGTCTTCTAATTTTAAGTTTAAATTTATACAAATTATTTTTTATTTTATACCTACCTATTTCAACACATATGTATTTAATAAATTTTTCCTCCGGTAATTATACAAGTAGCCAAATATAGCATAAGTGACAAATAGTTTGTAATTTAATTATCATTTTTTTATATTTTTTTCATTGAAAAAAAACTTCTTTTTATTAAAAGTATTTAAAAAATTAAAAATTTAATTTAAACTTTTCAATAAGTTATCAAAATTTTATTTTATCCTTTGTTTTATACATGTTTGATTACTGCATGGTGTTATATAAGTTTGGCGATTGTCTGGTTTGATGTATGCTTGTTTTATATATTGAAATGATTAATAGATATTGTTTGGTTGAAAGTTAAACATTTGCAAGATCTGATATGATAAAAAATTCGTTGATTAATTTATTTTATATTGTTAGTCATTTGTTGGGTTTCATAGTGTTTGATATATTGTTAGATATTGTGTCTTATTCTTGTGTTTGATAATGTCGAGAAAATTCTGTATCCACGTCACTAAGATTGATAGGAATAAAAATTTTCATGCCTTAGATAGGATTTAAGTGCGAAAGTTGTGCTCCGAATTAAAATTCTGTTTAAATTTATTTATATTTATAATTAATTAATTAAATTTATATTATGTCTATCTATATTTTTTTATTTTTTAAATCATATTATTTTTAATTTAATATATAACAGTCTAATATATTCTTCATTTATTAAAATTATATAAGTATCTTAACTTTTTTTATATTTATATTTACATTATAGTATTATATATTATTATAGATTTAGTTTTTTAAGTGTTATAAATTATATAATATGTAAAAAATAATATAATATAATATATTATAAACATAGATAATGGGATAGGCTAGGCTCGGGCATTGAACTTTTGAGACTGAGCCTTATCAACCCATATTTTAAATAGGCTCGGGCCACTGCAGTCAGGGCACTTCGACAAGCCATATAACTTGCCTTATGTAATAGCCCATTTCTCTGTAGTGTCGGAATAGTGATTTAGGGGCCACAAATTCGACGTGTAAGTTTGTAAATGTTATTATTTAATATTTATGAGTCAAATATGATATTAAAATAAATTTTGAATTGGCAATTTATGCTATTTGAATGAATAAATAGATTCAAGTGGTATGACCCTTAAGTCAAGTAGTTTTAGAAAATGAGGTATCGGGACCTCGTTTCTATAAACCGAACCGTATGTTATTAAGGTTGTATTAAAATTTGGTTAAGAAATTTTAATGTTTAGATAGTTAATTAAAGAAAAAGGATTAAATCATGTAAAATGCAAAATTTAATCGTTATTAGTTATTTGTGTTTAATAGCTAAATGGTAATGATTAAAGGGCTTTAAATAGCTATTTTACCCTACACTTTTGAGTGGACATATAAGTACATGCAATTTATATATGAAATAAGTTGAAAGTACGGTTAAAATTGTAATTTAATAATAGTTAAAACATATAAAAAAATAAAATAACATGCTATCATTTTTCTTCATAGGAGATAAATAAACCGAAAAAAATAAATGAAGGAAGCCATTTTTGAGTTAAGGTTCGGCCAAGCTCCAATTTATGCATGTATGTCCATTTTGCACTCGTTTTTAATTATTTTTATGTTTTTATTATCGTATTAGTTTAATTTAGTTAATTCGGGGATCAATTTATTAAATTGTTAAATGCTTTGAATTTTATCATAGATGAATTTGTCATGTTCTTGAAATTTTATGATAGATTATTAAGCTTGGTTTTTAAATATAAGTATTTTGTTAAGTAATTTTTGATGATTTACAAGTTTAGAGACTGGTTTATGAAAATGGTAAAATTCAAGAAAAATAATGTAAATTGTGGATAAATCTTGGCTGTTATAAGATTGGGTGAAAATTGGCTAGCGTGATTTATGGTTAAAAATGGTGAAATTGCAAGTTTCGGGTCTAGGGACTAAATTGCATAAATGTTAAAAATATTAGGGGTAAATTTATAAATTCACCTTAAAATGGATTATAGGTTTGAATTAATTATGTTAAGTTATTTGAATGGTTTACTTGAATAAAAATATTTATTTAGATCAAGAAACGACTCAAACGAATACTAATCGTGGGAAAACTAAAATAGCGGGTTAGTCGTTGGATCATGTTAGGGCATTGTTTCGGTATAGGTAAGTCCGTATGAACTGTAATTGCTTCAATATTGTTTAAATTAAATGTTTGTTATGTTGTTTTGATGTAAATGAATTAGAATACAAATGTATCAATGCTATGATGAATTGACGGATATCAAGTCCCGATTGAACCTTAAGAATTCTTAGGATACAATAACATGTCATTAGGGCTTTCATGTTTCGGGTGCTGGTCTTGAATGTCCTACAAATGGCTAAGGTCTTGCATTTGTTGCGGATTCTCCATAGCTTGTATGAGTAGCATCGTGTAGCTTACATTTCGTGTAACACCCCTCACCTGTATTCAACGCCAGAATAGAGTTATGGAGCATTACCGGACTTACAAAACATATAAACATACTTTTCTCGTACATTCGGTCATTTCACGCAATCTTCATTCAAATTCAATTTATTTATCCCTTATACGAGCCTACGAGGCCCAAAACATGCTTTGGGAGCAGTTCGGGACTAAACCAATAACTTATGAAACTTTTATGAAACTTCGAAAAATTTTCTCAAAACAAGGGACACACTCTCGTGTGGCCAGGCCGTGTGTCTCACACAGCCACTAGACACGCCCATGTCACAGGCCGTGTGGACATTCAAAATTGAAGCACATGGTCGTGTCCCAGCCCGTGTCCGACCTCGTCTAACTCTCTAACTTAGGTTACACGACCAACACACACGTCCATGTGGATAGCCTATGTGCCCTAAAAATGGCCATACACGCCCGTGTGCCAGGCTGTGTACTAGGCCGTGCCAAACCTGTAGGGTATACTGACTTATACCACACGGCCAAGTCACACGCCCGTGTGTGAGGCCGTGTGGAGCATACTGACTTGTTTTCAAAATCAACACTAGAGGACACACTGTCGTATAACATGATTGTGTGTCACACACGGCTGAGACACACACCCGTGTCTCTACCTGTGTGGACAAAAATAGGTCATTTACCAAGCCATTTTGCCACCCATTTTGCACATACCTATACAAGCTCAATTGGTACCATTTCAAGACACTAATATGCATCCAAATACCATCAGCCAATGTTCAATTCATAACATTTCTTTACCAACAATACAAATCACAAATATGCTACAATTTGTCATCCAATTTCATACCTAATTCACGTATACAATTCAACTAACTAAACACTTCCAAACATGCATTATCATATACTAATTCACAAGCATATTACTTCCCAAATTATCAACTTCAATCACACAATATAGGTCAATTATCAAACTCATAATAGAACCATTTGCACATATATATACATTATGAAGTTCATCATCATATGCCAACTCAAATGGCCAAAATACATGTCTATCAATCATACAAAAATGACATAAGCCTATACATGCCATATACCATATTTACACAACTCAAAAGTACCAAATAGATGTCTGATAGTGCGATGAAGTCTCTGACGATCCACGGATCCTCGCTAGCTTTGAAAAACTATAAAACATCAAAAATTAAACAAAGTAAGCTATAAAGCTTAGTAAGTTCGTATGTAAATATGAAATAATCATAACATTCATTAACATTTCAAAATGGATAACATAATTAACATTTAAAGCATCAATCAATGAGCTAACATTAAGTTTAACCGTACTGTAACTCATAAATCCTCAACTTCTTCTATCTCGTTACATGTATAGTTTTCAGTACATACCTGTACCGATACATATCTATTTATCACCAACTCTCTTGCCAAATCACTTTGAGCTTATAAATGCTTACGATACAAATAATTCTTTTTTCTGATGCCATAGTCCAACTATGGTCTTACATATACGTCGCCAAGGCCCTGTCGTGGTCTTACATTCACATGCCATAACCCGTTTAAGGTTTTATTATCCGATTGTCATAGCCCAACTATGGTCTTATATAGCAACTTACCTTACATAGATTGTACATTTAATTCCAAATATTCACATTTAACTAATAGGATAAATATTATCTCATTTTCATCCATCAAATAAATAAATACACATTTAAGTTCAATTATACGAACTTACCTCATGTATTGAAATGACGAAACGGACCGATTATTTAATTACTTTACTTTTCCCTGATCTAAGTCCGAATTCCTCTTTTCTTGATCTATAAGTAATCAAAATCAACTTATTTATTCTTCTATTTATTCAATTCAATCCAAAACACACATTAGGGCAATTTAACACATTTGCCCCTAAACTTTTACATTTTTACAATTTAGTCTTTATTTCACAAAATCACAAATTCATGAAATTCAAGACCAACCAATGCTAGCCGAATTACCATAATACCCCTAGTAGCCCACATTTTCCATTTATTTCACATTTTAACCACTAACTTTACACATTTCTCAATTTAATCCCTATTTTGCATTTTCACTAAAAATCACTTTACAAACTTGTTTAACTAACATCAAATATCCATAATCTATCATTAAAAATCAAAACACTCATATATTTATCAATGAAAATATTCAAAATCTTTAACAATTTTGCAAATTAGTCCCTAGGCTAGCTAGTACTAGTTGCAACGATCACAAAAACATAGAAATCATTAAAAACGGAACCAAAAATGGACTTACATGCTCAAGACACCATAGCCAAATGTTCCAAGCTCTCAAATGGTGTTTTACAAGCCCTAATTTCAGTGGTGGTGTTTAATGAAGATGAAGACAAAATGTTTTTATCTTTTTTAACTTAAGTTATTTCATAATTTATATATTAACCTTTAATAAATAACCTTTAAAAATATTTATAACATGTCCATAAATGTTCACTTACACTAAGGATGGTCTAATTGCAACACTAGGACCTTTACTATAAGATTCTATAGCTATTTAACACATTTAGCTAATAGAACAACATTTTTGCATTTTACACGATTTAGTTTTTTTTCTCAAATTAAGCAATTAATCGATAAAATTTCTAAACGAAATTTTCACACCAACATCATATCATACTGTAAACATTAAAATAATAATAATAAAGTAAATATTTCAACTTTAGATTTTTGGTTCCGAAACCACTGTTCTGATTTAACTAAAACGGGCTATTATAATCTCGAACCACAGCTCGTGAAAGTAGGCCCATTTCACAACTCGTGTGAGCATTGATGTAAAGGAAATGTTACGATTATATGTAAATGTGCAATTTGTGTGAGCTTTTCCTAGTATCCTATGAAATTCTAGACGGTTCAACAGGTAAGAAAAGGGAACGAAATGGCAAGTATGCAAATGGATTGAATCATGACTTAGTGAAAGGATTTATGAAAAAAATGATGTTGTAAATATGGAAATTTACATGTCTTATAGTTGATTTCAATTATGTTATGGATAGATATATTAACTTGTTAGTTGGTGATGTTGATTAAGCTTTGCTGAGCTTATGGCATTGGTAATGACTTATGCTTATTCTATGAATTGTGAAAAATAGAATGTCGGTAATGACAATATATTGCAAAGAAAAGAGAAATAAAGAACACACAGATTTTTATGTAGAAACCCTTTCGAGAAAAAAACCACAGATAGAGGAGAAGAAAATTCACTATGTCGAATTCGAATAATTATAAGAGGAATAGACTATGTCTATTTATAGACTTGTAAAGCCATATTCTAATAGGAGTGTAGTAAGATTGAAACACCTTATTCTAATCAATATCAAATAGATGGAGTTTAATAAGGTTTAAAAAACCTTATTCTAAAATTAAATAAAAGAAGTGCAGTTCTATAGGGATTTTACTTTTATTTTATTTTACCACTGTATTTTATTTAAATAAGGATTTGGGTCATATGATTCTAACAATCTCCACCTTGACATGAATTATCAATGAACATCGCGAACTCTCAACGAACAAGTTCTCCACCTCTTCCATAAAACCCCTTCAATGAACACCAACCAAGTCTAAGCAATGCTCAAACTTGGTTATAGGAAGTGACTTAGTCATCATATCTGCAGGAATTTCATGAGTACTAATTTTGCTCACAACAATATCACCACGAGTAATAATATCTCGAACAAAATGATATCGAACATCAATGTGTTTTGTTCTATCATGAAACATTTGATCCTTTGTAAGGAAGATAGCACTCTGACTGTCACAAAATACTGCATTGATTTAAAGGTCTTCATTGAGTTCACTAAAGAGTCTCTTCAACCAAATAGCTTCTTTACAAACCTCAGTAATTGCCATGTACTCAGCTTCAGTGGTAAACAAAGATACTGTAGTTTGCAAAGTGGCTTTCCAACTGATTGCACAACCTCCGATTGTAAAGACATAACCTGCAAAATATATTTTTTTATCAAAGTATCTAGCAAAATCAACATCAACATACCCCATGACTTTATTTGTAGTTGTTCCAAACTGTAAGCAAACATTAGTAGTACCTCGTAAGTATCTTAAAATCCACTAAAATACTTTCCAATGTTCTTTACCGAGATTCGCCATGTATCTGCTAATTGCATTGACTGCATATGATAAATCTAGACGTGAATAAACATAACATACATGAGAGATCCCACTGCACTAGAGTATGTAACATGTGACATGTACTCAATCTCATTATTTGATTGTGGAGACAAAGCCGATGAAAGTTTGAAATGGACTGCTAAAGGAGTACTAACAGACTTAGCACTCTGCATATTGAACCTGCAAAGAACTTTCTTAATGTACCCCTTCTGACTTAAGTACAATTTACTTGTTTTTCTATATCTGAGAATCTCCATACCAAGTATCTTCTTTGCTGACCCCAAATCTTTCATCTCAAATTCTTCACTTAGTTGGGCTTTAACATTTCTTATCTCTCTTTTATCTTTCGCTGCTATCAATATGTCATCAACATAAAGGAGTAGATACAAAAAAGAATCATCATTGTTTTTCTTAAACTAAACACAACTGTCAAAGTTACTTCTTTTGAAATTATAAGAAGTCATAAAGGAATCAAACATCTTGTACCACTGTCTTGGTGACTGTTTCAAACTGTAAAGGGACTTTTTCAGCAAGCAAACATAGTCCTATTTTTCTGATACTATAAAACCCTATGGTTGTTGCATGTAAATATCTTCCTCAAGTTCTCCCTGTAAAAATGCAATTTTTACATCTAACTGCTCAAGCTCCAAATCATGCTTGGCCACAATACCAAGCAAAGTTCGAATCAAACTATGATTCACAACTGGGGAGAACATATCTGTGAAGTTCACTCTTGGAATTTGGCTATTACCTTTTGCAACAAGCCTTGTTTTATATCTGGGTTCTTCAACTCCTAGAGTCTCTTTTTTCTTTTTAAACACCCATTTACAATGAATAACCTTTTTACCTTTAGAAAGTTTCACAAGATCCCATGTTTTGTTTTTGTGGAGGGATTCCATCTCCTCTTGCATAGCAAACATCCATTTTCCTAAGTCTTCACAAATAACCGCCACAGAATAATTAAATGGCTCTTGGTTTGCATCTATATCTTCAACCACATTTAAAGCATAAGCAACTAGATCAGCCTCGGTATACTTTTTTAGAGGTTTAATTTCTCTTCTAGTTTTGTTTTTGGCGATTGAGTATTGTGGTGAAGAAGCAACTCTATTTTGAATTTTTGTACTAGCTTGAGGAGTCGACTCTGTTGTAGATTCTGGATTAATTTGATACTCCACTTGCTTTTGATTTTCTTTATTGGAAGTCTTTAAGAGATAAATTAGGTAGCATAGAATTTTCAGTAAAAACAACGTCTCTACTAATCACAACTTTTTTTATTTTGAAGACACTATAACTTATACCATTTTACACTAGCTTTATAACCAAGAAAAACACATTTAATGGATCTCGGTTCTAATTTTCCATTATCAACAAGAGCATACGCAGGACACTCAAATATCTTTAATCAGAATAGTCAGCAAGATTACCAGACCATGCATCTTGTGAAGTCTTTTTCTCAATGGCAATGGATAGAGATCAGTTGATCAAAAAACATGCAGTAGAGGCTGCTTCGGCCCAAAACGAATTTGGTAAATTGGCATTTGACAACATACATTGAACCTTCTCCATGATCGTTCTGTTCTTTCGTTCTGCAATGCTGTTTTGCTGTGGAGTATGACGAATTGTCAAGTGTCTCACGATCCCTTCTGACTTGCACAGTTTATTAAACTTATCAGAACAGAACTCTAAGCCATTATCTGTGTGGAGGTATTTTATTTATTTTCCCATCTATTTTTCAATCATAGTTTTTTAAGACTTAAATGTGAAAAATACATCACTTTTCTGCTTCAAAAAGAATGCCCAAACTTTTCTAGAAAAATCATCAATAAAAGTTAGCATATAATTAGCTCTACCTCTCGAAGGCATTCTTGATAGCCCCTGTAGATCAGAATGAATATACTCTAACGTTCCTTTCGTGTTGTGGATTCCTCTGGTGAATCAAACTCTCTTTATCTTCCCAAAAACGCAATGCTCACAAAACTTTAGTTTGCAAATTCCTTGCCCATCAAGAAGTCCTCTTTTGCTCAATTCTGCCATGCCATTCTCACTCATATGCCCTAAGCGCATATGCCAAAGTTTATTAATATCATCATCTGACAAGGAAGAGGTAGGGACAACTGTATCACCAGTAATAGTAGAACCCTGTAAAATATATAATTTGGCAGTCTTTCTCTGCCCTTTCATTACAATGAGGGAACCTTTTGAAATATTCAAAACCCTACTTTCAGCTGTGTATTTGTACCCTTTTGAATCAAAAGTACTCAACGAATTAAATTTCTCTTCAATTTTGGAACATGTCGTACGTCACTGAGTGTTCTGACAACTCCATCAAACATCTTAACTTTAATTGTTCCAACACCTGAAATTTTACATGAAGCATTATTTCCCATCAAAACAACACCTTCAAACATTGTTTCATAAGTTGTAAACCAATCCCGATTGGGACTCATGTGAAAGGTATAGCCCGGATCAAGGATCCACTCCTCGCTTACTTGAGAATTATTGACAGAAGCGACTAGAAGTTCACCATCGCTGTAATCTTCTACAACATCAGCCTCAACGAAATTTTCTGGTTGTTTTCCCTTTTAATTCGTAGCCTCCGTTTTGATATTGTTCTGTAGCTTATAGCACTCAGATTTAATGTGTCTTTTCTTCTTACAGAAGTTACAAGTTTTACTTCTATTCGAAGACTTCGATCTACCTTTAGATTTACCACAATGATTCCTTTCTTGTTTCCTTCCATGATTATCATCAGCATTCCAATCTTTTTTTCCCACGAACAATGAGACTCTCTCCCCAAAAGTCAGGTTTAACCACAAGATGTTTCATATTATCATACGAGGTCAAAGAATCATAAACCTCATCAACTTTGAGAGACTCACGGCTATATAAAATCGTGTTTCTGAAGGTTGAATAAGACGGGGGCAACGAATAAAGATCTTCCTTATCATACTAAACCTCCATGGCCTCCAAGTTTGAGAGAATTTCTCTAAACACTATTAAGTATTCGTGCACAAACGTACCTTCCTCCAAACGATGAGCATAAAGATGTTTCTTCATAAACAATTTGCTGGTTAGAGTTTTCGACATACATATTTGTTCCAGCCTCTTCCATAATGCAGCAGCGGTCTTCTCCTTCATCACATCTTGAAAAATTTCGTTAGAAAAATGTAGATGTAATTGTGTTAACGTCTTTCGATCCTTACGCTTCTTCTCTTCATCCATTAATGTCGAAGGCATCTTATCTATCCCTAGCAGGGTATCCTCCAGATCCATCTGTGCAAGAACTACTTGCATCTTAATCTGCCACAACGTAAATCTAATGTTACGATCCAATAGTGAAATTTTATACTTCAAAGATGCCGTTACCGTGATTGAGATGAACAACTCGGAAGCTCTGATACCAATATGGGAAAAATAGAATGTTGGTAATAACAATATATTACAAAGAAAAGAGAAATAAAAATAAATAACACACAGATTTTTACGTGGAAACCCTTTCAGGAAAAAAACCATAGGTAGAGAAGAAGAAAATTCACTATGTCGAATTTGAATAATTACAAGAGGAATAGACTATGTCTATTTATAGGCTTGTAAAACCATATTCTAATAGAAGTGTAGTAAGATTGAAACACCTTATTCTAATCAATATCAAATAGATGGAGTTTAATAAGGTTTAAAAAACCTTATTCTAAAATAAAATAAAAGAAGTGTAATTCTATAGGGATTTTACTTTTATTTTATTTTACCACTATATTTTATTTAAATAGAGATTCGAGTCACTTAATTATAACAAGATTGTCTAAATGAAATGGTAAGTTATGCTCAAAAGTTTATACGAGCTTTTTAAACACTTATTGCTTACGTAGTTTTTTTCCTTTGTTTTATAGATTTTTAGAAGCTCGGTCGGTTAGAAGCTCGTTAGAGACCTATCAGACTATCTAGTAGACAATTTGGTAGTTTTTGAGTAATTCGGTTAAGGTTTATAATGGCATGTATACGGTGATTAGTAATGGTAATATGGTGTATGTGTTAATGGTGTTTTGGCTTGTATAAGCTTTGGAAAGCTATGTTGTTTTGATACACTTTGATGCCTTACCAATTTATGTTGTTTTGGTAACTTTATAGTGCTTGTTTATAAGGTTCTCTTAGCATGTTGATAATGGTTTGAAAATGGTTACTTGTGATATGTTTTAGTTTATATTTGAACTAGGTTAGTATGTATGGAAATGACAAAATTAACATGTATAGGATGTTTTGTAATGGTAATTAGTGAGTGTGTAAATGGTAATTTGGCATGTTTGTGCGTTGATGTTTATGTATGGTTGATGGACTTGTAATATTTTTATGTTAAGTCCCTTTGATCAATTTAGGTAATTGATGTGCATGGCCATAAAGTATATTGATGATAGCTTGAAAATGGTCATTTGTGATGTGTACTAGCTACATAATGGAATTAAGTATTCATGATGGAAATAAGGCAATATTGACATATTTAGGTAAGTGATGTTTGGATGCAAATGTGGTGCCTTTGAATGACATATTGGTTAGGTGAATTAGGTTGTTTGAAATGTTATAATTATGCAAGTTTGAATGGTGTTTGAACCTATTAAGTATGTGTTTAAATGGTTTGAAAAGCTATGCATGAAATGGTTTTGAAATGGCTTGATTTTAAGTACTTTTGGGTTCACGCAACTTGGAACACGGGCGCGTGACACAGTCATGTGAGACACATGGCCGTGTGTTATCTCATAATTTTCTTAGGGTTCAAGTCTGTAAGTTACACGGCCTAGCACACGGCCTGGCACATGGGCGTGTGGGGAAACTCAGAGAGTTACACTGCCTGGCACATGGGGTATGTGACACGACCGTCTGACCCTACTCAATGAGTTACATGGGTGAGGACACAAGCTGGAACACGGACGTGTGTCCCTTTTTCTAAAGTTACATAGCCTGGGGTGATTCCACACGGTCATGTGACCCACTGTTTCCAATTTTTACAATATTTTCCTAAACTTTCCAATTTGTTTCAAATTAGTCTCAAATTATTTCTAAGTTATTTTTAGGGCCTCGAGGGTTCGTGTTAGGAAAGAAATGTATAAGAATGAATGGTTTATGATATATTTAAATTATTGAATGTTATGATATTTAAATGTTTTTGTTTGTTCGGTAATGCTTCGTAACCCTATTCCGGCGATGGAGAGAGGTTAGGGCTATTACACCTTATTTGGATTTAGAAAACTTTTCAATCGAATCACTTGACTAATGACTTAATGATTTTGAGGATGTGTGTTGGCCTATTTTTGGAGATCCATATTGAGGAACAACAAACCTTTGAAGCTTAGATCGAATCTGATAAAGCAATCGAATCCCTTGAAATAGGGAGATTGGATTGGGACTGCATTGAAGACATATTTCCAAGAAATCTACTTTATATTGGACTTTATTAATATATCGTTTCTTGCTATTTAATAGGGGTTGAATTATAGTTGATCTCTAGTATGTTCGCAAGTCTCGAACATCTATATATTTGAGAGATTTGTATAGGTTTTATAGGCGAAGCTTAAATTTATTTTGAGGGGGCAGAATTGAGTTGTATATTTTTACAATAGCAAAAATGCAATTTCACCAATTCAATAGTTTATACCTTTATAATTTTTAAAGGATTAAATCAAATATTTCTATTTTGAAGACCAAATTATAATTTTACCATATATTAAATTAAAATTTTATAAATTATAAAAGAACTAAATGTGAAATTTTCTATTTTAGGGGGACAGGCCTCCACCACTATAAGCTAAAGTGAGCATCTATCTGTTCATCAAGGAACATATTTGTGAGTGCAATTGAGAGTAAATAAATTGTGTTAATGGTCTAAATTCTCAAGGGGAAGATTTAGAGGTGAGTCTCCCAGTCTTTAGGTACAAATATGAGATCTCTATACTTTAGGAGTGATAGAATGTGATTCACTTGTTGTATCGCGGATTAAAGATAGTAGAATTACTCATTGAGCTAGGCTCCAAAAGTAGGAAACTTTTGGTATTCTTTGTTATTTTGTTTACATAGTTTTCGCAAAGCTAAGCCGTAGTAGCCACTACAGTCAAGCACTTCCTTTCTTAGTTGTCAGTTTGTGCAATTAACGACTTTGGATGCTATCAATCTTTTTATTTGCAATTGTGTTGTCGATTACTTTATTGGACTAACATATTACATATGATAAATTGGTTTTAATTTTGTTACTTAATTAAAATTTTATTTCTTGTTATTAATAATTTCTATAGTAATTAATATTTAAAAAAATTAAAATGTATAATTATAATTTGTGCTACCAAACACGATACAAAAAATATAATTACATTTTATCATTCAAACACATCTAGTAAATTATAATTCTTTGTAATTACATTTTTATTATTTTTTCTAGAATATCAAACACAGCCTAAATTTATTCTTGGAATCCAATATTTCTCCGCTGAAGTGGGAATAGAAAACTAAATCACTGAAAAATATTTGTGACTACTTGACTACTAAATTAACTCAATCTTCGACAATTTTTATTTCTTTTATTCTATAAATTGGAAAAAATGGAAACCAAAAGGTTTAGGATATTTTCTAATTCCACCGCTGATTACTTTAGAATAATTTTATAGAGAAATTTTGTTTTCCTCCACATACTTTTCAATAATTTTTGTTTCTCTTTCAACCTTGCATTTTTGTGGTTAATATTATTGATGTGATAATTATAAGAAAAACATAAAATAAAATGTTTATCCCGCAACGTTAAAGTCTTTTCTCAATGTGATTATTACTTTTTCAAAATTAAAGCAAAAGAAAAATGTATTTTCAACGACGTATTAATTTAAAAACTAGCGTGATTTTTTGTAAAAAATAAACTAAAAATAAGTTTACAAATAATAGTGGAATTATGGTGAAACAAAGAAAAAAAAGGTGAAAATTAAGTTGAACACGCGTCTTTTCCCGAGTTCCGTTTCGAAATTGAATATTGAAAATATTTAATGAAATGTGGTGACGTACGCCAAATAATTGCGAGAAACATCATCGAAACGTCTTACATATAAATTTCAATCAATTACTCAATAAATATATGAATTTGCATATCTAAATTGTATACTTTTATTATATATATATATATATCTTTAATTTCCATTACTCTTCTATGTTTTTATCTTTTTCTCCTTTTCTTACACCAATTTTTCAATTATGACGTAAAAGAAGCATCATATGGTATTAAATTTTGACACAATCATGACGTCAGTGACTTTATTTTAATATGAAAATTATATAAAATACAAAATTAAGTTTTGATGGAAATAGTTTAATTGGGTTAATTTATATATATTGAAAAAAAAACAATTGAGAAAGTAGGTTAAATTTTTAAAAATTTATCCATCTATTTTGTTCTTGGAAAGAGAAAAGAAACACATTCTACAGGATGCGCTTTCATTACCATGTCAGAAAACGCGCCCTGTAGGACACGTTTTCAATTACCTAAATTCTTTTTTCTTGCAGTTAGAAATTAGAAGTTTGTAGATTTATTTTTATCCGTATTTGAGAAAAAGATGGTTATAGTTTTAAGGAATGTTTGAATTTACTGTGGTGTCATGGAGTTGGGTAACCTACAATTTCATCTGCCATGTGAGTATGGAGCCATCACCCGTGAAACCGGATCGTGTTGCAACTCAAGGTCCTAGTTGACGGTGATTATACAGTCTGGGGTTGAAGTGTAACTAGGGCTTCAAGTTTACAAGGTTATGCTGTCAAAGGATGCAGTACAACTGGGGCATAGTTGAAAGTGGTTATGCGAGCACGACAACGAGTTATTTTAATCAGAAAAGGATGCTTTATAAAACTCATACACAAGTACGAGGAAGAAAAACGCGATGGCATTTCAATATAATCAAGTAATTCATTTTACCCATCTCCACTAAAGGCGGTAACCCCGTTACTATAGCCTTTAATAGAATTAGGGTGTAACAAGTTTTAGTAACAAGGTCATTGCCTTTGGTTGAGATCGATAAAACGAATTACTTGATTATACTGGAAGGCCCCTGTGATTTTCTTCCTTGAACTCGTGTATGATTTTATAAAGAATGCTCATCTGACAAGGAAAAACTCATTGTCGTGCCCGCATAACCACCGTCAACTACGACCCCAATTATGCTCCATCCTTTGACAGCATAACCTTTGTAAACTTGAAGCCCTAACTACATTTCAACCCGAGACTGTATAATCACTGTCAACATGGACCTCGAGTTGCAAAGCGATCCTGTTTTCTTGGGTAATGGCGTCATACTCACGCGACAGGTGAAATTTCTAGGTTAATGAGTTCCATGACATCACTATGAACCCAAATACAACTTAAAACTATGACTATGTCTCCCTCAAAGAGATGGAGAAATAAATCTTTAAACATGAAAATTTCAACACAAGGAAAAAGAAAAAACAATTTAGGATATTGAATTAGGGGATGGGAAAATGCATTTATATAGGGGATGGGGCGAGGTAGAAAGGGATTTTTTGTAATCCCGGGTTGCAGGGCTTAGAGGTAGAAGCAATCGAGTTTGCTTAAAATGGCTAAAGAGAAAACGATCCCTGCATGAAGCATTTTCACTACTGTGTCAGATGAAAACGCTTTATGCAGGGAGCATTTTGCGTTTCCTCTCTGGCCATGTCAACCCCTCAGCAAACTCTATTGCTTCTACCTCTGAGTCCTTGCAACCCAGGATTCTTGGGGGTTAAAAAATCACTTTTTCCTCGCCCCATGCCTTTGCGGAGGAACGTTTTCTCTCTCACACAAGAGCTCTATAGAAAGAACTCAATACAGGCCTTTGGTTTTCCATACCAACATTCAAAGCAGATTATTGATCTGAAGAATACTTGGCACTAGGAGTAATCGATGTTGTCGGGAAAACTTGGATTTCATCCTTACGTTGTTGTCGAAGCAAAGGTATTCACTCATTTACATGTAAATTTAGGGTTTTGGGTGATGAGTACTGTTGAAACCATTTTTTGAAAATCGAGATTGACTTTGATTTTGAAAATGAAAACGAAAAAACGGGAGTCGCCACCAATCCTTTTTATTTAGGTGTGATCGGATCACCTGGTAATTCAGCCGTTTTAAAAAAAATTTAAATTTACTAAAACAATGGTTTTTAGTCTACGAAATCCAGAAAACAGGTTCGGGAGTAGGTTACGCACGAGGAAGGGTTAGCACCCTCGATGTGCCCAAAATTGGTACCTAGTTGATTAATTAATGTCTTGATGTCGAAAATTTGAGAACTTTGAAGATTTTAAAAGTACGATCCTTTGTTAAAATATTATTTAATTAAATTTTTTTGAGAAAATAGCGTATTTCACATTAATAGAGGAAAAGAATTATGCCCCGTAAGTTAGGACACAATATCTTGAATCCTTGATACGAGGATAAATACCGAAAATTATTTATTTTGGAAGATGCTTGATTATCTCGGTTTTAGAAAGAGATCATATGCCGTAAGTTAGAACACGATCATTTCTTAATTCTCGAGATTATTTAAAAAAAATTATGTTTTAAAAATGGACTCGTGTATTCGAATTTATTGAGAAAATTAAAACCCCATAAGTTAGGGAACGACTTTTTCAAATCTCGAAACACGGAGTATCGCTTATAATAAAATTTTTTAGAACAAAATTTTATGTATCGAGTGAAGGTTAATGCGATATGATTTTGTAGTAAAATGGAAAATGAATCACGGTGTTGATATGTGCAAAACAATATAAACACAGTGACGATAACGGAAAGGGGCAAGAACAAATGGCATAAATAGACGGATTACAAATAAAATAAAATTAAAAAAGCTAAAATTGC
Organism: Gossypium hirsutum; assembly: GCF_007990345.1. Taxonomy (NCBI): domain Eukaryota; kingdom Viridiplantae; phylum Streptophyta; class Magnoliopsida; order Malvales; family Malvaceae; genus Gossypium; species Gossypium hirsutum. The sequence goes on from NC_053430.1 coordinate 15,724,035, forward strand.
GGTAAATAGATACGTGAATGAATGGTGCGTAAATCGATTAGATAATAAGATTGATAATAAAATAAAAATAAAAAAAAAGAAATAAATAAGTGAATAACAACGATAATATTAATAAAATAGCAAATGATTCAAAGTTTAAAATCATAAAATAATATAGATAAATGAATAATATGAGTATATAATAAAATATATTTCAAAGTTTAAGTAAATAAAAATAGAAACATAATGATAATACCAATAAATCAAAAATAGAAAATAATAATATATTAATAAGAATTATAATGATATATATTAATAATAACAAATAATAGAAAAATAACAATGCGTTAATAAAGATAATAATAATATTAATAGAAGTAAAAATAATAATAATAATAATAAATATAATAATAGTAAGGAATATAATAATAATAGTAATAAAATAAAAAATGATGGTAGTAATAAAAAAATAACAATAATAATAATGAGGATATTAATAATATAATAAAATCTAAAGTTTTTCTTTTAAAATAAAATATGTAAAAGGATATAAATAAAATAATGAAAATAGAGATAAAGCACGCATATATACATATATATATAATATAAAATGATATTAATATATAAATAGGAATAAAAATATAATAACAATCGAGACATAAATGGATGAATAAAGACATAGATAAATAATAATAGTATCAGAATAAGAAAATAAATATAAATATAATAATAGTAATAGTGATAATAACACAAAATATAATAATAATAAATAAATAAGTATAGAAAGGAAATATAATTTTAATGGTAATAATAAGGGAAATAATAACAATAATATAATAATAATAATAAAGTAGTAATAAAAATAGAAATAACAATAATAGTAAAAATATAATAATGATAATAAATAATAGTAAAAGAAAATAATAAAATTAACTAATTTAATAATAAAGTAGCTAAATAACTAAACAAAGGACTAAATTGAATTTAAAACAAAAATTCGGGGCAAATTTGAAACAAATAACGAAGGAAATTGACCACATTGAATGCGCAAATAACAAGGAAGGACTAAAGGGGAAAATATCCCCGCCCTCCAAAACGCAACACTACACGTGGGACCAAAATGAAATCGAAACAAAATTTTAGGGTAAATTTAGAAATAACGAAAGATTTAATTGCGAAACTATAACAAAGCGGAAGGACTTGCAGCGCAATTACCCCCAAAAGAAAAAACACTCGGATCCCCCTGGCTGGTCGGGTCAACATGCAAATCCTAGCCTCAAAATGACGTCGTTTTGGCATTAAAAAGGCCGGCTAAAACGGCATCATTTCGATCAACTATTTAAGTAAAAAAAATTTAAATTTTTCATTTTTTCTCCATCCTCTAAAAAACAAAAAAAAAAAACTCTCTCCCTCAAACTCTCTCAACTTCCTAGAACTCCGACCATGGCTCCAGCGCCGCCGCATATGGCGGCCGGAAAATCGAAAACCTCTCCCTTTTTTAGGCAAAAAATAAGGTGATGATTTTTCTCTTTTTATATTATTTTTAATATATGTGTATATGAGAAAAAAAGATTCGAAAAATGAATAAAAATAAAGAAAATAAAAAACCTTAGCACGTTTTGTTTTGAACTTTGTTTTTTTTGTTTTGATTTTGGTATTCTTGAATCGTTTTTTTTCTGTATCCAAAAATGTTCGAAAACAAACTACAATGAATTTTGAATGCTTTTATAGCCATCTACAAGTTGTTTGCTAATGATTATTTCTTCTCTCAGCAGGTGGCGGTCGCAAGGGCGGTGGCCAGTGGTAGTGTCAGGCTCTGATAAAGGCTAAGGTAGGTTGCGACGCCACTTGGGTTAGGGGGGCTAAGTGTAATGGCCTAAATTCAAGGTTATCGGAATAGTGGTTTCATAACCACAAATCCGATTTAAAGAGAAATTTATTTTAATATTTTTGCATGAAAATTGATATGATAGGAAAATCGTATGAAAATATTGATATAAAAATTTTACCGATTTAGTGGTTAGTTAGAAAAATAAATTATTGGAGAAATTAGGTAAAATAAGGTATCGGGACCTCTATCTCGTAAAACCGAGTCGAAAATAATTTTATAAATATTTATGAAATGTTTGTAATGTGGTATTAAAATTTCGTTAGGAAATGTTAATGTTTGGATAGTTAATTAAATAAAAAGGACTAAATTGTAAAAGGTGTAAAAGTGGATGGGATGATTAAATAGCTTAAGTGTCTAATGAGAGAGGATTTAAAAGGTAATTAGACCTAAAATTTATTTGGGCTGGACGGCAAGGGCATGAAATCAGCAGAAAAATTGATAAATTAAGGACAAAATTAGAATATTACAAAATTAACTAAATAAAAATAGGACTAAATAGGAAATATCTAGATTTCTCTTCATTTCTCTTCAATTAAAGCAGCTAAAAATGCCATAGGAGGGTTATCTAAGCTGGTATTCCATAATTTTTGCACCAAGTGAGTTAATCCTTACCTTTTTCTTGTAATTTTTGTGTTTCTAAGACTTTTACAACTAGGTCCTACTATTAAATTCATTAGTTTTTGATTTCATGGATGAAATTGAAAGTCACCATGGTTTAGTGCTGTAATTTTATGATGAAATAGAATTAAATTAAAGCTTTAATTTGTTTATTAGATGATTTTATTAGGTAATTTCAATAGAAATTGGTTTTTAGGACCTAATTGTGAAAATGTTTGGAATTAAAGTCTATTGCTAAAATTTTGATTCCTAAAGGTTGTAAAATAGTTTAAGGTGATAGAATAAAGTGTTAATTAAGAAAAATCAGCTCAATTGAGAGGCTAATTGAGTAGGGACGACATTGTTATTTATTAAAAGCTTAGGGAAAATGGTAATAAACAGCTTGCACTAAAACAATATTGGACAACAACAGTAGACTAACTTTGAAAAATCACCATAAATTGGAGGAATCTAATTAGAAGATGAACAAAACATGGGATTAAAGATTATTGAGTCTAGTTTCTCATAAAAGAAATAGTGTAAGCAATGGATTTGTAAATTTTGAGATATAATGAATTTTGTGAGACAAGGTTAGAATAAATTTGGGTTCCCCTGTTCTGAATTTGAAAAATCATAAAAAATTTAATAAAAATAATTATGGGATTAAATTTATATTTATAGAATCCTGAATGAGTCTATTTTCAATAGAAACAAACGGGAACATCATCCGAATTTTGTATGAAGAGATAACTAATTTTTAGTGAAGAAGGGTCAGAACTATCAAATAGCAGAACAGGGGTGACTTTAAAGAATAAACTGTACTTATTGGCTAAACCAAAAATTCTAAAAATTTTATGGTAAGAATATATATGAGTCTAGTTTCAGGAAAAATAACGGATCTTAATTTGGAGTTCCGTAGCTTGAGTTATAAATAATTTAGTGACTATGACTCAAATAGATAGCTTTGAATAAACTATAAATAATAATAATGAAATTATAGAAATTGTTGCATATGAACATGAAATGTATTAAATTGATAATTAAATTTATTTATTTAGATCCAGAAGATTCAAATACGAAGCTAGATCGAGGAAAGGAAAAATTTTAGGATTAGTAGATTTTTGTACACGAACAAGTATCAAGGTAAGTTCGTGTAACTTGAATTATATTCTTAAATGTTTGAAATGCATGTTATTGATGTGAATATGATTTGAATGTTCATTGTATGAAAATTGATGAAAAATTGATATATTTGATAAAAAGCGGAAGAAATCCCTGTTGGATGGAAGGAAAATTCGATGGATCTTTGAAAAGGAATTGACAGTAAAAAGGATCTAGCCCGGACGGGTGATCCTATCTTGATATAGCCCTCCCGAAGAATATGTGGAAAATGGATTTAGCTCAGACGGGTAATCTGAATTAGGGTCTAAATTTAGCTTAGACTGGTAATTCAGATCCAAGCTCATTAGAGTAATTGTCGTTGCAGGGGATTTAGCCTGGACTGGTAATCCTGACAATACTCTATGAGTTTATATTACAGGGGATTTAGCCTGGACTGGTAATCCCGCTGTAAGGATGAGGTTCGCGGGAGTGTGCTCTCTGAAATGGAAATGTGCGCACATGAATATGAATTGATGGACCCGGAAATGTACACTAAATGTGTACCTCTGAAAATCCATCAAAAATTCCAAGAAATTCAACGGGATAAATATGAATATATATATATATATAAGGAAATGGAAATCATGTATTGATGAGCTCATCAATCATAGTATATATTATTGGTACATGGAAATTATTGTACTAACTTGAATATTGAGTTTGTGCATGTTAGGGTAATATGCATTGAATGGATATAGGAATGTTTATTGTATTGTATTGAAAATATTAGGTAAGTATAATTCTTGTTACATGAGCTTACTAAGCACAAAGTGCTACCCTGTTTCATTTTCCCCTGTTTTGTAGTGTTAAGAGCTCGGAGGTCGGATTTGGTCGGAGACACATCACATTATCAACCTCAGGATTTCGGTATATAAAGAAACTTTATTTTGGAAATCAATGGCATGTATAAGCTAATAAAGTAAATGTTAACGTGAAATGAATATAAAGTTAGCCATTAGTATGGTTAACAAACCTGGTTTTGGGTATGTGATGACGTTATCTTATAAATATGCATGAATTTATCTTGAAAATATGTTGAATTGGTTTGGTTGAAGTGGATTGGTCTCGATTTAATATTGCAGGGAAGGGAAGGTTAGATATTTATAAAAGAGGCTATATTGAATATAAAAAAAATCTTAAACTCCGGTAATACCTCGTACCCTATTCCGGCAATGAATACGAGTAGGGGGTATTACACCAGGGTTTATTTTTTTGTTAAGGTTTAGGTTGTATTGGGCTAGGATAATTAGGTTTTAGTTGGGTTGGGTCTGTTGGGTTTGGTTGATTGGGTTTAAAATTGGGCTTTGGGTTTTAATTGGGTTGATTTGGTTTGTAAAAGGAATGGTTTGTAAAAGGAATGGACTTTGGACTTTTGTTTTTGGTTTGATTTGGGCCCGGGCTAAACTTGGGCTCTACAGCTGCCCTTCTTTGCTCGTTATCGTGTAACGAGAACAAAGCAAAGACTTTTGAGAAAGACCAATTTTGCCCGGCCTCACAGAGTTCTTGACTTCTTTTGGTGTTTCTCTTCTTTAGGTAGCCTCATTCCAGTCCATTACGTCCAGTTGCTTTGATCCATTCTACCGCAACTTCAGAGAGATAAAACTTGTAGTTTTTTTCTACTCTGCTGCAAATTCAGGGAGGTGAGATTTGTAGTTTTAGGTTTAATCTGACCTACTGCAACTTCAGAGGTATAGGACTTGTCGCCTTAATCCGCTCCACTGCAACTTTAGGGAGATAGGATTAGCTATCTTCAGTCTGCTCCGCTGCAACTTTAGGGAGATAAGACTTGTGGTTTCAATCTGCTCTGTTGCAACTTTAGGAAGATAAGATTTGTCATGGTAGACTTGATCCGACCTACTACAACTTCAGAGGTATAGGACTCGTCGTTTTTAATCCGCTCCACTGCAACTTCAGGGAGATAGGATTAGTTGTCTTCAGTTTGCTCCGCTGTAACTTTAGGAAGATAAGACTTGTAATTTTAACCTGCTCCACTGCAACTTCAGAGAGATAAGGTTTGTTTTGATCTGCTCTACTGCAACTTCAGAGAGATAAGATATGTAATTATAGCTTCAATCTGTTCCACTGCAACTTCACAGAAATAAGATTCGCTATCTTTAGTCTACTCCACTGCAACTTCAGGGAGATAAGATTTGTAATTTCAACTTGCTCTACTGTAACTTCAGATAGATAAGGTTTGCTATCTTCGATTTACTCCGCTGTAACTTCAGGGAGATAAGATATGCTATATTCAATCTGCTCCACTACAACTTCAGGGAGATAAGACTTGTAACTTCAACCTGCTCCATTGCAACTTCAGAGAGATAAGGTTTATAGCTTTAATCTGCTCCACTGCAACTTCAAGGAGATAAGATTCACCATCTTTAGTCTGCTCCACTGCAACTTTAAGGAGATAAGACTTGTGAATTTACTGATCTTGCTACATCATTCTCTAGGGGACATGACCTGTAGAATAGATTTCATGGGCCTATACTTATGCCAAATGATTAGGATGCGATGATCAGAATGAATCAAATGCTCCTAACTAGATGTGTATGAATGATATTTTCATAAATACAGAATGTCATGAGAATGATCCCTCCTTAATGTTTAGGTTGTCATTGATTATTGTTCATCAATGTTCTACCACTGCCGTATTACCCTGCCTTCTTGCTCAGCTGGTATCTTTGACAGAAAACCTAAAGCAATAGTCACAATTTAGACTCTTCTTTCTCAAATATTTTCAACCCTTAAGTTTGGTTAGTTTTAAATAATAGTCATGTTTTAGGTCCTTGTACTATTTAGAAGCTTTCAGAGTAATATGCAGAACTCTTTTTGTGAAAGTATTATTAGTCCAATAATCGTTATTTCAATGCAAAATGCTTGAAAAAGATAATGATAGACAAAACTAAAATTTATCAAGAACAAAACCTGAAAAGAATGGATTAATAAAAGAAAGCAAGCATTGCTGGAATACAAAATAGGTGAGAGAAAAAAAGTATGTGCCCCAGATATCGCAGTATGAGCTTCTTTGTACGAGCTTCTTGAGGACCCTTTTTGAGCTCAATATGTGTTTAGGGGATCTAAAGTACTATGTTGATACCCCAAGACGTAACATCTCTCCTTCTTGTTAATTTGGAGAAAGCGAGACTACCGTATGCCTTATTTTTTATCAAAACTTGAATTGCCCTTTACGGGTTTTCAATTTAAAACCTATTTGGTCTCAAAGTACCCTTTGTGAGTTTTCGCCTTGGCCTCTCCATTTTCTTCTGAAGTCCTTTTGTATATGAATGATCCTTTTCAAAACTAAGTCTTTCTCATGGAATTCTTTGGGGCAAGCCTTTTTGCCATAAACTCGCATCATTTATTTTTTATGCATTTGACCATGATGGATACTTTCAAACTCTTTTCTTCAATCAGGTTCACTTGATCATATTGAAATAGGATCCATTCTGCCTCATCCAATTTTTGACTTAATCGAAGCTTGGAGAGAAGGAATCTTGATTTCAATGGGCAAATCCGCTTCTATTCCATAGACCAATGAGAAAGGTATTGCCCCGGCGAAGGTCTTGGCCGATGTTTGATAAACATAGAAGGTAAATGGTAACTTCTTATGCCAATATTTACAAGTCTCAATCATTTTCCCGACGATCCTTTTTTTTTTGCTACCTTTGCTGCACCATTCATTTTGGGGTGATATGGCGTCTAATCTTGAATAGACTGTAAACTTTCGATATTGTGCTATTGTGCATTGTTAGATTTGATCCTTTCTGGCATTCCTTATCGGCACATGATCTTTTTTTTTGAATTTGATGACTTTCGACTTTGTAACATTGGTATATGAAGCGACTTTACCCATTTAGTGAAGTAATTGATGACCAAAAAGATAACGGTGTCTGGCGAGATCAACTCAATAACATCCATACCCCACATCGAGAAAGTCTATGAAGGAATGAAGGAAGCACATAAATCTTGTCTCCATAAATTTGGCACTTACGGTATAACTGATATGATCCCCTTCCATGGTGGACTAACAGTACCCGAACCTCTTGATTTGCCTGACCAATATAAAACCATTAGCATGTGTTCTTCAGACACCCTTATGGACCTTTTCTAAGATTTTGTTAGCCTTAACAGCATCCACACGTCTTAGTAGCCCATGCGTATCTTAATACGATCGTGTGAAAACATCTTTAAATTCTTGCAATAACTCAATGACGTCCCATTTTGTCTCTGTGGTGATATAGGCTCCGATCTTCACCTCTTTCTTTTTCTCTAGGATCACAATATCCATTGACCTTTTGTAAGGTAGGATCTGTTTTTCATCTTGTTCTACTATCCTTAACAAACCAGGCGATAGGCTATAATCTCTACCATCTTCAAAGTCCTGAGATCCCTCTAGACACATATCTTGTTCAAAATGAGACTCTGAGTCAGTAGCAATGTCGCTTATGTCGTTGATCTCTAGAGACCTGTTGTAGGTACGAAGGAATATTCCAAAGAACAAATAAATCTAAGAATAGTTATTTATGGTATGATCATGAATGAAGAATAAAAGAATATTTGAAGGAGAGTCCAAAAGACAAAAGAATCTAAGAATAATTATTTGTATAGTATGATTATGAATGAAATGGAAGAATAAAAGAATATTTACTCAAAATGATAGCAAAGATGCATTTTATTGAAATAAAGATTTTGAACATAAAACTATTTCACAAAAGGATTCTCATTACGCCTAGGCTTATAGCAATAAGTGTGTTTTAAGCATTACCCTGAGTTAGCTCTAAAAATACAGAGATCTATCCCACAGTCCCATTATTCAAAACACTTCCAAGTATGCCTGATAAATTCTCTTTTCCAGATCCCTCTTCCGATACTGTATTCAGATTCCTCAGCATTCCTTCTGAGCTTTTGACTTCTTCAAAGAATCCCAACTCTTTATTATTCGTTAGACTTTGCACCAAAACTTTGAATTCAGCGCACTCCTGGATTTCGTGACCACCTTCAGCGTGGAACTCACAGTAACTCTCCATCCCTTTGGGTATCTTCCTCGAATTCACATATCTATCATTTATTTCAAAACCCATTTCAGTGGGGGTTTCTACCTCTTCCTCCACTCTCAATTATCACATTTACCCCCTGGGTCTGGATGACCAGGTAACATATTTCCTACCATATTAGGTCCTGATGGATCATCAAACTTCACGATGCCCATCTTGATGAACCTTTCGATTAACTTCTTAAATGTGGTGCAGATCTCAATTGAGTGCCCTGTTATCCCTACATGGTATTCGCATTGAGCATTCGTATCATACCATTTTGAGAATAGAGGTTGTATGGGTGCCGAGTAGAAAGAGGATACCACATGTGCATTAAACAGATTTCGATACAGCTCTTTATATGACATTGGGATGGGTGTAAACTGAAGTTTTTGTGTTTGTCCTCGTATTGGATTCTTGTCTCAGGGTGCTCTGATGGTTGGCAGTTATCATCTTTGGTTGGCTCACTGTAAACAACTTGGAATGACCTTTGTTGTATGTATTCATGTTGTTCACCTCGTTTTCCCTTTTCTTTGGGGTTGACCTTTTGCTAATTTCCCTTGCATCTATTTTGCCGCTCCTTATTGCATTCTCGATCATTTCGCCGGTCATCACTATATCTGAGAATTTTTTAGTGGGACTCCCCAACATATGAGTGATGAATGGAGCCTTTAAAGTATTGATGAACAACATGATGGTCTCTTTTTCAAGGAGAGGTGGCTGGACTTGTATAGCAACCTCCCTCCACCTTTGGGCATATTGTTGAACGCTCTAATTCGGTTTCTTTTTCATGTTCTGCAAGGTGATTCTATTTTGGGTCATATCCGTCACGTAACTATATTGTTTTATGAAAGCTTGAGCTAGGTTCTTCCATGAGTTGATCTTACGGCTCAATTGGTTGTACCATTTGGATGCTACCCCAACCAGACATTCTGGAAGCAGTGAATCAATAGCTGATCATTGTTGATGTACCCAGTCATTCGTATATAAAACATGGTAATATGAGCCTCGGGGCAGGTGGTCCCGTTATACTTCTCAAACTCATGAGTTTTAAACTTGGGGGGAAGCACCAGGTCCGAAACCAAGCTCAAATATTTAGCATCGGTCCCACAGTGATAATCAGCACTTTCCATCGCTTTGAACTTCTCCTCTAACCACTTGCATCAGTCTTCCAATCGTTTCATAAGTTCCACTCTCGCTCTTTCGGCTTCCACCATGTCATCCAGATCGAGGACTACGGGATTAGTTGGGTTATCCCCTGGATTAAAGCCTGAGCCTGCTTGATAGTTAATTGGCATTGAGGCACCGACCTGAAGTTATTGGGGCTTGATTGTAACGAATGGCCTTCATGTATACACCTCGGCTTGCGTCTAAGTGTTTGTCGGGGTAAAACCAGGAGGGTAAAGAGGATCTTCATTAGCATCTCCAGTATTAACCATAGGGCCCTTTCCTTTCTCCTGTCCACCAGTCAGCAGTTGTGTTAGCTGGTTCATCATGTTCCTCTGTGATTCCAGCATTTGGTCCCTCATATCCTGCTAGATTTTAGCCAATTACTCTTGCATTTATGCTTGCATCTGTTCTTGCATCTCCTTTGCAATTGCTCTAATCTTTCCATTCTTTTATCTATCGTTTTAGTCTTTCTTCGTGTATCGTAAGGATATGTACTTGGAAAATTTTTGTCGGCTGAAATCCTCGAGCAACGAAGCAAATTTTGTATTCCTTCGTCGGACTATCACCCTTCTATCATCGTGTTTACTCCTTCGTTGAACTATCACCCTTCTATCATCGTGTTTTCTCAGACCATATTCGGACAGCCGGATTATTTTTCACTTTATCAAGAAATTCGTTTTCCATGTTAAGTTCTCTATTTAGCAACTGAACGTCAATCAACACCTTTTTTCTATGATGAAAATGCAATGCAATCATAACCAAAACAAAATAAAACAAAACATGTCAGTACAGAAGAAATAAATAACAAATAGAGCACCTATTCAAGAGCTACTAGGGTCTGTTACAGTTCTACCTAGGGTGGGCTCTTAGGGCTCGCTATATGGAGTTCGGTTCTAGAATAAAGGTACCTGAACCGGTAGATTCCTCGATCCTCACCCATTATAGGATCATACGGACCGAGTTTAGTTCAGGGGAACACATTTCTCTATGGCTACACTGAGATTAAAACCTCACGAAGGCATAGGTACGGATGTTTCCCGAAAGCAATCTACTATCCCATGCGGAGGTGAAAACCTCACGAATGAGTAGTTTCTCACACTCACTTAAAAGGTATAACCGAGTGGTCATGCAATGCAATATGCAGAAATGTATCAAAACTCAAACCAACACAGCAATTATAAACCACAATGATGAAGATTGTAACAAAGACGAATCAAATGCAACGAAAAGATCGTACACTTAAACCAAGTTTTCAATTTTTGACAAAAAGACAAAAAGTAATCAACTCGTGGCTTAACTTTCTTTTTTAAGTCCCCAGTGGAGTTGTCAAGCTGTCAAAACCATTTTTTGAAAATCGGGATCGACTTTGATTTTGAAAATGAAAATAAAAAACGGGAGTCGCCACCAGTCCTTTTTATTTAGGTGTGATTGGATCACCTAGTAATTCAGTCGTTTTAAAAAAATTAAATTTATTAAAACAAAGATTTTTGGTCTACAAAATCCAGAAGACGGGTTCGGGAGTCGGTTACGCATGAGGAAGGGTTAGCACCCTCGATGCGCCCAAAATTGGTACCTAGTTGATTAATTAATGTCTTGGTGTCGAAAATTTGAGAACTTTGAAGATTTTAAAAGTACAATCCTTTGTTAAAATATTATTTAATTAAAAAATTTTTAGAAAATAGTGTATTTCATGTTAATCGAGGAAAAGAATTATGCCCCGTAAGTTAGGACACAATATCTTGAATCCCCGAAACGAGGATAAATACCGAAAATTATTTATTTTGGAAGATGTTTGATTATCTCGGTTTTACAAAGAGATCATATCCCTTAAGTTAGAACACGATCTTTTTTTAATTCTCGAGATTATTTAAAAAAAACTTATGTTTAAAAAAGGGACTCGTTATTCGGATTTATTGATAAAATCGAAACACCGTAAGTTAGGGAACGACTTTTTCAAATCTCGAAACACGGAGTATCGCTTATAATAAAAAAAATTTTAAAATAGAATTTTATGTATTGAGTGAAGGTTAATGCGATATGATTTTGTAGTAAAATGGAAAATGAATCACGGTGTCGATATGTGCAAAATAATATAAACGCAGTGACAATAACGGAAAGGGGCAGGAACAAATGGCATAAATAGACGGATTACAAATAAAATAAAATTAAAAAAACTAAAATTGCGGTATATAGATACGTGAATGAATGGTGCGTAAATCGATTAAATAATACGATCGATAATAAAATAAAAATAAAAAAAGAAATAAATAAGTGAATAACAACGATAATATTAATAAAATAGCAAATGATTCAAAGTTTAAAATCATAAAATGATATAGGTAAATGAATAATGCGAGTATATAATAAAATAATTTCAAAGTTTAAGTAAATAAAAATAGAAACATAATGATAATACCATAAATCAAAAATAGAAAATAATAATATATTAATAAGAATTATAATGATATATATTAATAATAACAAATAATAAAAAATAACAATGGGTTAATAAAGATAATAAAAATAATAGAAGTAAAAATAATAATAATCAATATAATAATAGTAAGGAATATAATAATAATAGTAATAAAATAAAAAAATGATGGTAGTAATAAAAAAATAAAAATAACAATAATAATAATGAGGATATTAATAATATAATAAAATCTAATATTTTTCTTTTAAAATAAAATATGTAAAAGGATATAAATAAAATAATGAAAATAGAGATAAAGCACGCACACACACATATATATAAAATGATATTAATATATAAATAGGAATAAAAATATAATAATAATCGAGACATAAATGGATGAATAAAAACATAGATAAATAATAATAGTATCAGAATAAGAAAATAAATATAAATTTAATAATAGTAATAGTGATAATAACACAAAATATAATAATAATAAATAAATAAGTATAGAAAGGAAATATAATTTTAATGGTAATAATAAGGGAAATAATAACAATAATACAATAATGATAAAGTAGTAATAAAAATAAAAATAACAATAATAGTAAAATAATAATAATGATAATAAATAATAGTAAAAGACAATAATAAAATTAACTAATTTAATAATAAAGTAGCTAAATAACTAAACAAAGGACTAAATTGAATTTAAAACAAAAATTCGGGACAAATTCGAAACAAATAACGAAGGAAATGGACCACATTGAATGAGCGAATAACAAGGAGGGACTAAAGGGGAAAATATCCCCGTCCTCCAAAACGCAACACTTCACGTGGGACCAAAATGAAATTGAAATAAAATTTTAGGGTAAATTTAGAAATAACGAAAGATTTAATTGTGAAACTATAACAAAGTGGAAGGACTTGCAGCACAATTACCCCCAAAAGCAAAAACACGCGGATCCCCCTGGTGGGTCGGGTCAACACGCGGATCCTGGCCTCAAAACGACGTCGTTTTGGCATTAAGAAGGCCGGCTAAAACTGCATCGTTTCGATCGGCTATTTAAGTCAAAAAAAAATTTCAACTTTTTCATTTTTTCTCCATCCTCTAAAAAAACACACAAAAAAAAACTCTCTCTCTCAAATTCCCTTAACTTCCTAGAGCTCCGACCATGGCTTCAGCGCCGTACGCCGCCGTCGGCGCCGCCGCATATAGTGATCGGAAGATCAAAAACCTCTCCCTTTTTTAGGCAAAAAATAAGGTGATGATTTCTCTCTTTTTTATATTATTTTTAATATATGTGTATATGAAAAAAAAAGATTCGAAAAATGAATAAAAAATAAAGAAAATAAAAAACCTTAGCACGTTTTGTTTTGAACTTTGTTTTGTTTTGTTTTGATTTTGGTATGCTTGAATGTTTTTTTTTTGAATCCAAAAATGTCCGAAAACAAACTACAATGAATTTTGAAGGCTTTTATAGCCATTTACAAGTTGTTTGCTAATGATCATTTCTTCTCTCTGCAGGTGGTGGTGGCAAGGGTGGTGGTCAGTGGCGGCATTAGGCTCTGACAGAAGCTATGGTAGGTTGCGGCGCCACTTGGATTAAGAGGGCTAGGGTTTTTTTTTTGTTAAGGTTTGGGCTGTATTGGGCTAGTGTAATTAGGTTTTAGTTGGGTTGAGTCTGTTGGGTTTGGTTGATTGGGTTTAAAATTGAGCTTTGGGTTTTAATTGGATTGATTTGGTTTGTAAAGGAATGGACTTTGGACTTTTGTTTTTGGTTTGATTTGATTTGGGCCGGGGCTAAAATTGGGCTCTACAAGTACTATATTTTTTTTACTATTTTATTGGTTTTAAACATGTAAAACAAGTTATTTCGTTGAAGATGAGCAGACGAGTAAGAGCTCTTATCCATTACAACGATCAAATTTGTGAGACCGAAATTGGCTCCGTTTTTGTATTAGCGCAATCCGAAGATCTAGCATTCAACCAGACCATAACATTAAAGGAGCTTTGGACAAGGATTAGATGCAAAGTAAGGATCCATAGAAGAATTTCGAGCCTCAAATATAGATATCTTTCGTCATTAGAACTCGCTAGATATGTCATTTTGGGATCAAGTTGGGCAACGATTTAGAACAAGTGATCGGATCTCATTACTCTAGTGGGAATATTGTGCTGGAGTTGTATGCCAACTTGGTTGAGAAAGACGAATGTGACCCGGGCTCGTGGAACTGTGTCCACTAAATCCCACGTCCGATTAAAAAGCTGAAAGTCCAACCACACGGTTGTGTGATGGATTCACATCATTGCTACAAAGCTTATACTAAGACCTGCTAGAATCATCATCAATGGTGAGACATTCATCAATTTCGCCCCTCGATCACTGGGGTGGGGGGCAGTCGGGGGTATTTGATCACCGGACCTATGACACACCCTCATGGCGTTTTGTCAATGCCTTTGACTTTAATTTTGGCATGTTAATGTTCAACGCTAATAATACTCAGATGGGCACGCCATCAAGTTACTACGATGGGTCAAACAGAAGTATTTTGGGGTTAACCCGGGATTTACAAGAACGGATGATTTACTTTTGACAACCTCGATCGACGACGACACATCTAACCCTAGATTTAAAATTCGGGTTGCTAACGAAGAGGACAAAGAAACAGATAATGACCCAATAGATGAGGTAAGGCCCGATGGTTCAAAAATTACGATAATTTCAAAATCAAATCCCAGAAGATAGTGGGTCTGATGGTAAAGTTGCGAACATTGCTCAATTGGATGACTCAAGTTTCACGGCTTACCAACCCCCACCACAAATACGAATTCTTGATCTTGTTGTTGAAGGAGGTTTAAAATACCTCTATAACACCCTTACCCGTAATCGACGCCAGAACAGGAAACGAAGCATTACTGGACTTATACACAAGCAATCACACAAAACCGAGGCATAAATTTTCATCGAAATTTAAAAATTTTCACAAACATTTGTAATGTCTCTAAAACGAACCTACGATGTCCAAAACATACAAAAATATATAATACTAAAATTTACTACACTCATTATATGAATTAAAAAATAAATATTATTATATTTGACAATAATTATTTGATTTTATAAATAAAGGAGTTATTAATTAAAAAGATGAATTAAAAATAAAAGACCTAAAAATAATATATTTATTAATTAAAAACATTAATTAAAAAAACTTCAAATAATATGAAACAAAAAATACAAATGTGTTTAGAAAATGGATCGAATTTGGGACTTAAAGATAAAATTATTATTATTTAACTATCTAACAAAAGAAGCTAATGTGTTAAAAACAATAATTAAAAATAAAAGCAAAGCTTAAAACATGAAATAAAAATAAAATTGTGAGTAAGAGAGAAATCAAACCCGAGACTAAAAAACAAAACCACTAATATTTATCTATCTGACCAAAGAAATTTGTGTCAAAAAGTCAAAAAAACGTGTCTTCAAAAACACGCCAATGAAAACGCATCTTACAGAAAGCACTTTTTAATTCTTCCTCCGAAATCAACATATTTACCTTTACCTTTAAAAAAGAAAAGAACATTTCCCTCAACATATTTTAATCTTTTATTAATTTTAAAAACCCAAACAATATATATTACTTAATCTTTCTTCTCTTTTCCTTTATCCAATCATTTGTTTATTCTTTTCTTTTCCAATTAAATGACATGAAATAACTTTGGATAAACTTAAATTTTAAAATTTTTGAGTTATTTTAGTTTGAATTAATATCGAGTTCAACTCAAATTTGTGAACTCAAATTTAGATTAGAATTTAAAATTTTCTGAGATGAATATACCAAAATATAAGAACCCTCACAATCAAGAACATCTCACATTCTGTTTTTCTGACAACTATGAACAAAAAACTCTCTTCATCATTTTTTATCATTGCAGGATAATTTCAACATTTGCAGAATAATTTATAAACCAAGAAATTCTAAAAATGAAAAGTATTCTATACTAAGAATAAAGATGCTAATTTTCTTCCACGCAGAATTAGAGACACTTGAATTTTAACGTGTAAGAAAAATAATAATGCAGATGGTATGATGGAAACTCTTGCTGTAAAAAAAACTAGATTTTGCAGCATTTACCAGTGCAGAACCTTCAACGATGATGTTTTATTTAAACACCGAAATTGCAGGCCTGTACAAACTCCAGATCATAGTCCACGTATTTGGTCCAAAGAGGTTTGAACTGGTTCATGGCGATATCGAGCCATGGTTTCATGTTCCCGTTGAAGTGCACCACCGCGGCATTGCTGATCTCGTCCATGCTAATGCTTGGGTTATAACCGAGTCCAAGTACATGCCAAGACTTGTCTAGTGGTTTCGTCGTGGAATAAAATGTGATTAAACCGGGAGGCAATGTTCCTAATTTCCACAAGGTCCGGTTTTCATTCTGCAAAATCAAGTTAATTCATCGATTATCGATAACTGAACTAGAAATGCTGAATAATGATGACAGGCAGCCATAAAGAACATAATCCAAGAAAATACCCAAAGAACATCTAGTTCTAGCATTTCCAATTCCACAGTTGCATTCCCAATTAGTGTTAATTGCACCAAACTTCACCAAACTTCGACCTATATCCTAAACGAATCCCAATCTTGCAAAACATTCCAATTGAGTTCTCAAAAAGTCAGTTTTAATCAAATCCTTCTATTAGCCTAAGTGTCAACTTGGACGTTGAATTCTAGCTCGGATCTTACGTTTACGAAAACACATAAATCAAAATTTAAACGCATATATACCCATTGCATGTATAACGATCAAACATGTTGAAAAACCATACAATGACATTAAAATTTAGGACTCTTTTCTTTTTGTTCAATGTCATATTCAAGTTGTCTGTGTTTAAAATTTAATCCATGTGTTTAAATAAGCTCTATATTATATTTTATTTTAGCATATTCAACTTCTAAATTGACTACTAGAATGATATAAGAACCTGAATAGTAAAATGCTTAAAGATCTCACTTAATGTTTTGGAATTCCATACCGATTTAGAATCTGGACCAAAGTTGGAGGACATTCGCTGGAATTAACTCTTAATTAAAATGCTTTAAGCTTTGAAACAGGACAATCAAGCTATACTACCTAAAAAAGGTTGCATCATCCAATGGCATAAATCAAGCATCAAAAGTAGAACAAGCAAGGCATAATAAATCAATCAAACAACAAGAGAGTGGCAATGAAAGCGTACCAGATTCTGCCAGTAATGATATTCCTCAGTACATTTTTCCCTCCTCCAAGCGTCCAAATCGAAGAAATTCATCCCATAAGCCCAAGCACACGCCTTGGGATTAAACTTCTGTTTGATCAAAGGATGCGAGAAATTCATATACTGCGCGTACCTATGGAAAGACCCAAAGCAAGTCTCCACCGCCCCATTCACTTTCCCATCCATATCAATCTTCCACAACCCTGTCAAATCCTTTTGCACAACAATATCATCGTCCAAAAACAGAATCCTATGCAATGTGGGATACATCTCTGGTAAATAAAACCTCAAGTGATTCAAAATTGACAAATACTTTGGGTTCCTAAACTTCATGTTAGTAGTATCTTTTGTGGCATTTTCGAGCGTGTTCTCGAAGTAAAACTTCTGCAAATTCGCGGATTCTAACTGTCTCAACACTGGGACATAAGATGAATTCAAAAACTTATAATCCTCAACTGCTTTAACTTCAATGTGTGCTCCATTGTAATCTTTCAATTTGAACATAACCTGCATTGCTCCAAGATTCATCTTATCAGTCACTACATGGAAAACGTGTTTCCAGGGCTCTTTCGCATTCTTCGTGGCTGAATTCACCACCACTGATGCTGCAAGTACGTTATCCGAAAAAATCGCATAATGATAAAGCTTAGGGTCCTCAAACTCAGGAGGAGTTGGCTTCCCTTCATCGGTATACTTCTCTGGATGTGCAATACGTTCCTCCATCAACCTCATTGCCAAACAATGTAAGCTTTTAGGGATCGATTTGGCCGCGATGAGGCTGGAAAACGCACCTTGCTTTTTCGCTTTTGTCAGCTGCTCGTTGACAGCGAAGATCGTATCTTTTAATTTCTGGATCTTGAGTTGGTTATCAAAAGATTCCTTGGCTTCCGAAATCATTTGGCGCGTAGCCTTTATTCGCTCTTTCACTTCTTTCTCGAATTGCCGGAGCACCGACTCATCGATGGACAGTGAATCAGTTTCAAACAGAGCCCGATAAGATGGTTTGTTAATGAGATCCGAGTAATTCCGGGATAGATCGGCGAAAACCCTAACGAGCTTCGAGTTTTCAAGCTTCAATTTCCGAGCGTAAGACGCGTAAGCGAGGACAAGAGAACGGTGATCGCCGGCTTGTTTCCGGATCTGATCCAGTCGAGGCTTGAGCGGATCCGATTTAAGTGCCAAAACGGACCTCCTCGTGGATCCGATTCCATAGGAATCAGTTGAGAAACCCTAGAAAACACAAAAGAAACGAAACCGTTCCATCAATCACCGTATACTTTCCTTCTTTAATTCGTCTTTAAAAAACAAAAATGAGTCGAAAAAAGAGTTTAATTTAATTTTCAGTTAAAATAAAGAGAAAGTTAGTTAGAACTTACAAGGTTTGTTTGAAGATGAGGAGACAGAGAGTGGTAAGTGAAGAAGAAAGAAAGAGCAAAGAAGAAACAGATTGCAACCGTAATTGCAGAAGCCAATAATCTAACTGTAAATCCAAAACCTCCAATCGTCGCCCCTGCTACTCCGACGCCGCTGCCGCTGTTTCTTGCTGTACGATGAATCGCCATCTTTCCGATCTATCACCGACGCATCAAACGATTTAAAACAACGGAAAGATGATGCCAAAACACAAGCGCCACTATCTCTTCACTCACTGATTTTTGTTTTTGTTGGATTTTGGGTTCTAAGCTTCGGGGACTTTCGCTTTCTGATGTTAGAGAGATTATGATAAGGGGTGTTGGTTTACGGAGATCAACGGCTTTGATTCCGTTATTGTCGGTGAAAAGGTAAGCTAGCTGGGTGCCACTTGGAATTTGGCGGCAACGCGGGATCCTGTGTGAACGCTCCCATTTTATCTTGGTAACATTTAGTCCCGAACCTTAACAATATTTGCTGCCTTGGTCCTGAATTTTTTTCAAGTTAATCTTTAAATTTAACAGTATTTTTATTTTGATTCATGGTTTTAGATTTATAATAACATGACATTTTAAAATTATGTCACATCATTATTTAAATAATTTTTAAATTTTTAAATTTTTTTTAGAATTTATATAATCTTTTTAAAAATTCATAAAATGATCTGATACAATTTCAATATAACATGTATTCACACTTTAACTAAACATAAATTTAATAATTGAAATAAGAAAGTCGAGATTAATAAAAAATTCAAAGATCAATTTTTAAAAATATTATTAAACATAAACAACTAAAAATTACTTTACTTCTTCTCTTTTTTATTATCATGGCCCACACCATGGGCACCAAATATTGGAGCAATAAATCCATAGGCATGTGTTGTGGTAGAAGACTATTGATTTGGTTTCGGTCAAATTAGGCATAATTTCATCATCTATCACATTCGTAACTATCCTCATTAAAATATAAAATAAATTTTAATTTAATATACAAATTACGATATGTTGTAATTATATATATATATGAAATTTTGATTGTATTTCATATCTAAATATGAAATTTTGTAGACATTTAAAGAAATAAAATATTCATTCATTTTATATCGTATTAATCTTTAATATGGTTGTCCCTATGATTTTATTTTGTTAGCAATAATATTTTTAAAAAAAATTCATATCAATATTTTAATCAAAATAATTAACAGCATTAAATATTTGAATTAGTTAAAGAATTAAATTATGTGAAATTAGAATATAAAAATTAAATTTAATATTTAAAAATGATAGAGGGACTAAATCCAAAATTTAACCTTTTTCCTTTTTTCTATGAATGAGATTGTGGGATTAGTTGTGAATGAGAGTGTATTATTAATATTTAACTTGGAAGAGTTGGATTTTGACATTAAAAATCAAAATCTTTGAGACAAAGCAACTTCATTAAATGACAAAGTAAGTATGTTTCAAACATAATTACATTTTTGGACATGTTTGTTTGTAACATTGTGGATTATAATTTATAAATAAATAAACCCATAGAAAAAAACAATTTATAAACAACAAATCAAATGTCTTTCCCTTTGTAAGATATAACATTTATTGTAATTTATAAATAAATAAACCATTGAAAACCCAATTTGCTACTAACAGATCTTGCCTAACCAAACAAAACCAAACGTTTCACTAAATATTATATTGCAATATTAATATATACTAAAAGTAAATTATTATATTTTGGTTTAAAAAATATATTATTAAATATATATAAGAATCAAATGGATTGAAATTGAAAATTTTAAATTTTAAAAATTATATTATTTTTTATCATATATAATTTTTTTATTAATTTTATATAAAAAAATATTAAAAAAATATCATCGTAATAATATAATTTACTTCATAAAATAAATAGCTTTTTAATCTGTTCATAACTAAATTGCTAACAGATGAATTTGTAATATCAATTCAAATAATAATTTTAATAATAGTATAAATATAGATAATAGTACATTTGATGGCAAAAATGTATGTATACTATATTAATTAAAGATGATAGTCAAATTTGAGAAACCACATATTTTTGAAAATTAAGAACAACTTGAATTTATAAAAAAAGAAGAACTGGTCTAGTGGAAAATGCATATATTGTGAGACTTTAATTAAATACTAATTTGTTTAAAAAATGAAGAAGAAAGAAATCATCAAACATAATAATAGTGTAGTCCAATTGTGTAGAAGCTGTTTTAGATTTGCATTCACGGGTTTTTTACCCAATTGGGTTAAAAAAAATTTAAAACACTAAAATAAGGTGTCAGATACATTATTTACGAAAATGGGTTATTTTTTTGAGTCGAGCCTACCTGATTGGCGCGACCATTTTTTTAATAATATATATTTTTTAATATTATTATTTTATTATATTTTAATAATTTTTAAATTTTTAAAATCTAATCGGGTCAAAACCGGGTCGAGCTAGACCCGGAGGCGCGACCATTCGCGCCTGCTGCAGGGGCGCGACTGCCCTACAGCCTGCCACGTGTCCCTGTCCCCCACCGCCCGGCCCTGCACCCTCCCATGCCACCTGCAAAGAGAGAAAAGAAAAAAATTTATTAAGTTTAATAATTATTTAATATTATTATTTTAATAATGTTATTAATTTATTATTTTTATACTTAAATTTTTTAATAATTTTGAAATTAAGTTTCATAATTTTTTAATATTATTATTTGAATAATTCTGAAATTATGTTTAATAATTTTTTAATATTATTATTTTAATAATGTTATTAATTTATTATTTTTTATGCTTAAATTTTTTAATAATTTTGAAATTAAGTTTAATAATTTTTAATATTATTATTTTAATAATTCTGATAATTTTTTATTTTTTATGCTTAGATTTTTTAATATTTTTAAAATTAAGTCTAATAATTTTTTAGTATTATTAATTTAATAATTTTTTATTGGAAAAAATACGAGTTGCGCCATTAGGCGTTCTAGTGTGTCATGGAGATCCGTTTACTGTATACGACAAATCGCGGCTAACTTCCATTGAGATTATAAGAACGCAGACTGGAAACAACAAGTTGTGAAAATGGGTAAAAAATAACCTTATCCTTTCAATATATTACAAAACCCCTTAAAATTGATGGTTTGATGGTGTGGTTCTAGGGGTATATCTTTGTGGAGCTCGACGTTCACGTTGTGGGCGACTACGACGATCAACTTTCTCTTCATCTATATGTAGGGGTGTAGAAAACGTCTCAAATGCCACTGATGAACTCGAGCCAGGTGGAGTAGAGAACGGCGCTGGATATGGGCCGGGAGGAGTAGAGTACGATGGTGGATATGAGCCGGAAGGAGTAGAGTACAGATGTGCAGTGGGCTGAAGATATCAAAATTTGAATAATATCACTGGGCTAAAGAGCCCGGGAAATAGTCATCGACCTCCAAATCTGGATGATAAGAACTACTCCCGGAGTGTAGCTCCGGCTCTGGCCCCCGCTCTGGATTCGGCACTGCCTCCGGCTCTGGCTCTGGGTCTGGCTCCGGAGCTGGTGCATGATGTGGATCTGGAAAATATTGCCCAATTTGAGTCGTATGAGGGGGGACTACCATCGACCGCCCACCAAATAAAAATGGTTTCCCCTTCTCATAGTACCACTGTAGGTACTGTGTCGAGGGCCGCAGATCCAAACAATGATCCATCGGAGGTATCCTACCAAACCTGTTGTTCCACATCGTAACATACTCTTCATGCACATCTCCCCAATCTGCCCAATGCATCCCCCTCCTAGTCATGCCATGGAGCTTTGTAGGCAATCGTACTGGTTATGTCGGGATATATTGTACACAACCGAACTGCCGGAGTACTCGATCGCCATGATACCACTCCACCGTCTGAAAATGGATAAGGGGTGCGCTAATGCACCATAAGTTTGAGTGGACGTAGGCATGCGAGGGAATAACGACCATAATCTTAGGAACAGAATACGGCATCCAAATGAACTGCATAGTTAATAACATTTTCATATTAAAGCGAGTTGAGTGAGATAAAAATGATAAAATTAAATTGATATTGGAAAAACCTACCCCCTCCCCAGAATGATTCTCCATCATCAAATGGTATATTGGAACCGTGTATGACCTCTCGATACCCGGATTCGTGCTCCATCTACGGAAACAAATTGTTAGAACAATATAACCCAACAAATTCAATTAATTGCTATAACGTGTAAAGATTCATCACCTATTAACAAGTGGAAATATATATGGCTGGTGACTAATGGATTCCAAGAATGGCATCCGATAAAGTGCCCATGACTGCAGCAGTATGAGGCATCCGCCTATGTCCATCGCAGAAGGATCTGTCGTCCAAAAAAATTCGCGGTACAGCGTGGCTAACACTGTGGACCCCTAACTGTATGAACGCGTGTTATGCAAATTAGACAGTAGCGGTAAGTACATCAAACTGACCTCACTGCCGTGTGAATCCGACACGAGTACACCTCCTATAAGGTGCATAATGTAATCTCGAACGGCCTGCATAACCTCCAATTCAGTGGCAGTATTGGGCAAATGCTCAAAATTGGCCTTTAGCCATGAAAACTGCAATGTGGCAAATTTCCCCTCACTTGGGGGGCGTCCAAGTAACTCATAGCAAAGGCGAGCCGCCCTCGAGATCGAACTTACGCCCGTGACCACGTTCCCGTCGATGGGGAGCCCCAGCTGTACTGCAACATCCTCTAAAGTGATGGTGTACTCCCCGAACGGCAAATAAAATGTGTGCGTCTCCGGACGCCATCGCTCGACTAAGGCAGAAATTAAGTCATATCACAGATCAAAAGTCCGGATCAATGCTGCTGATCCGAACCCCGCTAACTCTAAGAACGGTATTACGCGTTCATTCGGCTGAAACCCTACACTATAAATACGACCCCTCAATACGCGGTACTCAACCTGACATTATTATATTTACGAAATGCTTAATACAATATAATTTCATTCAACAAATAATGTGACTATCAAATAAAATTTTCATTACCATCTCATTAATGTTACTCGATATGTGACCCTTATTTTCATTATCAATCAACGAACCCATTTGCTGCAAATCTGCAATTAAAATTATCAAATAAATAAAATTTATAAAATTACATTATATCAAAATTACATTAAAATTTCTTACTCTCTTTAGAATTATTTAATTCTATTTCTTACTCTCTTTAGATCGTTTATTCAACATCTTTTCATATTCAAAGCAACTTATTTCTCATATACTCACTTTCAACTAGTCAATTATGCATCTATTCAACCGCAAAGTACTACATTACTTCCAATCATAAAGCCAAATGCATTTTAACATATCATTTATATTAATGTGTTTAATTCTTTAATATATATTAATTCTCTTGTTATGTGTTTTATACAAGTTAAAATATAAGCATAATTTATTAATAGTCTATTTTACTCTTAAAAATATTTTATTTTTTCCTTAAGTTTTGATTAAATTTTTATAAAATTTAAAAGAATTATTTTTTAACACGTTACATAGGTAAATTTAATTAATTTTAAAAGTTTGAAATTAAATTAAATTATAATTTAAGAATATTTGAAAGGATTAATTCTCAAGTTTATACATTTTACATAGGTATAAATTTTTATTTTATTTTTTAGAATGTATTAGTCATTGTATTTCTCACTTTTTGTTAACAATAAAGTGAATGCTAGTAAGGTTTTTTAAAATAAAATACAAAAAACATTGATTCCAAGTAAATCCGGAAATGGACAACAACGGGCAAAATATTGATATTTTTTTTATATATTTATTTAAAAGGGAGGCTGCCATTAAGCTATCAAAATCGAGCATCAATGGCAAAATAATGGGATTTTTTACCCAACTAGGTTAAAAAAAATTAAAACACCAAAATAGGGTGTTAGATACAAGTAAAACAAAAATCATGGACTTGAGAATTCAACAAAAAAAGTTTAAATTAAAAAACAAATAAAGCAAGACTTGACAAGTAGTATTAAAAACAAAAACAAAAATTAACAAATAATAAACTATATTCAAGGACAATAATTACATAACACTCTTAAATTACTAATATTTTACTTTTTTTAGAAATGTACTTTTTTTTTAATTTTAAAATAATTACAAACACTAAAAATTATCACATATCACTAAACTACTAACATTTTAATCTTAAAATAATTATAAAAAAATTACTAACATTTTTTTCTTCTTCCTCCTCCTCCTTCTCCTTCTTGTTCTTCTTCTTCTTCTTTTTCTTTTCTCTCTTTGCTGCTGCCTTCACAAAATTGGGGGACCGGTGCTTATATGGTCCCCCATTTCAAAATTTAATTTTTTTTTCTCTCTTTCCAGGTCTCTACAGGTGGCATGGGGGGGTAGGGACATGTGGCAAGCTACAGGGCAGTCGCGCCCCTGCAGAAGGCGCGAATGGTCGCGCCTCCGGGTCTAGCATGACCCGGTTTTGACCCGATTGGATTTTAAAAATTTAAAAATTATTAAAATTTAATAAAATAATAATATTTAATATATATTATTAAAAAAATGGGTCGCGCTTGTCAGGTAGGCTCGACCCAAAAAAACAACCCATTTTTGTAAATAATGTATCTGACACCCTATTTTGGTGTTTTAAATTTTTTTTAACCCAGTTGGGTAAAAAACCCTGCATTCACACTTGGCACCGACATTTCCTATAGGCTACGCTCTGTGACCGTAGTTAATTTTAAAATTGTGAAAACACATATATTGAATAAATTACTTCATTTCAAAAAAAATCAACACAATTTAATTTCTTTAAATTTTGAATGTAAACAATTAATAATCATAATTCATGTTTTTCATTAATTGTATATAATTTTATTTAATATAATAACGAATTAAGGTCTTAATATTTGTATATCCTACTAATTTAGTCTTGATTTTAAAATATATATCAGGTAGGAATGTATAAACTTTAAAAAATCTAAGCAAATAAAAAACTATATATATATATAAAAATTTAGTTCCAAATATATAAATAGATAGAATGTATAAATTTTGAGGGTTTAATTTATTTTTATACCAATCAAAATTGCTTAAAATTGAAAAAAAATTAATGTTATGATTAATTGTCTTTATATGTTTACTTTTGAAATTAATATGTATTAAATTACTCTGATTTTTTTAAGAGGGACAAATTTACTCAATGTTAAAATTAAGAGGAACTAAAGAGTTCTTTTTCCCATTTTAAAATATCAACTGATAATTTTAGAAGTGTTCAGTATACTATATAATATTTAAATTTGCTTCAATTTTCAATTTGGTACTTGAGTTTTTTTTGTCTCAATTTGGTATTTGAATTTGGTTTTAATATTCAAGTTGCTAAATATATTGAATGGCATCATGTGGCCCAATAAATATTTGACGCATACGCTCTAGTAAAAAAATATAGATACTTAGGCTCCGTTTGTTTTATTGAAAATGGTTTTCGAAAAATAATTTTTGAAAAATGACTTACTTTTCTGGAAATGCTAATATTTTTTGGTGTTTGGATGAATCTGTGTAAAATATTTTCTGTTATTTGATAGACTACTTGAAAATATTTCATAAAAGTTTATTTTCAATAAAACAAACATACATTTGAGATTTTATTATCTTGTCATTGTTTAGTTGAGTTTATTTCATAAAACTTATTTATATTTTAATTAATCATGTTTTAGTTTTAATTAATCTTAATTTACTTAATTAAGCTTAATTATTAATTTCGTACATTAGGGAATATAAATTTATATTATGTTTAATTAATTTGAAAGTGGTAAATATTTATTTTGAATATTATTTGGATGATCAAGTTGAAAAATGATTTAATTTGATGAAATTTGAAGTAAGGACCAAATTGTAAAATTTGTAAATTTTTGAATTCTACGTGTTTGAGTAGTGAAATCTGAAACATTGATGTATTAACTAAATTATATGATTATGAAATATGAAATTTTGGAAAGTTTAGCATAAAATAGTAAAGTTTGAAACTATAGGGGTTAAATTGTAAAAATTTCAAAACTTGAGTTTTAGGACTAATTTATATTATTTGAGAATTTAAAATTCTAAAAAATAGAATATGAAAGTTTAACTATTCAAAAATCAATGACTAATTTTTGGAAATTTTGACTCTTTTAGTTGTAAGGACTAAATTATAAAATCTAGAAATTTTAGAAAATGGACTATTTTGAAAAATTGTACAAAACGAGGTTAGGAATGAACTATAGAATAAGAAAATCTATTTTTGAGGAATTAAATTGTAGAATAGTAAAAATTCGATTTTTAAGGACTAAACCGTAAAAAATATAAAATTAGAATATAATGGGCTATTTTCTTCGAAAGTGAAAAGAGTTTCCCCTTTATTGCTCTAAAAGCTTCCCCTTTTTATTTCTTTGACACTGAAGACAATGACAAAGCCTTAAAAACTGATTGAATGAACCATTCAGAACCAGTTAAATTGGACTAAAATCGATTGAATTAATTTTCTCTCTTTTTTTTAATTTTTTATGCTTTTAAATAATTAATTTAATTAAAACCAGACCGATCAATTGAATCGAAACCAATAATTTAAATGATTCAACGACTGCTGTTACAAAAAACTTGATTTCTTTTACAAATTGAGATTCTCTTCATTACTCTTTAACCAAATAAGAAATGATTGTCCATTTTTAATTATTAAATATAAACTTCCTTTTTCAAAATTATTAAATATAAAATTATTATTTAATCGCATATTAACAAATGTAAACATTTTTTTAAAGCAACAAATATAAACATATTAAACTATAAAACATTTACATTATTATTTAATTATATAAAAGTTATTTATTCAAAAAATTATAATTACAAAAGTAACCTCATAAAAAATAATATAAATGAAAATTAAATGAAAAAACATCACCCCAAATTTTAATATAAAATCATAAACTACGTAAATTCCTCATATTTCTTTCCCTCCTATTAAACAAGGTAATCTTCAAAACAGTAAACTTAACTTGAAGATTTTTACTTGAATAATGTGATTTTGAGTAATCTACTTTGCTTTCATATTTGATTTTCTATTTTCGTTCTTGCTGCTTGTAATTTTCTCTCTTTGTGGTTACTTAGTTGAGGATTAAACTTTTTCTTATTACTCCATTGCTATTTGAAGTTCTAACTAGTGTTTTTGGGGTTTTGTGTAAATTTTTTGTACTGTAAGTTGATTGGGGCTTCTGTTGTTTTCAATTTTATCTAATTATCAATTTGTAATAATCTGAATGAATGAATATCTGATACTTTTGATAATATTCACTCGTGTAGAATTCTAATTAGATCAAATCAAAATTATATATAAAATTGCACATTAGACTAAAGTTAATGTGTAGTTTTAAGATTTATCCTTTTAATAAAATTTTATATACTACAAATATAATATATACTTGTAACAAGATGAACTAGTCAATATATATTTGAATCGAATTTTGAATGAATTGTTTGAAACTAGTTAAGTTGGACTAAAAACCGATTGAATTAATCTTCTCTATTTTTTTAATTTTTATGACTTTTAAATAATTAATTCAATTAGAATCGGAACCAATAATTTAAATTATTCAACGACTACTGTTACAAAAAAATTAATTTCTTTTATGGGTTGAGTCCGCTCCATTACTCTTTTACAAAAAGGGAAATGATGACCTTTTTAATTATTAAGTATAAATTTCTTTTCTCAAAATTATTAAATATAATTTTTTTATTTAATCACATATTAACAAATATAAACATATTAAACTATTAAAAAAAATTACATTATTATTTAATTATTAAAAGTTGTTTATTAAAAAATTAAAATTACAAAAGTGACATTATAAAAAACAATATAAATAAATATTAAATGAAAAAAATATGAATCCAAATTTTAGTATAAAATTATAAACTACATAAATTTAATTCAATTTGCCTCATATTTCTCTCCCTCATATTTTTTTCCTTCCCTTGTAGACAAGGTAATCTTCAAAACACTAAACTTAACTTGGAAATTTCTACTTGAGTAAAGAGATTTTAAGTTATCTATTTCACTTTCATATTTGATTTTTTATTTTCATTCGTACTCAACCACCATTTGAAACCCTAAATGATGTTTTGAGGTTTTGTGCAATTTTTTTATACTTTAAGTTGATTAGGATTTCTGATATTTTCATTCACATCTAATTACCAATTTGTAATAATCTGAATGAATATTTAATTACTTTTGATAATAATCACTTGCATAGAATTCTAATTGGGAATAAAGAGTCCTTCAACTAGGGTTGCAAGTTGAGTTGAGAGGTTCCTAATACATGGCTTCGCGAGGGATTGAGATAGGGGCAAAATTGTCTCCCCTAAAATAGAAATTTTTTTTATAGATCTTTAAAATTTTTAAAATTTTAAATTAATAAAGGTAAAATTACACTTTGACATCTCTTAAAAATAATAAAAATTTGATTTAATATTTTAAAAATTATAAAAATAAAAACTATTAAAGCAATAAAATTACATTTTTAATATATTAAAAATTACAATTTAATTTCGGCCACCGACAAAATTTTCTGCCTTTGAGCGAGAATGTCAAATTCTAACATATTATGACCCATCTGTGGCTGCTGCTATATTCCCTTTCGCCGGACAGAATCAATCATTTTGTCCCCTAAATGAACAAGCTGCGAGTCATGGTTATCTTCCTCCGCTTTCGAGTCATGGTTATCTTCCTCCGCTTTCTTTACAAGAACCGCAGGCAGATGCTAATAATCGGTTGAATCAGGCTATCCAACGGAAGGTTTTACTTGCCTATATCCAGTACAAGAATTCAGCGGCATTTTCGGGGAATGATGCTCCGGCTTACTTTGCGAACTATTTGCATTCGACTGTCTGCTGTCGATATGCCTGTAGATGCACCAAATTCTTCTCACTTGCATCCCATTATGACGGCTGTCATGATGCTAGGTGTGACATTTGCAACACTGTTCGGTATAATGCTGTCGTCGATACATTTCATCCTGACTTTGAACATGTGAAAGGAGGTCTTCTAAGAGTTACTGGTAGTGGAGACTCTGGCCAGCCCAGATATGGTAATTCAGAAGCCATGCAACCTTTGCCGAAGCGTTTGAAGCTAGAAAATCCTACTACTCCCAGCTTTCCTTATCATGGTATGTTTTATACAATGGCACCATTGAATGTTCAACCAAGTTATGCCGAGCTTCCACCCTTGGTGCAGTTGTCAGAATCTCTTGTATCTTATAATTCTGAGATGGGCGTTGAATTGCTACCAAAGCTTTTAGATGGTTCTACAGTTGCCAACAGGATGGGTATGCATATGGAGGTGAACACTGAATTGTTACCAATACCATATCTTATAGAAGATTCTACAAGTGCTAAAGAGATGGGTAAGACTATGGAGATGAACATTGAATTGTTACCAAAGCTTATAGAAGATGTAGAACAAGTCCTAAAGAGATGGGTCGTAATATGGAGGAGTGGAGCATCGAATTGATATCAAAGCGTATAGAAGATGCTCCGAGTGCTAAAGAGATAGATATGAATATGGAGGAGGAGAACGTTGAATTGATGTCAAAGCTTACAGAAGATTCTTCAAATGCTAAAGAGATGGGTAAAGATGTGGCAGAAAGTCTTCCTGGTCCTCCAGAGGTGGCTATCGCTGGTTATAAAGTGGTGGAAACTGATGCTGTTAGCAGTCATAGAGAAGAGGATATTGGCTTCATAACTGTTATTGATAATGTACTGCAAGAGGCCACTTTAACAATTTGATTTGATTTGAAATAATTTAACTTTTTTTTTCCAAGATTTGATTTTTTCGATTTAAAAATTAGTGTTTTTAGCTTTTTAGCTTTTAAATTTTATTTATTATATAGAAAAAGAGTAGCATTATAAACATTCCATGAGTTAGTATTTATACATTGGATTTTCCTATTAGATTGATTAAATTATTTGTTAAGTTTGGATTTTAAGTTTTGAGACCCACGTCTTTAAATGATGGATCTATTTCTTAGACAATTAACCAAGTATAATTTTTTTTTATAACTACAAATGTCTTCATTGAGTGTTTGAATTAAGAGTGATATTCAAGTAGAGTTCTCACAATAATGTTAACTTTAAGGTTCGAACTCAAGTCAAATGCTTGGGGAAGAAATCTGTTGTCACTTCTTCCAACTAGTTGTTATTGGGTGTGATGGATCGGACATTCAACGAGTTTGGTATTGTCTCTTATTAGGCTCTTATATTTTGACTTCACCAGAAATTTTATTGGGTTCACAGTGCAGAGCAACTTTGAGTGTTTAAATAGGCAAAATCATATAAAACTTGCTCAATGGCATTCTTCTCAATAAATAACCTACATGCCATAAGAGATTAGATCAAGCCCAAATACCTTTAAACTTTCTAGTTACCTTCATGACTTCGCTTGTTCAAATACTTTGCTTTCATTTTATGAATCCATCGAATTTTTTGATAAAATTGAAAGACAAATCCTAAATCAAGGACAATTTCGTATAAATACCCGCTTTAACTTCTATTCTGATGAATTGAATATCTTTCATAAGGAATCGTAAAAAGATGTGACCATTTTTTTCAGGAAAACCCCAACAAATATTAAATACTATTTCCTCCTTTATATCGAATCGATCATAACCACTCCTACATTCTAAAAAATCGTGCACCACAAATAAAAACTAATAAAGAGGTCTACAATCCCATAGAAAGACATCACGATTCCTTATGAAAAAATACTACTTACTGTAAAGGCCTAAATTTGCCCGGCCCAACAAATTAAAATCAAATCTAAATCCCACCCAATTCACAAACCCAATTATAAAATCAGACCCAAAACTAAGCCCAAATAATAAAAACCCTAGCCCAATACAACCTAAACTTATTTTTTTTTTAAAAAGACAAAACCCTAGCCACATTGCCTCCCACTTGCACCTACACCATCAAATGGAGAAGAGACATAGAATGATAAGAAATGTATGTAAGATGGCTATAAAAGCAAAACCAAAAGTCCATTGTGAGGGGGAAAGAATTGTATTTTTGAAAGGTTTTTTTTATACAATAAAAAGAGAAGAATGTAAAAGCAAAAGGTTTGCAAGCAAATCTGAAATAAAAAAAGCAAGTATTGAAGAAGAAAAAATTCAAACGCGTTAAGGTTTTTATTTCTTTTTTCCTTTTTATTTTCACTTTTTTTTGTACATATAAACATTTTTTCTTTTTTTTCTTTTCTTTCAAAAATAGTATACATATATTTAGATATAAAAATATAAAAAAAAACAAAAAATAATACATTTTTTAATTCTGGCCACCACGCACGGTGGCCGGCGACGGCGGCAAAGACGGCGGACGGCGCCGGTCTGGCGCCTGGATACTGACCGGACCATGGCCGGAATGGGGAAAGAGGGAGAGAATTGAGAGCTTTGTTTTATTTTTTTTTAATTTTATTATTATTATTTCTCATGTATATATTATTATATTATATATACCCTCTTCATATTTATTTATATTATTACTATCATTATTGTTACTTCTGTTATTTTTTATTTCTGACTACTATTATTATATATGTATATGTATATGTATATATATATGTATTATTATTTGTATTATTATTATTATTATTATCACCCCTATTGTTATTACTTTACTTTTGTATTCTAATATATTATTAATATTACTCATATTTTCATTATTTTTTCTATTACTATTATTATTATATATAGTGTATATTTATATATATATATATATTTATATGTGGTTTTGTTTTTTTTATTACTTTAATTTAATATTTTTATTATATTTGCTTTTTGTATTTCTATTATTATTATTATTATTATTATTATATAATAGTGT
This sequence comes from Gossypium hirsutum, assembly GCF_007990345.1. Lineage (NCBI taxonomy): Eukaryota > Viridiplantae > Streptophyta > Magnoliopsida > Malvales > Malvaceae > Gossypium > Gossypium hirsutum. The sequence continues at coordinate 15,756,884 of NC_053430.1, forward strand.
GTATTTCTATTACATACGTATATATATTTATATATAGTATTATTATTTACTTTACTTTAATGTTATTATTATTATTATCATTATTTTTGGTGTTCGGAAATTCGAGGAAACGCACCCTAACTTACTGGGTTTCGATTTTACTCGTTCACCTTGACTAACCGAATATCCTTTTGAAATACACGAATTTTCATGTAAAAGGCAAGCTCGCTATCGAAAATTCAAAATGTCGTGTCCTAATTTACTGGATGTGACATTTTATATTTTGAGACGAGAAGGTCTTTAACATTTGAGCATTTTCTTTATAAAGAGGGATCGTATTTTAAATTCTTTCAAGTTTTCAAATTTTCGACACTAAGATATTAATTAATCAACTAGGTACCAATTTTGGGCGTATCGAGGGTGCTAATCCTTCCTCGTGCGTAACCGACTCCCGAACTTGTTTTCTGATTTTTGTAGACCAAAAATTATCGTTTTAGTAAATCTTAACTTTTATTAAAATGATTAATTTAAGGTGATCCGATCACACCTCATCAAAAAGGGATTGGTGGCGACTCCTCTATTCGTTTTCATTTTCAAAATCAAGTCGATACCCGTTTTTTTAAAAAAAATGGTTACGAAACTTACTAAGATGGAAATAAAGATATCAAAGTCTTACCAAGATAACTAGAAGTACCAACTAATAAAAATCCTAATGAACCAAAAAAAAAAAGGATATAGGCCCAACAGAAATTGCTTGTTTTTCGAGATCCCGTTATAAATTCTATCTATATAGATTCTGATCGTTAACTCGTATATACTAAATTTAATTGCATTTTATTCGAATTAAAAGAATAACTAAAAACATTTCACTTTTATTTTTTGTTTCTGAAGTAACTCTTATCAACTAGTATGTAAATTTATTAAAATAAATGTTTCCAAAGTCATAACCGGAATATTTATTCTTAGAAATAAATTATATTTTTATCTTTTATATATACTAAGGCTTAGTTTGGATAGGCGGTGTGTTTAGCTCCGGTGAGGTTAAAAACAGCGGTGGCGGTGAGATTAAGTACTGTAGCGGTGAGATTGGATACTGTAGCAGTGAGATTAGAAACAGCGGTGGAGTGTGTGTTTGGATTCAAACGCAGCTGTAGCGGTGAGGTGAAAATAGAAAATGACTTTTAAGGACATTAGATTGAAAATAATATATAATCGAAGTTTTTAAAATTATTTAACAATTACAAAATTAATAAAGAATTAAAAATTATTACAATTATATTTATTTGTATTGCTCTTACAAAAATACCTTTTATGTGTATTGCGCTTACAAAATATTGAATATAAATATGTGTTAACGAATTAAAAATCCACGTCAACTAAGCAAAGTTTAATCAATAGATGTGTTTCTTATTTTCTTTGAAAATATATATACCTTAACCAAATATCCAATATTTTATAAAATAATAAATATTATTTTGAAACTGTTTTATATTTTTATATTAAGATTAAAATTCAAAATACCATAAATTTTTATATTTTAATTTATACCATCTACTCAGTTGAAAATAAGAAAACTTGATTAAGCTTAGAAGCTACTAGAATCAAGCATTAAGAATTCAAGCTTATTTCCAAGCATAAACCCACACAATTTGCAATTTCAAGCATCTCATTTGAAGGTATAAAATCAAAATGTAAATAGAAATGAGAGAGAAATACATCAGTCAAGCATATTCACAAGCTTAATTAAATAACACAAAATATCTTTCAAAAGGTTTGGGTAAAGAGTGTAAAGATCAATAACTGAATTCAAATCATTCAATCAAGCAAAACTTTAATATCAATTCCATTATCAATGAGGGATTGAACCACAGCTCTGATTTTGCCTTCGAATTTGTCCCTCTCCCTGGGAGTATAAAAAGCTGTATACACATCGGCTTCTCACGCTCTCTCAGCTAATATCTGCCCGATTGCCAAGCAAGCTGGAATGTCCGATCTGGATCTCAGTACTGCTTTAATGTCTTTCGAGTTTGTGCCTACGACTGCAACTTGATTACATGTCACCCTATGTGTGACAAAAGTGGAAACAAACCGCTTCGAGATGAAGACATCGAGTGTAAATGGTTCCATGTAGGCTTCGGTCCGTTGTTTAAATGAGACATGCTTGTTCGGATTCTTCGACTTTTTTCCTTTCTGATAAGTGTATGGCTTGCTATTATCATCATCAAGAAAATCCTCTACCCCAAAAAAAACTTCTTGGTGAACAATGAACCTGTACAAGGGAAAAAGTTGTATAAAGTCTGCAACTCTGAACTTCACAAGCTAATGAAGCAACACTTCGGCACCAGTGGGCCTCGAACCCAAATAAAGGGATAATATCAAACTATACACTTCTCAATATTTGAGCATTCAACAATAAACATGAGACTATAAGGAAATCATGCATTTTGACCGACAAAAGAAAAAGAAAATTTTGCATGTTTTGCGGATAAATTGGACTACTCTTTAGACTTCATTATCAAACACACACATATATGCATATTGCACCTTAGTTCAACAAGCCAATGCTTTTATTTTTTGCAAATTGCATCTTAGGCATATAAGCATAGATTGATAATATGAATTGGACAGATGATGGGGTTGAGATTTGATGCAGATTAAGCAAAAAGAAATAGGAAGAAGGAATGAAGCAGGTATTTTTCTGGAAAAGTAGAACCTTTCAACTAGATTTACATAACTTCCTTCCAATTAACATATCAAATAAATGAACAGCTTATATACATCGTCGAACTAGATTTACACGATTTTCTTTGAATCAACACGTCAACAAAACAAAGATGCACGAACAGAGCTTATGTATTCCCTCTCTCATCTTTCAAATTTTCTTCTCCACCATTTTCAAACCCCTAATGCAGGCCATACTTTACTTTAAGTTTGCCGTATGGGTAGATGTTACATTACTAGCATCATAATTTCTTCAACAAGCACGTGGTCAGAGCCCTGGGGTCCGAGCACATGACTTCATGTTCTATTTCACTCTCCACAGGGTTCATTTTCTCATGGTACTACTTTGCTATCGAGGAGCATTTAGCCTTATTTCAGTCAACACCAGTTCAATTCTTTTATTCATCAAACCAATATAAATGGTTTTCTATCACCTTACTCAACTTTGAGATGAATTTCATCATATCTAACTACATCCTTAGTCTTACATCTATCTTAACATTTGTGTCACGGCTAGACTAGTGTTTTGTATATATTGCTTCTTGTTACCCCAACATTCCCTACCGTATAGCAAAGCAGGTCTCTTAGAACTGTCCTATAGCAAAGCAGGGCTCTTTTTGTCACAAGTCTCCACCTTTAATCCTATAGTTAACATCTCCATTAATCTCTCCTATCTTTCTTATTTATACTGCCCCTAGGTACTTAGAACAACTGTTGACAATCAAATTGCTTCTTCAAATAAATGTACACAGCTATAGACTCGATTTTCAATCTATACTCAATTGCAGTTATATATTGCAAAAAAGAAAGACACTAGAAGATGCAACTAATATTGTACAACAATATTTGTTCACAAAAATTTAGATTTGAATCAATCAAAGTGTGATGAAGCTATAGTATACAAACAAATGAATATTTGGTTTCCAAACATGTAAAAAAAATTGTCATACAAAAAAAGCATACTTGTGTGTTAATCCAAATTAAGGGAAAAAACTGGCAAGAATCAAGCCTCTTCTTTCTTTCTCAAGGTTGCTGTAAAATAATAGGTATAATGAAAAAACAGCTAAGAACAGGATTTAAGAGTAATCAAAGAGTTTGATGAGATTCAATAAGCAATGTATTTAGCATAATCTGAACAGCAGCTTCATAGATAGCTCCATCATAATGCATGCCGTCAGATGTACAATGCAGGCCACAATTCCAAGTTAATGACTGAGAATCCAACAAAAACAGCATAATTCATCGGCTAATTCATTAAAACAGCATAATCCACAATTCCACAATTCCAAGTTAATGACTGAAAACCCAATAGATAATCTGTAATCTTCATCGGCTACTACACTTTCTCTCAATTTGATGACAATCAGCATAATTCATTAAAATAAAAATGTTAGAAATCAAAGAACGACCGTCGCCTTAAGCCAAGACCCATCGAAGAATTCATGGTAGATTTGCATGAGAAAGAGAGAAAGAGAGGAAACAAAACAAAATATGCTGAGAAGAGAAGATGAAGAACGGAAGAAGGAGAAGGGGCCTTACCTGGATGAAGGAGGAACCGGAAGAGGTCCTTGACCAAACTGATTTGCAACCAAAGGGGAAGGGGAAGGGGAAGGGGAAAGGAGAGAAGAAGGGTAACCAAACATCAGAAAAGCCTGAACAATGCAATGGGTAAAAGAGGAAAAGAAAAAGCAACTGAAGTTGCTAAATTTTTCCTGGAGCAAAAGGCTCCAGTCTGAAATTAAGCCTCCGGTGAGGTGAAATGCATTTTCAACGCACTGAAGAAAGCTTTCCAAACAGCCTTGCGTTTAACTAACGTTTCAGTTGTAATTTTTTTTAGCGTTAAAAAACCAACACACTGAGATGCAGTTGCATCCAAAGGAAGCCTAAATGTTTCATTTAGTTCATATTACCCATATAGATATCAAATAAATGTTTCACTTTAATCACGATTTTAGTCTTGTTTCCAATTTACTTGTTTGCAAACAATTAGTCCAGACCACATGTGGACTTATGTCAATAGCCCAAAATGGGTGAATGATTAATTTATTGCAACCATTTTATTACAACAATATCAATTAAATTAAAATTTAATCAACCAATAAATATATAATTTAAATAATGACAATTATTGAATATTGAAATTCGATAAATAATGAAATTAAGATTAAGGTAAAGAATAGGATAAAAATGATGAAGTGTTGGGCATGCCTTGGATGCTCCAGAGAGCGGCAAACCCAAGGACAAATGATGGATGATGGTTTAGGTGAAACTTGCATTCGACTGTCTCTCTCTGATCATATAAAATTCCATTATGCTGCTTTTGACATTATAAATTCAACCATATGAAGAAGAAGAAGAAGAAGCCAATATTATCCCCTTCAGTTGATTGGGTCTCATAATTTTAACTTTTAATATTTAATTATTTGATTTTATTTTTTATTTGGTAAAAGAAAAAGAAACAATACAAATTAGATTCTCAAAAGAGTATCCTCAAATAATCTTAAACCTAAACTTTTAATACAAATAATCTTAACCAAGCTATCAGCAATTAGATTATTTTCTCTAGGAACATACTGAATTTTTCATTGCTAACTTTTTAAGTGTATGATGAATTCTTCTAATAATGGTAAAATTAGAGATTCTCGTATCATCTTCCATCATAACTTTAATAGCTTCAATACTATCAATTTGAATAAAAATTTTCTGAATACCCCTATTTACCATAAGATTTAACCGATCCAAAATCTCTCGGAATTCAGTCTCCAAAATTGAATAATTATCCAAATATCTCAAGATACCCATAATCCACTCTCCTTGTGGTCTCTCACGCAGCCTCCAGCAGCTGCAAACTTTTATCAGTAGTTTTGTCTCACACTCCCACTAATCACAACCCCCATAAAGGATTGGAAGCAATCAGAAGAAAAAGAATCCTTCAAATTTTCAATTGAAATTAAATAACATACATATATATCTACTTGTAATTCTAAGAAAAATACATCTCATCAAGCACATATGATATATATAAAAATTAACCTATAATCTATAGTTCAATGATACCCTTTCTTGCCATGCTTAGTGCTACCAACATGGTGCAACCACCCAAACCCTTTGAATGCCTTTGAAATTTTAACAAAATTAGGCCTTCCCATCCCCATTCCTAAATTCATCTTCCCCGTTGAGAACTTCAGAGCTTGCAAACAACACAGTTTACCGTCTGAGTCGTTGTCGTAGTCGTCATCGTCGTCTTCCTCGTAATTGGCGCCTTTCTTTCCTTTCTTCGAGCCAAAGCTTTTCAGCTTTAATTTATTGGTATCAGAACTTTCATATGTTTCCCATAGTAAATCCATCCCTTCACCACCTTCATTTTCCGTCGTCGCAGCAGCCACCACCGCGTTGTGCCTCTCCTCGAAAAGCTTACATGCCAATGTTCTCTTCCACTCCTTTTCTTTCCTCATTGAACCCAAATTCCCAAAGTTCATGTCATTATCTCCATAATTAGCTTTCACTATAGGGGAATTCACCATTGCTTTGGCTTCAAACTCCTCACCATTATCAGCATTCATTGTAGTCTTGGGATTGGATCCTTTATCATTGTTGGCCTCCACGCTTTTAGAAGACAAAATTTCAACCACCCCATCATCTTTCTGACGCAAAAACTCTTCTAAGATCTTCACTGTGGCATTCACTCGAACAGTTTCCGTGAATTCACCACTCGTCAATGTTTCAACCCTCTGAACCGAAGCTTCTTCAAGTTCAACACCTTGTAAACAACCAACAACGGGTTCCACCCCAGAAACTTCGTCTGGGTTTTCTCTAATATCAACAATGGTCGACGTTTCAAACACGATCTTATACGCTTCAAGCTCTTCCAAGCATCCAAAGCCATCATCACTTTCACCATCAACTACTTCAGACCTTAATACTGTCAAAAATGCAATAACCAAAAGGGAAGTGGTGACAAAGAGAGGCGAAAGAAAAGAGAAAATCTTGAATAAATAAGGAGAGAAGAAGATGAAATAAGAGAAATAAAGAGGGTGTGAAAGAATTAAAGAGCAAAATAACATGAAATTAGAAAGCAAAAGGCTTGAAAACTGGGTTTTCTTCTTCACAACAGTTGTTGAAGCCAAAGAAAATTCAGACATTTTTTTTAATGAGCAAAAAGAAAAATCAAAGAACTAATAGCTCTAGTGACTTAGAAAAATGAAATTCCTTTTGTTTGATGAACTTGAAGTGGTTAAGCAAATTGGCAATGAAACACAAAGCAAAGTTTTTAAGTGCATGAAAATTTGAGAAATGAGAGCGGCGTGAATGCAGGGAGGAGATGAGAGTAGATATTTAAGGTTCAAATTTGGTTTTAGTCCCTATACTATGTTCAAATTAGGAATTTAATCCATATAGATTATTTGATCTTTTACTAATCTAGTTAAAATGTTGGAATAAGTTTTTCTTATGATTGAAATCATCAACTATATTAAATATTTGAATTAACTAATGATGTTATAAAAACAGAGAAATCGAATTATATCAAATTAAAGTATAGAAATGGAAGTAAGAACATAATAGAAGTATCAAAATTGTAATTTGACTGAGATTTAAGTATCATTGATAAGAAACGAAAGCTACTTTGGAAACTTTTTTTCTTCAATGCAAGTCTCACGTCTATAACCACCGCCAACTTTTTTTTTTTTTTTACTTTACCTTTTCTAGTTCTAATCAGCTATGATTTCTTGTATATAATTGGAAATGGATATATCTACCAAGAATATGAACAATAATTTTTAAAAAATAGTGAGACTAAAATTATGATAATTTTGAGATTTTTAAATTGAGTCTATTCTGTTAAAATGAGTAGATTCTTTTTCAGATTTATTTTAATTAAGTTAATGGTTAAATTGTTATTCAATTTAGTAATTGTCTTAATTGATTGTATTTAGGAGCCGAGGGAGGAGGCAAACAATGAACTTTACTCTCCAAAAATGGAAAATTCACTAATAATTCCTTTAATTTTTAGGAAATCATAAGTGTACTTTACCTCCCAAAAATCTTTTATTTATTTATCATTCTTGAAAACAATTTTTTCACTTTACCCAATTTTTATTTATACCGTTGCACCTTAAAAAAAATCTATCGAAAATTAATGTCTTTAATTTCTTGAGGGAGATTGGAAATTATTATGGTTAGGTTGATTTATCCCATTCCATTGAAATTACATCTAAATTTGATGTCATCAAAGCTTTTGAAAAGAAATCAAACAAGTACACATGGAATTATGATTTCATGTTAGAAAAAATAATTAGTTTGTTGTTATGATAAATTGATTTTATTTAGCATTTGTTATAACCATAGTTAAAACAAAAATAAGCAGCAAAAAAAATAAAATAGAAAAAATTGACACAACCGGTTTTTGTTGACGCAGTTTAGATATAACAATTTTACGTTTGCAAAGTTTTGTTCAGTAAAACTATCAACGAAGACACTTCAAAAATTGCTCTTGATGTGTAGCACAAAACAACCTATTTATAGGTCTCTTCAAGTGGTTAATTAACAGTGTTTTGATAGGCTTTAAACTCATATTTAAAAGCCAAAATTATCTCATTAATTATCCTGAGTATTTACCATATAAAAGTTTTCATAAATGACTGCTCCAAAAATCCCTTGAATATATCTAATATGTATCTCTAAAAAATAACATTTTAATAATAAGATTTTCATGCTTATCTAATCACTTCAAGTAATTCGATTGTGAGTCTTAGCACCTTAGTCGACCCATACTTCTAACTTTGTCAAATATGCCACATTTAAATGGATCGAACTCAACACAAACAAAACCTATTTAAAGCTCAATTCGATAGCCCATTATAACAAGACATGGAACGAACAACAACGGCTTTCGTAACACATGAACCAACTAATTCCATCAATAATTGCCTTTTACAACTATACGTAAGAGTTGACGAGGTTTTAACCTTAAATATCACAACGTAGTGTTATATCAGTGCAACAAAAAATTAATGATCTGTTAGATTCGACACATCTTTAAGAGCTGGGAAAGGGGTCTTCCATCTCCATCCAATCACTAGAAAGGTTTTTATGCTCATTAGGATAGGTGTCTATCGTTGGGAGTTTAAAAATTGAACAATTGTGGGTTTTCTGCATTTGTCACTTATTTAAATATCTTTCGATTTGTACCATTCCATCTTGCCTGTCACATAGATGGTGGAGTGAGAATAAAAAGTTGGCCCTCCGACGTGGTCTTTCCAAAAATAATCCTACGAGGTGTTGGCAATGGTTAATGAAATTGACCAAACGGATTTCTTAGATGACCAAGAGAGGTTCTTAACTAGGGATATCTAACAAAATTCTAAAATCATTTTTCTTAGGGTTAATATAGTATTTGTTACTTATATTTGGTTTCAAATTTTTTGTCCCAATTTGATATTCAAATTTGGCTTCAACATTCAATTAGAATTTAAATTTTTCTTTATCCCATATAAACACCAAAATTTGATTTTAATATTTAATTTGATACTTGAGTTTTAATTTTTCCCCAATTAAATATCTATATTTTTTTTCCATTAACCACACAAACAATTTTTTTGGGAGCCACGTTATGTATAATTCATATACCAAATTTAACATACTAAATTAACCCTTTTTATTAAAACTATCTTAGCGAATAATAATATTTAAACCTTTTAAGCTCATACAAATATATTAAAAGAAACAATAATTACGTTATGGTTAGAACAAAATGTATAACTTTTACAAGTTCAAGCATTCACATGGTAAGGCAATAATGAACACTCGAGTGCATGCCCCATGCATCAACCTTATTAATGGACCCATATGTCTGTAGTTGTCCCTTGTTTGGCTTTATTTATCCCTTTCTCTGAGGTCCTTTTATTGTAAATATAATTTCTTTTTTACAAGCTTTTTCTTTTCCCCACGTTTGACTGCGAAAATCTTTCATTATTTATTAATCTATAAAAAACAACAATGGGGGGAGGGGGTTGTCTGTCTTACCTTTGGTGAAAAAGGTAAAGTGAAGAAGAAAAAAGGATTGCTTCGGAAAAAAGAAAGAATTTTCTTTTTTCTCATCTTGTTAGAGTAGAAAGTTTACTAAGGGCTGGGGACAGCTTTTTGACAATCATGGTGTCAGTATTAGCGAAATTAGAAATTTGTTTTAAAAAAGATCGAGTTTATGTAATTACATATTTTTAGGATAATTAAAAATATAATTTTGATTTATATTTTTATGATTTTTAAAATGATTAAATTAAAATTCTAATATTTTAAAATAAGTCAAATAATATTTTTTATATATTAATCTAAAATTCTATAAATTTTGACCTAAACCAAAATTTTTCATTTTAAAATAGTAATGAAAAAAAGCCAACCCTTGTCTACCCCTTTTTTTACCCTGAATATTATCTATTATTATATTTAGATGGATCGAGTTAATATTAATGTGATTAAATTAATTCAAATTTTAAAATATTCAAAATTAGATTGTTCATGTTGTTTTAATTTTAAATTAACTTCAAATTTAAATCTTTTAAGATTTAGATAATTTTAAATTTGAGTAATTTTAACTTCAAATAATTCAAATTCAAGTCATGTCATTTTGAGTTATGATATTTTAATTTAAATTATTAAAATTTAAATCTCGAATTTTTCAAACTAAATCGTTACAATTCTATATTATTTTGAGTTTCAATAATTTCAAAGTAAATTTGAATTTAAAATTTTTAATTCAAATCAATTTTAATCCACTTGGACAAATTCAAGCATTTAAATCAATTCAAATTTATAGCATCAACTTTCAAGTTCGGGTCAAAAATTCATCTCCTAGAATGGTAAATGTCTGCCCTACATTCACCACGCATTGTTTATTTAGAAACTAGCTGAACTTAAACATTGAACATACAAATTTCATCCACCAATTTAGAGTTCAAGTGTAAATCTCACACGGGTGCTCATCAACTATTCTGACTCAAAAAATTAAATTCAATTTAGTTTAATAATTCTTTTGAAAAATATTTTTAAAAAGTACCATCAAAAAATACTTTTAAATAAGTATTTTTAAAAAATTAATTTAATATCTAAGTATTTAAAATTACTATTAAAAAATACTTTTGAAAAATAAAATATTCATTTTAAATATGATATTATCAAGTAATAAATATGTATTTAAATAATATTCAAATTAGTTAATATTATTATATTTTAATAAAAATATAAAAATAATTTATTATAACTTGTTAATATTTTAATATATGAAATATAAATTTTAAATATGTTTAAGTAATAAATATTAATTATTTATAAAATTTAATTAAAGTATATTTTAAATATTTAAATATAACTATTAAATATTTATAATTAAATATTAACACATTTGTATTATTTTAAAAAATACTTTTTTTATTTTTAATAAATGATTTTAATACATTGTCGTAATTAAACACCAAGAAAAAAAAATTATCTTATTAGAGAGGTGAAAAAGTAATTAAACACCAAAAATGCTTTTAAAAGACAAAAAGCTATAAAAATTTTAGTTTCTCCTTTTCAAAAGCTAAAAAATTCAACTAAAAACAACTTGTTTAGTACAACTTTTCTTTCAAAAGTATTTTTCAAGCTAAAAATTTTTTTAAGCACTACTAAACAAGCCCTCAATAATTTTAGAATTGAACTCAATCCTTTGATTGACCCGAATTTAAACTCTATAATACTCCATTCAAAATACTCACAAACCTAATTGAGCTTTTTGTTTTAATAAATTTTCATGAAATTATATTTGTACCCTTATTATATACCAAAATAGCTTAAATATAAATGAGCCTAATTGAGCTCGAGTTGTGTCCCAAGCCCAAGCTTGCCAATATTTAGGTCCAGCTTGACTTGATTGCAACCTAATTTAGAGGGTCAAACGAATTAACCAAGATTTGACTCAGTGACTATACTACCAAAAAAGCCAACTTTGGTCATAAAAACTCGTAATGGCTTCCTGCGTTATGATGAAAGTAATCAGGGACCCAAAGACCAACTATCAATAAATTGTCAATATTTCTCCCACAAAGTGAATGGTTTGGCTATTAGCTTTAGGACTTTACTCCAAGAGAAAAAAGTTCATCAATCAGCAGAAAAAAGTTTACTAATTATGCAAGTAATAAAATTATGACAGATCAAAACTAAATTTAAGGATTTTCAGTCTGCAGAATATATACATATTAGATGCGTAGATAATTTGTTTAATAAGTGAATTATTGAAGTAATAATGATACTATTTATTTTGTATCCGTTAAACTAACCTTACGGCTTTGAGAGCGTTGCTTTTTGGCTGGAACACAAGAACCAAGCTGCTCCAAAGCGTGTATAGAGATATCAGCCCCTGCAGACCTCGAACCGAGTTGGTTAACTTATGAAGAGTCTGATGCCATATGCATATAAGCATTTCCCATTTCGCATTAAATCAATAAGCAAGTGTGCAACACAGACATGTATCACCTTTGCCAATCTCATAGCATGAAATTTTCTTGATATTGAAATGAAATTTATAAAAACAGAAAATTACAAGCTTGACAACCAGAGTCAAAAAACAAAAATCATAGTATTTGAAAGATCCACACAAAAAACAGAGTTATCGTAGCAAGTATCATAGCATTTTAAAGCATCTGATACCCTCATCTTCCATTCTAAAGCATATTAAATCCTAAAACCAAAAGCAACGACTACTCCGTCATGACTGGCTTGTTCTCGTTTGCTTTGGGTTTCTGTTCCTTAGGCTTTTGCTCCTCCATTTTCCTGAAAGATCAAGCAACAGTTACATCAACATGTCAAAAGTATGTCATCGTAACATAAACTTCTCTTACAACAAGATTGCAGCAGATAATGGTAAAACTGGAAGGGGTAGATCATAAAAGATGCATAAGAAAACCACCACATAGTCATCACTTATATCATATGGTATAGCAAGCTAAACTAGCTAAACAGAACCACATCTTTCCTCTAAATAGTGAACACAACCACATAAATGAAACTGAATGTTAAAAAGAACTTTCCAGAAAACATGCTTCGGTGAGTGTTACATAGAGATAGATAGACAGAGAGAAATAAAAGCAGTCCGAGCAGTAAGTTTTATTTTATTGTATAGAGAATGGTAATGACAAGATGTTAAGGGACCTATTACAAAATTAGAAGCACTGGTTTCAGCAGTGGCAGGGTCACATGGAAAGCAGAGGGGCTAAAATTTTGAAACATATATACATATATATATCTGGCGTTATGTAGATTTTACATCTTCCAAAATAAATCAATAGCCCCCGAAAGATCCAATTCTTATTTGCAATTTGCCAACTCATTGAATCTTTAAAAAATTGTTAAAAGTTTTCCCTAAGTTCAACATTTAAACTTCTGTCATTCTTTAACAATGAAAAATCTATACAAACAATAATTTCTAAAATGATTTATTCATATGATTGTAGTGTCAGTAAATAGGCTAAAAAAACTTTTGATTTGGGGAAGGTGGGATCAAAACTCTGCTATTTACGGTGAGGAATCATGTCTTAATCACTAAGCCAGACAATTAAGTGTGAATAGGCTAAAAAGCACTTTATTAGTAACTAGATTATGCGGGTGAAAAACAGAATTATGTAACAAATATATTTATAAACAATTGAAATTAAAAAAAATGAGGCTTCAGTTGAAATGATAGAAATAGAGATATTAATGTTGATAAGTTAAATTAAAAAGGGGTTGAAAAGTCAAAAATGGTGGGAGGTGCAATTGGCACCGAAAGAAAAAAAATAGTTGGCAAGTTGTTTAAAGTTGAAAGGGATAATTGCAATTTTGGTCCCTAATTTTTTAGGCCATTTGCAAGTTAGTCCCTGAACTTCAACTATAAATAGGCCTAACCATTTCTCATTTCAACCATCCCAACCAATCTTTCTCTCTTAGTTTTCTCTCTTCTCCCATTTGAGAATTCTTAAGGAATTCTATTTGTTTGTAATATTTTGGAGATAGTAAAGTTATCATCTGGTGTTAGTGCCCGAGGACGTAGGTATAATTTACCGAACCTCGTTAAATCTCTTGTGTTCTTTCTTGTCCTATTTTTCTTTCAATATTTGAGGGTATAATAGTAGTATTTAATTGTGCTATTAAATTACTATAGAAGGGATATTCTGTCTAAGGAAAGACTTGGTATTTAAGAGATCCATGTGATCCACCTCTCTTCCCTGGGAATTGAACTTTGTGTGATTTTTTAGTACAATAATTTACACGCTTCCGACCCTATTGGAACAACAAGTGTATCAGAGCCGAAGGTTAATCGTAGTATGCTCTGTGGTTGCAGTTTAAACTGATCTTCCACATCAGAAAAGATTTCCTTAGGTATATATTGAAAGATTATGGAGAAAACGGTCGGTGTAGGAGCTTCAACATCGTCCATGTGGATAAGACCGACAATTGCAAATGCAAGATTGGCCGTGGAGATCTTTGATGGCACGGGCCATTTTGGTATGTGGCAAAGTGAGGTTCTAGATGCCCTTTTTCAGCAGGGTCTAGACATTGCCATTGATGAAGAGAAACCAGATGATGTACAGGAGAAAGATTGGAAGGCAATCAATCGGTTGGCATGTGGCACAATTCGATCATGCCTTTCTCGAGAGCAGAGGTATGCTTTTTCAAAGGAGACTTCTGCAAATAAGTTGTGGGTGGCACTTGAAGAAAATTTTTTGAAGAAAAACAGTCAAAATAAGCTCCACTTGAAGAAAAGACTGTTTCGCTTCACATACGTCCCAAGTACCACAATGAATGATCACATCACCAAATTTAATCAGTTAGTCACTGATTTGCTGAATATGGATGAGACATTCAAAGATGAAGATTTGGCTTTGATGCTGTTGGGGTCACTTCCTGAGGAGTTTGAGTTCCTAGAAACTACTCTACTTCATGGCAGGAGTGATATATCTCTGAGCGAAGTCTGTGCGGCCTTATACAGTTATGAACAGAGAAAGAAGGACAAACAGAAAAACTCAATCAGAGATACAGAAGCTTTAGTAGTCCGAGGTCGTTCATACACTCGGAAGAAAACTCAAAAGGGGAGATCAAAGTCAAAGTCCAGACTCGGGAAAGATGAATGTGCTTTTTGTCATGAGAAAGGCCACTGGAAGAAAAATTGTCCAAAGCTGAAGAATAAGGGAAAAGCTGCTGTAGATGCTTGTGTTGCTAAGCATGATACTAGTGACTCTGAACTATCACTGGTTGCATCATCATCGTCGCTCCATTCAGATGAGTGGATATTGGATTCGGGTTGTACCTATCATATGTCCCCTAACCGGGAGTGGTTCTCTGATTTAGTAGAACTAAATGGAGGAGTTGTTTATATGGGCAATGACAATGCCTGTAAAACTGTTGGGATAGGTTCAATCCAATTAAAGAATCAAGATGGATCAACCAGAGTTCTGACTGATGTTCGGTACGTGCCCAGTTTGAAGAAAAATCTCATCTCATTGGGAGCCTTGGAATCCAATGGTTCAGTTGTTACTATGAGAGATGGGATTTTGAAAGTGACATCTGGCGCACTTGTGATATTGAAGGGCATCAGGAAAAATAACTTGTATTACTACCAAGGTAGTACAGTTATTGGAGCAGTCGCTGCAGCTTCCGGTAACAAAGACTTGGACTCAATGCAGTTGTGGCATATGAAGTTGGGACATGCCAGCGAAAAATCCTTGCAAATTCTGGCAAAGCAAGGATTGTTGAAAGGTGCAAAGGCTTGCAAATTAAAATTTTGTGAGCATTGTGTTCTGGGAAAGCAAAAGAGAGTGAAATTCGGCACTGCTATCCATAATACAAAAGGTATTTTGGAATATATTCACTCAGATGTGTGGGGGCCTTCCAAAACACCTTCGTTGGGAGGAAAACACTACTTTGTTACTTTTGTTGATGACTTTTCCAGAAGAGTTTGGGTGTATACCATGAAAACTAAAGATGAAGTGCTTGGAGTTTTTCTTAAATGGAAAACTATGATCGAAAACCAGACTGGCAAGAAAATCAAGCGGCTTAGGACGGACAATGGAGGGGAATATAAAAGTGATCCGTTCTTCGATGTGTGCCAAGAGTATGGTATTGTTCGACACTTCACAGTTAGGGATACACCACAACAGAATGGAGTGGCAGAGCGTATGAATCGAACATTGCTGGAGAAAGTTCGATGTATGTTGTCCAATGCTGGGTTGGGCAAGCAATTTTGGGCTGAGGCTGTGACATACGCTGGCCATCTTGTTAATCGTTTGCCATCATCTGCATTAGAAAGAAAAACTCCTATGGAGGTATGGTCTGGAAAACCGGCTACAGATTATGATTCCTTACATGTGTTTGGATCCACTGCATATTACCATGTGAAGGAGTCAAAGTTAGATCCGAGGGCAAAGAAAGCTCTCTTTATGGGAATCACTTCTGGAGTGAAGGGATTTCGTCTTTGGTGCTTAAGCACAAAGAAAATGATCTGTAGCAGAGATGTTACCTTTGATGAATCTGCCACATTGAAAAAGGTAGCAGATAAAGATATTCAGACGAGCAATACTCCACAGCAGGTGGAGTGTACTCCAAAACAGGTGGAGTTTGAGCAGATGGGGATTTGCCCAGTTAATAAGTCTAATTCTCCAGCCACAATGGAGGAATTAGAGGTTGAAGAGGTTCTGACCCAAGAACCACTAAGTACACCAGAACCAGTTGCAGTTGCAAGGCCACGGAGAGAAATTCGTAAACCTGCTCGATTTACTGATATGGTGGCCTACGCCCTTCCCGTTGTTGATGATATTCCTATCACTTATCAAGAAGCAATGCAAAGCTTAGAAAGTGATAAATGGAAAAGCGCCATGGATGAAGAAATGCAGTCTCTCCGGAAAAACAATACTTGGGAGTTGGCGCAATTACCGAAAGGTAAAAGGGCAATCGGATGCAAGTGGGTATTCGCAAAGAAAGATAGATCTCCTAGCAAGAAGGATATTCGCTACAAGGCAAGATTGGTAGCTAAAGGCTACGCTCAGAAGGAGGGAATTGACTACAATGATGTATTTTCCCCTGTTGTGAAGCATTCCTCCATTAGAATTTTGTTGGCCTTGGTAGCACAGTTGAATTTGGAGCTAGCTCAACTTGATGTTAAGACGGCTTTCTTGCATGGTGAGTTAGAAGAGGAGATCTATATGACTCAGCCAGAAGGATACACAGATGCTGGTGGTAGAAATTGGGTTTGTAAGCTTAACAAATCGCTATATGGATTGAAGCAATCCCCGAGGCAGTGGTACAAGCGATTTGATAGCTTTATGAGAAGGCAGAAGTACACAAGAAGCAAATATGACAATTGTGTGTATTTGCAGAAGCTGCATGACGGATCTTTCATTTATCTACTCTTGTATGTTGATGATATGTTAATCGCTTCGAAGAGCCAAAATGAGATAGATAAGCTGAAGGCTCAGTTGAATCAAGAGTTCGAGATGAAAGATCTAGGTGAGGCCAAGAAGATTCTCGGCATGGAGATAAGTAGAGATAGACCGAGAGGCAAGCTCTGTTTAAATCAGAAGCAATATCTGAAAAAGGTATTACAATGTTTTGGTGTAAATGAAAACACAAAACATGTAAGTACCCCACTTGCTTCTCATTTGAAACTTAGTGCTCAATTATCTCCGAAGACTGAAGATGAAAGAGAATATATGGCGAAAGTCCCATATGCTAATGCAGTTGGGAGTTTGATGTATGCGATGGTGTGTACGAGGCCTGACATTTCACAAGCTGTTGGAGTTGTGAGCAGGTATATGCATGATCCTGGAAAAGGACATTGGCAAGCTGTGAAATGGATTCTACGGTATCTTCGAAAAACCGTAGATGTTGGTTTAATTTTTGAACAGGATGAAGCACTTGGTCAATTTGTAGTTGGATATGTTGATTCCGACTTTGCTGGTGATTTAGATAAACGTCGTTCAACTACGGGGTATCTGTTTACTCTTGCAAAAGCCCCAGTGAGTTGGAAGTCTACCTTACAGTCTACAGTAGCTGTGTCTACTACAGAGGCAGAATATATGGCAGTTACAGAAGCTGTTAAGGAGGCTATTTGGCTTAATGGATTATTGAAAGACTTGGGAGTTGTTCAAAGTCACATTAGTCTATATTGTGACAGTCAGAGCGCTATTCATTTAGCGAAAAATCAAGTCTATCATTCAAGAACCAAGCATATCGACGTAAGATATCACTTTGTGCGGGAAGTCTTTAAAAAAGGAAAAATTCTACTTGAGAAGATTCCGACAACAGATAATCCCGCAGATATGATGACCAAGGTGGTAACAACAATCAAGTTTAATCATTGTTTGAACTTGATTAACATCCTGAGAATTTGAGCACCTTTAGGTGTATGGCGCTCGAGAGCGCATTTGGAGGCACTACAAAAGATAGCTTTATCAAATTTGGGGAGTTGAAGGAAGTGTGTGAAGATGTGATTATCCTAATCAAATCTTCAAGGTGGAGATTGTTGATAAGTTAAATTAAAAAGGGGTTGAAAAGTCAAAAATGGTGGGAGGTGCAATTGGCACCGAAAGAAAAAAAATAGTTGGCAAGTTGTTTAAAGTTGAAAGGGATAATTGCAATTTTGGTCCCTAATTTTTTAGGCCATTTGCAAGTTAGTCCCTGAACTTCAACTATAAATAGGCCTAACCATTTTTTCATTTCAACCATCCCAACCAATCTTTCTCTCTTAGTTTTCTCTCTTCTCCCATTTGAGAATTCTTAAGGAATTCTATTTGTTTGTAATATTTTGGAGATAGTAAAGTTATCATCTGGTGTTAGTGCCCGAGGACGTAGGTATAATTTACCGAACCTCGTTAAATCTCTTGTGTTCTTTCTTGTCCTATTTTTCTTTCAATATTTGAGGGTATAATAGTAGTATTTAATTGTGCTATTAAATTACTATAGAAGGGATATTCTGTCTAAGGAAAGACTTGGTATTTAAGAGATCCATGTGATCCACCTCTCTTCCCTGGGAATTGAACTTTGTGTGATTTTTTAGTACAATAATTTACACGCTTCCGACCCTATTGGAACAACAATTAAAAACTATAGTGTTTTAAATTCAAATCCCTTATGTGTGTGTATTTTTCTATTTTTTCTATAAATATATAAAAATACAAAAATACCTTCAAAATAATATAATTTACTTTGTAAAACAATGGCATTTTACTTATTATCGATGATATATATTATGAACACATAAATTCTAGGAACCATAATTTTAGCATATACACAATATATATATATATGCTTTTCATATTCACTATTTTTTCTTATAGAACATAATAATGTTTCTATAAAGAAATCCTGGCTCAGCCACTGAATTCCAGAATCCGTAATTGTTCTTAAGCATTTAAAACTATTAGCAAGCAAAAATCCTCCTAATTTCAGATCAAATAAATCACACAATAAACCAGCTATCTAAACGTTGAGCACATAGAACCATATAATTTTAACAAATTAGAGACAAAAGACATCTTATCTTAAACATCAGATTCATATTGTTCACAATCACAATCGAAAAACTTCTTCAAGCGTTCCGATTTTCTTTTGCAACAATCATGAAAATCAAAAGAAATCCAGCACCATTCGATACTTAATGAAATCCACAATTAATAAAATCGTTCACGTTAATCACATCGAAAGATAACGAGAGAGCGATAAAGAGAGAGGGAGAGAGAACCTCTTGTCGGAGGAGCCACCCTTCTGGCTGAGGAATGAACGGAAGAGAGGAGAATTGACGTCGTAAATCATTTCTGAGGAAACCCTAGCTAAGAAGCCCACTTACCTTCGCTTTTCTTTGTTCACGCAGTAGTCTCTCGCAGCTTCAGTAACTTAGCTACGTTGCTTTCGCTGTTAGAAATAAATAATAGTGTTTCTGGTGGGGATTTTGGTGTTTAATTAAGAACCGCCATTATTTTAGGCCGAACTCTTCACAATGATGGGCCTCGCGCCCTCACCCACCAGTCCACTTTACCGGATCATCTAAAAGCTTTATGGGCTAATTCTGGTTTTAATCCCTCTGTTATATTGAAATTTAAAATCTAATCTTTTACTTTAATTCAATATAATTTTGTTTTTATTTTATTAATTTTATTTGTAGGTTGAATATGATAACACCTCATTTGTTTTTTTGGCTTTAAAGTCACTTGTTCAGTGACAAAAGACTTAATTGTTATTGGGTTAAATGTTTAGACTGCCCTATCCTCCTTTTCTAAAAAAAAAAATTTTAAATCATTATACTGGGGGTGTATCAAATATAAATCTATTAAACTATACAAGCTAGTAATTTCTCATGTATCCAAATTGAAGGTAAAAGTATTATGAAGGTACATATATTAAGAGATGGATTTCATTTTATCCCTCTATTAAAAAATGGATAAATTAGTCTTTGTACGTTAGATCAAAGAGTAAATTGGTCATTCTGTTAAAAATTTCATCCATTTCTTCTATTAAAAGTTGACCTTTGTACATAAGCATGAGGTATATATGACATGCCACATGTCACTTTCTAGTTATTCTAGCAACTACATTAGTTTTTAACAATATAAATGAACGAAATTTTTAACAGAAATAACCAATTTACTCTTTAATTTAATATAAAAGGATTAATTTACTAATTTTTAATAGAGAGAAAAAAATACGATCTGACTCTAAGTACATGGGCCTCCACAATACTCCCAAATTAAACTATTTTTAAATTGACGAAATTATTGGAATCAAAAGCAAAAGGATTAAATTTTAAAATCCAAAGAGCACATGACCTGGGATTAAAATTAGACCATATATAAAATTCAAATGAATATTAAACATCAACGGAAATAAAGCATCTTCTTCCTTGATTGCCAAGGAAAAAAACGTGTTCTCCTCAACAATATATATACATCCAATTCCCCCAATTGCTCTTTGAAACCAGAACCAGTACTCAGTTGCAAATTTTGACTCAGTTTTGATGTTGTCAAGGACTGAAATCTTCTCTTCCTCACGTGAAAAGCTGAAAGTAAAATCCTCAAACATGAGGATTCATAAAAGAAAGCTTCATGACCACCAAGTTCAGAACAACAGTTCGATGAAGAAACAGAAAGGTGTAATAATCGACGAGTTACCAATCTCTAACCCCATTACTGATGTGCTACCCAGCGGTTCATCTAACCCTTTGTTTTGCAGACTTTGCGGTGATCAAAACCCTACTTCGAATATCTTCAACGAGACGCATTGCGGTCATCGGTTCTGCTCCGATTGCATTCGATGTCACATCGTGACGAAATTGAAAGACGAAAATACGATCTCTGTAATATTGCCGGTTCTGGTATTTGAATGCCCTTACGAGGATTGTAAAGCTAAGTTAGTAGATGATGATATGGGAGGGATGGAATGTAAGTGCCCTAATTGTCTGACTATAATTTGTGGTGAATGTAGGGATTTCAAGCATGAAGGTATGGGATGTGAGGAATTTAAGGAATTTGTGAATTGTTGAAGCTTTTGATACGGGGGAATTTGCAGTGAATTTTGCAGGAAAAGACTGATAAAAGTTGAATGATGGTGAGTTTCTTCGTTAAATTGCTAAATGATTATATTATATATTCACTGTAAGAAACTAATAAAATTTAAATTCGAATTAAATTGAATATTTTTATGAGGGTAAAAAAGGTAATTTTTGTTATAAAATAAAGAGAGATAGAGAGAATAAAGAACAAAAAAAAAAGTGAAAGCAATAGATAATGTAATTTATTGATCAAAAAGAGTGATTTACAATACTTCATCAGAGTCTCTATTTATAGGTATAAGAAGTATAAAAGGAGTAGAGATCTAATTCTAATAACTATTAGAATTTAAAGTACATCAAAACTTCATATTGATCATGATGGGCATCCACTTAATAAGATATTCATAACACTCCCCCTTAGATGTCCATTGGTAAATAATGTGCATCATTAAAATCTTATTATGAAAAACCTTGTGGGATAAAAACCTAACGAGGGAAAAATAGTATATAATTTATGATACGCATAATATGTTGCCTCATTAAAAAATTTACCAGGAAAACTCAATGGGACAAAACCTCGATTAAGGGAAAGAGAGTACAATGCGTATTTACTCCCCCTCATGAAAACATCACATATTTTCTCATATTCTACGTAATCAATCTTGAATATTAGTTTTTCAAATGGCTATTTGAATCTATTTACTAAGCATTTATGTTACCATTCTTTTAAAAGTTATGAGTGAGGGAAATTTGGAGAAATATATTTTGATCTCGTCACGAGATTTAACAATAATCATAACAAATGTTAATCATGATTCTTATATAAAAACACAAATAGGTATTTTGGATCATTTTATAATCCTCCTTCAACTACTCAAATTTACCACATATGTTCAAATTATTTCAATTCATATAAATGAATAATTTCCCGAGAATTTCAATATGCTTTTAGCATTATAAATCCTTTAAGGATTTTAATATAAACTTTACTGTATAGTGATTTATAAAGGTTGTAATAACAACCATTAAACGCAAGTTAAATCTTTTATGATTTATCAATTTAATAATATATCTAAAGGTTATTGCATCCACCACAAAAGAATATTGTATCTTTTCATAATCAATACTAGTACTTAGCGAAAAACTTCATATTTTTATTCCGCTTTCACAAAACTATTTCATTTGCACTCTCATTGGCTTTATACCTTTTTATATTTGGACTATTGGTCTAAAAACTCCACGAATTTAATTATATTTGAGTTGCGTTTGTAACAGTCTGTTTTGAGGGTTAATCGGAACAGTGGTTTCGGGACCACAATTCGACATTGAAAAATTTGTTTTTATTATTATTTTAATATTTACAGCATGATATTAGAGTTGTGTGAAATTTTCGTAAAGAAATTTTATCGTTTAAGTGGTTAATTAGGTAAAAAAGACTAAATCGCGTAAAACGTAAAAATTGAGTTCTATTAGTTAAAAGTATTAAATAGCTATAGAAATTTAATGTGGAAGTCCTTATTTGATAATTAACCCATTAAAGAGATAGTGGATGGCAATGGTTTGGCATTATTGAAATTTTGGTTGGCTTTAAGGTTAAATAAGTAAATAGTTAATAAATGTTTAATAATAAAGAAATAAAATAGCACATGCATCATCATATTTTCTTTTTGCTTCAACCGAAAATGGAAGATGAGAAACCATGGGACAAGCCTGACATTCGGCCAACTTAATTAGTTTGCATGTAAGTGATAATTAAGCTCGTTTTTAATAATTTTTACGTTTTTGAAATCGTTGTAATTTAATCTAGCTAGCCCGTAAGTATTTGAATATTGATATTGTTGAATGTATGAGTATTTTTTAGTTAATGATGGAAAATAAATCTTTGGTGTTAGACTAATGAGTTTTGTAAAGTGAATTTTGGTAAAAATGTCAATTTTAGACTAAATTGTGAAATATGATAAATTGTGTGGTAAAAGTGTGAGTAAATGAAAATATGGCCTCTATGAAGTTGTATTAAATTCGGCTAGGCTTGGGTTTGGCCAAAATGGAATGAATTTCATTTTACGAGCTTAGGGACTAAATTGTAAAAATGTGAAACTTTAGGGGTAAAATAGTAATTTTACCAAAATATGAAATTGAGTTAAAATGAATAGAATATGAATTGAAATAGCTAAATTTGATTGATTAGATCAAGTTAAGCCTCGTACGAGTCTATATCGAGGGAAAAATAGAGTTTCAGACTAGTCGATCCATTTCAACCTTTTGACGATCGAGGTAAGTTCGTATGCTAATAAACGTACTTAAATTATGTTATAAATGCTTGTTTATTATCATTGAATTGTCATGAATATCGAATGATCTAATACGAGCAAGAATCGACAAAGTTGTGACATTCGGAAACCCGTACGGACCTTAGGAATAGTATAGGATACAAATGTCATGACATTAGGTTACCGAGATGTGATTACATGTAAGACCCTGTGTGGGACAATGACATTGTATTGCGATTACGTGTAAGACCATGTGTGGGACATCGACATCATTAATCGACTTCGTGTAAGACCCTGTATGGGACAGTGGTATTGATATGTGATAACATGTAAGACCATATTTAGGATATGGCATTGTACGAGCTATATGTGATTACCGAGTATCCTTAATGATTCCAAATGGTTCAACGGGCAAAGTCAAGTCGAGAAAGAAAGTGTAAATGAATTAAGCAATGCAGGTACGTACAGAACCTATGTGAGAATTGAATGAAAGTAAATTGGTGAGTTCATATTGTATTATGTATTTTATAAGAATGAATTGTGTATAGATATGTTTCATGTCAAAATATGTTCATTTGATTATAATAAAGTATGTATTGAACGTTATGTGAGATATGAATTATAGTTGTTTTAACTAAATATACTTATGGCACGTGAAAGAAAGACCACGGCAGGGCCTTGGCAATATTTGAGTAAGACAAAATCGATGAATTTGTATCATAAGTACTTATAAACTAGAAAGGTTTGATAAGTGTACGTGTGATAAATAGAAAGTATCAGTACAGTTGTGTGTGGAAAACTACTTAAGTATCGAGTTATATGAAATTGAGAACTTACGAATGAGGACATGAATAATTTGAAATTAGTTCATGAATCGATGCTTTAAGTGTTAAAGATTTATATAATTCGAAACAGTTATATGAATGTTATGATCATTTTAGGCTCATATATGAACTTACTAAGCTGTGAAGCTTACTTTGTGTTATTTTTCTATGTTTTTTAGTGTTTCAGAAGTTTGCTCGGGTTGGAAGTCAACGGAGATCGCATCACACTATCTGGCTATTGATTTTCGGTATTTTTACACATTAGGGCTTGGTTATATGGCATGTATAGGCTAGTGTTAAGATGGTATGTTTTGAATGGTGATTTTAGCCATGTGATTTGGCTTGTAAATATTGATGTGCATTGGCCATTTAAGTTGGCCAAAAGTATGTGTTTGATGAATGATATAGGTGATATATATAATGCTTTTGTGGTATGAGGTATAAATGATGAATTAATATATTAGAGAAGCAAGATTTAGTTGATGGAAAGGTGAGAAAATGAAATAAGATGTTATGTAAGTTTATGATGATTTTGGTATAATCATTTGACATGTTTGATTATGGAACTTAGTAGTTGAAATGGTTTTGGTTAGATAGCATGATATGTGTATGGATTAACATGCTTTGGCTGCCTTTGAATGCATTGAAATGGTATGAGATAATGTGATTTAGGTATGTTTGTGAAGGGTGAGAAATGTGACTTAAACCAAGCCTATTTTCACTTCACACGGCTGAGCACACGGGCGTGTGGCTTGACCGTGTGTGACACATGGCCTTGGAACACGGCCGTGTGTCCCCTTGGGTAGCCCTTCGAATTAAAGTCAGTATACCCTCTAATTTTGACACGGCCTAGCATATGGCCTGAACATGGGCGTGTGAAGAGAACACAGGTTGGACACACGGGCGTGTGGTCTGGCTGTGTGATCAAATCAGTAAGTATGCCCTGTATGGCCACGATTTAGTCACACAGGTGTGTCTGAGACCGTGTGAGGCACACGGGTGTGTGACCCATGCAGTGAGAAAAATTTTCTAAGTTTTATAAAGTTTTCTTGAGTTATCAGTTTAGTCCCGAACCTCTTTTAAGCATGATTTAAGGTATCATAGAACCTTATAAGGGACAATATGGATGAATGTATAAAAGTTTTAAATTGTATTCAAGTTTATGTTGTAAAATACAATAAATTGATTAAATGTAAGTCCGGTAATGCCTCGAACCCTGTTTCGACTCCGGATACGGGTAAGGGGTGTTACAGCGTCATTCTATTTTGATCAATTTATTCCATATCTATATTTCTCAATAGATTTATTCATGATCCACCTTTGATTTCATTATTTCAATAACAATATTGCATGCAAAATCATTGTCGACCACTTTTATCATTCGATTCCATATTTTCTCGAATTGAAATAACTTATCGAGATCTCTTATTTTCATTATTTTAAAATTCAGTTTCAGGTACTTGAATCTCTTCTGGAGTTTTACTTATTAGTTATGTCTTGGATCTCTTCTGGAGCACCTGCCTCCACTATATGACCATCTAGATGAATCTTCATCTTTGGAGCCGATCAATCTATTATTTATTTTAATTGATTGTCCTACTGGGACTTTGATTCAAATTAAAATTTTAGATGGTATATAACACTTGGTTATTCTCATTAAGCTTGTAAATACATCTAACAATTAACTTATAATGAGTTGTCCTTATTGAACTTCTGGTTCAAATTACTCTCCCCTAACTCATTACAATTTATTATTTCTCTCCCCCGAATTTCGAGAAAACTATCAAATCAAAATTGTAATCACAAATCATGTCATAATCGAATTCTAATGCATTCAAAACATCTAATAATATAAAGAAACTTGTAATTAATATATATTCCCAACTTTCTTTGAGGATTCACTCACCTTTGTACGTTGTGTTAGAGTAATTGGAACATATATGCACATAGAAAAATTCAAAGATGAGAAATATTTAGCTCTTGATTAAAAACCAATTGTAATGGGGAGTATTTATAACTTATTGGTTTGATGCGTACAACACATAAACCAACATAACTCATGTTGAAATAGGAAGTTTAGTTCTCATAAGTAATGATTTAACTATTAGTTGGAGGTATTTGATAAACAATTCAGCTAAATCATTTTCTGTGTAAACATGAGCTATAGGATGTTCAACTTTTATCTCAATTGGCATGCAAATAATCATTGAAAACTTGGGATGTAAACTCACCAACATTAACAAGATGAATTGTTTTAATTGTATAATTTGAAATTAATCATTTAAACAAGCAATCTTGCAAACAACAGGTTGTAAATTGATAATACATATGTGATTACATAAAAACTATCCACATGGTGGATGATTGGGCCCATATTTGTTTCAGAAATGCAAGACATTAAATCTCAACTTTAGCTAGTGAGTTTCTAATAATCAATTTTCATTGAGAACAAGCAACATATAATAATTCTTTTAAATTAAAGAATCTTTTAGTTCTTCAATAGATGTCCATATGATATCTCAATTTTTTTTGCATCATAATATGATCCAGGATGGTCGAACTGGTCAGTAGTAAATGCATTTGTATTAGTAAACTTCTGGTTTACTTTTAACATGTGTTTCAATTGTACTAAATTGTAACAAATTGAAAATTTTATTATCATTCCTTTTAATTTGTATCCACATATAAGTACTATTGTGACATTTACTACTAGAAATATCTAAATTATTGTAAAGTCTATAATGCCACCAAGTCAATAAATATATTTTCCAAATAATTATATGTAGTATTCGCTTCAAGGAATATGCCAAAATCTTCAAATGCCCAAAAATCTATTAATTGTAAACTTTGAGAGTGGATCTTATTTTCCAGGTGTATAATAGGTACATAACCAATGACTTTTCATACATAAGTTTTCTCTCTTGCAAGTTCTCATCAACAATATTTTACCACGTAATTTTAATTGAGAAACTTATTCTGAATATTGTAGAGTTATACTCACATTTTAAAAAAAAAAACTTGTAACTTTAGGTGCATCAAAGCATAATAAGCTTTAGATAGAATTATCATATTCTATTACTCATTAGTAGATCTTTCACAGTCAAATATTTTGCTTTCAATCCTTTAATAGGGATGATGACAAAAGAATATCACAAAGATTATAAATTAGTAACCTAATCCCCTTAATATTCATATGAAATATAATTTTTTTCTCATTCACAATCTTAATATGAGATCCATTATAAATATCTTTTAAAACCAATGGATTAACTATCACAAGATATTAATATATTAGCTCTTCTAGAGCTTTCGACTAATTTTATACTATCAAATATTAAAATAATATTTGTTTGTTTTAGTACAAAATTAGATAAATACTTTCTATCTATAATGATAGAATTTATTACTACATTCTCATATTATTTCTCAAAGAATATTAACAGAAACAAAATAATGCCACATATGTGGCCAATAATCTTTCATATCACATT
Organism: Gossypium hirsutum; assembly: GCF_007990345.1. NCBI lineage: Eukaryota > Viridiplantae > Streptophyta > Magnoliopsida > Malvales > Malvaceae > Gossypium > Gossypium hirsutum. Next base: position 15,784,716 of record NC_053430.1, read on the forward strand.
GATGACATAAATTTTCTTTACCCTTTGAAGAGTTATCTTAAGAACTCTCATTGTTCTCTTATTTATTATTATGTTCCCACTTTTAGTGGTCCATGATTATATATTTAATTTTCTTTATGTTTACATTCACTTCGGGGAATGCAACATATCTAGTAGGACAGACTTATAAACATCTCAATAGATTCTTTATTTCATAATCACCATCGCAAACATACGTGGATTTTAAATCATAATCAACATCCTGAAGATGAAATTATAAAGGTGAAAGTTTAAGATGAAAGAAGAATCGGGTTTGAGGGGCTACTTCAAAAGATTTTAAAAGGAAAAAATAGAGAATCATCGTGCTGATAATGTGTTATAAAATAAAGAGAGATGGAGAGAATAAAGAACAAGGAAAATATGAAAGCAATAGATAATGTAATTTATTGATCAAAAGGGGTGATTTATAATGCTTCATCAGAGTCTCTATTTATAGGAATAAGAAGTATAAAATAAAAAGAGATCTAATTCTAATAACTATTAGAATTTAAAGTACATTAAAACTTTATTTTGATCATGATGGACATCCACTTAATAAGATATTCATAACAATTTTATCATTTTTATAGTTTATATTTTTATAACTTTTAAAGAATTAATCAAATTTTTATTATTTTAAAAATTAAAATATTGTTAATTTTACTATTATTAATTTAAAATTTAATAATTTCTGCATTGATTGGAAAAAAGGACAAGTAACTCAGTTGATTCTTGTTAAAGGAGAGATTTGCTTATCTGAATAATGTTAAAGGTGAATAAAGAACAAATGAAACGAAAGGAAATGTTAGGTGTTAGTTTACCAAAGGCATGTGAGGTTGGAGTGGGGAAAAAATGGCGGGGGTAAAAAAATATATGACGTGTGCATAATCAAATTCCATTAGAGATTTAATTTTTGCGTGATTAAAATCACATTTTTCTAATAGCAATGATTAAATTATAAGTATAATTTTTTGATTTACCAAAATGAAAATATATGAAAAGTTGAATAATTGACTAAATAATTTACTCAAAAATTTAAGTATTTAAAGATTATTTTTTTACTATAACTGTGATTTCAACTCAGAATTAAACACTCACCAATAATGCATAATTGAGAGTTTAAGATGTTTGAAAGTTATATTCTTATATCCTTAGTATTAGACACGAGTATTAAACATTGACTTGAGTGCAAATATATTCAGATGTGAAGGTGAAATAGTTGAAGAGGCCTTACGCTCTATTATGCAAAAATGTAATTATCCTTCCCTTTTTAGAATAACTATCTCTTTTTTTATTTGAATTTGTACTCATTATAAGTTTTGATCATATTTTTTTTTCTTTTACATAATGTTTAGAACTATTCATAGTCCCTCTCCAATCATTAAATAAGAAGATAATGCGCTCCAACGCACTTAAACTCATATCCTCCTATACTAACAATAATACACATACCAATCAAACTAAAACTCAATCGATTTATAATTTATTATTTAAATATTCATATATAATCATTATTTTTTATAAATTTTAATGAAATAAGGTAATACACATTCAAACCTTATGTTCTACCATAAATTATTTATATTAAAATAATTGTATACATATAAAATTAAATTATGGTTCATTCCAAAAATTATATAAACATTTATTAAAAGTTTATATAAAAATTAAATGAAATTTTAGTTCAAATGATTAAATTAAAGGTTTAATTATTATATGAACATTTCAATTTTTTACGCAACTAACTTAAAAGAATTAATTATTTACGAAAATTATTCAAGTCAAAATTATTCAACTAACATATTAGCAGCACCATCCCCTTATCATTAGTTAATAATTGGTTTTTTTAAATAATTTTTTTGGGTGCTGCCACTATATCATATGACACCAGTATGTATTTTTTAAAATTCCTGTTAAAAATATAGATATTCAGGGAAGGAAAAAAATAAAAAAATATATTACTTTTAATGAGTGATAGGCCTATGAGGTGGCACTAGGGAAATTTAAAAAATAAAATTGAGGTATCGTTGATGTGTCAAGCAACATTGATGAGAATTTTTAAAAAAAAAAGTAAATATAAAAAGAAAAAAATGAAAATAAAATAAAAGGGGAAGCACAAGCAAGCCAAGAAGACAAATACCAATTGGTCATGAGATTCCCCTTTATTTTTTTTTCTATTTCAACTATTTATTTTTCAACTCTCCTTTTCATTTCTATTTCACTTTTTTTTTAAATTCCACGGTTCCGCTTGAAATTCTGACAACACCAATTCTTTTTACAGATGGATACTATATGATACATCGACGACATTCAAAAAAATATATTTTAAATTTTCCTAACATTGCTTGACAAACTAACAGGATCCATTAAAAAATACTTTTTCCTTCATTAAAAATTTATATTTTTAACGAGTATTTTAAAAAATACATACTAATACTGTTTGACAAAATGGTAACATTCAAAAAAAAAAAAAGGTACTTTTTAAAAAATCGATAACTAAGCTAATTATGAAGGAACGATGCTACTGATATATTAAGTAGCACCGACAGAAAGTGTAAAAACTGAATCATTTATATATATATATATATGTAAATTTTGATTTGGATATTTTTGTAAAATTCCTTTATATGAATTGCGTAAAAATCGATTTTTGACATTAGAGGATTGTAGATCGAGATTGAAGTTATGAATTGAGACAGCAACAGGGCGGGTGAGTGGGTGGATTTTTGCTGGCCTCAATTTCACCCGATATACTATAAATTCCATCCAATCTTGACTTAAAAATAATAATTTGTCCTGAAAAATAAATAGTGTACATGACCCGACTAATTCGATATGCAAAATTTTCATATTTTTAATTCAATTTGTTTTGACAAATTTCATATTTTTATCTAATATAATGTTGTTGTGCATAAAATATAATTTTTATTATTTTTCTATTAAATTTCATTTATTTACCACTTTCAAACCGTGGGTTAATTAAGAAAGAAGAAGAAATTATAGAAAGAAATTAAGAAAATTGGTGAGCAGAAGTAGAAGTGTTCATAGGCCAGGTCGTGCTCAATCAAAATTTTAAGTTTATTTTTTAGGTTTGGGTTTGAATAATTGGCCTAAAATTTTACTTAAATCTGGCTCAAATAAAAATGCTAAAACTCAAGCCCGATTCATCTCGTTTATATTATTACCTTTTAAATATTATTTTTTATATAATTTTTAAAATATATATATAATACATCAAAAATACTAAAAATATTAAAATAAATATTTTTCAACAAATTAAAAATAAAATAAAAAATGCATACTTAAATAACACAAGATAGATGCAACTTAACAAGCAAATGCCTCTAAAATAATAACAAAATTAAAAATGAAACAAGAATTATACAATATCTAAACAATAACAACAAAATAATAATAACATAATAGTGAGATAGTAGCAAAATAGTGAAAAAAATTAACAAATCAATTAAAAAAATAACAATTTTTTTTTGCATATTCAGGTTGGGTCGGGTTTGAGCCAAAAAAGCCTTACCTGAGCCCTGCCCCTTTTCTAAACATGCCTTATTTTTTACCGAAGCCCGTTTTTCGGGCCTATATTTTTACCTAAACCCTACTACTTTTCGAGCAGGCCTTCGAGTCTAGCCGTGGGAGTAATAACAAAAATGGGATCTAATATTAATATAGATATGTGGGGTAATTTTGTAATTATATTGGATGGTCAGGTTTTCTCTAAAATTTACCCTAACATGATCACTATTAAAAATATTTCCACTCGATTCATCCTAAACTCAATTTCAAATTAAGAAAATCCAATCCTATCAAGTCGGGTCGGAACTTGCCAAAGATGAGTTTTTTTACCATCCTTAGTTATGATTAAAAAAAAGTCAGCTATTAATTTTTATACTATGCATAATTTGTGAATTTCGTCTCTTTACTTGAATTGATAATTTTTATTTAGTGTACTTTTTAGATTTTGAAATTTAATCAAGATTAAAAGGTAATTGATAGATTTATTAAATTATGGTATTTTCAAAATATTATACAAAAAGAATATTATTGTATGTTTAATATCATATCAACTTGTTGTTTCTACATGTTACTAACAAAAAAAGCCAATTAATGGATCTATTACGATAATAATTTGTATCAAGATTAAAAATTCAAAATCTAAAAACATATTTCTCAAAAAAAAATCTAAAAACATATAATTGTTGAGAGCTAGAATTTTTAGAATTAGATTAAATTGACACAATATATAAAAGTTGAGGGTTAAAATTACTATTATATAAAATTTAAAAGATTCCATGTCATCTTCGGTTAGAGACCAAAAAAAGACAAAATCGAATAATCAATTAAGTCATTATTTTGTAACTTTTCATAATTGAGTGACTAAAAAAAATTTTACGGATAGTTGGATGACTACCGGTATAGTTTACCCATACATAAATTATACATAGTATGGGGACTAGCAATAAAATTTAACTAGAAAAAAAATACTCAACCTTTGGTCATTGGTCATTGCTTTGCTTTGACTTTTCCATATACCGGCAGCTATCCTCCGCCACCCTTTGATAAAAGAAAAAGGGCTCAAATAATTTTAACAAAAGGTGGTAAAAAGATAAATAGATGCATGAGCCACCACCGCCGCCGCCGCCGCCACCATCACCACCACCACCAACTTGTTAAAACACTCTCCTTCATTCTTTTCTTCCTTCATCATCTTTCCCTTTAGAAACAAAACACTGAATATTTTATTTAACCCCCTTTCTTTTTCTTTCTATTTTTACCTGAATTTTTTTTTTCGCTTTAACCTTAAAAAAGAACCTGTCTTTCTATCCCTTTGCTCTCATCGGTTTCTCGGTGTCTTTGTGTCAGCTACTACCTTTTTTTCTTTCTCTTTCTCAGGTACCAAACAGCTGAAAAAAAATGGCTATTTATGATTTTATCTTCTTCTTTGTAATGGGCGATGGTTTTTGAAGTTCCTGGGCATGGAATCATCTTCATTTTTCTGCTTTGATGGGTTTAGGCCTTTTGGCTTTCTGGGTTTTCCTTTTCTTTTTATTTATTTGTTTTTTGTGTGTGTGTGTGTGTGTTTTTACTGTCTCTGCTTTCATGGAAGGTGGTAGGTTGGTGGGGTTGACTTATTTTCCACAGAGAGAAAATTGGGATTTTTTTTTCTTAGGCGGACTTATTAGACTTTCAAATGATGGATGTTTTGGCTTTTGATTAATTTATCTTATCTTTTATTTTATACATTAAAAGAAATTACTGCATAGTCACCTTGCTCCCTTATCCGGAGCCTGGTGAACTTTGAGAACTGACTCACTGAGTACACTGAGAAACATTTGCATTGGTTTGTTCATATCGTTCTTTGATTTCATTTATGAGTAGTTTCTCTTTTACCAGAAAATCAACTTTGTTGTTTGTTTATGTAAAGCATTAATGAAATCAAATGTAGCTGATGATGAGAAAATAGTTGATTAATATCTGGGAATTGCACTGGCAATTCCAGTTTTCCTTGAAGTTCTTTGTCTAAATTACTTGCATTGATTCATATTTCTTATGGTCTTCCTTGTTTATTTTGACCCTTTTTCTCCTTTAGCTGTATATAACTATGATTGTTGATATTTGTTTCTTTGTGTTGTTTTCCTATTGTGTTATTCTTTAATCCACTTCTAAGTTCTAACTAGCTCATTTTTGGTAATCTTAGGAGCACATGTATAAGGATTAATGCAAAGGACGACCGATTAAACCGTTGTTCATTGATTAAAACCGGTTGCGAACATGGTGAGCTTACGGAGACGGAAGCTTCTTGGACTCTGCTCTGGTAAACTTTTAATTGAGATGTGCTTTATATTTCATAATCAATATGCTTCTATTGATAGCAATGAATATGAACTTTCACTATGTATTGTGTATTTAGGGTCGGTTTGTTTGAGAGAATTACAAATACTTTTAATCAAACAAGTTTAGTGACCTTTTGTAGGGAAGAGTTCGTTTCTCAGTCCACTTTCTAGATTCTTTTGTAACGGAAATCCACCGGAAAGTTTGAGTCAAAATGCAAAATCAATCAGTGTGCATCCCATGCCCTCAGATTCCGTCAACCATATTCATGGGGTAAGAATGCATCACAGTTTCACCGTTTACTTTGACCTCTTGATTGCATTTATGCGAGTTTGTTGTTTACTATTTCTTTTACCATTTCATATGAACTTATCACTTGCAGAGATTCTTTTATCGTTCTTCCCTTGGTTAGGGATGCTTTTGCCTCACTTATGTCATCTTATTGTACACTTTGACATATTTATGAACATATTTTAGTGTTCATGGTTGGTACATGTACTTTTTTGGACCCCCTTTATCTGATTTCGATGAGAACCATCGAATACAAAGGTTTATGTCTTCATCTCTAATGCCAATGGTAATGATTGTATCCTTATTCTATGTATGCTATGTCTGTGATCATGAGATTCCTCAGCTCCTCTGCCGATTTGGAGGAACGATGAGGAATGCTTGGTCATTCCATCGCATCCTGGGGAACCCTCGGTTGTTGATTAAAATTGTATTTTAAGTGCCTCCGTATATAGCATACTGGAAATGTACTTTGTATCAGTATCATGATAGGTAAAATATTGAATGGCACCTACTATTCAATTTCCATTTCTATTACTAAACAGTTCTGTATTATAACTATTCGGTGCTGATTACCAGAAAAGCATTGTTAAGGTTGACTCTGGATCACCAAATGTTTCTGGTTCATCAAAAGAGCCTCATTATCAACCTTTTTCAGGTTTGTCTCTTAAGAAACTTCCGGTTTTGCGTAATTTTTAAATCAATCAGGCTGGAAAACTTTTACATTGTTTACGGCCTTTTTTCTTTCTATGTTATCCTTAGTAAGATAGAAAATGAACCAAAATATAGCGCCTTTCTTTCAGGTACCCTGCCTTTTGATGCATGTACAAAATAAATAAATTTGGTCATTTTCATGAAATAGAGATATTGTATACTAGAAGGAACTTAGGCATGAAGGACCTTAGGCCATTTATGTTGGTTTTATGCTGTGGTCGTTTACTTCCTCTTTGGTAGTGCATCCGTTATTGCAATAGTTTGTAGTTTTTGTTCCCCCAGGTTATGCTAAAACTCTCTGAAAGCTTTTTCCTTCGTGCCCTTTACTCTCTTGTATAGCAGTACAAAGTTATTGCACAATTCATTCATAAAAAATTCATAGTTTTGGACCCATTAGTTCAAGCACGGCAGTAAGGTAAATTACTGACCGAGAATAATTTTGCGAAATGATGTTATGGAAATGGTTTTATCTTCAGATACTTAAAGGCACAAAACCCGGACTGTTTTAACTATTAGAATCCTGTTGGCGTGGTTGACGTAAATACATAAGCAATTCGAGGAAGATAATAGTAGTTCACCCATATTTGTAGGTTAGAATGAAGAGGAAAACAATGTGTCACTGTCCCGGTTCACACCATGTTGCTTCTAGATAAAGCATTTCAGTACTCATCAGCATCAAGACTTGATGCTTCAAGCCATTTTAGCTTCTACATTTTGACTGATGCCAATGTATGATTTTATTGTTTTTAGGACAAACGATTAAGCGGAGGAAAAGGCATAGGAGGAAGCATGTTCAAAACCAAGAACCGTGTCTCATGAGGGGTGTATACTTCAAAAATATGAAATGGCAGGCTGCAATAAAAGTTGACAAGAAGCAGATTCACTTAGGGACTGTTGGTTCGCAAGAAGAAGCTGCTCGTTTATATGATAGGTGATAATAAGCTAGGCTTTTTATGTTGTTCGTAATGATTGTTAATGAATTTCTTCGAAAATGTTCATGTAAGTCTATGATAAATACATACGGGATGGTACCTATGAAAAATCTATAAAGGTATATATGTTTCCTAGCCTCTTGTAAAGGATTCGGGACTCATTGGTTGATATTTTTATCTGTAGGGCTGCATTCATGTGCGGAAGGGAACCAAACTTTGAGCTTCCTGAGGAGGAAAAGCAAGAGCTTAGTAGATTCAAGTGGGATGAGTTCTTGGCATACACTCGTCGTTCGATTACCAACAAAAGTAAACCCTTTCTTCACGGTTTTAAACCTTATTATCTTGACTTTTTATGATCTAATCAAACACTTAAACGTGTTTATTTTATAATTGAATATGATATTACAGAATACAAGCAAAGACTCGGGGTCGAACCCCAGAAGAGATCCGAACCTGTAATAGAGAACAGCGACCTGGACAGCAAACGAGGAGCCGATAGCTCCTCGGCTTCAGAAGAGGTAGGGCCAGATACTTCAGCTTCATGAAGAAAAAAAAGATGAATGGTTTGTGAGGCTGAATAATCTGAGTTTTTAAGGTAATTTAATTGAATCCTAGTTGAAAGGTCTCCATTTTTTAGTGCATTAAAGGCTTCTATTAGAGCCAATCAATATATATATAGATAGATAGATAGATAGATCTCATTATCTATAGTGCTTTAGCCCTTGTAATAAGTGGTAAAAAATATTATGTTAAGATTGATGAAAGCCATGCAAATGCTAAGATTTGCTTTAATTTTAGTTTTTTAAACCCCCAAAAGCAGAACCTAGACATTGAAACTTTTTTTGATGCCATTTTTTGCGGTCCCTTTTTACTGCAAAAGATGCTTGAATGCTCCAACATGCCTTAAATTTCTAATGGGCTTAAACAGTCTGTTCTTTTATCTAATTATATTTATGATTTCATCTTTACATGAACTCCAGATATATTTACAAAAACTTTTATACACGAACCTCTAAATCAATCCCAAAATCTTATAAATCAAATCCAAAATTCCCAAATCAAATAAACAAAGTTAACCAAAACATAACTATCCAGACTAAGTAAATAAACTTAATATTCAATTAAGCTATAACAAAATAATTTTTATGCCTAAAATTATGTAAAATGTTATCGACATCTGAATTAAGTTTGAATTTTGAAGTCATTATTATTGAATTTTTTTTACTTAAATACTACCAAGGTTCAAATCATAAATTAGATTATAACATCTTTGATTAAAAAAAAAACCAATTCAATTGAATTTTGCAAGTTTCATCCAGGATTTCAATTTTTTAAAATGTTTTTTTTATATATCTTGGAATAATTTCACCAATTGGTACCTCTAGATAAAATCAATATTCAAATATGTCAAATTTTATGCCATATGCAGATCATCGGTCTATTAAACACAAATGAAAACCTAACCATTTGGAATAGTGATAAATGCTTGTCAAATGCTTAATATGATATGAGTAAAATCTTTTTCCATCTTTACCCTTTACTAATATTGTATTGATAAAATTTAATAGGGTAAATTACACCATTAGTCATTAAACTATGAATAAATTTTTATTTTGGTGACTTAACTCAAAAAGTTACAACTTGGTCATTGAACTATTCAAAAGTTTTCATTTAAATCACTAGGCTATTAAAACCGATGTTATATAGCTTTCTTTGTTTGCATTGCCTACACCAATCAAAAGCTCTCTATCCCCATCCCTTCTATAGTTTAGTTTTTTTTCATGAAACAACTTTTGACGTTACAAATCTACGAACCAAAATCCAAACAGCTTTTTTCTTCGATCTCCGACATTGATAGTCAGATCAACTTGGATCTAAAGTATGTTCTTCTACTTGTTGGTATGTGCTATTCCACTGTACTAATCGTCAAATCCTCACTTGGAACTTGTTGGCGAAACTTTAAATAAAAAAAAGTTAACAAACCAATGACTTAAATAAAAACTTTTGAATAATTCAATGACTTAAATGAAAACTTTTGAATAGTTCAATGACCAAATTGTAACTTTTTTAGTCAAGAGACCGAAACGAAAACTTACTCATAGTTTAGTGACTAATGGTATAGTTTGCCCTTCCTTTTAATAGAACAAATACTAAATTGATCTATTTAATAGTGGAGGAACTAATTTGACCTAGTCTCTATAACAGAGGGACTTAACAGCTACTTTCGCCCAAAAAAAACTTAACAAAAACTCTGGGTTTTGGCCTTTGGAACAACATGTCGGGACCCGACCCAACATAACTCTCTTGCCTAATTCCCTGTCCACAGTGTGTCTCTAGTTCGTTGAACCCAGAAAAAGGTTTCCGAACTGAAACTATGGGATCCCCAAACCAACAAGGAGACTCCCCATCACCATCATCATCAACCTCCGTGGACTGGCGGCGTCGGATATTGATCCCGACGATCCTTGCAGGTCTTTTGTCTTTTGCCCTCCCTCTCACACTTTTAGTACTGTTTGTTCATTGAAACACCAGGATTCATGAATGTCAGGCGTGGTTCTCTTTGTTTTTAAACAGGGGTTTCCGGTGGAGGCGTTGGGTTGGTGTCAAAGCATCGGAAAGTGTACGGCCTCGCTAATATTTCAGCTACTTACGCCACTAATTTCGCTATTGTCACCGGCTGCTATTGTGGTATTCTTTCTTTATTTACTATTAGTTTCAGTATTTGTTAAACCCAAATTCTTTCCCCACCCCCCAATTGTAAATTAGTTAAGAAAATGTTGAATTGTATGTAATTTTAAGAGCAATCGAAAAGGGACTTAAATGAATTCCTACTACTAATTTTATGCCATTGGTTGTGATGGTAGATCATTATTTTCTTTAGCTGCCTTCGTTTGTACTCGTATATAAATGCAGGTCATGATAAAGTTTTGCTTTGATCTTTCGAAGTAAAACGACTTGCTTGTACTGAATTTGCTTTGCGCGGAATATATTTCCATGACATAGTCGTTAACTGGAATGATGTTAGTGGAAAATTTTAAGTAACTTGTGGGATTAGCTTTCTTGACTTGGATAACTATTTGGTTGTTTGACACCATGGATTGGTGTGGTCGGAAGGAAATGAACGAGGGTAGAATGTCGTATTAGTTTTATTAGGGAGTTTATTCGTTTTTCGTCTTGTCGGTCATAAGAATCAGGAAAGCATTCTCTTTCTCATAACATAATATGGTACCATACTCGTGGTCATGTGTGAGTTAGCATCATAGTGTTTAATGCAGACTTCTCCATTCAAGATTTAGCCTATAGCAGAGATACAGAAGGAAAACTACTCTCTTGTTTTTCGGTTTTTGATTTGTAGTAGTATTATTGGATAAAAATATGTTACTTTGAGGTTGATATGACTTTGGCTTATACGAAAATTATAGGTTTAGTATTAGTAGATCAACCTAGGTTGATGATGTCGTGTATTCCACATTGGGAAATGCATTAAACTTGCAACAGGCCTCGAATGTTATTAACAGTAAATCAGGATGTTGCTTCCTTGAACCTTTTTCTTCTCCTTAATTCGTGCAGGAGCACGTGAGTTTGTAACAGCTACTCGTAAAACCGGACCTGATGATCTACTGAATTCTGCAATAGCTGGATTTGGTACCGGTGCTATTCTGGGTCGTCTTCAAGGTAAATTTCATCAGTCCCTCTCGCTGTCTCTCCATGTGCTTGTGTGATTCTGTGCCAGTGCTATTTTTAAAAGGGTTTTTTTTTGTGGCATTTTAGGTGGTCAATTTGGTGCTTATCGCTATTCACTCGTCTTTGCTGTTGTTGGGACAGCAGTCGATTTTGCTGCACTTAAGTTAAGACCTAAATTACACGCCTTCAGTGAATCTATGTTTGACAAGAGCAGTTCGTTGAAATTGCCCGAATGGTCTCCTATACAAGTGCTCGATGAAGAAGCACTTGCTGCAAAACGAGCTCGAGAAGAAAAACTGTATGAACAAAGAAAAGCTCTAAACAAAGAAGAATCGTGAAAGCGGGCTATGATTCGTGTATTTTTGTCTGTAGTCTCTTACATATGATTATTGGCAATAATGTTTTTCTGATGGTGCTAGTTCAGCTGCTCGGCAGCTTGCTTTCAGAATATTGTAATAACATTCTTTGTTAACATTAGCCATAATTTCAGATTCCGAACGTCTTTCAATGATTCCTCAAATTCTACAATATTTGATATATCTAAACATTTCTAACAGTTCTCTTGATTCTTGAGCACCTCTAGGTCTTTCTTATTATGGGTTTGTAATGCTTCCTCTGAGGGCTCTAATCTGTCTGGACTTAGATCCAAGAATTGGGCCTCGAGAAAAGCTAAATCCATCACATCCATTTGCTTGAAATTGGGCCTTGATGCTCGCATCAGATTTAATGTATCGTTCTTGTTTGTGTTGAGAAGAATCTACTGAAGAGAATTAGGAGACACATGTTAATTAGTAATTTAAAACGACATCATTGATTCAATACCTTCCTCCACTATTGATGTTGCTATTGACTTTGGTTGGAAAATAAATAAATGGGAAAACATGGATGATTATGGTGCATTTGAAAAACAGGTGCAACTATTTAGTTTGAAAATAAATAAATGAGAATAGATGGGTAATTAAGAAATTTACTTCAATGTCCAGATCGGAGGAGGAAACGAATGAGATAGTGGGGCAAGACGGCGGCGGAAGCATATCGGAGGCTAAATCTAGCATTTTTTTATGTTATTTAATATGGGTTTTTATGGAGATTTAAGGGATTAATTTAAAATTTTTGTAATTTTTAGAAGGACTAAAAGTATAATTTTTCCTTTTTTTTGTCAGTTTAGTCAGCAATTCATTAAAGGTTTAACAGTTGAGTGACCATTTTGGTCAATTTTTCTAATGATGGTGACGAAATTGACAAAAAAATAGAATGACCAAAATAGGAACAACACTATTTTATAGTGACCTCCAGTGTAATTTACCTTTTTTATTTAGAATATTTTTAAATAATTACTATTGTAATAAGTTATATTTATTTATTAAAAATGTTTTAAAATTAATTTAATGCTATTGGCATAAGTGACAAATTTTATATTTATACCAATAGTAAATACCAATTAAAATATAAAAATAACAAAAATATTTTTACGGGTGGAAATCATTACTAAACCTATCACTATATATAGTAATTATGTGACCTTATCACCCATAAGGAATTGCTTGTTGGAATAGTAAATAACAAAACAATTTTTATTAACGGAATCATCGTCGGTATAGTCTAAAAGGCATATACCAACGACTTTTGTTCGTTGCTAAAATGTTATACCGAAACATTCCCTATAGCAATAATTTAAGTTTTGTCGAGGTATACTATTTGTTTCCCTATAGCAATAACAGAATCACTGTTTTCCCATTTTTCTTTCCTAACTTCGCCTAAACCCAACAATGTTTCCCCTAAATGCATTTTATGGATGAAATACCATGGAATCATAGCTAATTCATGCGCATTGAACTTGAATGGCGAATACTCATAAACCTATGCAACCTTACAACATCATTAGCTTTTTAAGGGTTGAGTGCAAAAACTCACCTGATACTTCTTCTCCTTGTCCACTTAGCTTTCCGGACGCTGGAGCTTTATTTCTTCTGGTGGCTAAGCAAGACAACCAATTCATGGTTTAAGCTTAGTAACCCTGGTTTAAAAACTTAGTTTTCCAGAAACATGTATAATACTTAAAATGGGTTATGGAAGTCCTTAACTTTGGTTCCTAAATCTTATGAATTCTAAAGGATTTAGAATCTTACTAGCTCACTAGATCCTTTATTTTTTCAACCCAAAATTCATGATCACCGCTCCATGTAAAGCTTTCTGTAATCAGCCCGTCTTCGGAGCAATGAAGAAGATGAATAAAGACAAGAAAATGAAAGATAATTGAGATGAATCCTCTCCTGGAAGTCACATCTCGGCTATTTATAGCTTCTTTCTCTCGGTCTTCAATTGTTTAAGAGCCACCCATTTAAAATCATTATGTCTCCCACAAAGAAACAAGCTAGCTCTAACCCAACCGAACCAGACTTGGTTCTCAACCCTGTCCAATTCCAATTGTTAACTTTCTCAAATTTTCCAATAGAGACCACTAGTTTACGGTCTCTTTTAATTTAACCCCTAAAGGTTTCAATTTTTTGGGTTTCAAGGGAAATTGGGTGTGACAATATGAAATCAAATTTTAATTCGAAGTTAGGAATTGAAAGAGATGCTTATCCCGAGTTCAGGGACAAAATTGAATAAAATGCAAAAGATGTGTGGCTTTGTATTTGGATGTAAATTGAATGAAATTGATATTGCTTTATTTATTGAATTATCGATTGTAAAGAAAAAAGACATCGGGCTGTCGAAAGGGCAAAGAAAAGCGAGAGTTGTTGATGAGTGACGTACGATATCAGTTTGTGCTTTTATGATTCAAGATCAGTTTATTTCTTTGCATATTCATGTCATACTCCATGATTGATTATTGAGGTGAATGAATAGTGATTGTATGAATTGGTTTGCTATGATTGATATTGATTATCGAGATGGTAGACTGAATTGAATAAAATAAAAGTGTTATGATTTATTGGGAACATGAAGTGTAATATGAAAATTGATTTAACATTTTATCTAGTATGAGCTAATTGTGTGTTGATGATGAATTGGAATGAAATTTTGAAATTGAATGTGAAATTATGTGTGATACATATATGAATTGAAATGAAATGAAATGAAATAATTGGTTGCTTTGTGACAAGTACAGTGTCCAGGGTATGAAAATACAAATTTGACCAAATACAAGGTATGATATGTAAATGTGAAATAGTACAAGTATAAATATGAAAGTTTGAATGATTACAGGGTATGTAAATGAAACATGTGATAATGTATAAGGTATGATATGAAAATATGGATAATAATAGGAATTGGTAATGCCTATATGTAATTCGATGCCCATGTGAATTTAGAAAGGGTTAGGATATGATTGACATGCTAATAAGGTTATTTGCGCACTTGTACGGGATATATGTCCCTACGGAGAACCTAGTATAGGTTTGGCCTGTACTAGTAACCTAACCTAGTGAAATTTTAGCTCGGACGAGCAACCTTGTATACTTTTAGCCTGGACTGACAACCTTGTGTAATTTTAGCTTGGACAAGCAACCTAGTGTGGTGTAGTTTACCCGTGTATCCGAGTCCATTTTACTTGGGTTCCATCGGGCGAAACATTATAATTGGCATGTGAAACTTGAAAATGTAATGAAATAGATTGATAAAATAAGTTGTCAGGACATTGAAGTGAATTGTGTGGAATATGTATACTCATATAGAATAATAATGAAATGTGACATTGAAACGAACTAATATGATATGTTATTATGATTAGTGATTCAAATTGAAATGTCGTTGTTTAGTGACTTGATAAAGATATATAAGTGAAATAATGTAGTGTGATTTAGTGTAACACCCCCTAACCCTAAATCGTCGCCGGAACAGGATTACGGAGCATTACCGGACATATCGAGCAATTTACTAATAATTCACAAATCAATAACATACATAGTATAATTTAATTATTAAGTCTCTATAATGGACCCTCAAGGTCCAAAACACGTATTAAAAATGGAACGGGACTAGTTCAAGTACCCCGAAATTTTTTCGTAAATTTTTTTTTGAACTCAATATAACCCCTTTATAAACATCTAACCTTCCCTGAAATTTTCAAACCTCAACCAATTTGCAACCAATATAACAAACTATACATTTCCACATTCAAACATACCTAATTATGCCTACAATATTAATTTAACAATTTATCTACTTGATCACTCATAAATAACTTTTTAATTGAACTAATAATTTCATTCATTTCCCATTTTAGTTTCATGCCACATTTTACCAAATATGCTATACTAATTCATTTCATGCTTATAACCCATATTAAACATTATTTTACAACCAAAGTTTCAAGACTTAAGCACATAATTTATACAATACCTAAGTACATGCCACTTTTACCAAAAGAGGGATTACATCACCAAATTGTCTCTAAAGTCGGGATTGATCTGGATGCTGAACTGGGACCTTTGACTTCTACTGACCTGCGCATGGAAACAACCGTACGCTGAGTATGCCTATACTCAGTGGTATTACCATAATTCAAACTATAATAACAAATAATAATGTATAAACATATAAATATCAACATATAATAATTTATTAATATATATATTAATTCATACTTTAACTTTCTAATTTTCAACAATAACAATTAATCAAGTTGATATCACATATCATCAAACTGAATTCAATCATCTCATGAACCTTTGGTTCATGTCTTTCATTTTCAATCTCCATTCAATTCACAATTTCAACTTTCTCATTTCTTCAATAAATCAATTGATTAATTTCATTCGTTTTATCATTTCATTTGTTTACACCTATTAACAAGACTCGAACCTTGGCAGATACACAGATTCCAACCAAATGCAGCAAAAATCCAACCAAACACACCAAAATAATCCACCCAAACACACCAAAATAATCCACCCAAACACACCAGAACGGCACTAAGTGCCTCTTCGGATCGTCCAAAGAAATATAGCGACTTCAGTGTCTCTTCGGCCAAGCTGAAAAATCCCCAAATTCTTTCAATCCTATGGCATGCCAATTATATCCGACTCAGCCCGACTAGTTAATAGGGTATTCAATTTTCATATTTCAATTCAATCACTTTCTCATATTTTCCATTCAAATCATT
This sequence comes from Gossypium hirsutum, assembly GCF_007990345.1. Taxonomy (NCBI): domain Eukaryota; kingdom Viridiplantae; phylum Streptophyta; class Magnoliopsida; order Malvales; family Malvaceae; genus Gossypium; species Gossypium hirsutum. Next base: position 15,801,309 of record NC_053430.1, read on the forward strand.
CTCAATTTAATCACAATTCAACTCAATACAATTTTCCACTTTCCAATCAATATACTATCAAATATCTATACATAATCATACTTCATCTCAAATTCATTCATTTCAATATTGATACTTACCTTAAAATTTTCCTTACCATACACATAAATTTAAATATAACATTTAATAAATAATAGTTTAAATTATAGTAATACAAACCGTGATTTTTCTTGAGTTGACTCTTTGGTAATCTTCTCTTTTCCCTTCTGTGTCAATGCTTCTGGTTCTTTGCTAGCTACATAAATTAAAATAATTTATACTATTAATACAACACTAATTTATATTAAATAATTGAATTTCTATTCAACTTCTACCTTAATTTCAATTTGATCCTAGCTAAATTCACTTACTTTTCTATCTCAATTCATACCTTATTTCTACTCAATTTTCTTCCAAATTCAACTTAACTATCTACCCTAATTTCAAATTTCTTTCAATTTAGCCCCTCTAACACAAAACTTATAGCTTTCTTTACAATTTAATCCTTTTATCAATTCTAATTAGAAATTCTATCAATTAAACCCCTAATTCATCAATTTGTTCAACATGAATTATGTTCAAAAACCTAAGAACTTTCAAAATCTTAACATAAATTCAACAAAACTTTGTTTTAAAACTTCTAAAACATCGAAATTAAAAGAAAAGTGATTATTTGACTTACCAAATTAAAGCTTAAAGCCTCAAACCCTAGTTTTTTCTGCTATTTTTCTTTCTTTCTTTTTCCTTCCCTTCTTTCAATTAGTCTCTATTTCTTTTCTTCTTTGTTTCTTTTATTCTTTTATTTATTTCTTTTATGTATTAGTTAATAAAATTAATAAAAAAATAATAATAATACATTATAATAATATAATAATATTTAATTCATAAATATCTTTTACTTATTATTTAAGAAAATATATAAATATTTTACAAGTGTATAAATACAAGCATTACATATGTATTTTATCGTCACCATACATTTGTCACTATTTGATTTAACTTATAATATAATATCATAATTTTAATTGATATAGATTACATTATCTAATAAAATAATAATATTCATTATAATTTATTAAGATATTTATATAATTAAATCATGATGTAATTGGGGCCTCAAATTCTTAAATAGACTTAATTGCTTATTTGGCCTTTTTTATTTTTTATTAATCTATAATTTAATTTTTACCCCTTATTCAATTTAATCATTTTTACTAATTACTCTTAATTAGACTAAATTCACCTAATCAAAGCCTAATTAAACACATCACTGGACTCATAGATATTTCTAGTAATTATTTACGAACCCATTTCGCTAAGACAGAGGCCCGATAATGTACATTTTCGATGCCCATGAATTTTGGGTCATTACGTTTAGTATTGATTGAACATGAAAATTGAATAGCTTAATGTCAAAGGTACATATGTTTGATACATAAATAATTTTTAATGTTTAAAATATATAAGGATCGACACTTGAAAAATGGAATGATTTGGTAAATTTATTTGTAATAATGAATGGCTTGATAGGTTAAGTTTAAATGTTAATATCAAACGAATTAATGTACAGAATGGTTATATGCATAACTCATTTGATATCGAAAGCCTTCTTGAATGTATGTATAAGTGATATGGCTAAACATTGAACTTTAATTGGTTATATGCATTTATTTATTACTTGTGTTATATTGACTTGAATCATAAAAGTACCACTGAGCGTTATCGCTCAACGTACAATTTATTTATTCCATGTATAAGTATAGATGGAACTCGAAGTTCCAGGAGGTGATTTCAGCATCCAATATGTGATCATTAACTTAACAATGTTAGTATAGTCCCTTTTTGTTTAATATATGGCATATACCTAAGTTTTGAGTCAGTTTTGTATAACATATGACTATGTTGAAATTCAAAGTTAGTAATGGCTAATTTGACATGTTCAATTGGTATGGTGTATCTTGTGGCTTAAAATGTTGAAGTTAATATGGACTTGGAATGCAAATGTCAAATAGGTTGGATGAAATGAATTGGTTTAAAGTAGAAATGGTTAATTGTGTAATGTATATGTTTATGTGATATTTAAGTTAGAAATGAGCACATGAAATTGGTAAATTTGTTGAAATGATTATATTGGTTTGGTTGTTTAGGTGTTCCAATTTGGTACAATTTGAAATTAGGTGGTCACACCATGACATTGGTCCCTTAATGTCGTGTGAGGTCAAATCAATGAGTTGCGTCATGATGGGGAACCTCCGAAGTCACGATGTCAACTCGATATTTTATAAATTTTACAATTTGGTCCTAATTTGACATCGAGCAGCAAAAGAGCTTTTGTAAGCTCGTATAAAACTCGAAAATGATGAAAAATCATATTGAGATTTGGCGTATATAAAAGGGTAAATTGAATCATAGTTGCTCCGGAAACGGATGTGGCATGTTGTAGCTCAAATTTGGCAATCGAGAGTTAAATTTATTGGGGTGACAGTTTGAAATAAATAAATAAAAAAAACTCACTTGATATCCATAAAATTAAAAAAATGGCATTCTAATTAACTAGGATTTAATAAAAAAATTTAAAAATGTTAACAATTGGACCTGAATTTTGAAATAAAAAACATAGATAGACTAAATTCTTAAATTTAAAAGTACATAGACTAAATTTTAAATTTTAAAAAAGTATAAATAATTTTAAAAATTAAATATAAATTTTTCAATTAATAAAAAATATTTAAAAGTAATATTGTAACATGAAATAGTTAAAAAAATTTATAATTTACATAGATAAAGGAAATGTTATTTGTATCCCATCTATTCAAAAATTTGATTTTAAAAATACAATTGATCAGTACTTCTAAAAATACATATGCAGTAAAATGTCATTACCTTCATACATAGATTAGTTCAATTAGATCAATAGCTGTATAATGAATGTCATAACTCATTGAATTACACTTGTAATTAGATTAATATACGATTGGTCAATACTCTTCAAGTTACTACACTACAATATTAGTATATTTGGATATAGATCCAATTCATTTGGTTCAGTGTCATAATCATTCAATTACATTAATAATTAAAGAAATGTTGCATAGTTGATAAATACTCTTGAACTGATAAAAAGTTTAAAATTAAACCTCAGGTGGTTCAAAGCTTTGATATATTTCACTATAAGATATTGAATTCCAAAAGTTGCAGTCAAGGACAAAATTGAATGAATTTAAAAATTAAACAAGTTGAAAACCAATTAAGAATGATAATATAAATATATAAGTAGAGAAACACTTAATCATAAACTTTTAAATTGAAATTACTCCAAAATAATAATAAAAAGTGTGAAAGGTTTGACTTTTATTTTTATATTCAATATATATTAAATACTTTTATTTTTACACTTACTTGTTATCTAGTTAAAGATTGCCACACATTTTCCAAAATTTTATTATACTTTTCTCAAAAATCCAATATGGCAGTCTGACATTTAATTCCAATAATTAATTATTTATGGATTAAAAAATCCCATCTTAAACGTTACTCTTTTTTTTCTTCCGATATTGTTTGATTTATGTTAAACAATGCCAATAGTTGTGCAACTTATCAGTAACCAATAAAGTGCCACCAAATATTTATACATTTTCTTATTTACATTACTATATTTTTGCCGACAATTTTCCTAAGTCTTTAACCATTCTATCAAATCAGTGGGCAAGGGCTTTGCCTACTTCTAATCGAAACGCACATGACATGATTAATTTTTTGTGATAAAATTTAGATATTTCCCTTTTCTTTTCTTTTTCCATCAAATTCTAATAACAATTTACGCTTCAATAATTATTTAAAATTTAAGGCACTTTTTATAAAAATAATATTAATTACAAAAATATATAGAAACAAAATTAATTATAAAAATGAGGTATTTATTATAATAATTTTAGGTGTTACTTGACACTTTGGTGACACCAATAATTTTTTTTTAAAAATATGATAGATCAATAAAAAAACTAAAAAAGTTTTTAAAAAAATTTGTGCTACTGCTATACACATTAACGGAAAAAAATTCTGATAGGAAACAAAAAAGAGAAGCTAAAAAAGTAAAAGAAAAACTAGTTTATGATTCCAACACCAAACAATAATCTTTTCCCAATATTTAATGCTTTAGTGGTCTTTCTATACATTTAATGCTTTAATACATTTTTCCTACATTTAATGACTTTTCTCTCTCTCTATATATTTTTTGATGAAAGGAACATGAACAGGGAGGTAACTTTAAAAGATTTTAAGCTAAGCTAAAAGCTTGATCCTGTTGGATGGACATAGCCACCACATCAAGAGGGACTTCAAAAATCTGGAGGGATGTCTGCCAAGAGAGGCTGATCTTCGCTAGCTTGCCAGCAACTAGATTATACTCTCGAGGAACATACATGATTTCCCACTGTCCTTCAAAACCCATGACTCTTTTGACTCTTCTAAGCAAGGTAATGCCGGATTCCACATTTTCTTCCAAGTTTAAGGCTCTGACCACTTCCATATTGTTCGTCTGGATCTTGACTCTCTTATATCCCTTATTTAAAAGTATGAGGATACCATCAAGAATACCCCAAAGTTCTGCAATGTCCATCTCGATCACAAACCACTTCACCCGTTGAGGCCTTTCTAGAAGATCTGGTTACTGCTCCATCCGTAACTAAGGACACCTAATCTTCTGAGCAATGGTGGTGAATCTTTAAATTGCTGGATCCATTCTTGGTTTCCAGCAGAAAAGATTCAAAATGTTGAGCCCAACTAAGAGACGATTTGATGACATCCTGAGCCGTCCAATCAATGTTTTAAAAGATAAAAAGATTCCTGTTCTTCCAAATTCTCCAAGCGATTAATCCAAAGAGGCAAGACCAAGTAATTCCCTTATCCTGCAACTTAAGCTGACAACAAAGATTAGTTGAAAACCAAATATGAAAAGGGTCAGAAAAGAACCTGGCTTGCTTCTCTATAGGAACAATAAGCTTCCACATTTCCTTAGCCTTCAAGCAATCACGGAGAACGTGCATGATATCTTCATTGTCATAATCGCATAGTGGGCATTCACTACTCTGCCTAATGCCTCTTTTGGCCCTTTCAGAATTAGTAAAAAGTCTCTGTTTAGCCACAATCCAAAGGAAAAGACGGGCTCTCTGAGGGCCTTGATACTTCCAGATGGACTTCCAAATGTCATCTTTAGGGTTCCAAGAATTTTCTTTTAAGAACTAATAAGCACTACGAACAGAAAAAGATCCTAATCCAGAATGAGCCCAAATGATTCTATCCTCACCCCCCGCCGGATGCGGAGGAGGAATACTAACGATACGTCTGATTATATCCTCAGACACTTTTCACTATATTTAATCCTTAAAACAATAGGTTTTTTTTCTATTTAATTAAGGATGTTGCTTGACACATTAGTACAGTAATTATTTTTTTCGACTTCTTTCCCTGGCATATTTATTTTTAAAAGAAATTCATTGGTACCGTCATATGTAAAGGGACACCCAAAATTATTGTAGTAAACATCCTATTTTCGTAATTAATTTATTTTTATTCTATTTTTATAATCAATTAATTTTTTAATATCATTTTTATAAAAAAACCCATATTTAAATATTTGAATTTGCTATTAATTGATTTAAGGACACATGCCCAATAATCAAATACCTTTCATCTAAAACAAAATAGAATAAACAATAAAAGTATATTTTATGTTTGTAGTGTACTTTTTTCACATTATAATGCGTTTCTTGATATATATTAAAAAGGTGGTTTCTAACTTTATTTTTTTTCACATTATAATGCGTTTTTTGAAATAAAGTTAGAAATCATTTTTTTCCATTAAAAAGGTGATTTTTAACTTTATTTCGATTTTAAAAAATGGTTTGAGTTTTATTTTTGGCATAATAATATTATAATTTTGTTTTGATAATTAAAAAAATAAAATTACTTGAGATTAAAACCAAATTATTATAGTTATAATATCATATTTCTTGTCATTTGATGAAGAAATTATGTTGATATTAAATTTGATGAATGTTGGAATGTGTTATGAGTAACTACTTTACCGTTACAGTTAGTTGGTTAGCATTGTAACAGTTTCAGTTAGAACAATTAGTTGGTGTATTTGTATTAAATACCGTGGTATTGGTTGTAAGGAATTAATGAAGCCAGAATACATTTTCTACTCCCTTTATTGTTGCTCTTAACATGGTATCAAGAGCCAAAATTTTCTTGGCATAACCATTTTTTTCTTTCTTCTTCCATTTTCTTTTCTTTTTCTTTTTTCTTCACATTCTTTTCTTGTGTCTGGTACGTTTTTCATGGCCATAGAGGCAGTACCAGTGGTTGATACCCCACGTCACTCTTCGAATATAGGGGAAGCAGTCCATTCGTAGGGCCTTGGCAGTGTTGGTTCACAAACCGTTCATTATTTTACCAAACATGATATGATCAAACTTGCTGAGCATAATTATCTGTTGTGGAAGCATCAACTTTTGTTGATCCTTGAAGGGTATGGTCTTAAAGGTTTTGTCTTGGGCACGATTGTTATTCCTCATTTCTTTCTTGCAGAAAATGAGGTTCAACTCGTTGATAATCCAGCCTCTCTTGCTCATAAGAAGCAAGATAAATTTCTAGCTTCTTGGCTCCTGTCGACTATTACTGATGAAGTCTTGGTTCATCTCACAGCTGCTAAGACAAGCTTTGATGTCTGGACTATCATTGAAAGAAGATTTGGTACTACGTCTACTCTCAAGATTTTGAGTATGCGTCATGCTTTGTACTTGATCAAGAAATCTAACCTCACCATCAAATAATATTTATCCAAGGTAAAGACTCTTAGCGATAACTTGACAGCAGTTGGTAGTTTGGTCACTGAGGCAGAACAAGTGAGTGTCATTTTGGCTAGACTTTCGGTTGAATATGAGTCTATCCGTGTACTTCCTTCTGCTACTCTAATATCTCTGGACTTGCTCACTGACATGCTTCTTGACTGTGAAGTAGGACAATTGGCCCTATTGACTGATATTCCTATGCAATCAAATTTGGCCTCTCAACGTCAAGATAATACAGATTTTTTGAAACTTCCTCATTCACAGGAACCTAAGCACGGGTAAAGAGGGCCAGGCCGAGGCTGGTCTCGTGGAAGGTCTCATGGCAATGGTAGGAGCTGGTCCCGCTCTCGGCCCTAGTGTCAATTATGTTGGAAAATCTGTCATATTATTCAATCCTATTATCATAGGTTTGATGAGAAATTTTCTGGTGTTAGTCAAAACCCTTCAGTCAACTATCATCAGTTCCACAATAATGGATTTTCTTCTTCTCCACCTACATTTCATCTCTGGGTCATTGTTGTGGCTCGTTTTCTCCACCACCTGCATCTTCTCATCAGCCATCTCCTCGAGTTACTGCTTCCTTCACCTCTGATCAGATTTGGTATCCTGATTCTGGTGCCACAAATCATATTACACCTGAAGCATCTAATCTAACGACTACCTCTCCCTGCACAGGTACAAGCCATGTCACTATGGGAAATGGTGAATCTATCTCTATAGCTAATATAGGTTCATCTACCTTCTTGGCTGGTTCTAGACTTCTTCGGTTTTAGAATATTTTATATGTTCCTACAGCTTGCAAGAATCTGATGTCTGTGGGTTAGTTTGCTAAAGATAATGGTGTTTATTTTGAATTTCACCCATTTCTGTATTTTGTGAAGGATATTCAGACAGGGATGACTCCACTAGAGGGCCACATACATGAGGGTCTCTACAGGTTTCAGTTTTCAAAGTCTACTCCCACCAAAATCAGTCCTGCTCAGAAGCCTTACTCACCTCAGCTGAACAGTGCTCAAATTTTCTACTCTTCCTTGTGGCACAATAGACTTGGCCATCTTTGTAATAACACACTTGCTTGTGTATTGAATTCTTGTAGTGTTCCTTTCAAACAAAGTAATTTTCCCTATATATGTATAACTTGTCAGCTAGGTAAGGCTCACAAGCTACCTTTTACTTCTTCACATACAATATATTCTTTTCCTTTTGAGCTTGTGGTGACTGATGTCTGCAGATCTGCACATGTGCTTTCAAATGGTTTTTCTTATTACATTTCATTTGTAGATATGTATAGTAGGTATACTTGGATCTATTTTCTCAAAAACAAGTCTGAAGTGATTCAGTGTTTTCTTCACTTCTATCAGCTGGTCAAAACACAATTTGGTCAATCCATCAAAATGCTTCAAACTAACTGGGGGGAGAATATCGTGCTTTGTCAAATGAACTCTCTCGACTTGGTATCCAACACAGGGTTACTTGTCCCTACACCTCAGAGCAGAACGAGGTTGCTGAAAGAAAATACAGGCAGATGTTGACATGGGCTTGTCTCTCTTAGCTCAATCTGCTATGCTTTTAAAGTTTTGGTTTTATGCCTTTGCACATGTAGTTTATTTGACCAACAGACTATTTATCCCTGTCCTGCATCAAGTTAGTCCATATGAAACACTTCACAAACTTCAACCTGACTATGGCCTGCTAAGGGTGTAGCACCCCAAACCCGGCCCAGATGTTATGGCCGGATCCGACATGCTATATCGAAGCGTTCAAAACATTTTATATTGTTGATCCAGAAAAACCTACTTAGTGTTTTAAAAGATAATTTCATTATAGGTTAAAGTGAATGGAAGCTGTGCACCAGGTATGAAACCGGAAAAGAGGAGGTGAGTCTATCAGACTATTTAAGTACCAAGCTCCCTTCGGATCCAATCCTAGACATGCACACCGCCATTGCCACACCTTAACGTCATGTATATTTCTAGGAAACCGATTTGATTAAGTCATTTTTAGGAAAAGTGATTAATTTTGGAAAATACTTTCATTGCGGAAGCTTTGCTTGGTGTCGTGTTATTTTGAAATCAATTTTTTTTTTGAAAATGCGCTCTAAAGCTATCCAATTTCAACAGTTAAAATAAGTAATACCTATCTTAGTAATACATATTAAAACCATCAAAAATAATTAAGCGGCCTTATTACATTTAAAACCAAACCTCAACGTAAATAATAGGATATCCAGTTCACTAGAAGAAAACCAAACTTTTAGAACGGGTGGCCACTCCGAATTCCCTCACAGCTCCAAGCCCACTATGGTTGGGGATTTCCTGCGTGGATGAAAATAAAATGGGTGAGTTTGGGGAAACTCAGTGTGTAAGGAAAACCCATTCAAAGCCCAAGTCAGGTCAAGCCTATTGGGCCTAAGCCCATTCAGGTAACAGTGGTACTGGACCAGAGCCCTTTTCAGATTACAATAAACTGGGCCTTAGCCACTTATTTAGATAACAGTATGGCCCATAGGCCCATTTCAAAATACATACAACGTCAATAACATATGCAAGCCCATTTGGGGAGACTACTCAACCCACCAACCACTACACTCCACCTGTACCAGCCCTACACTCCATGTGGGGAATAGCTCAACCTACCTAGCCCAACACTCCACAGTTGCAGCCTTGCTGCTCAGTTAACAGTAAATTGAGGCAAAGCCTCCAATACGTGGACAAGCCACTTTCAGTACTTCCTCCGTCAATATCCCAATCCCATGCATCAGATAATAACAACATGGCATGCAGTAAATAACAACAGTCAAACATGCATTTAGGTCAATTTAACCCTAAGGGTATTTCGGTAATTTATCTACTAGGGGTAAAACTATAAATTTTCACTTTTAAAGGTATTTCAGTAATTTATCTATTTTAGGGTTTTTCATGCATATTTCTACTTTTCACGTACTAACAGAATCACATACCGAGGGTTCTTACCGAATTGGGCCCGTTGGCCCATCATTTCAATTTTGGCCCATTAAGCCCAAAAATATCGATGGCACAGAAATCATGCACTTTGCAGTCCAAATTTTGCAGCTTACCAAAAACATTAATCGATTTACCTTACGAGCATTCACACACTCGCAAATCTACAAAATATCGGTTTTTGACATTTCGGCTTTTCGACTTTTGCTGATCCAGACTAAGAAAGAGGTTGTTAGTTACACACCTGTTTGCGACGATATGCTGACGAGATCCACACACGAACCGCCTACAATTGGATTACTAACACGTTAATCTAACTATTCAAATACAAATTACGTATTAACCCCTTACAATATTCGGCCAACCACACCTACAGATCATAGTAAGCTTATAAGAAATCAATAAGCAACTCATTAACAAATTTTTGTCAATGTTTACCACATAATCATAATTTCACTGCAAGCTGTCTTCCTGAGCAACAGTCACTAAATTATTTATAACTGGAGCTACGAAACTCCAAATCAAGTGCCGTTAATTTTCCATGGAAATAGACTCATATATCTTATATCCATAAAATTTTAAGAATTTTTGGTTTGGCCAATCAATACCAGATTTTTCTCAAAGTTTCGCATGTTTCACTGTTTGACTAATTTGACCACTCTTCATTACAAATCAAATTTCTCATTGTACAGAATTCAAAATATGTTCTCGTTTATTTCATTTGAAACTAGACTCAACAAGATTTAATTACATAATTTATTCAGCTTCTAATTCATCTCCCACAATTTATGGTGATTTTCCAAATTCACGTTACTGCTGCTGTCCCAAGCAGATTTATTACCAAATCACTCTTTCACACATAACTTGCATGCATGTTTTTTTTAAACATGTATATCACCAATCAATCATCACATATCTGTGATTTTACTTAAATATAATCTCCATTTCATCATTTTAAAGCACAACATATTAGCCGATTTTTCCCCTTAGCATCTAAGCACATGCATGCTCATTTGTTTGGCTCAACTTCACATATCTTCCATTTTTCATCAAAAGAACATGAAACAACAACCATTTCCTTCATTTTAATTCATGACCAAATGCTCACAACACAACCAAAAACTAAAATATGCTTCAAGAGTTAAGGTAGAATCAAGAAGAACTCATGAACATCAAGATAGAAGCAAACTACCATGAACTTACCTTCAATTTTCTTCCCCAAGTGACCGAACATTCAAGAGCATTCTCCTCTCCTTTCTCTTCTCTAACTTTAGGGTATGATGAACAAAGATGGACAAAACTTTGTTCTTTTCACCCCTTTTTTTTAATAAAATTTTATATTTCATCCATTTAATTCTTTAATACAAAAGACATGAAATTCCCATCATGGAACATTTACCTAACCCATTATCATGGAACATTTACCTAATATCATAAAACATTTACCTAACCCATTATCAATTTGTATTAATTTGTACCATAAATTATGGATATCAAGTGCTCATATTGTCTACAACAACGTGATGGCTGGCCACTTCATGTAAAATGGGAGGTTTGTCATGCAAATCCTTCTATTTTGCATTCCTATTTATTTGGCCACTTCAATTTAGCCTATAGCATTTTCAAACTTTTCACATAGGTTCTATTTCATAATTTCACCCCATTTTTCTTATGGAACAAAAATTAACTAAAATTGCCGGGTTCTATCTTAAGCTTGGGCCTTCTAGAGGCCCACTAACATAATTAAACCTATGCCAACATTCACAAAATTCCCGAAAATTGGGGCGTTACAAAGGGTGTTTGTTTGTGTCTGTTTTCCTGATCTGAGACTATTCCAACAATATAAGCTACAATTTTGATCTCAAAGGTGTGTGTTTCTTGGTATTGCTCATAATTGAAAGGGTTATCGGTGTATTGCTGAAGATTGTCGTGTTTTTCTATCTCGACATTTTCGGTTTGATGAGACTCAATTTTTATTTAATGATAATGGGTTCTGTTCCCAGTCACAAATAGTTTTTGCAAGGGTTATTCATCAGAGATACGTACTTCCTGTGGTTGTAGCTAATACCTTTCTTAGTCACACTGCAACAAGGTCAGCTAGGGTCTCTCCTGAGGTACTTTCCTCTATTCAGTCTCTCAATACTCATTTTCGTTCCAGTTTTTCTGCTGACTTCTCAGCAGTAGCTTCTGTCCATACATCTTGTACTCAGTCTGAATGTCTCACAGCAGCTCCTTCAGTTGTGAATATCCACCCTATGCAGATTCGCTCCAAAAATGGCATTTTTAAGCCTAAAATGTTTTTCTGTCCTGACCGAGAATGAGCCATTGTCTATCACGGAAGCTTTTCAGAGTACTGCCTAGACAACAGCTACACAAGCTGAATACAGTGTCTTGCTTGCTAATCATACTTGGGATCTTATGCCTTTACTAGAAGGTCGTCGAGCTGTTGGGTGCAAGTAGATTTTTAAAATCAAGAGATATGCAGATGGCTCAATCGCACGATAAAAGGGCAGACTAGTTGTTAAGGGTTACCTTTAGGAAGCTGGCATCGACTTTCAGGAAAATTTCAACCTTGTGGTTAAGCCAACTACAATCAGAGTGGTACTTGCATTAGCTGTATCTTTGAACTGGCCACTTCGACAGATCGACATTAATAATGCATTCCTGAATGGAGACTTGAGTGAGGAAATTTACATGATGCAACCACCAGGGTTCTAGCAACAAGGGCCAAATGGGGAACACCTAGTTTGTAAACTAATGAAAGCTTTGTATGGTCTTAAGCAAGCACCTCGGGCTTGGTTTCACAAGTTGAAAGAATTTTTGGTAGCCACAAAGTTCGAAGTGTCCAAAGCTAATAATTCTCTCTTCATTCTTCGATCAGGATCCCAGTTGCTTTATGTTTTAGTCTACGTTGATGATATTATCATCACTGGGAACATTTCTAGAGCTATAGATCAGTTTGTTACTCAACTCAATGATAAGTTTTCACTGAAATATCTAGGGAAGTTGAGTTACTTCCTTGGTATTGAAGTCAACTACACTTCAGAAAGTGTATTCCTTACTCAAAAAATACATTCTCGATCTACTTCAAAGATTGGATAGATCAAATGGCTTGCCACACCAATGGTCACCACATGTCAACTGTCAGCTAATGAAGACAGTCCTGTTGAGGATGAGCATCGTTACAAAAGCGTTGTTGGAGCTTTGCAGTACGTAGTCGTCACTAGGCCAGACATTGCTTACTCAGTAAACAAGGTTTTCTAGTTCATGCATAAACCCTTGGACTTGCATTTCAAAGCTGTAAAAAGGATATTGAGGTCTTTACAAGGGAAATTGAACTATGGATTAAGATTCACTCGAACCTCGAAGTTCTTACTTGAGGGCTACTCCGATGCCAGCTGGGGATCAGATGTCGATGATCGTAGATCAACCTCAGGATTTTGTGTGTTTTTTTAGAGGGAATCCAATTTCCTGGAGCTCTAGGAAGTAGCAAGTAGTCTCCAGGTCTACAGTAGAAGCAGAATACAGGAGTGTTGCTCATGTTACTGTAGAAATAGTGTGGATCTAGTCCTTATTGACTGAGTTATGTATTCCAGTTAGAAGTAAAGCATTGATATGGTATGATAGCTCAGCTGCGGTTGCAGTAGCGGAGAATCCTGTTATGCACTCCAAATTCAAGCATGTAGAGTTAGACTTGTTTTTTGTTAGAGAAAAGGTTGCAAGTGGACTGTTTCAAGTAGGACATGTACCTGGTTCAGATCAAATCGCGGACATATTGACAAAACCACTGTCAGTACAGTTGTTCACAAAGTTTCGCAATTTGCTTCGAGTTGTTGCCACTGATAAGGAGAGTTTTGAAAGGGGAAAAAGTTGACAGGTACGGGGCATGTTATGAGTAACTACTTTACAGTTACAGTTAATTGGTTAGCATTGTAACAGTTTCAGTTAGAACAGTTAGTTGGTATATTTGTATTAAGCACCGTGGTATTGGTTGCAAGGAATCAATGAAGTCAGAATACATTTTCTACTCCTTTTATTGTTAATTTCTGTTAAGATTAGAGTATGATTGGCAAATTTAGAAAGGATTGATATTTTGTCTTCAAGCTTTTATTACATAAGGTAAGAAGAAAAAATCGTTTACGATGGTTGGCTACAAGTCGCAGTCAAAGGTTGCATTTATAGAAGGAATAAAACAAATTAACGTTACATAAGATAAACAAAAAAGATTGTAGATAAATAATGATGATATGAATCTAAACTGATTATTGTGTGAAACCATTTTTGGTTTCCATTATATTTGTTTACATGTTATTATCTAATTTTTGAATGACGTTGATGTTATCACAAAAATTATTTTACAATCGCTGGTATACATTAAAAAAATATTTATTAATATGTTTGATTCATTTTAACGTATTCTTAAGAATGTAATATTATTTTATAAAATTACCTCTTAAATAAAAAAATAAGATTAGTGAATATTAATATTTTTCAATTATTTTTACTATTAATAAATATTTGAATTATTCCAAAAATTATGATCTTTTTACATGTTGATCAAATTCGATGAATATGTTTAAAAGACAACTTGCATATTGACTTAAAGATTGTGAAAATGTACAAATGTTACATAATGTTAAATTGTATTTATAAATTAAATTATGTTAATATATTGTGTATATAGCTTAAAATAGTAAACCACTTAAACCATTTCTAATGTTAACAAAAATATGTTTCTAATGTTATATAATTTTTATATATAATAAACCAAAAAATCAATTGTGAATAAATTATATAAAAAAAAATCTTCATCTTCTTTGTATAGTAAACACATAACCAGTTGTGTATAATTTATTTTTCAACGCTTTAAAAAAAAAGTTGAAGTTATAAAAAAATATTGATTTATAATCAAATTCTAAGTTTATCAATAAATAATTTTTTTTTTAAAAAATTTCAAGGTTTTCACATATTATATGATTAGCTTGAGTTTGAATATATTTGTCTATGACCGGGTCAAAAACCCGTCTAAAAAGTGAGAGAATTTTGATAAAAATATAGGTCCAAAAAATAGGCTTGGATAAAAGATAAGGTGCATTTAGAAAATGGGTTGGGTCTCGGGTAAAGCTTTTTGGTTCGGTCCTGGCCTAACCTGAATTTGTAAAAAAGAAAGAAACTGTTGTTTTCCCACTGTTTTGTTATTTTTTTGCTATTTTCTCATTGTTTTGTTGCCATTTCACTATTATATTGCTACTATTTTGTTACCATTTTAGAGGTTTTTACTTGTTAAATTGTACCTATTTTAGTATTATTTAAGTATAATTTTTTTAAATTTTTTAATTTGTTGAGAAATATTATTTTAATATTTTTAGTATTTTTGATGTATTTTATATATTTTTACAATATAAAAAAATTAATATGGGCCAGATTAGACTCGAGTTTTAACATTTTTATTTGGGTCGAGCTTGAGTAAAATTTTAAGTCTATTTTTTGGGACGAGCTTATTAAATAGGCCTAAAATTTTGTCAGGATCTAACCTGACTTGATTCATGAATAAATTTAAATTTAAATCATCATTGTACCAAAAATATATATTTAAAAAGTTTGTGAAAGTTTCATTATTGAAAGCTTAATGTTGGAGCTATGTTTTTTTCTACAAAAAAATTTCAAAAAACAATTAATTGAAGTCGTAAAGATCGGGAAACAAAAGAATAGGTAGTAGACTAGTAGCTATTTTTTTTTTAGATGAATAAGTTAATACGTTAAATTCAAATAAAAGAATGAGTAATTTTTTCAGTTTCCATCTACACGGGAAAATAATTTGTCCACCGCTCACTAAAGAGATCACTTTATATTATTTATAGGAAAGTTATTCCCGATAAAATATTGTTACCAGGAAACTAAACTAATTTTTTCGTACGAAATGTTAGGAATCCTTAGAAAATGAGATTTTTTTCTATCATACCAAATGCCTTTTTGTTTAAAAAATTTAAAAATGAAAAAACCTCAAAACCTTATAACTCCATTCAAAACTCATTTAAGTAAATAACAGTCGCATAAATAAATATCAAACACCAATTACCAAAAAGAATTGAAATTCTAAATTTAATCATAAAAAGTTATGAATGAATGTGAAATATAAATATTTTTGTTGGATACAATATTAAAATAGAGGATGGGGTAATATAATTTAAATTCGTGTTAAATAAATATCTAACAATAATTTTAATTATCGTTTCAATCAAATAAAAAAATTTATAAATCTTTTAAATCATTAATATTCGATGCACTATCAACATGTAATTTTATGCATAATAGAGGCAACCTTAGAGAAGGCAGGCAAAGGCCTCAGCCTTCTAAAATATAAATTAGTTTTTAGTTTTTTTTTCCATAAATTACTAAATTGAATTTAATGTTAAAATTATATTTTAACGTTAAAATATAGTTTTGAACTCCAAAAAATAAAAAAATTTATATTTTAGTCTTATAAAAATTATATATTTTTATTTTAATACAATAATAAAATTATATTTTATCTCTCTAAAAAATCTTATAATTCAAATCCACCTTTTCAAAAAATATTTTCAACTTGTCTCTTATTAGGAATAAAATTTAATGAATTTAATTTTGACATTTATGATGTAACACTATTTGATATATTGGTGGTGTATTATAGTATCAAATATTAACTCAAAATAGTAAGAACCTTAAATATTAATTGTTATAGAAAATACTTTTATTTAATGTTTAATTAAGTTAGTGTTAGTCTTAATTGAGTCACTAACTCCGTTGTTAAATTATGAAAATGATATTTTGTAATTAAAATAAATTATATTATTTAAATATATTCTTATATTTTTCATTTTAAAAAATAATAAAAATATATGTAGAATAGAATTTAAATTTGAACAAATTATATTAATAAAATTTTTATTTTACCACTTAACTATTTTTTTATATTTTTATACATTTTAATTTTGTACACAAAAAGAAACAAAGCCTATGTGGCACTGCTTATATGATACCATATGTAGTTAATAGGTTTCATTAAAAAAAATCTTATAAGTTACCATAAACACATATTTACATATGCAAACGAAAAGAGTTAGTTATATTAAAACATTTTCTTTTAAAATAAAAAATTTTAAAAATTCTACTCAAGATAATAAAAGATAAAAAAACAAATTTTTATGTAAATTATGACATTGACCCAATTGAATTGGGTCTATATATGAATGTATTAACACTGTAGTGTAGTAATTTGAAGAGTATTGACGAGTCGTATATTAATCTAATTACAAATGTAATTCAATGAGTTATGTCCTTCATTATACAACTATTGATCTAAGTAAACTAATCTATGCATGAAGGTGAATAGGTAATGACATTGTAGTGTATATGTATTTTTAAAAGTATTGATCAATTGTACATTCTTCTAGTTTCTAGTGCAATCGAATAATTTGAAGAGTATTGATCTATTGTGCAATCATTGATCTAATTGAATGAATTTATGTATGTTTTTTAATTTTCTTTCAAATTTTTTGAGTAATCCCAACTCAATCCATAAATAGGATGATAATATACTTCAGTGCACTCGAACCTACGTCTTCTTACATTAGTAACAATGTCTATGACAATCGAATTAAGACTCAATTAATTCAGATATGCTAATTTTAAACCTAAATTATTGTGTTTCATATTTGTGATTTTGATAAATTTTTTAATAATTTATAGTTTCCTTCATTTTTATAGGTTTATTGATATTTTCTTTTAATATTTTAATATTCCAGCTTTAAAAATGGTCAGTGGGACCGTGGGTTCAGATTGATAATCCAAGGATTAATCGGGACCATTAATTTGGAAGGGAATATCAACGTGGCGGTCATCGGAAACATCACGACCAAACCCAAGAGAGGGATCCTTCTAAACAGAGCCGGGTTGAAGAAAATAAAGGTAATGAACTTGACAAAACCGGAAAAGGCAAGGGCAAATCCCGTAATAAGAAGAAAATCCAAGGGTAAGAGTAGGAAGTTCACAATATTTAAATGACGGAGAAAGGAAGAGAAAAAAAATAATTAAAAATAAAAAATAAAAGCCAGCAACAGAGAAATCGAACCAGAAATCCAAAAGAACCCTTCTCGTCTCTTTCGCTCGCTCTATCTCTAAATTTCTTGGGTGGATTTCTCTTGGCGTGGCGGTGTTGTTGTTGTTGTTGTTGGTGTTCTCTTTGTGAACAATCTCGTCTTCACAGATTCATTATATTATCGATCTGCACCTAACTTGTAAGTCATTTATCTCTCAATCTGAAACCCTAAAATATCAATTTTGCCCTTCGATCTTTCTTAGATCCATAATTTATCTCATCCAGTTTTAATTATACAAAGTTGATGATATATTGGGAACTTTCTCTTAACGATTACTTTTTTTTTAATTTGTGTTGTTTTATTGATTTAATGTATTGCATGTAGGCAGTTATTGATTCGATATTGGATTGAGGATTTTTTTTTGAGATTTGTTTAGGTGGCTTTGGTTTTTTTTGATCTGCTAATTGGTCGAGGCTTATTTTGGTGATTAGTGTTTTCTTTTTTTTTCTGGAAATTAGGGGTTCAGATTATTGAAGTCTGAAATAGGAATTTCTAGTGTTTGGTTTGCGTTTTATCAAAATAGTGTAAGGTTTTAGTTGTGGTGTTTTTTTTATAAATCGATTGGGATTTTTGGTGGTTTAGGTAAATATTTTGGTAAATTCAATTGAGGTTTCAGTGACTCTGTTTCTAGAGTATAATAGTAATTTTATCTTTATGTAGTTATTTATTTGTTTCGAGGGTTCAGAAAATCATGAGTGACGAGGGAGAAAAGACCTGCCCCCTTTGCGCGGAAGAGATGGATTTGACTGATCAGCAACTCAAGCCCTGCAGATGTGGCTATGAGGTTTGAATTATATTATTTTTTTTCATATAAAAAGTTTCCTACATTTGTTTGCCCATTCTAGATATCAGAGAAAGAAGTAAAAAGAGATAAAATAAAGTGGCAGTACGGGAAAAGGAGTGTTAATTTGTTTTGTAGGCCTTATTTCTATTGATCTTTGAAGCAGATATGTGTTTGGTGTTGGCATCACATAATGGATATGGCTGAGAAGGATGATACAGAGGGGAGGTGTCCAGCATGTCGTAGTGCTTATGATAAAGAAAGGATAGTAGGGACGGCTGCTAAATGTGAGAGGTTGTCAAGCTTCCAATGCTTCTTATTCTCATTAAACATATTGCAATATTTACCTGCCGTTGTCTCATGTATATAGTTGTTTCAATAAGCAGAATGGTTGCTGAAATTAATATGGACAGAAAAATGAAGTCACACAAGGCAAAGACTAAATCATCCGAAGGAAGGAAGCAACTGAGTAGTGTGCGAGTTATTCAAAGGAATCTTGTTTACATAGTTGGGTTGCCACTTAATCTGGCAGATGAAGATGTACTCCATTCTCATTGTGTATATCTGCAAGCTAACCATAATACTGGTATCTTGACCTAATGATTTATCTCTTTTGTGCAGCTTCTCCAACGTAGAGATTATTTTGGACAATATGGGAAAGTTCTAAAAGTATCTATGTCTCGGACTGCAGCCGGTGTCATTCAGCAATTTCCAAACAATACATGTAGTGTGTAAGTGCGGAATCAAATTTATTTGGTCTTAAATCTTCCAGTCATTAAGACTTGTTTTATGTATTGGATCTTTAATAGAAGCATATTATATCATGTATAGGAAAGTTCATCTTACTATTTTGAAGGTTCTTTTGGGTCTTTTTCTGTTCCTCTGTAATGTAGTGTTTTCTTTTCTCAACTACATTTGTTTACCTCATGAACAGATATATTACTTACTCAAAAGAGGAGGAAGCGGTTCGGTGTATCCAGTCTGTACATGGGTTTGTCTTGGATGGTAGACCATTAAAGTATGAGAATGTGTTTTGGTGTTATTTCATTTGTTAGTGGTTGGATGTATACATGGTCTTGGTTAACATATCTAATAGTTGGAATATTCATTTCAGGGCATGCTTTGGTACAACAAAGTATTGTCATGCATGGCTGAGAAATGTGGTATGTTTAGAAGTAATTTTTGTTTAATTTATTTTGTGAATTGAAGAGTTAATTTATTATGTTATTGCTGCTAAAATTAATATAAAAAGTAGTTATGAGAAACAACACACTAATTGAGACTGCAAAATTGTGCAAAATCAGGTAATATAATTATGAAAAACATCGTCCCATGTAGATTGATGTCAAATATCTGCAAACTTTTGAAATTTTATTAACTCTAAGCCCATCTAGCAACCAAAAATTAAATAACAAGCTTAAAAAAAATAGAAAATTATCAATGATAAAAGTTGTAGGTTGTACCAATTTCACTGATCTATCATGATCAGTGGTTCTTTAACAAATACTGCATAAATTATCCATGCATATTCTTAATTCCAACAATTTATGACATTTTACTTGAGGGCAATACTTGTATTCTCTTCAAATTTGCTGAGTCCTAATTCATTTAATTAATGGCTAAAATAGCTAGAAGGAATTAGTTACAGAAAAATATTGAACATATTGGAATTAAAAATTAAAAAGAAAACATAGTGTCATGATAAAGGATCCCAATTCATGGACACTATAGAAAATAAATTTTGACCATAACGATGATAAAATTAATATTGAAGTCAATAACCATCATGGTCAAAACAAAATAATAATATCTAGAATAGAAGGGCTAAATATGAAAAGGTTGTGAAATGCCAGCTTTGAGATTGCCACATGGAAAGAAAAATGATGGAAAATATAGAAGTAAAACATGACATTTATTATTGTAATAGAAAAATAATTGAGAAGTTGTTTTGGGGGTTTCAGCCTTGCAGCAATCCTGATTGTCTATATTTGCATGAGATTGGTTCTCAAGAGGATAGTTTCACAAAAGATGAAATTATATCAGCATACACAAGGTATATTCATTTGGCTGTTTTCTCTACTTCATCTTCTTTCTTTACTTTTAGTGAGATCGCATGCAACTTTGTTTATGGAACCTCCATTTGTTTGCAATGTTGGTCTGTTGTTTCATTTGATAATGCTACCAAAGCATCTGTCTTTCTATTGGTGCTTCCTGGATCGTCACCGTTTCTTTTTGCAAGTACCAGCTATCGAAAAGGTTTTTCCTTCAATAAAATGGGTTTTCTATTGTAGTCTTTCACTTTCCAAATAGGAGTTCCAAATAAAAAATTGGATTTGTTTGCTCTTTTTTTTGAGTTTTTTATTGCAACATTTCATGTCTAAGCATGTGTTCTAGATTCTCCCTTAATTTTGAGTGATGTCAATCTTGCATGATTTATTAACTTAGGTTTTTAAAGAAGTAAGCTTCAACGAATAACTGGTTCAAAATCTTGTATGATTTGTAAGCTTACTTAGTTTTTTAAAGTAGGGTTCAACAAATAACTGGTGCAACAAACAATATGCAACGGCGTCCTGGAAATATGCTACCTCCACCGGCAGATGATTATTGCCCCAACAGTTCTGCATCTGCAGCAAAACTGATTACTAAAAGTTCTCCAAATGTAAGTTCATGTTGTTTACTCCCAAACAAGAATTCCTAGGGTAATATTAGATGCGAAATTTAGGAAAATAGTGAAATTCTACTCTGCTTGCAAGCACACCTTCGCCAAACTTCTTAATAGCTTGTTTGTTTTTAGCTTGAGTCATTGCAAATGAAATTGTCAAATAGTATCACAGATGGGATGAGGCACCTAACTTGGTTGTAAACTTATATATTGCACAGAATACAACAGTGACTGTTCCTAAAAGTTCTCCCCCAAATGGAAGCTCTGGTAGATCTATTGCTCTTCCTGCCGGGGCATCATGGTATGTCCTTTAATTTGTTCTCTGACAAACTTTTATGTTAATTTCTGGTACTAAAAATTCTGCATCATTCTGCCAGGGGAATGCGAGCTTTAAACCAACCACAACCGGTCAGTTTAGCATGTACAAATGGACCTCCTAAGCAGAATTCTGACACTGTCAGCAGCACATTACCATTTTCATCTGCTGTAACAAACACCAATCAAGCTTGTTCGTTACATACTGATGTTATTATAAAGAAGCCATCTGAGGAGATTCATCCTATGCATACAAAGGGTAAACCTGATTTGTTAAAACCTTTGAAACAGAGTGCTGGTTTAGATTGTCGAATTGCCACACTAGAGAAACCTACTTCACCTGAACGAGTTACTGCTTCCAAATCGTTGAGCAACCAGTTATCTTGTACAGCAGCAGCCAATCATGATGACCAGGGCACTAATATACCATCAACTATTACAAGCACCACTTTTGATAATGGTGGGCAGACTCTTATTTCCTCTGGTGAGAAAGCGGCAATAATTTCCAATATTGACGGGGACACACAGAGGTCGTGCTCTGATATGTCGTCAACATTGACCTTGGATGGGAACGTCTTGAATGGACATTCTGATGATGTTAGACCTAGCAGTTCCTCTTCTGAACATGGATGTAGCAGTTCACCCAGTAATCAGGGGTTACAACAATCTCATATTGATTACTATCGAGAACCATTAAATACAGCAGCTGCTGGGAGTTCTGTGACATCTCCCAATGGGGTGTGTGTCTCAAAAGAGCAGTCTGTTTGGAAAACTGATGCACGTATTCAAGCTGAGAAAAATACTAGTTCTGAAGTAGAGGAAGACATATTGTCTTTTGATAATCAAAGACTCAAGGATCCAGAAGTCATTACTCGTTCAAGTTATGTGCCAAATTCACCAATTTCGCTCCATTTATCAAATCATTCTAGGTCCCATTCTTTGCAACATAATGAAGCTATTGGTGCCGTTAATTTGAATGCTGATACTCTCTTGGTAGATGATAAAGCACGTGACAATTCATGTCATCAGGGAGCTAATGTTTCTTCTTTGTCTAATGGATACCTTGACAAGTACGTAAGCAGTAGTATTGGTTCTGATATTACAATAGAAGGTCCCCCTCTGCTTTCAAATGAAGAGAAAGGGAAGCAGTTGGGAAGAATCCTTGCCAAGTCTCAGAGCAACGATGCTAATGATACTGGAGAGAGCAACATAATTTCAAACATATTGTCACTAGATTTTGATACATGGGATGAGTCCTTGACTTCTCCTCAGAACTTGGCAAAATTGTTGGGAGACAGTGACAAGCAGGTCAATCCTCTCAAACTATCTAGTTCGTGGAAAGCACCAAATCACAATCAATCCAGATTCTCATTTGCCAGACAGGAGGATTCTAAATATCGTCTCGCTGATGTTGAGTCCTCTTTTAATATTTATGGGCAAATGCCACAGAACCATCCTTCTGGCCAAGATTTTACAGACAACAGGGATTCCTATCTTAGCAAATTTGGAGTTTCTAATGGTTTATATTCCTGTAACTTTGAGGAATCTGACAATTTTTCTAGTAGTCCTTCAGTTTTTTCCAATAAGCTTTCTGGTAAGTGTCATGGAATTTACTCTGCTCCTGCTATCTTATCTTAGTTCAGTGCTAATTTTCTTATTGAACTTTATTCTTGCTTTCTGAATATTGACTTCAGTGGCATCTGTTTTTATTTATTTATAAATTTCAATCATGCAACAACAATGCTCATAACATGTTCTGCAACATCATTAACAGATTAAATTATAAGTATGTTTTTAAAATTGTACGTGATGCACCATCTTTGCCCAATATTTATTTATTTTATCTGACTTTAATGTGCTAGTGACTTGTTTTTATTTCTTTTATGTTTACACTGAGCATTGTTTCTTCATGTCATTTCGTTTAGTTTCATATCCAAGTGCGTGTTTAGTTCTTACTGATAAATTATGCAATGTTTAGCAGCTTCAAGAGCTCAAATTCCAGTCCCTCCTGGATTCTCTGTTCCTAGCAGGGCGCCACCTCCAGGCTTTTCTTCAATTGAGAGAGTAAACCATGCTTTTGACGCCACATCGGGTAATTGTATTTTTTTGGGTTTTGATTTTGGGAGTTTGTTTCCTGCTAAATTAATGTTGACTGCCTTTTGGTATAGGTAATCATTTGATGGACTCTTCATCCCTATTAAGAAATTCTTATCAGGCTCCTCAAAGTGGCGGTATTGGTGGCCCTGGGGATATAGAGTTTATAGATCCCGCAATTTTGGCAGTTGGTAAGGGTAGAATTCAGGGAGGTCTCAACAATTCAGGCTTAGACATGAGATCAAATTTTCTTCAACAGTTGGGTCCGTATGAAAACGAGGCCAGATTCCAACTATTGATGCAGAGATCGCTTTCTCCTCATCAGAACTTAAGATATGATGTTGGGGATAGCTTTTCATCTCTGAATGACTCTTATGGAATTCCTTCTAGGCTAATGGATCAGTCACAAGTTAACAATATGTCCGCATTTGCACAGTTGAATCTCCAACAGTCGAGAAATACACATAACATGTCAAATGGACATTGGGACGGATGGAATGAGGTCCAGGGTGGTAACGGCCTTGGTGTGGCAGAGCTCCTAAGAAATGAAAGACTGGGATTTAATAAGTTCTATTCCGGGTATGAAGATTCAAAGTATAGGATGGCTGCATCAGGGGATCTATATAACAGAACATTTGGGATGTGATAGTTGTCGGAACCATGTTTGTTGCTTCTTTGCCAATATTATTGCATTATGCTAAGAAGTAGAATGAATGCTTTTGCGCAATCTTGGTTGGCACGTTGTTGAGGATGGGCATGTTGACTTGTAACTGGTCTCGTTGGCATTGGCCTTGGCACCCCCTCAACCGTGGTAGCTTGCCCTAAAAGGATAGGCGGTGTGTGTGGAACGAGCATGAGCTGGTAAATAAAGAAATATTTTAGTAATATTAGTTCTATACTGTGCCTGCTTAATTGTGTGTGGAGTTGCTCGTTTGGGCGGAAAAGCTGGTGGAACCTATCAAAATCCAAGGGGTGGGCTTTGGAGGTTCGAGTTTGGGTAAAAAAATAGAGGCTGCTGAAATGGTTACAGCTATAATTTAAAATGTACATTTTACTCTGCATTGCGTGTGTTTAGGGGATTTGGGATTATAGGGGAATATGAAAACAATTTTCTTTCTTTAATTTATTTCTTGTATTTCTGTCTGCTACTCATTTGTCTTTGTGCATTTTCCCCATATCATATAATTAAGTTATTATTTATTGCCTTTTTTTCTTTCAAAAAAATAATCTTATTTGTTGACTCTTTTTCTTTATTTAATGATAATTATTTTTTAATAATAAAAAATCTTGCTATCCAAACTCAAGTTATACAAACCCTAGGCAGCATTATTGATGGAAAAAAAAGATTAGTGGAGGTTATTGAGCAAAAAAATCGATTAAAAAGTGGCAGGTGAACTTTCAATTCTTCAACGGTAGTAGTTAAAAAAGATGCATTTTGGTGCGTCCAATGTACTAGCTTAATTCTGAGGAGTATTAATCACAAAGTGTTGTTACACAACGCGGAATAGTCGCAAGTTAAATTTATAGAACATAATTCCAATTTAATCAAATTAAAATTGGTTAAAATTTTTTGAATTTTTATTAATAATTATTTTGGTTCAAAATCAGATTTAATTTATTAACTAAAATTATTAATAATAAAATATTATAGCCCAATATATTAAATAAATCCAATATATTATATAAGCCTAAAATGAAAAGAATTAAAGAATGAACTTAAAACTAATTTAAATTTATATAAATTGTTATAATGGGCTTGAAATCATAATTTATTTATATATACTCCTAAACTAAAAAATAAATAAAAGAAAGAAGCCTTAATTTTTTTTCTTTTCTCGCTCAAACTCAAAACAAAGTAAGTAGAAATGGTAATTTTTCGGATAATAAAAATACTATCAGTTGTAGATGCGGTTTTAATCCCATGAATAATGGATAGTAAAAATAAAGTTTAGGTAGAGATGACCATTTTTCGAATAGTAAAAATATTATCTGATGCGGATGCAGATTTAACCCCTTAAATATCTCCATTATTTGAATTTACATTTAATATTCGAATAAGAGGTACGGATATTCGATTGTGAAATCCACCTTCAAATCCGTCAAAGGGTCACAAAATGTTCAATATTTTGATTCTAGGCTCAAACATTGGCCATTTACAAATTTAATCACCAAAGCTAATATGTATAAAAATTAATATAAATATTTTTTAAAGTTAAAAATAATAATTAATTATAAATATAATAATTATAAATATGTTCAATTTTTTTATAAAATAATATATCTTTTCTAATATTTTATTCAATTATTCATTCATTTTTTTAACCCTAAACTTAACTAAACAATGATATAAAAATCAAATTTTTAGATTTGTGATTACTCCTTTTATTATTTGATCAACTCAATTAATTGAATTATTTTAAACAAAAAATAATTAATATTTATATAATTAAAATCAATATTATAATATGAAATTATTTTATAATGTGAGATAATTATATTCAATACATATTATATTATAAAAAAATAGTACACATAACATACACATTTAAGGAAAAAAAATACATCAACTGTTATTTAAGTAAATTATGAATGTATAAATTAATTATTATACAATTATGATATTACAATGTGCATTCTTTTATTAATGATATGCAACCTAAACATTAAAACATGTCACTATGGCTGAGAATGAAACCCGAACGTCAACCCAAACCAAAACCAAAGTATTTGGATGGTTTACGGAATGCAAGTAGGAGTGTTCAAATTTCGGTTAAAACCGAATTAACCGACCTAACCGATCTAATTCAGTTATCTGGTCTAATTTGGTCGGAGGTCGGCTAATGATTTTTTGGAAGTTCAGTTATTGGTTAATTAGGTCTGAAATCGGATAATTAACCCAATTAACTGAACTTAATAATTAATAATATAAATTATATGTAGTTTTAATTCGGTTTCTCCGGTTAAATGAATATTTTCAATTTATTTATTTTGATATGTTTTCACAAAAAAAAAATATAAGTTTCGGTTAATTCGCATTTAAAAACTTTATCTTAACATGTTTTGTACATTTCAATTTTATTATACACACTTTATTACCTCAATAATTCTATATATTAATAATGTTATTGATTAAGTTGCTGTCATAAGTTAATTCTATATCAACTCAAGATTGGTGACAATATCATGATAAACAATTATAGTGTAGTTAATGTTTTTAAGATGATGTACTTTTGTATTTAAATTTATTTTACTTACAATTTAATCTATTTTTTCTATTATAATATCGTGCATATTTCACATTTTAATTAATTAGTTTTAAATCAAACTTTTAATTATTTGTTGTATGCTACTTTTAAAAACATCTTTGTGTTCTAAATACGTAGTTTCCACTCGAGGTGTTCATGGGCAGAGTCTATGATATTAACACACTTTATGCTAGCATAAGCTCGGTCTGACTTGAAATATGAACCTAAAATTTTGTTTAAGCTCGTTCATATTTGTAAATGGCTAATCCAAACTCATTTTTGACCCGTCCATATTATTTTTTAAAATTGTTAAAAAATATATATTTATATTATTTTTAATTTAATATTTAATATTTAATATTTAATATAGTTGTATTTATTAAAATTTTATATATAGAGTTGCCTTAATAATTTTTAATGTTTATATCAAGTAGTAGTATTATATATTACTATAGATTTAATTTTTAAGTGTTCTAAATTGCATAATATATAAAAATAACATAACATTAAACATTATTAACTTAAAAATAAGTCGGGCTAGGTCGGAGTCAAGCTTAATTTTTTGCCCAAGCTCATTTTTGCTCAAAACTCTTCAAAATTTTAAACGAATAACTCAACTCATGAACAGGTCTAATTTCCATACTGTATATCATAGAATTTCTAATTTCTATATAAAGGTTTTGTTTTTGATTTGTTATATAGATTTTGATATTTTTGAATGTTTGGCTATTTCTAAGTGCAATTTTTTATATATAATTCCACACTAAAAAAATATTAATATTGACACAACATTAAAACATAAATAACAGATAATAAATAGAATATAAAATCTTTCATATGAATAAAAAAGTATTCTGAATAGAGGTCTGGGATGGGAATCATTTCCTGTTCATGGATTGGTGTTGATCTCATCTCACCACCCCTCTAATACTGCAACTATTACCATAAAAAAGACAGGAAATTTTCATTTTGTACATATTACAAATAAAGGGAGGGATAACCCAACAAAGGACCTAACTATTGTTCCCTTTCCCTTATACCGTTTGACTGTAAAGACAGACATTAGCATACTTTTTGAGTTGATCTTGCAGGATTTACAAAGTTGAAAGGAAAAGGAAGAGAAGCCTCATCTTGAACAAGATTCACTGAAATTCAAGAAAAAAACAATTCCTAGATTGACCTGTAAAGTGGATTAACGATGAATTCTGTTGATTTATTTTCCGAAATGAATTCATTCATGCCTGAAAAGGATACATCAATGCAAGCCTTCCATTCCAAAATTGATTATTTCATTGTGCCCTGCATTTTTTGACGTTGCAACACAAGTTCCAGTAACTATTTACTACAAAAACCAAATGGTTAGGCTACTATTATCCTGTAAACTTAAACCAAGTGTGTTTTGAATATTTTAGCAAATTGTTTTCCACGAGAAATTGCGTACGTGAAATCATAAAAAAAAAAGGAGCTCCATCGCTGGAACCATGCCAGTGATAGTCTTGATAATATATTCAGAATATTGAACGGACTAACTAAAGTTTGTCGGAACGAACCTTGACAGTGAATTGCGTTTATCTCAGGTCCCATCACTTCTTTTCCATCATCACTTAGCAATGAAATACCTGATGAAGTAATGTGAAAAGGAAAAGCTAGAGGGGGAGATATGGGAGATTTTGCCACCTTTATAAACCTCTCACCTGCAATAGAAATAAATTGTTCAAAGTGCGATCGCAAACAGGTAGATGAGATTTAGCTCTTTCTAGAAACTGGAAATCGGGTTTTACTTTCAGGAAAGTTTCTCCAATAAAAGCAACATTAGATACATACACACAGTTTATTGCTTTTATTTCAAAACAAAGAAGGGAAGACCGAAAATAAGCAACTGAATCTTTAAATAAACATGAAATCGATGCAATATTTACATTTCTTCGATATTGCACAAACCATCTAAAAAAAGCATCCCATTCTAACATGCAGAAGAAAAGCACGTCACTAAAGGAGGATCGAGCAACAATGTATTGTAGCAACCTGATTTAGCTTCGAGCACTAAACGAGTGGTTACAGCATGGGCCCATTGAATCCCCAGAGCAGCAACAAGATGAGAATCATATTGCATGGTAGTCCCTATAGCTCCATCCCTACTCTGAACTGCACAAGTTATATTCTATTGTGAGAATACGTCTGGAAAATATTTTACAATCAGAGTATGCGACTTTACCTTGGAAAGAATACCGAGAGGCATCTTCATGGTTTCGAGATCTTACTTGGTTCGTCACTACAACTGGAATTCGTGAAAATTCAGCTAGCGACCTACATGTATTTCAAATAAGCAACATATATAAGTCGAACTAAAGAAATGATTAACTCAAGCAAAACAACAAATTAGAGGGTTTGAGTTTTTTCTTTTACTTAATGAAGGAAATATGCCAACTCAATGTTTGTTGTCTACGAGCACCCTGCTCATGTTCCCTGTACAAAATAGAACCGTCATTTCTTGCATAAAAGAAAAACAAATTCTGCAAATTTTCCTATTAATGATGAACAGAGTTAGTGATAAACATCATGACAACTCATATATCCGAATCAAAGCTTACCCTGAAACAAGTGCAGCCATGCTATCAATCACCAGCATCTTCACTTGCTTTTGGAGGAGTGAAACTTTGATTTGTTCCAAACTGAGTAATAAGTAACATACCAAAGAATTGTAATAATGTTAGTTGAGTATCGTTAAATTAGCACATTAAGGTAATAACACGAAGTAATAGGAGTCGCTGAGAAATCCCATTCAGTGACAAACCTTTGTGTAAATTCTGCAAGTGATGTTGGCCTCAAAACAAGGATCCTGCCAGCCATCTGCAATACAAATGAATATGCCATTCTTTTCGTTCTTGGCTAATATTATAATGAAAAGAAACTCGAAAAATCGAGAAAGATATGATTCCGCATACCTCTTGTGCCATCTCTTTCATCTGAAATATTTCAGGAAAACTTCTCAATCCAATTTCTAACAATCTGGGAAGGGGCAGATTTATAACTTAAAAAGTTCAATATTTTCCTCCTAAAAGAAAAGGGTGCAAAGAAACTAGAAACCCGAAACAGAGACGGGTATTGAATAAAAGCCGATTTAGCTACCTTCTTGAACTGAATTTAGATTCAACATCAATATATATTACTCGACCATCCAAGCCTCCATAATTTGTAGGCAATGAAGCCAATAGCGAAAGCTTCAAGCAAAACTGGAATTTAACCAAACAAGATATGAAAAAAATTATTAATTACTTATTTCCCTGATTCAATTATAGTTTACTAATAAAAAGCAAAGGATTCTCCAAAGTTCAAAATTTTAAGAGACTTCTAAAATCCATTAATGAAAGTGAATGAAAATTTTCGAACTTCTTACTTGGGTTTTGCCAATTCCAGCTGGACCAATTAATTCAGTTAAAACCCCAAAAGGAATTCCCCCACATAAAGCTGCATCCAGTCCTTTCAAGCCTGTTGGAAAATGACCTCCCAAGTGCTCGTTTTGAAACCTTTGTTCCATTAAAGAAAGTGCCTGGGTATCAATCCAAATCCCTAAATCTGTTAGAAATTAAAAAGAAAAAAACCCCAATTAATTGAGGAAAAAAACACTTACAGTTTGATATGGTGGAGCAACGATCTCACTGATCTGTGATAATGCTGATCTTACTTCTGTTAATCCCACATCTAACAACTCCATTAACTCAAATTCCGTTAAAGTTAAAGCGTCCTTCAAAAACAAATTTTACTACTAAATATCACTGAAATTGAAGAGCTTAAAACAAAAATAAAAGAAGAAAAGGAAGAAGAAAAAACCTTGGCAGTAGAAATATTACGGGCGGAGAACACATTGGCGATGGATTTGGGGAGTGGGATTTCGCTGATCAGCTTGTTCGCCATTACCCTTTCTGCTGATCTTTCCCGCCAATTATGGTCTGCTACTAACCGTTATTGCTTTTATTTGGGCTTTTTTTGTGGGTTGGCTTATTATTTTTGTGTCAGAGACCGTTGTTTGAGCCCATTGCCAGGGAAGTGAAATCCTTGAAACCCAAAAATGGTTATTTTGGATAACCTTAATCCACAAATTGGTATTTAAATTATAACCTTTTTCTCATTATTATTATTATTTTTTTGTCGGTACCTAAACAAATTTTCTCTAGTTGGTCCCTTCGTTTAAGTCCATTAAAAAAGGATTAACCCACAAATTAGTACTTATACATTTTTTTTCTCATTTTGATACCTAAACTATTTTTTTCAAGTCGATATCTCTATTAATTTAATTGTTAGTCAAACTGTTAAGTCTATTTAAAAGAAAGATAATCAAATGAAATTTGGCATGTGTAGAAAATATAAATTATATATATATATTTTTTCTTTCTTCAAAACCAGATTGATGGTTGAACTGTTTAGGCCATAGTTCCTGGTTTGATCAGTTCGTTTGATTCTATCAAATAAATTATTAAAAAAATTATGAAAATTAAAAATTAAAATAATTGAGAAAACCAATTCATTCGATTTGCAGGTCAATCGGTTCAATCCCTATTTTTAGAATAGTACCCCAATCGGTTCTCAATTCAACCGATTGATTCGATCTGTCCAATTTTAAAAATAGTGGTTTTGATCGATGGAATAACCTTTTTAATCCTGTCAGGTTGAGCAATCATGCGGTAAAGTTCAAAAAAGAATTAGTCATTTGCGTCTTGACCTCGAGAAGGTAAATTTTGAGCATTGTTAGTATTACTAGACATTGAAAAAGAAGAAGAAAGAAAAAAAAAGAACAGCAAAATAGAAAAAAATAAAGAGATAGAAATAAAAGAATTAAAAAAGTATATTTTAAGTTAATATGACGTGGTAGTTTATTATTTGGTTGAAAATATATATAGCATTTTAGTGTAAAATGAGTAATAAAAGAATGGTTTATGTACCATTCGTGATAAAAAAGAAAAAAAAAAAAGAAAAAAAGCATAAGCTTGAGAAAAAGAGTATAATTTAAGTACTAATTTATGGGTTAAAATAAAAAAAATAATTTAAATACCAATTTATGGATTAAACCATTTAGATAAATATAACTTAGGCAACTCTTTCCCATATCCTCAAGTAACATTATAAAAACAACTCTTTAATCCATCAGTTTCATGGATTGATTTTTTATTTTTGAAAATTTGAAATTGTTTAAATTATAATTTTTTTATATTAAGCTTGAGTTTTAAAATTTAAACTTATTTTGATAAAATGATATTTATATTATAACTTTTGAATATTATTTTGTAAAATTTTAAAATCTTTCATAAATATATCTAAAAATTTAAATTTAAATGTAAATAAAAATAAATTTTATATAATATTTTTAAAATAATATTGTAAAAATTATTTTACTAATTTAAATATAAAATATTTATTTTTACTTAGTAAAAAACTAAGATTAATTATAAGTTGAATAAAAACAAAAGTATAGTTAAATCCAATAATTTATATATAACTAATAATCATATCACCTTGTTTGGGATTGGAGTTTTCTTACAATCAACTACAGCCTCAACTGCACCAAGTATTTCATTTACCTGGGACGCCTCACTTAAAACCAAAATCCCTTGTTTTTTAAATGGGGACAGCCTCCAGTCAAAGCCAAGGAGCTGCCTAAATGGTGGCTCTCCTTGCAATGAAGTTGACAGCACTACTAGTTTAATATAAATTTCTGCACCCTATAAAATAAACTCCTCACCATCCTTTACATTTCACCGAAAAGCATTGTGATTTCATCATCTCCACCTTCCTTATTCTTATCCTTATCTTTATATCTATATTATTGATTTTTCTGGTTCTTAGTTCTGTTGTAAGACTAGGACTCTGCTAGATTTATGTTTTCATTGACAAAAACTGTCATTAAAATGTAATATCTATCTTTTTCTGTTTGGATTTTCAAAGATGATTCATGGGTGTTCAATCTTCTCACACTGTTGTCTCTTTGTATAGGAGCCAAGTTCCCCCAAGGAGAGGCCAAATCAAGGCTCAAATATTTGAGAGCATGGTGAAGGCTATTGCTTCAGCTGCTTCAAAAGCAATGGGGAAAAACAAAGGAGAAGGCGGTGGCAGTGCGTCTACTACCATAACTCCCAAGCAAATGGTGACATCTCTTAGGTTTCTCAAATGAAACCCTTTGAATAGTTATTTGTATGAACCACAAAAATACCCAGACTGTGAAAACCTTTCGTTTTAGATGCAGATCACAGCTTCTTATGGTTTTTTTTTTCTTTGGGATAAGGTTAACCCTACACTAACTAATGAGTTTTTTTTAAGAGTTAAGGTAGGGGATGTTTATGAACTCTTGTAAGTTTACATATTGTATGCCGTCAGTTTTAAGGCGTCTTCCTTCCATGGTTGGTTGTTTCTTCTGGTTTTTTTTTTTGAGGAGGAGATGATCTTTATGGAAGAAACTGGTTGTATTGTATGAAGATTTTGTTTTCTTATTTTTGTGTGTTTGTGGGGATTTAATGTGATGTCCAGACCCTGAATCTTTTTATGTTTAGTCTGTTTGCCTTTTGGAAGAGGGGCTAATATGTCGGCTTAGCTATGGATTAAGAAGTATTTAATTAGTAATTGTTAAAAAATTTACAAATAAAATGGTTGAGGGTGATTGATTGTTTTGGGAGAAATTTTGGATATATTATTTGATGGGAGCATTAACAAGTCCGTAGAAATTCAAAAACAATACACCAACTTTTTAAGAGATTCATTACCTTCCAACACTATATTTTTAAATTTTCTGTAAGAAAAAGTAAAACTACTCTCAATATAAATATATTAGAAAAACATGATACAAATCATGAATTGTACTATTTTTTACTTTAATTCTCGCTCCAAATAACACCTTCCGTGTTTACAATTTTCTAAAAATATGCCTCTTATTTTGTTTAGACATTGATATTTATATTAATCTGCTGTCAGATATAATTTAGAGTAAAAAAAATATGTAAATTATAGAATAAATTGAAACATAAAAATAACATTAAATTATCACAAAAATAAAAACCAACACGATAGTGTCAAGATATATGTAAACTAATTTATTAATATGTAAAGAATTGTATAAATTTAGGCTATGTTTGATTAAGTATTGAAAAAAAATTCAATCTAACAACAGATTATTATTTTAGTAATTTATTTTTTTAAACATGTTTGATAATCCACAATGAAAATTACTAGAAATTTTTCTACAAAAAAGTGTAGAAAATGATAAGTAAATGGGGATCTACTTATCACTTAATAGAGAATAAATTCAATTATTATTTGTTTTTTTCTACAAAAAAAAGTGTAGAAAATAATATGTTATCCATTATCAAACAATCTAATTATATTCCGTATTTAATTTTAAGTAATATACCACATATATTTTCTAACATAAATTCAACACTTAAATTTTTCACTTTATCGGAGATAACCTTAATTATTTTTAATAAGAATTCATTACAAAGTCAAACACTTATTTTTCCTAAATTGAATCACCATGATAAATTATGCAAATTTTTTTTTGAATACATTTAAATCTTAGGCTATGGGAGGTCAAAAAATGATTCAGGAGCTGAAATTTTCTAAGGTAAATATCTAGATTCAAATCTTCAAATTTCCTTTGAAAATGATGACTATTAGAAATGTTGAATTGATTGGTAATAGTCTAAGTTTGGTAAAAGTTGATGATAGAGTATGGGAGAAAGGATGGGGTAGAAGTTATTTGAGGATTAGAGTTGAAATTGATATTGGGAAACATTAGTTCTTAGGTTTGGGGTGTTGAGAGAGGATAAGAATAAAGTATGTGTAGAAATAAAATATGAGAAGGTTGATGATTTTTGCTTTAGATGCGGGAGGATTGGGCATATAGCTAGAACCTGTGCTTTTTGGATAGAAAAATAAGGGAGGTGAATGATAGGTTAAGATGTTTGGGGGTTGGATGAAAGTTGCAGGGCACAAGGGATAATACTATGATTAAAAAGGTGGGGGTGAAGATGAGTTGAGTTGTACTATTGTAAATGGTGAAAGTAAGAAGGTGGGGGATTTTGGAGGAAGTAATAAAGGGGAGAGGCAAAAGGACGGTATGGGAGAAAGTGAGGGTGAAAGGGTGAGGAATTTAGGGAGAGGTTGGAATAGTAAAATAGTGGGTGGCATAAGGGGGAATAAAAAAGATTTTTGAAGTTGAAAGTGTAGAGTGACTGAAGTTTTAGAGTGAAAGAAGTGGGGATAAGAGATTAATAGGGGTAAGTAAGGGAAAAATGTTGGAGCAAAAAAAAGGGAGAGGAGAAATAAATAGGGAATGGGAAGGGAGGGAAGGTTATGGAGGCTAGATAGGGGGTCATAGGAGAAATTAGTGCTAATACTGCTTTGTGCATTAAAGAAAAGTTTATAGATGGGCAAGTAGGAAGGGATGATAGTAATGTTGTAATTACTAGTTGGAGTCCATATTTTGTTGAGCTCCCATCTAATGAAGGTGATAATGGTGAAAAAGAAAGGGTAAAACTTGCTATAGAAAAAGACAACTGGTTGTTGTCGAGGAAGTGCTAGTAAGACGAGTGCAAGGAATTTCTTTAAAAAGAAACTAGCTAGATGATGATAAAGAAAACATTTATGTGATTGAAAAGAAATAGAATATTGACGATTTCTTGGAAGAGAAGAGGATGGAACATGATGAGAATGTGAATGGTTTGTATGTAAAAGAGAGTGTTGGTAGATGTGGGTTGCAAAGGAAAAGGAGGAGGAAAATTAAAGAGATAGAAAGGGGTAAAGGGAAGGCTGAGTGGGGGAATATTTGGGAAGGGATTGCTAGAGGTTCTAGTGGATGTTCTTATACAAGGGTGGGTTGGTACTGAAAGTTGTGGTGGCTATCCTATAAGATCCACCCGGGGATATGAGGTTTTTATCTTAGAAATTTCAAGAGATGGGGTCTCCTTTGACAATTTAGAATCTTAAAGAGCTCAGAAGGAGCTACAACCTTATGTTTATTTTCTTGACGGAGACAAAAAAAATAGTAGGGATAGATTGGAGTTTTTTTAAAAGGAAGTGTAGGATGGATGGGGCAATTTATGTTAATCCAAAAGAGTTAAGTAGGGGATTAGTAGTGTGGTGGTAGGTGGGGTTAAAGTGGTGGTGTTGAGGAAAATAAAAATTTAGTTGATATGTATATGGAAGAAAATGATAATAGGTCAATTTTAAAGGTCTTTTGGGTGTATGGTCCTATTGAGTATGAAGCAAGAAAGATAGTTTAGAAGAGTATTAAGAAGAAGGCTAAATTTATTAAAAAACCTTGGCTTTGTGTTGGGCACTTTAGTGATTGATAGCAAGTTAATTTTATATGTTTAATGTACCTAATTTTGGTCAAATTTTGAATGGAATGCTACTAAGCTTGTGATTTCTTGCTTAAATTTATCAGGGACGAAATTGGAGTGTCGAAGTTAAAAAATAAACAAAAATCGAGCTAAATTGAAACAAAAAGCAAGTTGGGGGGCTGAATTGAAAATTGCAAGATTATTTTTGGGCTGATAAAAATATTAAACTTCGACAAATTCCATATTTAAAAAAAATTAATTTAATGGTTGGTTGTTAAGCATGATTCTAGGCATAAATCCTGTGAAATTGGTTTTTTGAGAGGTATATGTAAAGGCTTGTAATTGTGGCATTAGAACACACTTGAATTTAAAAAGGCAATTGACATATTCTTGCTTAAGTAGAATTTGAGCATCCTGCCATATCTTTTCTCTTTTATATTCTGGTGCAATTGCCCTTTTAGTCCCCTATTTTCTTCACCTATTATCTTTCATTAAAACCCACACTTAAATTCAATCAAGAATGATTAATTTCATGCTTAACTAATTTCCATTTAGCTTTAGGCCGATTATCATTCCAATAGGGAATCGTGAGAAATGAACCCACAACACTCCAATTTAGCCCAATTTTGCTTGTTTTTGAACTTCGACACTCCAATTGCGTCCCTGATAAAATTTAAGCAAGAAATCACAAGTTTAGTAGAATTCCATTAAAAAATTGACCACAATTAGGTATATTAAACATATAAAATTAACTTGCTATCAGTGATATTCTCTATCACCATAAAAAGGAAAATGGTAGACTTAGGGATGAAAGGAAGATGAGAAGTTTAGAAGTATGATTGAAGAGCCTAAGCTTATTAATCTACACTTCAAAGGGCTTAAGTTTATGTAATGACCCAAAATTCACGGGCATCGAAAAAGTACATTATCGGGCCTCTGTCTTAGCGAAATGGGTTCGTAAATATTTATTAGGAATATTTTTGAGTCTAGTTGTGTGTTTAAATATCCTTCAATTAAGTGAATTTAGCCTAATTAAGAGAAATTAAGAAAAAAAACTAAATTAAATAAGGGGTAAAAGTTGAATTATAGATTAATAGAAAGTAAAAAGGGCTAAAATGGGAAATAAACCATTTAGCATAAGTTGAGGCGGCAAACATGTTAAAATCTAAGATATTTTTAGATTTTAATCATGTAAATATATATAATTTAATTATAAAATATATTATTAAATTAATTAATTATAAATATCATATTATGAATTAAATTAAATTAAAGCCAAGTGTATAATGATAAAAATATACAAATGTAATAATAGTATGCATACATTTGTAAGATATTTATGTAATTACTTTTTATTTAAGTAAATAGATATTTATTATTTATCATTATTATTATTCTATCAAATTATAATTTATATTATTAAATTATGATTATTATTATTAAAAATAAATTAAAATAAAGAAAAATGTATGGTGATTAAATTATACAAGTGTAATGCATATATTTATACATTTGTAATATATTTATTTAATTACTTTTTATTTAAGTAAAAAGATATTTATTATATTAAAATATTAGATTATATAAAATAAATAAAATAAGGACAATTGGTTGGTGATGATAATAGGCAAGTGTAAAATATATGTGTGTCCAATTGTAATATATATATTTGATATTAAATAAGATATTTATTATAATAATTATTATTATTATTAAGTTAATAAAGTAAAAGAATAAAAGAAATGAAATAAATAAAGAAAACAAAACAAAACAAAAGCAATTCGAAACAGGAGAAAGAAAAGAAAGAAAGAAAATAAAAGGAGAAACTAGGTTTTAGAAGCTTTAAAACAAAGTTTTGTTGAAATTAAGTTGAAGTCTTGGAAGTTCATAGGTTTTTAAGCATGGTTCATGTTGGATAAGTTGTTGAATTAGGGATCTAATTGAATGAATTTCAAGTTAAGATTGACAAATGGATTAAATTGTTAAAGAACCTATAAGTTTTGGGATTGAGGGATTAAATTGAAATAAATTTTAAATTAGGGTTTTATTATGAACACTTGATAGTTAGGTTGAATTTGATAGGAATTTGAATAAGAATGAAGTATGAATTAAGTTGGTAAAGTGAATTAGTTAATTAGGACCTAATTGAAAATAATGTGTAAATTGAATAGAAATTCAATTATTTGTTATAATTAGTGTTGTATTAATAATATAAATTATTTTTATTTTCGTAGCTAACAAAGAACCCGAGACATCGACAAAGAAAGGAAAAGAGAAGGTTGACGAAGAGTAATCCGAGAATTACGATTTGTATTTCTATAAACCGAACTTAACATTTAAAAATTGTTATTTTTATTATTTGATGTGTATGGAAAGATATTAAGGTAAGTATTAGTGTTTTGATATTGAATTGGATGTATGTGAATTTGTAATTATTGTGAAATGGATATTGAAATAATTAATTACTGTGAATTAAGAAATGAATTGAATACCCTATTAATTGTATCGGGCTGAGTCGGATATAATTGGCATGCCATAGGATTGGAAGTGTTTAGGGATACTTCGACCTTGAGTCAATGAGGCAGTATAAGTGTCATACTGTTACTTCAACTTCGAGTCGATGAAGCACCTTGTGTGTCGTACTGTTACTATTACTTCGGTTTAATTCGATGAGGTACTAAGTACCGTACTACTACTGTTTACTTCGGCAAAGCCGATAAGGCATTGAGTGCCGTACTGGTATGTTGGTTGGATCCGTGTATCCGTCTAAGTCCGAGCTATGTTAATAGGGGTAAATTATTGCACTGAATAACTGGATGACTGTATTACTGGACTAAATAACTGATTGTTATTGATTGTTTGATACTGAATAACTGATTGTTATTGAATCAAAATAAACAAATAATTGTTATTGAAAAATAATGATTGATACTGAGTTTGAAATAAAATAGAGCACTGGATTGAAAAGGTGAATATTTGAATAGTTATTGAATTTGAGTAGTGTTTTATATGTATTTTATAATTATTTAAGTGTTGGTTTATAGAAATACCACTGAGTGCATACTCAGCGTATGGTTTGTTTCTGTGTGCAAGTTAGGTACAAAAGTGATTAACGACTTAGCATCCAAGCTGATCCTGAACTCAAATACGTGGTGATGTATTTTCTCTTTTAAAAATGACATGTACCTAGGTTGTAATTTGTTGTTATTTTGATACATATATATTAATGATAAATGATGGTAATGGTTGTTCCATACAATTACATATGTCTTAAACATAGTCTATGTCATAGCTTTGGGCAATTTTGTTGAATGATAATTTAAATGAATCAATTAGACATTTTATGCTAGATTGTTATAAACATAAAAATGTTAGAACTTTATATTATTAGTTTGTTATAATTAGAGATGTATAAATTCATGAATTGATTTGTTTGAAATGGTCTCGATTTGAATTTGCAGGGAAGGTTAGATATTTATAAAGTGGTTATATTGAGTTCGCACAAAAAAAATTCGGAGTACCCGAACAAGTCCCGATTTGATTCTAACGTGTGATTTGGACCTCGAGGGTCCATTATAGGGACTTTATAATTAAATCAAGACATGTATCTCATTTATTTTGGATTAATTGTAAATTGTTCGATAGGTCCGGTAATGCTCTGTAACCTTGTTCCAGCGACGATTTGAGGTTAAGGGGTGTTACAGTTTACTTGGGAAAATAAGTGGAAATGATACGACTGACAAGGCCCAAAATCAGGCTCATGAACGTGATGGGCTCAAATTTCCTCAAGGCACATTAACAAGGTCGAAGGCCAAGCAAATAAAAGATTTAAGCATATAAATACTCATAGATATTCTTTGATAACTACATTAAATACATATATTTGCTAATTGTGGAAATAGTGCCTTTGACAAATTTTATCTTGTAGATGAGTTTCTTTTTCGCCTAAACAGGTTATGTATACCACATTGCTCCATGGGAGTGTTACTAATTCATGAGGCACATAGTGAAGGCTTAATGAGACACTTTGGTATCGCCTAAATACTAGATATTCTACAAGAACACTTTTATTGGCCGCACATGAAGAAGGATGTTGAAAAGGTATGTTTAAGTGCATTGCTTGTAAACAAGCAAAATCTAAGATAATGCCTCATGGACTCTATACTCCTTTGTCGATTCCTTCTTCACCATGGGTAGATTTATTCATGGATTTCATTCTTGGTTCGTCACGAACTAAAAAGGGTCGAGATAGTATATTTGTTGTTATTGACAGGTTTTCAAAAATGGCACACTTTATTCCTTGTCACAAAACAAATGATGCTATACATGTGGCAGACTTATTCTTTAAAGAGGTGGTGCGAGTA
Organism: Gossypium hirsutum; assembly: GCF_007990345.1. Taxonomy (NCBI): domain Eukaryota; kingdom Viridiplantae; phylum Streptophyta; class Magnoliopsida; order Malvales; family Malvaceae; genus Gossypium; species Gossypium hirsutum. The sequence goes on from NC_053430.1 coordinate 15,842,072, forward strand.
CGTGGGATACCTTGCCCAATCATCTCTAATAGAGACGTAAAGTTCCTAAGCCACTTTTGGAAGGTATTGTGAGGTAGGTTGGGTACTAAATTATTATATTCCACTACACGTCACCCTCAAACTGATGGCCAAACTGAGGTAGTAAATTGAGTTTTAGGCACTTTACTACGAGCTGTTATGGGTAAGAACCTTAAGAATTGGGAAGAATGTTTGCCATTTTTTGAATTTGCATACAATTGATTTATTCACTCTACAGCTGGCTATTCACCATTTGAACTTGTTTATGGTTTTAATCTACTAATTGTACTTGATGTTGTGCCATTTCCTATAGAAAATATTTCTAACTTAGATGGCGAGAAGAAAGCCGAGTTGGTGAAATCAATGCACGAAAAGGCAAAATAATGGATTGCTAAAACAAATGGCACAAATGCCAACAAAGCTAACAAGGGGTGTAAACAAGTTATCCTTGAACCTGGTGATTAGGTTTGGATCCATATGCATAAAAAGCGATTTCTAAGTAAAAGGAGGACTAAATTGGACCCTAAGGGTGATGGGCCTTTCTAAGTACTCAAGCGGATCAATAACAACGCCTATCAAATAGATCTGTTCGGTGAATACAATGTAAGTTCTACTTTTAATATTGCTGAATTATCTCCCTTTGATGTTTCAGATTCGAGGATGAATCTTTTTGAGGAAGGAGGGAATGATACGAGTCGCAAGACCCAAAATCTGGCTCATGAATGTGATGGACTCAAATTTCTTTAAGGCCCAATAACGAGGTTGAAGGCCAAGCAAATCCAAGCAAGATTGAACAAGACCATCCAAGACTTCGTTACCAAGGCCTTAGATGTGCACATGATTGAAAAAGAAAATCAATATTCACTTTTTTGTTTTCAAGAAAATTAAGAAACTGAATTTTGGTCCAATTTTGTTGTTTCAGACAATTTCAAGAATTAAGAAAATAAAGATTTCAAATCTTGAAAATCTTGGTCCAAGAAATCGAATCTTGCAGCCAAGGCGCATTGGATTTCATGTACGAGCTTGAACAAGTCAATTTCGAGAGCAACTGATCACAAGACCAAGTTCTTGAAAAAAATGGTCCATTAAGATGCCTACAAGCCTAACCTGAAGTTTGGATAGTAGTTTAATTGAATATCAAACCAAATTATCAAGTGACCCAAATTGTAAAATATTTAAACTATAGGTCAAATTTTATTTTAATAGGTGGATCATCATGTAAGAATTTAGCCCAAGGAGTCTATTTAATTCCTTTGGCCGATTTCCTATTAAAAGTCCACACTTAGAATTATTTATTTATTTTTTTTTATTTGATGAGTTGTCATGTTAGTTATTCCATTAGGGTTAGGAAAACTTATTTTGGGGGCCTATAAATAGGATAGATGTCCACCCTTATAGATGAACAATTGATTTTTGTTTTTTTAAGTTAATAATAATTCTTTTTGAGTTTTTCTTCAAGAATTGCTTTCGAGTTTCTTTTAGAAGCTGTTTTAACATTCTTTTAGATTGTGGAAATTATCTTCAAGCTTTTTCTTACTAAGATCTCTTTCTTGAAGGGGGAATTAAAGCCATTGAAAAGAGTTGTGGATTCTTAATGTTTCCAATGCTTCTTAGGACGTCATATTCTATTTTCTAGCCTTAATTTATCATTCTTTGTTTATTTTAATTTCATTCTTGCTATTTTGGCTTATTGATTTTATTGATTTTAGTTCTAAGTTAAAATAGCCTCAAGAGAGACGTTCTCCTATCTTGTTCCATTAAGAAACAAATCAAAATTAGCAGTTTTAATCTTTTCTTGTTGTTTCAAACATTCTTGAACAAAACAGTTTGCTTTTGTCTTCAAAATCAATTCTAACAAATCTGTTTTGTGTTTTGTTTTTCTAGATTTGGTTGGAGTGTTTTCTTGAGGTCCAAGAACAGTTTCGTTCCATCCAAGAAACCCTAATTAATTCTTTATTGGACTCTTAACTAGCAGGTTCATCTTTCTTTTGTTTTAATTTTGTTTGACTCTCTTTTGTGACAACTAATCTGTTTTTGTTGTTTCTTGTTTCAGTATATGTTCATCTAGATATCTAGGTTAAATCAAAAACTTAGACAAACTATGATCCTATTCTGTATGTGTACCGAATCATTTTTTAATCAGGAAAAGTGGGATAATTAAGGAGAGAATTGATAGAGCCTTTGTAAATATATTACGAATTAAGAATTATCCAAAATCTCAAGTAGTTAACCTTCCTATGGTTGGATCAGATCATGCTCCACTACTTGTTGATACTAATGTAAAGGAGAAATGAGGACCAAAACAATTTAAGTTTGAAATTTTATGGACTTATAATGACGAATGTGGGTAAATCATTAAGAATTGATAGGAGACTAGTTTTGTCTGGCCTCGGGCATATCAGCTGGTGCAAAAGCAAAAAAGGTGTAATAGGTTATTGATACAATGGTGTAAGAAGAGTTTTTCCAAAAATAGGAAACTGATTGAAGATATTATGTGGAAAATTGGGGAGCTATACATGAATGATATGGGGGAGGTGATAGTATTAAGAAGATTAAACTGTTAACTAAGGAGCTTAAGAAGGTATGGAGTAAGGAAGAAATATACTAGTTCTAGAGGTCAAGAGTGGGTTGGTTGATGCATGGACAAAAATGCAAAGTTTTTCCACTTATTTAGTGTGCAAAGGAGGAGAAATATTTTGTTTTTGAGGATTAGGACTAAATATGGATGGAGTAAAGATGAACAACTCATAATGGAACAATTTCAAAAATATCCTTAAAACTCTAATTATTCCTACAATCTAGAAATTCAATCTACAACACAAAAGCACTTAAAAGTAAGTTCGAGATAGTGTAAAATGAAATCATTTACATATATGAAATTACAACGCATTAGTGGACTCTAGACCAACAATTAAAGAAGCTGATTTGTGCAACAATGGTAACGAATTTAAGAGGCACATGTTGATTTGGATGGCAATTCAGAGGAGAAAATTAAAGGAGTCTTGATAGAGATTGGCTACAACAATTTAACTAAATTGGTAGTAGCAAACTACCCGATAAGTGTAACAATTTAGAGTTAACAAGGCAGCTATTAATAGGAAGCTAACGATGTTGCAAAAAAAAAAAATGCAGCAAACCATGGAGTAACTTTGGTCGGCAATTGAAGCTTGTTTAATTGGAATTTAAAGGCTATTTGAAGCAAATTTAAAAGATGTTTGAGCAGCAACAAGGAGAAGCAATTGATAGTAGTGGAGGGAAGAAAAAGAGAGGAAAAATATAAGGAAAATTTGGTGGAAAGGACTTGTAGTTTAAGATGACTTCTAATTATCATATTAAAGCAAAATTATCTTAATTTATCTAACAAAAATCCTAATAAAAATTCCTAATAGGAAATCCTAAGTAGATAAAAATCCTAATCTAATTAAACTAAATAACAAAACTTGCACACATACGCCACCTTAAAACAAAAAAAAATAAAAATAAATATTAATTACTAGATTAATCTCCCACTAATTATTGAAAATTCAATTAAATCGTTAAAACAAAATCAAAATTAAATTTATGAAATTAGTCATACGAAAAATAAACACAATCATTCACTTCAACCTAATTTCGTTTATTTATTTTTAGTTAAGCTAATATTACAGATATGGATAGACATCTAATATATTTGGAACTAATAATAAAAATAAAGAGTCCAATACTAAAGTGGGTTCAATCCTAGTTCTACGATGACTCAAGCAGTACACTTGTAACAGTCTGGTTTAGACCCTAGTCGGAATAGTAGTTTTGGGACCACAAATCTGAGTCAGAAAAAAATTTAAATATTATTTTCTGTGTTTATGATATATGAATTAGCATGTGTGAAAGTTTCGTATGAAAATTTAATCGTTTGTGTACTTAATTTGATAAAAGGACCTAATCGCGTAAAATGTAAAAGTTTTCTGCTATTTGTTAAAGTGCCTATTTGATGTGTCTCTTTAAATGTGAGGTCCTTATGTAGTTATTTGACCATGGCATACATTAAATAAATTAAATGGGCATTATATCATGATTTATTAATGGTTTAATAAATGGGCAAAATTGGTATTCATCATATTATGTTAATTAAAATTAAACCAAACATAAAAATTAGTTCATTTCAAGTTCATTGTTGCCGAAATTCATAAGAAAAGAAAAGGAAAAAGAATAGCTAGGTTTCAACACTTGTGATTTTGATTAAGATCAATAACCAAAGAAAACAGAATTAGATCGGGGGAAAACGAAAGTCGTTGAACAGTTGCTCGTTTTCGTTCATTTCTGTACGAGGTAAGTCTATAAACAAATAAATGTATTTGAAATGGTTTTTTTATGCTAATATGTAATTGAATAATGATGAATGATAATATGAGAGTTGAATATGAGATATTCGAGAAAGTATCGACAAAGTTCCGACGTTCGAAAAGCCCGTACGAAGCTTAGGAATAGTTAGGATACATATGTCATGACATAGGATCTGATATGTGTTATCGTGTAAGACCACGTCTGGGACGTTAGCATCGACTTATGATTTACGTGTAAGACCATGTTTGGGATATTGGCATCGTATTTGATTTCGTGTAAGACCCTGTCTGGGACAATGGCATCAATGTTTGATTACATGTAAGACCACGTCTGGGAAGTTGGCATTGTATGTGCTTTCCGAGCTATCTGCATATCTTTATGATCCCGAAAGGTTTAATAGGAATTCTGAGAAAATGAATGATTATATGAGATGTGTATTCGATTCAAGTACGTTTGAATTGTATACTATGTTTGAGAATGAAAGGTAAGTATATATGCAAATGATGATATATGATCTAAGCATGTGAATATATGCTATATGTGCAAATGATTCGAGAATATGTGATTTGTATATGAACAAGAGGTTTGTTTTGGTTATTGGCTACAAAGTATATGTAATTTGATAATGTTTATATGTCTTGAATGATAAGTTTATTTGTATTTGGCTTACTAAGCTTTTGAAAGCTTACTCTGTGTGTTTTTTAAATATTTTATAGATATCGAAGCTACTGGGAGCTCGGGGATCGTCGATGATCGTTACCACACTATCGAACTATATTTTGGTACCTTTTGAAAATGTATATATTAGAATATGGCATGTATAGGCTAGGAGTATTTGGATATGTTTTGTAATATCGTGATATGGTTAGTTTGTGGTTGAACTTATGGTTTGATTTTGGTATATGATATGTGATGCAAATTGTGCTTATATAAAGTGCTTTGAATGGCCAAGAGAGTTGGTCAATTTGGTAAGTTTTTGGAATGTGTCTATTATGGAAATTAGTAAGGTTTTGGCATGGGATTTGATTGTATGATTGAAGATTATGAAACCATATGTTTTGGTATGATTTTGGACTTATAGGATGACATGTTTTGATATGTGTTACAAGCATGAAATTATTGTCAATAATATGGCATGAATGGTGTAAGTTTTGGTATTGAAAATTGGCTGAAATTGTTATACAATTGTACTTGTTTTGGTGCTTGTACTTTGACCCAAATTGGGTGGTAAATTGGCTTTTCAAATGGCCTAATTTTGTCCACACGGGAAGAGACAAGGACGTGTGTTTTAGCCGTGTGCGACACACGGTCATGTCGCACGGCCGTGTGTCTCTTGGGGTAACCTATGATTGTAAGTCAGTCTTGAGCATGGCCAAGGCACACAGGCGTGTGGCTAGCCGTGTGAATAAAGTCAGTTTTGACCACAGTGAAGGTATACGGGTATGTCTTGTGGCCGTATGATTAAGCCAGTATGTATACCCTATTTTGACACGGCCTAGACACACAGGCGTGTCTAAAGCCGTGCGAGGCACACGGCTTGTTCACACGGGCTTGTGACCTATGTAACTTAGAAAAATGCTTAAGTTTCGAAAAATTTTGTATGAGTTTGGCTTAGTCTCAACCCTTTTTTAAAGATGATTAAGGTCTCGTTGACCTATATAAGGGACTCTATAATGATGTTTGACTATGTTTGTAGATGATGATATTGAATTGTTTGCAAATTGTTTTGATTTGTCTGGTAATGCCTTTAACCCTAATTTGGGGATGGATATGGGTTAGGGGTGTTATATTATTTGGTATCAGAGCTAAGGTTTAGTTGATTCTAAGACTAACGTAGCATATGTGAGTCTAGCTATACATGCCATATTTATGAACTGCGATAGTGTGATGAATCCTGACAATGAAAATGTGTTTCAATATAGTAAATGGATCCCAAACGAGCTTTAGCTGACAATATCGGGAGCAATGCGCCTGCTCTCGCGCAAGGGACAGTGCCCTTTGACTCTAGACTGGCTACGAGTGGCCATGATGGAGAGGCTAGATAAGCCTTCTATCAGATGATGAATGATTGGTTACCCAGTACATTAGAACTAATCCGGCTGTTCAACAACCTCCAACCCTGGCTAATCCTCCACAAGTTCCTGCTATGTCACAAGCTAATCCGAATCAGTTGATTAAGCCTCCAGTTGATAAGATCAGAAAATATAGGGCTGAAGAGTTTCGAGCTACCTCTAGTGATGATACTGAGAGAGCCGAGTTCTGATTAGAAAATACAATAAGAGTATTTGATGAATTGTCATTGAATCCCGATGAATGCATAAAATGTACCGTTTCACTTTTGAGAGATACAACATATCAATGGTGGAAGACTTTGATATCTGTTGTTCCGAGGGAACGAGTCACCTAGGATTTCTTCGAAGCTGAATTCTAAACAAGGTCGCATGTTTGTTACAGAATACGAGTTAGAATTTGTAAGATTGAGTCAGTATGCTCGAGAATGTGTATCTACTGAGGCAATAATGTGTAAGAGATTCGAGGATGGCTTGAACGAGGATATATGTTGATTAGTTGGGATTCTTGAGATCAAAGAATTCGTTGTGCTTGTTGATAAACAGTAATTTATACATATTTTTATCCCATGCTTAGCATATTTTTGGATGAATTATCATTGGATTTGCGGAATTTGATGCTCCTAATCCTTTAATTTCATGTTTTATACTTAGGTGAGCATAGGAGAGTAAAAAGAGCGAGGATCGGCCTAAAAACAGAGAAAATGAGACAACATGAGAAATTGACATGGCCTGGACTTCCGTACACGGGTAGACTACACGCCCATGTACTTTCAGCAGACTCTAACACGGCCTGGACCTTCTTACACGGGTAGACCACACGCCCGTGGCTATTCAACAGACTCTAACACGATTTGAAGCACTTGCACACGGGCGTGTCTTTGTCGGGCCCAAGTTTAGTTCTAATCGGAAAATGACACTTTGGAGGATTCTTAGGCATTCTAAAGCCTATATTAACACCCAAGAGGAGCCATTTAAGAGACACATAGAGTAAGAGGTAAGGAATTACTCGAAGGAAGCCGATTGATCCATCTCAGAAGCCAGATTCTCCTTCAAGACTGAAGATCTTCCTTCAATTTTCTTCGGGATTTTTGGGTTTCTTTATGTTTTGTTATCATTATTCTTTTGAGTTGTTTTCTTTTACACATATGAACTAAATCCCCTAAATACCTAAGGGGAATGAAACCTAAGACGGAACTTGTTATAATTTTCTGAATTATATGATAAATACTTAATTTGTTCTTAATTATGTGTTCTTAATTCTTGTTTTAATATTCTAGGATATTGATTCAAGTATTGATGTGCTTATTCAGAGGAGTAAAAGGCCTTGTATAAGAGTAGATCTAGCATAATTAAGCGGATTTGATTGCACCCCTAGACATAGGGCGACATAATTTTACCGGATTAGGGTGAAACCTAATAAGGGAATCCATAGATCGAGTTAATGCAACACTAGGGGTTTTAATTAGAAAGAGATTTTAATTAATCAACCTAGGGTTAGATGTTGTTAGTCTCGAGAGAGATAATAATGTAAATTAGGGATTTCTACGGATCAAGTTAAGTGAATAAATCCTCTGATTCAGAGTCAAATAACAAGTGAAGTCTAGGTGGATTTTTCCTTGGGTATTGTCCAAATCAATCAGTTTTTTTCAAAAGTATTTCCCCAATTTTCTTCTTGTGCATTCTTAGTTTAGTTAATTAATTTAGATAAAACAAACCCCTTTATTTTTAGGTTAGATAATAAAAAGAGAGTTAATATTAATACTTTTAGTTCCTGTGGGTTCGACATTCCGGTCTTGCTATAAACTATACTACTGTTCGATAGGTGCGCTTTCCTTTATCGTGATAATAGTTAGCTTTCAAGTACGATCAATCATAAATTTTAAACTTATCACGAGACATCACATCAAGTTTTTGGCACCGTTGCCAAGGAATTAAGATATTAGGAACACTTAATTTTGATTACTTTAGCCATTTATTCTATTGCAATTTAAATTTTATTTTGATTTTTGTTATTAAATTTTCTTTCTGGCAGGTTTTTATAGTTTATTACTAGAAGAAACCCGTCGGGACCATTACTTTTTGATAGTAAGATCAATCACACAACTCGCAGAAACTAAAGGGAAATAAGGCGAAACCTAACATACACAGAGGAAGAGCAAGAGGACGATATTTCCACCACAACCGAGGAGATGGCTGAAAATCAGGAAAACCCGCTACCTCCTGAAATTGCTGCTGATCTAGTAAATCAAAATCCTGCTCCGCGCACTATGTATGATTATGTAAACCTACTTTAACAGGAACTGATTCGAGTATAGTTAGGCTTGCTGTTGTTGCAAATAATTTTGAACTGAAAACTAACACAATTCAAATGATACAACAGTTTGTTCAGTTTGATGGTTTGCAGGATGAGGATCCAAACACCCACTTAGTGAATTTTCTAGAATTCTACGACACATTTAAAATCAATGGCATGATGCCATTCGCCTTCGGTTATTTCCTTTTTCGTTGAGGAACAAAGCTAAACAGTGGTTGAACTCGTTACCACAAGGGTCAATCACTACTTGGGAACAAATGACTGAAAATTCTTACTTAAATATTTTCCGTTGGCTAAAATAGCTAAATTGAGAAATGATATCTCTTCTTTTGTCCAGATGGATCTAGAAACACTCTATGATGCATGAGAGAGATACAAAGATCTATTGAGAAGGTGCCCTCACCATGGGTTACCTCTATAGCTGCAGGTTCAGACGTTTCATAACGGCTTGAATCCTTCAACCAGACAAATAATTGACGCAGCTGCTGGGGAGACTATAAATAATAAGACACCTGAAGAGACTTATGAATTTATAGAAGAGATGTCACAGAATAATTATCAGTGGCAAGTCATGAGGACAGAGCCGACGAAGGTAGCCGACATTTTTAACGTTGATTTGGTCACCATGCTCTCTAATCAGGTAGAACTTTTGAATAGAAAAATTGATGGTTTACTTGGTTCGTCACAGGTTCACCCAGTAATGCAATGCAATGCAATACAAGTGGAGGTGGAATGAACAATTCATAATACCCATCTATTGGCTACAACATGTAAAGCGAGCAACTAAATTATATGGGTAATAATCATTGACCTCAAAATAATCCTTATAGTAACTCTTACAATGCAAGTTGGGGGAACGACCCAAATTTCTCATGGGGAGGCCAAGGGAATCAGAGACCATCACCCCATCTAGGCTTCCTACAACAACCTTACTAGCAAGAGAAAAATTCGAACCTTGAAGAGATGATGACAAAATTTATTTCAGTAGCGGAAACCCGTTTTCAGAACACTGAACTTGCACTTAAAAATCAACAAGCATCGATCCAAGGGATTGAGAATCAAATTGGATAGCTGGCTAAGATTATTTCAGAGAGACCATCAGGAAGTCTACCTAGTAACACCGAACGCAACCGAGCATGTCAAAGCAGTTACACTAAGGAGTGGGAAAGTGTTAGCGGAATCTGAAAAGAAGCCATTATAAGAAGCTGACAAAAACGAAGGAGAGGGGATAAAAATCGAAAACAATGACAATCCAATGCCAAAGGAATATAAACAACCAATCCCATATCCAGCAAAGTTGAAGAAAGACCGCATGGATGCACAATTCGGTAAATTTCTTGAACTTTTTAAGCAACTGCATATTAACTTACCTTTTGTTGAAGCTATATAGCAGATGCCTACATATGTAAAATTTTTAAAGGAGCTTCTAACAAACAAAAGAAAGTTTGAAGACTTATCTACAGTGGAACTTAATGAGGAGTGCTTGTCCATACTCCAAAGCAAACTGCCAACCAAACTGAAAGATCCAAGAAGTTTTACTATTCCCTTCTTAATTGGCAGTTTGAATGTTGATAAGGCACTAGCTGATTTAGGCGCTAGCATTAATTTGATGCCATATAAAATGTTTAAACAACTTGGTCTTGGGGAACCTAATCCCACTAGGATGAGTATTCAATTAGCTGATAGATCTGTTAAATATCCTAGGAGAATTATAGAGGACGTACTTGTAAAATTAGATAAATTTATATTTCCTATTGATTTCGTTGTGCTTGACATGGTTGAGGATATTGAAGTGCCTTTAATCTTAGGTTGTCCATTTTTAGCCACTGCTAGGGCTATTATTAATATGGGTGATGGTAAATTGGTACTTAGAGTAGGTGACGGAGAGATTAATTTTAAAATTTATGATGCCATGAGATTTTCTAGGGAACAGGATGACTCATGTTATTTTATTGACTCTATTGGTCATGCTACTCAAGATTCTTTTCAGGAAATCGTATGTAAGGACACGTTGGAATTGTGTCTTACCCAAAGAGAGGGGGTCGATGATGATTCTAAGATAGGAACTGAACTAAATTCCAATAAAACCTCCCCAAGACCAGCAGAATATGAGGGTATTAAGGTAAACGATGAACTTAAGCAAAAACCCTCTATTGAAGAACCCCCAACTGGAACTTAAACAATTGCCGAATCACTTGGAATATGCATTCCTTGGAAGTAATTCTACATTATCGGTAATTATTGCGTCGAACTTGCAACCCAATGAGAAAGAGGAATTACTCCAAGTATTAAGAGAGCATAAAAGGGCAAAAGCTTGGAAAATTTCTGACATAAAGGGGATTAGCCCATCTTTTTGCACCCATAAAATTATAATGGAAGATGAATATAAGCCATGTGTGCAAGCCCAAAGACGATTGAACCCCAACATGAAAGAAGTTGTTAAAGCTGAGGTAATTAAATCCTAGATGCTAGAATTATTTATCCTATTTTTGACAGTTCTTGGGTAAGTCTAGTGCAGGTTGTTCCTAAGAAAGGAGGCATGACTGTTGTAGCCAATGAGAAAAGTGAATTACTCTCAACAAGGACAGTCACAGGTTGGAGAGTTTGCATTGACTATAGGAAGCTGAATGATTCCAGGAGAAAAGATCACTTCCCCCTTCTATTCATTGGCCAAATGTTGGAAAAATTATCAAGGCACATGTACTACTGTTTTCTAGACGGACTCTCTAGCTATTTTCAAATCCCAATTGCTCCTGAAGATCAAGAAAAGAAGACATTTACATGTCCATACGGTACGTTTGCATTTCGTAAAATGCCTTTTGGATTATGTAATGCTCCTGCTACTTTTCAGCGCTGCATGATGGCCATTTTTGACGAACTCGTAGAAGACATCATGGAGGTATTTATGGATGATTTCTTAGTTTTCGGTAACTCTTTCCATCTTTGCCTTAAAAATTTAAAACGAGTCCTAATAAGATGTGAGGTGATACGTGATATTCGTGACAGGTTTCAAATATTTATAATGAATCGTTCTTAAAACTAACTATTATCACGATGAAGGTAAGTGTACCTATCGAAAAGTAGTATAGCTTTAGCAAGACCGAATTATCGAACCCAAAGGAACTAAAAGTACTAGTATCAACTTTCTTTTTATTATCTAGCCTAAAAAATAAAAGGGTTTTGTTTATATAACTAATTAATTAAACTAAGAAATCATAGAAAAGAAATTTGGGGAAAATATTTTTTGGACAATTCGATTGATTAAGACAATACCTAAGGAAAAATCCACCTTGACTTTACTTGTTATTTGACTCTGAATAGGAACGATTTATTCATTCTACTTGTTCCATAGAGATCCCTAAGTTATATTATTATCTCTCTCGAGACTAACAACGTCTAACCCTTGATTGAATAATTGAAGTCTCTTTCTATTTAACGCCCTAGGGTTACATTAACTCGATCTATGGATCCCCTTATTAGGTTTCACCCTAATCCTACAAAATCTTGTATAAACAAACCTTGACACCATTAACTGGGGAAACAAACCTTGTGCTTAACTGGGGAAAATGTCACTTTATGGTTCAAGAAGGTATTGTGTTAGGACAAAAAATTTCTAGTAAAAGGATTGAGGTTGATAAATCTAAAGTTGAAACCATTAAAAAACTACCTCCCCCTAATTCAGTTAAGGCTATTAGAAGCTTCTTAGGACATGCTGGGTTTTATAGAAGATTTATTAAAGACTTTTCTAAAATAGCTAAGCTTTTGACTAAATTACCTTTAAAAGATGTACCTTTTAATTTCGAATAGGAATATTTAGAAGCATTTAATACTTTAAAGGATAAATTGATTAAAGCTCCAATTATAATTGCACTTGATTAGAATTCACCTTTCGAACTAATGTGCGGTGCAAGTGATTTTGCAGTAGGTGCAGTTTTGGGACAGCGAAGAGATAAACATTTTCAACCTATCTATTATGATAACAAAACTTTGACAGTCGCACAAGAAAACTGCACAACCATGGAGAAAGAACTGCTAGCTGTGGTTTTTGCATTCGATAAATTTAGGCTATATCTAATATTGTCTAGAGTTGTTATTTATACTGACCATTCTGCTATGCGCTACCTTTTAACTAATACTGATGCAAAACCTCGACTCATTTGATGGATTTTGTTACTACAAGAATTTGACTTGGAGATTAAGGATAAGAAATGAGCTGAAAATCTTGCGGCTGATCATCTTTCCAGGCCTGAAAATTAAAGTACCAAAGAGCTAGATGAAGTTGAAATAAATGATTCATTCCCTGAAGAACAATTTTTTGCTATATCCGATTCTGAGGAACTTTGGTTTGCAGACATTGTAAATTTTTTAGTCGCTATCATTATCCCAAAAGGGTTGACACATCAACAAAAGAAGCGATTCTTTACTGATATGAAAAACTACTTTTGGGAAGACTCTTTCCTTTTCCGTATATGTACAGATCAAGTCATTAGGAGATGTGTTACAAGGACAGAAGCATTGAAGATTTTGGAACATTGCCACTCAGGACTGACTGGAGGACATTATAGTGGAAATAAGACCGCACATAAAATACTCGAATCAGGTTTTTATTAGGCCACTCTATTTAAAGATGCCAACATGTATGTTACTTCTTGTGACAAATGCCAACAGACAAGTAATATGTCTAAACGTGATGAGCTTCAAACATATATGCTTTTCTGTGAAATATTTGACGTTTGGGGTATCGACCTCATGGGTCCATTCCCTAGTTCATTTGGGAATAAATACGTCTTAGTAGCTGTTGATTATATGTCCAAATGGGTTGAAGCCCAAGCTTTACCTACTAATGATGCTAGAGTAGTTGTATGATTGCTTAAGAAACTCTTCTCTTGATTTGGAACACCTAGAGCAATTATCAGTGATAGGGGTACTCATTTTTGTAATGCCCAATTTGATAAGACCCTTAAGAGATACGTAGTTCACCACAGAACAGCTACCCCTTACCACCCTCAAACTAGTGGTCAAGTAGAACTAGCAAACCAATAGTTTAAACGCATCCTAGAAAAGACAATAGAATTAAACAGGAAGGATTAAAGGATGAAAGTAGATGATGCTTTATGGGCTTATAGAACTGCTTTTAAGACCCCCATAGAAACATTACCTTACAGACTTGTTTGTGGAAAAAGTTGTCATCTACCATTTGAGTTAGAACACAAGGCATTCTGGGCTATAAAATTTCTAAGCCTTGATCCCGAACTTGCAGGTGAAAACAGGTTAATGCAGTTGAACGAGTTAGATGAGTGGCAAACCAATGCATATGAAAATTCATGCCTATACAAGAAAGCAACGAAGTGCCGCCACGACGCTCGTTTAAGACAATGCAAGCAATTTAAAGTTGGAGATCTTGTCCTGTTGTATAACTCGAGGCTCAAATTGTTCATTGCAAAGCTTAAATCACGATGGTCAGGTCTTTTCGTAGTCCAAAATGTCTTTCCATATGGCACTGTAGAGGTAAGTCACCCATTACAAGGCACTTTCAAGGTAAATGAACATCACCTCAAACTTTACAACGGTGAGAATTTTCAAGACGATATAGAGGAGCTATGGCTCCACGAACTTCCCTAAATGTACCCACAAGGTAGAGTCAAGATTAGACTCTAAATAAGCGCTTCTTAGAAGACAACCCAAGCACTAACCTCACTAAATAGGGTTCAATTTTTCTTTGACGATTCATATTTTAACTGCAGGAAATTTTGACATTTGACAAGGGCGAACACGGCCTAACCCACGGGTGTGTCTTAGGCCATGCTCATACCACGGGTGGTGGCTCGGTCGTGTGATACGGCCGTGTAAAAACAGAGTAAAATTTTTCCCCAACACGGGATTCGATACGTTACAATGACCATGCGACATAGCCCTGGGAAATCCTGCCAAATCAACACGGGCGTGTGACACGCCCGTGTCTATAAGCTGTGGTCGAAACTACCAAAATGACACGGACATGGGCACGTATACACGAGCGTGGGAGAAGCGAACGAGTTAACACGGGCATACAACACGCCTGTGGCCACCACCTGTGGTTGAAACTGTCATAATGACACGGCCATGTGCACCAACACGCCCCGAAGAACGCGGGCGTGCGTATTTTACTATTATTTTTATTTTTATTTTTGTTTCTATTTTATTTCAAATTCCATTGTTTCTTATTTATTTTTGACGACTTCCGTTTTATATTCTGCTCATCCCTATGGTTATTATCAAATTACTTCCTCAGAATTCTTCCTTCCATAAGCCTTACCTACAATACTCGCTCTTGCTAATCCAAGGATTTCATCAACTATTTCAGGAAGTTTCACCTCTCGTCCTATCTTATGATCTTATATCTATTTATCTTTGTACATTGAGGACAATGTACATCTTAAGTGTGAGAGGGTGATTATTTATATCATTATCAAAAACATCCCTGAATTCTGTCTTATTCTCACGTAACTCACTCATATCACTATTAGAATGAATTTTGATCAATTTATGATTTTTATTGATATGTCTTGAATTAAAACATAGACATTTATGCATTGATTGTTTAAATTTTAAGGAATTAGAGAATCAAGCATGATAAGTTGATTTTTCAGAATTAAAAATTTTAGGTTGTTTCCCCAAGTTTAGTTATTATCTTGAGTTGAAATTCACAGGTTGAAACATCAAAAAGTCATAATTTTTGTGAGATCTTGAGCCTTTAGAGCATCTATTATTTCGTTCATGCTCACTTTTATTATTGCTATGAGTGCGTCAATATTGATTTGTTATTCTAGAACTTTCTTGGATTATGCATGTCAAGACCATACCATTGATTTGATATTTCGAGATGATAAGGGCACTTAGGTTTAACCCACTTATTCCATAAAAGCCTACCTTCGTAATTAGCCCCTAGTGAACCCTCTTGAGCCTAACAAACCGTTCATTGATTTACCCTCAATATTAACCCATGACCCATCATTGTTGAAATCCCCTCAATTAATTTGATCCCTATTTTTGTCGAGATTTGAATTGAATAAATCGCTTAGCTATGTTTTATTTTTGATAATTAGCAAAGTTCTATATTACTTGGTTTGTTCTTAAAAAAAATATACATTCTTACATATTAGTAGTAATTCGTTATTTAGAGCTTAAGTATTTAATTCCATATTCTGAGAGGAAAAGCTAAACTCTAGGATCATCTAATTAGGAATGTAATTTGTCAATTTAGTATTTTTTCTAGTTAGGTAAATTTTCAATTCAATCTCGATTCTAACCTTCTTTTTCAGCTTGTGACCACACCCCCTAACCAAAGTTACGTTACAACCCTCCAAAGTCCTTTTGACTGATGTATCATCTCAATACATAGTGGTGGAGATTTGATTTTCACGCAAGCCTATGGTTATAACTTTTCATATTGACTGATGAGTGCTTAATTTGTTGTCCTTGAACACCTCGAGTGATTTGAGTGAATCTTTAGTGAGGATGTTGAATTTTGTGATATTTTGAATCAAAAGTGATTACTTAGATGAGGGGAGACATCTATGTTTTCGTAGTAAAATGCTCAACATAGAATGTTTGAAACTTTGATGTTCTTCTAGTTGAATTTTCAATGTGTGATTACCTATGGTTTATTTTGAGATATTATTAATAGGAATTATAAGTTGAGAAAAATGAATTCTTAATTGTGAATTGAGGATTTTGCTTGAGGACATGCAAACGCTTAAGTGTGGGGGTATTTGATAAACCGTAATTTATACATATTTTTATCCCATGCTTAGCATATTTTTGGATGAATTATCATTGGATTTACGGGATTTGATGCTCCTAATCCTTTAATTTCATGTTTTATACTTAGGTGAGAATAGGAGAATAAAAAGAGCGAGAATCGAGCCAAAAATGGAGAAAATGGGCCAACATGAGAAATCGACACGGCCTGGACTTCTGTACACGGGTAGACCACACACTCGTGTAGTTTCGACAGACTCTAACACGGCCTGGACCTTCTTACACGGGTAGACCACACGCCCGTGGCTATTCATCAGACTCTGACACGATTTGAAGCACTTTCATCAAACTTTGGAGGATTCTTAGGCATTCTAAAGCCTATATTAACACCCAAGAGGAGGCATTTAAGAGACACACAGAGTAGGAGGCAAGGAATTACTCGAAGGATGCCGATTGATCCATCTCAGAAGCCGGATTCTCCTTCAAGACTAAAGATCTTCCTTCAATTTCCTTCGGGATTTTTAGGTTTCTTTATGTTTTGTTATCATTATTCTTTTGAGATGTTTTCTTTTACACATATGAACTAAATCCCCTAAATACCTAAGGGGAATGAAACCTAAGACGGAACTTGTTATTATTTTCTGAATTATATGATAAATACTTGTTTTGTTCTTAATTATGTGTTCTTAATTCTTGTTTTAATATTCTAGGATATTGATTCAAGTATTGATGTGCTTATTCAGAGGAGAAAAAGTCCCTGTCTAAGAGTAGATCTAGCATAATTAAGTGGAGTTGATTGCACTCCTAGACATAGGGCGACATAATTTTGCCGGATTAGGGTGAAACCTAATAAGGGAATCCATAGATCGAGTTAATACAATACTAGGGGTTTTAATTAGAAAGAGATTTCAATTAATCAACCTAGGGTTAGATGTTGTTAGTCTCGAGATAAATAATAATATAAATTAGGGATTTCTACGGATCAAGTCAAGTGAATAAATCCTCTGATTCAGAGTCAAATAACAAGTGAAGTCTAGGTGGATTTTTCCTTGGGTATTGTCCAAATCAATCAGTTTTTCCCAAAAGTATTTCCCCTATTTTCTTCTTGTGCATTCTTAGTTTAGTTAATTAATTTAGATAAAACAAACCCCTTTATTTTTAGGCTAGATAATAAAAAGAGAATTAATATTAATACTTTTAGTTCCTGTGGGTTCGACATTCCGGTCTTACTATAAACTATACTACTGTTCGATAGGTGTGCTTGCCTTTATCGTGATAATAGTTAGTTTTCAAGTACGATAAGTCATAAATTTAAAACTTATCACAAGACATCACATCACTTGTTGAACGAGCATGTAAAGCCGAAGAACTCAGAAAAGAGAAAAGAAAAACTAATTTAGAAGCTAAAGAAGTGCGAAAGAGATCATCAAGCAAGTCATTTCAATCTGTATCAAAGAAGTTTTGAGATGATTATAGCCGTTCAAAGGCTAATGTGGGATATTCGAGTAGATATCATACTAGATCGCATTTGAGTTTCAAAGCTCCAGCTACATCTATTGCCAGTGTTGGAAATGTTTGATCTAATCGCCCTGAGTGCAAACACTGTGGTTAAAGTCATCCCAAAAATTGTAGATTATATGATCGAGCTTGTTTCAAATGTGGATCATTAGACCATGTCATTTGTGATTGCCCCAAATTTGTTGAGTAAGAAATTTGTACAAAATTCGAGGCCAAGTGGCAATACGTCTCGTGGTAGACCTCCCAGAAATACGGGAAATGTGAGTGACAGTCAGAAGGGAACAAAAGACACTGCTGTTAGATCCGAGGCTCATGCACCTGCCAGAGCCTATGCCATTCGAGCTCGTTAGGAAGCTTCATCTGCAGATGTGATTACGGGTATTTTCACACTTTATGGTACTTCTGTGATTGCTTTGATAGACCCTGGACCAAAGCATTCTTATATATGCATGAATTTAGTGAATTGTAAGACTTTTCTTCTAGAGTCTACTGAATTCGTAAGTAAAGTATCGAACCCTCTAGGCAGATGTGTTTTGGTTAATAACTTTTACAAGAATTGTCTGTTAATGTTTCGAGACATTTGTTTTCTGGCTGTTTTGATGTTATTGCCCTTTTACGAGTTTGATATAATTTTGGGTATGGATTGGCCAACTTTGCATGATGCTATTGTGAACTGCAAACGGAAAACTATTGATTTGAGATTCAAGAATGATGAAATAGTCCGAATTGAATCTAGTGATTTAAATGGGTTACCGGCTGTGATTTCTTCGATAAAATCTTTGAGTATTGTGAGAAAAGGTTGTGAAGGTTACTTTGCTTATGTGATCGATTTGAAAGTGTCAGAAAAGAAAGTTGAATCAGTACCTGTTGTCTGTGAATTCCCTGATATGTTTCTTGAAGAACTTTCGGATTACCTCCAATCCGAGAAGTTGAATTTGGCATTGAGTTAGTACTGGGAACTACTCTGATTTCGATAGCTCCGTATAGAATGGCTCCGACCTAACTAAAAGAATTAAAGTCTTAGTTGCAAGAGTTGACCGATAAAGGGTTTGCTAGACCGAGTTTCTCACCTTGGGGTGTACCAGTTCTGTTTGTGAAAAAGAAAGATGGTATGATGAGAACCTGCATTGATTATCGTCAGTTGAACAAGGTGACTATTAAGAATAAATCCCCTTTGCCCCGAATTAATGATTTGTTTGATCAGTTGAAAGGAGCTACTGTATTTTCAAAGATAGATTTGAGATCGGGTTATTATCAGCTGCGAGTAAAAGACTCAGATATTCCTAAAACTGTATTCAGAACGAGGTACGACCGCTATGTATTCTTAGTTATGCCTTTCAGATTAACAAATGCACCTGCTATCTTTATGGATTTGATAAACAGAATTTTTAGATCGTATTTAGATTGATTTGTTGTTGTATTCATTGATGACATATTGATTTATTCACGTGATAAATCCGAGCATGCCGAGCACCTGAGAATAGTGCTACAGACTTTGCGAGATAAGCAATTGTATGCAAAGTTTAGCAAATGTGAATTCTGGTTATGAGAAGTTGGTTTTCTAGGCCATATCGTATCAGCATCTGCTATTCAAGTTGATCCGAGCAAAGTTTTGGCTATTTTGGATTGGAAGCCTTCGAGAAATGTTTTTGAAGTCCATAGTTTTCTGGGACTTACTGTTTATTATAGACAGTTTGTAAAAGGCTTTTCAATGATCACGACTCCGTTGACGAAACTGCTTGAAAAAGATGTGAAGTTTGAATGGTCTGAAAAGTGTCAGAAGAGCTTTGATCAGTTAAAAGCTCTATTGACTGAAACTCCAGTATTAGTACAACCTGAATCAGGTAAAGAATTTATGATCGATAGTGATGCTTCATTAAATGGTTTGGGATGTGTTTTGATGTAGGCAGGCAAAGTCATTGCTTATGCTTCGAGACAGTTCAAGCCGCACAAAAATAATTATCTGACACACGATCTGGAATTAGCCGTGATTGTTTTTGCTTTAAAAATTTGGCATCACTATTTGTTTAGTGAGAAATGTCATGTATATTCTGATCATAAGATTTTGAAATATCTGATGACTCAAAAAGATCTAAATCTGTGACAAAGAAGGTGGTTAGAATTGCTAAAAGATTATAAGCTTGTGATTGATTATTATCCGGGACAAGCAAAAGTCGTTGCTAATGCTTGGAGTCAAAAATCATTGTTTGCTCTGCGTACTATGAATGCTCATTTGGTTTTATCCGATGATGGTTCTGTTTAAGCCAAATTAAAAGCAAGACTGTTATTCATTAAACAGATTATCGTAGCTCAAAAGATTGATAATGAGATTTTAGCAAAACGAGCCTAGTGTGATTTAGATTCTGATTCAGAATTCAGAGTTGATAAAGATAATTGTCTGAGATTTCAAGATTGAATTTGTGTTTCGAGAATTTCAGAATTGATCCAGATGATTTTGAATGAAGCTCATAACAGCCGTTTATTTGTTCATCTGGGTAATAAGAAAAAGTATAAGGATATGAAACATCATTACTAGTGGTCTGGAATGAAAAGAGATATCTCTGAATTTGTTACGAAATGCTTAATCTGTCAGCAAGTTAAATCTGAACATCAAGTGCCTTCTGGTTTGTTACAACCAATTATTATTTCGGAATGGAAATGGGATAGAGTGACGATAGACTTTATTTCCGGTTTGCCCTATCTCTGAAAAAGAAAGATGCTATCTAGATCGTGGTAGACCGATTGATGAAATCAGCTCATTTTGTTCTGGTACTATCCGATTACTCACTTGATAAGATAGCTGAGTTATATATTTCCAATATTGTTAGATTGCATAGTGTGCTATTTTTTATTGTGTCAGGCATAGATCCGAGATTCACATCACGATTTTGGAAGAAATTGCAAGATGCTCTGGGTACGAAATTGCGCTTTAGTACAACTTTTCACCCACAAACGGATGATCAATCCGAGCAGATTATTCAAGTTCTCGAGGATATGTTGAGATGTTGCATTCTTGAATTTGAAGGTACGTGGGAACAATATTTACCTTTGATTGATTTCGCTTATAATAGTACTTTTCAATCGAGCATTAAAATGGCACCATATGAAGTTTTATATGGTCATAAATGTCGTACACCTTTATATTTGACTGAACTCAGTGAGAATAAGATACACGGGGTTGATTTGATAAAAGAAACTGAATAGAAAGTAAAAGTAATCCGAGATAGTTTGAAAGCAGCTTCTGATCGACAAAAATCTTATACAGATTTGAAACGAAAAGATATTGAATTTGAGATCAGCGACAAAGTGTTTTTGAAAGTATCTCTGTTGAAGAAAGTACTTCATTTTGGCAGAAAAGGCAAATTGATTCCGAAGTTCATCGGGTCGTATGAAGTTACCGAGCGTATCGAACTGGTTGCTTATAGACTGTTGTTGCCACCTGAGCTAGAAAATATTCACAATGTATTTCACGTATCAATGCTTCGATGATACAGATCCGATCCCTCGCATTTGATTTCTCCGTCCGAGATTGAGATTTAGTCCGATATGACCTATGAAGAAGAACCGATTCGTATATTAGCTCGTGAGGTGAAAGAATTGCGAAATAAGAGAATAGCTAGGGTTTAGTACTTGTGATTTTGATACGGGATTCTCTTATTTCGTAATTTTTTAATATCCAAGGGACTTAAATGGGCATTATATCATGATTTATTAATGGTTCAATAAAAGGGCAAATTTGGTATTTAGCATAAAAGGGCGAATTTGGTATTTAGCATATTATATTAATTAAAATTAAACCAAACATGAAAATTAGTTCATTTCATGTTCATTGTTGCCGAAATTCATAAGAAAAGAAAAGGAAAAAGAATAGCTAGGGTTCGGCACTTGTGATTTTGATTAAGATCAAGAGCCAAAGAAATGAAATTAGATCAGAGGAAAACAAAAGTCGTTTAATAGTTGCTCGTTTCCGTTCATTTCCGTACGAGGTAAGTTTGTATCCAAATAAATGTATTTGAAATGGTTTATTTATGCTAATATGTTATTGAACAATGATGAATGATAATATGAGAGTTGAATATGAGATATCCGAGAAAGTATCGATAAATTTTCGATGTTCGAAAAGCCCCGTACGAACCTTAGGAATAGTTAGGATACATATGTCATGACATAGGATCCAATATGTGTTATTGTGTAATACCACGTCTGGGACGTTGGCATCAACTTATGATTTATGTGTAAGACCATGTCTGGGATATTGGCATCGTATTTGATTTCGTGTAAAACCCTATCTGGGATAGTGGCATCGATGTTTGATTACATGTAAGACCACGTCTGGGACGTTAGCTATGTATGTGCTTTCCAAGCTATCCGCGTATCTTTATGATTCTAAATGGTTCAACAGGCATTCTGAGAAAATGAATGATTATATGAGATGTGTATCCGATTCAGGTATGTTTGAATTGTATACTATGTTTGAGAATGAAAGGTAAGTATATATGCAAATGATGATATATGATCTAAGCATGTGAATATGTAACACCCTTAACCCCGTCCCGTTACCGGAACAGGATTACAGAGTATTACCAGTCATTATAGTATATTTGCACTTAAACAAGTATAAATGCAATATTATCCATCTAAATATAACTTTAATGGGTGCACAGTACTTTACAAGTGTAATTAAAACAAACCGGGATTCGATCCTAAAGCTTAGTAAATTTTTCGTGGAATTTTAAATTTTCTTCTTTTGAATAGTACCACACGTCCGTGTGGCTAATTTAAAATGCCCGTGCGGCTAATATAACACGCTCGTGTCCTCAACCTGTGTGCAACACTGACTTTTAAACACGGCCATGACAAACGTCCATGTGGCCTGCCTGTGTACTAAACTGACTTTATGACACGACCGTGACAACCAAGGCACACGCCCGCGTGACAAACTATGTGAACTCAAAATGAACCTTGTATTTTTAAAATTTACCAATCCTGTAAATTTCAATCCACAACCAATACAAATACCAATAGTAAACCAATCCAAAAGCATTTTATATATTATCTAATACTTAAATTTAAACACTTATCATGTATTATTATCAATTATCAATTTACTTATTTCACTATTACAATCACAATCCAATATAACACACTTAAGACATCCTAGGTACATGCCATTATCGATAATTAACATGCTTTACCTTTTTGAGTTCGAGATCGGCTTATGATGCTGATTCGACGATCTATCTTTAACCTAACCTGCGCACGGAAACAAACCGTACGCTGAGTATGAACTCAGTGGTATTTCTATAAATCGATACTTAAGTCAATAATAAATCATAAATCGATGAACCTTGAGAATTCAATCTCTAGTTCAAAACAAAATATTTCATCATCCTAACTTCCCAGTATAATATACTTCTACTTATAATTTACCATAGCATCATGCAGAATTAACCATTCCATTCTTGAAATCACATCAAACAGTAATAACATCAAATCGATTAGAAAACAGTAGTTTCATTATTAAACAGTTCCTGCAGATCTTATCAGCCCATAAATACTAATCCAAAAAATTTAATGCTTCAACCAAAAAAATTTCAGCAAACTCAACAGGCAAATCTTTAATAGATACTGAACTCATGTAATCATAGGAATAGTCAAACCAAAATCAATTTAAAATAGTCATATTAGTATCGATAAAGAAGAAAAATACCTGTAATGACATCCGGTAGAGATAAATCTTTTTATATACTATTAACATATACCCTGACTGATGTTCATTCTCCAGATTTTACAGTGAAGTCCTTTGTCACACTTCGGCTTTCACTCGTATTTCTGAGATTACAGGGTGACCTATCTTTGTTAACTGCGTTACTCAGTCTTGAACTCTGAATAATATCTTTTTCAACTTCTCCAAGCAATCATTAAGATAATAATCAAAATAATCATATCCAACACATATTCTACTCTTTATTCTACATTCTTTAACTTTATATATTCATTTAAAGCATCTTTAACAATTTGTACCATACAGTTTCTATCGGAATACGCTCTCTGATATATTTATTCAAACACATAACTCTATTTAAGCTTTAAAAATTCTTTACATCTAAGATCAAGAAATCTCTGACTGATGTATATATTAATTTCTGTCAGAACTCATTTCAGAAAGTTTCCAAATAACCCCTTTCTTAATCACAACATAAAGAAATATTTCTCACTACTGGCAGGTTGAATCTTTTAACAGAAGTATCATACCTTTCAAACATTTAATCGTTGAACAGAACAATTCAATTACAATCCTGATAACAGTCTTTAACCAAATTCCAGTTCTTTCAAGATCATTTTTAACTATAATTCTCAATTCTTCCACACTATATTTACGGAGTAATAGCAACAGATAACTTACCCATTCAAACAAGCTCTGTACCTTGAAGCACTTCAGGAACTGATTGAGAAACAGGAGGGGTAGATTTCGTAACAAATACAGTTCTTTCCACTCACCATAGAGCATCAGTCATAATTCTAGATAATTTTGTATCATCTCTTTTCTTATCATTTCATCGGTCAATATTCAGTAATCTATTATTCATTGAGTTACTACTCAACATTACCAATTCAATTTCCATTTAATTCACGAGACTATTTGTCTCTAGTATACATTTCATAATCAATACCATCGATATGTTCGTTTAACATTTCCAACTATAAAATAGTAACAAACAAATATATCAGCATCCGATCCCGACTCAATTTTGACTTAATTATGGCATGTACCTCTAGACTCCTTTCTGTACTCGACTTAATCCTAGAATCGGCTAAACCCGGTTAGCTCTAATACCACTAAATGTAACACCCTTAACCCCGTCCCATTACCGGAACAGGATTACAGAGTATTACAAGTCATTACAGTATATTGGCACATAAACAAGTATAAATGCAATATTATCCATCTAAATATAACTTGAATGGGTCCACAGTACTTTACAAGTGTAATTAAAACAAACCGGGATTAGATCGTAAAGCTTAGTAATTTTTTTGTTAAATTTTAAATTTTCTTCTTTTGAACAGTACCACACGCCCGTGTGGCTAATATAACACACCCGTGTCCTTAACCCGTGTGCAACACTGACTTTTAAACACGGCCATGACACACGTCCGTGTGACCTGCCCGTGTACTAAATGACTTTATGACACGGCCGTGGCAACCAAGGCACACGTCCGTGTGACAAACTATTTGAACTCAAAATGAACATTGTATTTTAAAAATTTACCAATCCTGTAAATTTCAATCCACAACCAATACAAATACCAATATTAAACCAATCCAAACGCATTTTATATATTATTTAATACTTAAATTTAAACACTTATCATGTATTATTATCAATTATCAATTTACTTATTTCACTATTACAATCACAATCCAATATAACACACTTAATACATCCTAGGTACATGCCATTACCGATAATTAACATGCTTTACTTTTTTGAGTTCGGGATCAGCTTATAATGCTAATTCGACGATCTGTCTTTAACCTAACCTGCGCACAGAAACAAACCGTACGCTAAGTATAAACTCAGTGGTATTTCTATAAATCGATACTTAAGTCAATAATAAATCATATATCAATGAACCTTGAGAATTCAATCTATTACTCCTAATAGTTCAATAATTTGTTTTTTTGAAATATAATGCTAAGATCTTGTTAATCACTTTCGATGAAATGTATACAATTTCAATGTTTGTTCATTATCTGTCGATTTTTCATATTTATTCAGTAATAACTTGTGTTCAGTATCATTTAGACATTCAGTAGCAGTTCATATTCAGTAACAATTAGTTTTTCAGTTCTTTTATTTACAGTTCTGTGACACCCCTAAAGTGACCCTAGTCGGAAAGTGGTTTCGGGACCACTAAACCGAGTCATAAAGATAATTAACCTTCATAGTTGATGCTCATTATATGTACATATGCATGTGTGAAAATTTCATGTTTGAATTTTGTTAATGGTAAGTGAATTTTATCAAATAGGACTTATGTGAGAAAATTTGGAAATGTGCTAGGCAAATGTAAAGTGGCCTAATAATGCATGTTGTGAAATGATGGGTTTGCATGTCAAATTCCCCACTTTAGAGGAAGTGGCCGGCCATGAGGGTATGGGATACAAAGCATATGCATTTTGTATTAATATTATAATGACTACATGGTTTTATAATAGGAAATAAGTATTAGAAAAAAAAAGAAAGATGTTAGATAATAATTAGTGGGAGGAGAAACCAAAGTTGTTCATCCTTTCCTCCATTGCCGTAGCCTAAAGGGAGGGAGAAGAAAGTTTGGTTGCTTTGATTTTTGGCTTAGAAGATGGCTAGAATGAGGTATGTATTGAATGATTCTTGAAAATCTATGCATGTTTGAGATGATTAGTTCAAACTCTACTTATCCCATAGATTAAACTTAGAATTTTGAGGTTTGAGATTCGGTCAATAAGCTTGAAACTCATAGTAGTTTGTTTTGGTAAGTTTGGTATACGGATGATAGATGTGTTTTGGTTTTAGTTTGATAACGATGTTAATGATGGTGATTTTCGGTCATGCATTAACTTAAATTGTAAGTATGATTTATGGTATAATTTGTGTGATGGAATGGTCTTGAGATTTGGCTTGATTAAATGGGTAAAATGCGAAGTGTTTTAAAGATGATGTAATGGTTATTTCGGTTTTTGGGAAGTAAATATAGATGATGGTTATAAGCTGTTTTATGATTTGATAATGGTGATTAAATCTTGTAGTTAAGTGTTTAGATATATATATTAATAATGAATTTAGTTGTACTTGCTATGTGAGAAATGTGCAATGCTATAGGTATTAGATTATTAGATATGGTTATTTTAAGTTGATTTGTAATGGTATGATTGCATTGATGAATTGGTTTTGGAAATGGTGGGAAGAATTGGCTATTATGCTTGATACTAATGCCGAATATGAGAATGTTGTACTTGAAAAATGTAGGTGAACATGACAAGTGTATTCGGCTTAGGGCATAAAGGATATGAAAATTTGGTATTTATTTTTGATTGTGTGTGTATGACCATGGATAATTGGCTGCACAAATATTATGAATACATAATGTATGTTAAATTTATTAAGCTACAAAACATTATACATGATCGGCCAAGGTAAATTATTTGAGTAAAGTATATCTTGATGGTACATTTCGGCTAGTATAAAATGTATATGGATGTCGTATGACTATGTTTAATTTGGGAAGTAAATTGTTTGGTTTAGCTCAAGAGCCTAGAGGATCAAGTTGGATAAGGGAAAGGAAAAAGTGATCGAATAGCCATCGTAATCGTTCGGCAATTTCCGAGGTAAGTTTTAAGTGTTTAAACGTTGAGTAAATTCAATTATAATAGGACATGATGAGTTGATTTAATAAGATATGATGTGGCCATGATATGTTCTAAGCTCAAATGGTAAGTTCTTAAGTGTTTGAGCTTGGGAATTTAACGGTAATTTGAAATAGTCTGCTTCGGACAGCAGCAGTAACGTGACTTTAGAAAATCACCATAAATTTATGGACTTGAATTAGAGGCTGAATGAGACATGAAATTAAAGCTTAATGAGTCTAGTTTCTTATAAAAGAAACCGTGTAAGCAAAGGGATTTCCGATAATGAGATATTTAAAGTTGTGTGAGACGGTGTCAGAATGACTCCAAAATCCCCTGTTCTGTTTTTAAAAAATCATTATAAATTGTACAAAAATGGTTATAAGATAAAATTTATATGCTTAGACTCCTTAATGAGTCTAGTTTCAAATGAAATCAAATACAACACATTTTGAATTCTGTAAAATGAGAAATTTGATTCGTAGTGAAGAGTGGTCAGATTAGTCAAACAGTGGAACAGGGGAAACTTTAAGAAAAATCTGGTATTGATTGGCCAAACCTAAAATTCTGGAAATTTTATGGATGGAAGATATACGAGTCTATATTCAGGAAAAATTAACGGAAAGTGATTTGGAGTTTTTTAGCTCCAGTTATAAATAATTTAGTGACTATTGCTCAGGAAAAACAGCTTGTGCTGAATTTGAGATTGTGTTGTAAACCTTGATAAACTTGTTTTAGTTGCTCATAAGTTATTGATTAAACCCATACGTGAATTCTAAATTGTGATATTGGAAAATGATAGATGTAGATTCAGCCAAGACAGTGTATATATGTGATAAGGCCTAATGGCCGATGTGATGAATGTGAAAGTGTATATGTGTGATAAAGCCTAATGGCCGATGTGATGAATGTGAAAGTGTATATGTGTGATAAGGCCTAATGGCCGATGTGATGAATGTGAAAGTGTATATGTGTGATAAGGCCTAATGGCCGATGTGATGAATGTGAAAGTGTATATATGTGATAAGGCCTAATGGCCGATGTGATGAATGTGAAAGTGTATATATGTGATAAGTCCCGAAGGGCATTTGTGTCAGTACTATATCCCGGTTAAAACCCCGTAGGCTTTATGCGAGAATATTATCACTGATTAATGTCCGTAAGCTTCGTGCTCGTACTATATCCAAGCTCTAAAGACCCGATGACTACGTGTGGGAATTTTGTCCGGGTAAGACCCGATAACTTCGTGTGGAGATTATGTCCGGGTAAGACTTCGTAATAAGAATTGCTTATAAATATATTCAATGCGAAAGGTTAAACAGGTATGTACTCCAAGTTTATATGTGAGCTTGATTTGCACTAAATCATAAGGTAGTTATGTGATGCATACGAGAGCAATCTATGAGACTATTCCTATGATTATGTGACATCGGATCAGTGTGAGAGGTGATGTGAAATCATACGATATATCTATGTCACATGAGCTCACTTTTATGTGAAAGTTTATCTGCCTATTGTATATGATGAGATGTGCGTATTCGGTAAAGGGATGGTATGCCCGAAGGAAGAGTGAAATAAAAATACGAACAACTATGTTATAATTTGATTGTTATCTGTTGACACTGCTTAAAACTTACTAAGCATTGTAATGCTTACTCCGTTTACTCTGTTTCCTCTGTTTTATAGATCTCATTGCGAAGCTACAGGCTCGGGGATCGTCAGCAACTTGTCACACTATCACTATCCACTGTTTGGTACTGCTATGTTTTGGATTATCTTATGGCATGTATAAAATAGACTAGTGGCGGAAGAATATTTTGGTTAATGTATATAGCCATGCGAAAATGGCTTATATATGTTTGAGCATAATGTTATAATCATTTGGTATGGAATGGTTAATCACTATCATAATTTGTGCTATTTATGCTAAAAGGGCGAGTTGAATCATGGAAACTATGAAATAGGTAAAGTCTACCTTAAAGGCAGATGCTGGCAGCAGCAGTGATGTAGATTTGGAAAATCACTAAAAATAGTAGGATTGGAATTAAATAATGAATAAATTATGTAAACGAACCTTAATGAATCTATTTTCATAGGAAAGTAACGAAACGATCATATGGACAGTATGTTAAGAGATATTCAGGTTCTCGTGAGACAGGGCCAGAACGGTTTCTGGACTCCCTGTTCCGACTTTGGAAATTAATTACAAATTAACCAGAGATAATTAGGAGTCATGCCATATATGTATAGATTCCTCTCTGAGTCTAGTTTCTATAGAAACCAATGGCATCAGTATTGAAGCTCTGTAAAGGGAGATATCCAAGTCGTAATGCGCAAAGGTCAGTGTAGTCGATCCCTGTAACATGGGAGACTTTGACTAATAAACTGTACTAATTGGCCTGACCAAAAATTCTAGAAAAAAATATGTAGATGGGCATATGAGTCTAGTTTCAGGGAAAAATAACGAAACTGATTTTCGAGTTGTGAAACTCAAGATATGATTTTTAAGGTGACAGTGACGCAGTTAGCCAGCTTGCCTGGAAAATTTTTAAAATGGACTGCGATAGTAAGCGAAATTAGTCTGTGAACCCCTCGTGTCCGACTCCGGCAACGGTCTCGGGTACGGGGTGTTACAAGTTCATTTGAGTAATAATATTATTCACCTTTCATTCAATATTCTGTACTATCTCATTTCAATAACAGTCAATATTCTTTGGTAACAACCAATTGATCTTTATCGTTTAGTACCAGTCAGTCAACAATAATAATTGGTTAATCAGTAATATTCATTTATTCAGTATCAGTCATTTATTCTGTAACAATCAATTATTCAGTAGCATACAATCTTTAATACTTTTCATTACCCTTATTAACATGACTCGGACCTGGACGGATACACAAATCCAACCCACATACCGAGGATAGTATGCAGTGTTTCATTGGCTGAAGCCGAAATACACCATAAGGGTAACAATAACAGTAATAGTAACAGTAACAGTAGCGGTACACAAAGTACCTCATCGGAACAAATCCGAAACAGTAACAGTAATAGTCAAGTACGGAGTACCTTTTCGAAACGAATTTGGAACGGAACAGTCACAGTAGTCGACACATATAGTGTCTCATCGACACACAGTCGGAATATCCCTGAACACTTCCAATCCTATGGCATGCCAATTGTATCCGACTAGCCCGACACTGTTAATAGGGTATTTAGTAAACTTTCAAATTTTTAATTTCATTCGTAATTTAATTTCACTTCATTTCAATACCTTTCTTTATCAAGTTAGATGTAATTCAATTTTAATACAACATACCTTTTAATTCATTTTCCAATAATCACCCATTCAAATATTTCATACTTTAATTACTTGTCACATATCAATCATGATACAACAATTAATAATCAAATTCAATAAATTATAAAACATTATAATTCTTAACTTAGCATTTCCATTCTCAAGCAATTCAAATATTAACATAACAATTAACTATTAAGTTCAGTTTATAGAGATACAAACCGTAGTTTCCAAGCTAACTCCCGTTGTCTTTATCTTGTTTTTGCTTAGCCGAGATTTCCCGAGACAACATTAGCTATTAAACTTCTAAGCTTCAAAATCCCTATTTCCCATTTTTCCTTTCTTTCCTCTCTTTTTCTCCTTCTTTCTCCCCTGTTTCATTTCTTCTCTGTTTCTTTCTATTCTTTTTCTTTTTCTTTTTACTTTGTTTTGTTTTATATAATAATAATAATAATAATAACAACTTAATAATATACTTATATAATAAGTAAATATACATGTATTTTACAAATGTACATATACTAATATTACACATGTCACTATACATACCATACATTTGTCAACTTTTTATTTATTTTTCACATAAAAATCTTATAATATAATTATTTAATTAATAAATACCTTTTATAAATAATAAATATCTATTAATACTTAAATACAAGCATTACAAGTATATGTATTTTTATTAATACACTTGTACCCAATCATTACCACACATTTGTCTTATTTTTATTTATTTATCATATAATATCAATTTAATAATAATAAATACATTAATATTTACTTAAATAATAAGCAAATACATACATGTATTACAAATGTGTGTATTATATTTATTACACTTGTATTTTATTTTTTCCATACACTTGGCACTCTTTTTGGCTTATTTACTTATTTAGTCCTTTCAATTTTCTTTATTCTATAATTAAACTTTCACACTTTATTCAATTTAATCCTTTTATCCAATTATCCTTAATTTAAGTTAATTCACTTAATTAAACTCTAATTAACCACTCGATTAACTTCGTAAATATTTTTAATAAATATTTAGGAATCCATTTTTCAGAAATGGAGACCCGAAAATACACTTTTTCAGTAACGGTAAAATTCGGGTCATTACAGAATATATGCTATATGTGCAAACGATTTGAGAATATGTGATATGTATATGAACAAGAGGTTTGTTTTGGTTATTGGCTACAAAGTATATATAATTTGATGATGTTTACATGTTTTGAATGATAAGTTTATTTGTATATGGCTTACTAAGCTTTTGAAAGCTTACTCTGTGTGTTTTTCAACTATTTTATAGATATCGAAGCTACTGGAGCTCGGGGATCGTCAAGGATCGTCACCACACTATCGAACTATATTTTGGTACCTTTTGAAAATGTATATATTAGAATATGGCATGTATAGGCTAGGAGTATTTGGATATGTTTTGTAATGTCGTGATATGGCTAGTTTGTGGTTGAACTTATGGTTTGATTTTGGTATATGATAAGTGCTTTGAATGGCCAAGAGAGTTGGTCAGTATGGTAAGTTTTTGGAATGTGTCTATTACGGAAATTGGTAAGGTTTTGGCATGAGATTTGATTGTATGATTGGAGATTTTGAAACCATAAGTTTTGGTATGATTTTGGACTTATAGGATGACATGTTTTGATATGTGTTACAAACATGAAATTGTTGTCAATAATAGGGCATGAATGATGTAATTTTTGGTATTGAAAATTGGATGAAATTGTTATGCAATTGTGTTTGTTTTGGTGCTTGTAGTTTGACCCAAATTGAGTGGCAAATTGGCTTTTCAAATGGCCTATTTTTGTCCACACGGGCAGAAACACGGGTGTGTGTCTCAGCCGTGTGCGACACACGGTCATGTTCCATGGCTGTGTGTCCCCTCGGGTACCTTACGATTGTACGTTAGTCTTGAGCACGGCCAAGGCACACGGGCGTATGGCTAGCCGTGTGAATCAAGTCAGTTTTGACCACGGCCAAGGCACACAGGCATGTCTTGTGGATGTGTGATTAAGTTAGTATGTATTCCCTATTTTGACACGGCCTGTTCACATGGGCGTGTGACCTATATAACTTAGAAAAATGCTTAAGTTTCGAAAAATTTTGCATGAGCTTGGTTTAGTCCCGACCCCTTTTTAAAGCATGATTAATGTCTCGTTGACCTATATAAGGGACTCTATAATGATGTTTGACTATGTTTGTGGATGATGATATTGAATTGTTTGCAAATTGTTCTGATTTTTCCGGTAATGCCTTTAACCCTAATCCGGCAACAGATACAGGTTAGGGGTGTTACAACACTGCTCATGTTTTACAGCTTGTCTTATTTGTTAGGATGTTTTATCAAAGTATGTTAGTGATTTGTTTACAACTTTTTAATGATTTTGTGTGCAATCAATCTCATGACCAAAATATGGGTTAACTTTATGAAAATTTGTCTCAATCTTTTATATAAATATATTAAGGGTATTTAATTTAATGAGATTTTGGAAAATTAAGATGAACTGTAATGTTAAATTCATGCTTTAAATATGGAAGCCTTATTCAACTTTAAAAGAGCTATATATTGAGGCAGTTGTGTAAGCAGTGCCTACTGCATCTAGGACTGCGCAAGTCACATAACTTGTTTTATTTTAAGTTAGCAATATTTTTTAAAAAATCAGTTGGACAGTGATTTAGATGATATTGTAAACATGTGTTGTCCCATATTTGAAGGGTTAATCTTGTAGAGTAATAAATTTTTTAAGATTGGATCAATTTGGATCAAGCAAATTATACCTCTTGTATAATGGAGATTGGCTCGACTAATTTGAAGTCTCATCTTGAAGATCTTTAATTATTCTAATCTTTATGAGAATATTTGTAAAACCATTTATGAGGCTATTTTAGTGAGATCTTGATTGTAGTTGATCTTTATCTTAGCAAACCTTAAAATCTTATATATCAAAGGCTTGTGTAAGTTAGTGGAGAAGAGAGTTGAGCATTTAATCTGTTCATTAAGAATTCATCATTATGAGCACATTTTGTAAGTAAACAAGTCACTTAATTTATGAATTAAGTTTTCAAGGGGAAAACTTGGTGAAGAAAGATTTAGATCTTAGATGCAAAAATAAATTTGTTATATCGGTTTGTGATAGGACTTAAATAACTATTTGTACTTGGTCAAAGATAGTTGATTTCCTCTCTAAACAAAGTCTTGCAGATGTAGAGAAATCGAACTACATAAATAATTTGCTTGTGCTCATTTTTTTTTGTCATAGTGACACTCCTAATAGGTATTGCACGTACCATTACTCAATTTTATTTTACAAAAATCAGCTGTGTTTTGTCTATTAACAACATTTTTTTATTTTGTTTTGGTCAAATTAAGAAGAATAGTTATAAAATGTAAATATTGATACGTGATATTCGTGATAGGTTTTAAATATTTATAATGAATCGTTCTTGAAACTAACTATTATCACGATGAAGGCAAGTGTCCCTATCGAAAATTAGTATAGATTTTAGCAAGACTGGATTGTCGAACCCAAAGGAACTAAAAGTACTAGTAACGACTTTCTTTTTATTATCTAGCCTAAGAATAATGGGGTTTGTTTTAACTGACTAATTAACTAAACTAAGAATTCACAGAAAATAGAATTGGGGAATTACTTTTGGAAAAACGATTGAATTAAGACAATACCTAAGAAAAAATTCACCTAGACTTCACTTATTATTTGACTCAGAATCAGACGATTTATTTATTTGACTTGATCCGTAGAAATCCCTAAGTTATATTATTATCCCTTTCGAGATAAACAACGTCTAACCCTAGGTCGAATAATTGAAATATCTTTCTAATTAATTCCCTAGGGTTGCATTAACTCATTCTATGGATCCCCTTATTAGGTTTCACCCTAATCCGGTAAAATCTTGTCACCTTATCTCTAGGCACGCAATCAAATCCGCTTAATTATGAAAAATGTACTCTTAGACAGGATCTATTCCTCCTTTGAATAAGAGCTTAACTCGAATCAATATCCTAGAATATCAAGACAAGAATTAAGAACACATAATTAATAACAAATCAAATATTTATCATACAATTCAGATAATAATAATAAGATCTGTCTTAGGTTTCATTCCCCTTAGGTATTTTGGGGTTTTAGTTCATAACTAAAAAGGTAAACATCTCAGAAGAAAAATGAATACAAAATATAAAGAAAAACCCAAAACTCTTGAAGGGAAATTGAGGGGATATCTTCAGTCTTGATGATGAATCTGGCTTTTGAGATGGATCAATCGGCTTTTCTTGAGCAATTCCCTACTTCCTTCTCCACATGTGTCTTTTTCCTCCTCCGCTAGGGTGTATTTATAGGCTTTAGAATGCCTAAGAACCCTTAAAATTGGCCTTTTCCAAATTGGACTAAACTTGGGCTCAGTAGGGACACGCCCGTGTGACATGCCCGTGTGAAATTGCTTAAGGCCGTGGTCAAGGCTGTTAAATGGGCACGAGCGTGTGATCTACCCGTGTGAGTCGTGCTTTGATTCTGCCAAATTGACATGACCGTGTGGTCTGCCCGTGTGAGGGATTCTAAGCCGTGTTGATTTCGTACGTTGGCCCATTTTTTCCTTTTTTGGCCCGTTTCTCGTTCCTTTCACTCTCCTATGCTTACCTAAGTATAAAACATGAAATTAAGGCATTAGGAGCATCAAATTCACCAATTTTAAGAAAAAATCATCCATAAAATGTGCTAAGCATGGGATAGAAATATGTATAAATTACGGTTTATCAAATATCCCCATATTTAAGCATTTGCTTGTCCTCAAGAAAAATCCTCAACTTAGAATCAAAATAAATTCTTCTCAACTTATAATTTTTATCCATAATATCTCAAAATAATCCATAGGAAATCATACATTGAAAATTCAACTGAAAGAACATCAAAATTTCAAACATTCCAAGTTGAGTATTTTATCATGAAAACATAGGTGTCTCCCCTCGTCTAAGTAATTACCTTTGATTCAAAATATCACAGAGTTTCACATCCTCACTAAAGATTCACTCAAATCACTCGAGGTGTTTAAGGACAATAAATGAAGCACTTAATAGTCAATAATGAAAAGTCATTACCATAGGCTTGCATGAAAATCAAATCTCCACCACTATAAATTGAGATGAAAAATCAATCAAAAGGTCTTTAGAGGGTTGTAACGTGGCTTTGGTTAGAGGGTGTGGTCACAAACTGCAAGAAAGGGTTAGAATCGAGATTGAATTGAAAAATTGCCTAACTAGAAAAATGACTAGTCATCAATTGCGTACAATAAAGTTTTTCTCAGAATATGGAATTTAACTTCTTTAGCTCAGAAGATCACTACTACTAATATGTATACATGTATATATATATTTTAAGAACAAGTCAAATTACAAAATAGAATAAAACATAGCTAAGAAACTATTTCAATTCAAATCTCGACAAAAATAAGGATCAAATTAATTTAGGGGATTTCAATAATAATGAGTTATGGGTTAATATTGAGGGTAAATTAATGAATGGGTTGTTAGGCTCAATGGGGTTCAATAAGGGTTAATTGTGAAGGTAGGCTTTTATGGAATGAGTGAGTTAAACCTAAGTGCCTTTCTCATTTTGACATATCAAATCAAATGGTGTGTTCTTGACATGCATAATCAAGCAAGTTCTAGAATAACAATTCAATACTAATGCACTCATAATGAAAGTGAGCATGAAAAAAATAATAGATACTCTAAAGGCTCAAGATCTTACAAAAATTATGGCTTTTTGATGTTTAAACTTGTGAATTCCAACTCAAAATAATACCTAAACTTGGGGAAACAACTTAAAATTTTAAATTCTTAAAAATCAACTTATCATGCTTAATTCTCTAATGTCTTAAAGTTTAAATAATAAATGCATGAATGCCTATGTTTTAATTTAAGATATATCAATAAAAATCATAAATCAATCAAAATTTATCTTAAACATGATATGAGAGCTTTTCAAGAGAACAAGACAATCATTCAGGGATTTTTCTGATAGTGAAATGAATACCCCCCCACACTTAAGATGTACATCGCCCTCAATGTACAAAGATATATATATAGAAAAGATTATAGATATAAGATAGGGAGAGAAATGAAACTTCCTGAGTGATGAATGAATTTCTTTGAGCTGGAGTTTTGGAGAATAATCGGCGTGAGGGTGGAGGAGGATACTCCGGCAGTGGTAGAGGTTCATTAGTCCATAAGTCCTGCACCAAAAGAATATTATATCTGGTGGTAGCTATGGTCCTGGTCGAGCAGAACATGACAGTCGTGGAGAACCTTTCCCGATGGAGTTTTTAGTTCCTATGCGATGATAAGCTTAGGAGCTCTTTATAATTGTGACAGAATCAGGAGCTTTTTAGGAAATATAATGAAGCATAATTACTCGATATGAAATAGTCGAAAGTAAAAATTGTTAAATAAAAATTATAAAACTTAATAAAAACAAGCTTAAAGAAAAATAAAAAGTAGTTTTAAAATAAAAGTCAAAACATAAAAATAAATAATAAATAAAAGTTTTTAAACATCTTCATCGCTAGATGGTTTGCGAGATGGGGGTGGCGATGAGATGTGGAAGTGTTGATAAATCTGCTGTAGAGTAGCAACAATGTTATCGAAATGCTGGAAACACTATTGGTCGAATCAGGTAAGGTGCTCAGAGATGTCAGTGTATGAAGCCACCGCATGAACTGGACGAGAAGGAGGTGGTGGCTGAGACGGTGGGTCCTCGTGATGTGGAGGGACATCATCAGTAATATCTTCGGGGGCCTCCTTCTCGATGGATTAGGCGAGACGGTACTGAGGAGGGAAGGTGTCACGTCGTTTCTCGATCATCCTTATACTTAGCATGCTTGAGATGCTCTGTGGGGACATCTGATGAGATGAGAGAGGATGATTGGGATGCTGCGTTAAAGAGCCCGAAGTGCGAGCCAACTGCGTCACATAGGGCCCAATGGAGATGACCCCCTTCCTATGCCGCTCCGTCTGATGTTGAATGGGGAGGGCAATGAAATAAGCAAGGTCTATGACGTTCCTGTGAGACATACACCATAGAAAGTAGGCGTCGTGAGTGTTGACGATGCCAGTGCTCTCTCTCCTTCCTGTTAACGTGAGCCAAAATGGCATGTAAGTACCTCAGAGATGGAGGGAGAGCCGATGCCTTGGAGCGTCTAAGATTGTAGAAGGCAGCGCCGGGGGTTATGGCGTTCCAACACCGTGAAGAAGAGTGATGGATGTGGTGATTAAGAGCATGGAGTTCATTCTCCTTCATGAACTCCTCAGTGTAAAGGCCCAGTGCGGTTCCAAACTCCAGGACGTTTAACTGGCGGACTAGACCGCCGAGGCAAAATTGGATTGTTCCTGGGTCATCAAAACGGGCCATCACGATCTGAAGATGGAACGTTGAGCATAGTTTCATAGTGAGTTCGAGATATATCGGCTCAAAAATCTCAAAGAAAAACCTCCAATGGTCGGTGGTGAGCAGGGCCCGAATTGCATCAACGAGTTAGACTTGTTCTAGCGCGACCCAATCTATACAGCGGCCCACTTCCAAGGGTCGGGCCCATAGAATCTGGAAAGGTTCTTCTTGGGGACCAATGGGGAACTGTAAGAAAGGGTGACGAATTTCCGCAGTAGGACATGAAGAGGATGGCACTCCCTTCCTTTTCTTCGAAGTAGGGACGGCGGCTTTCTTTCCTCGTGAAGATGACATGGTATACCTGCAAGCAAAACCATTATTCCATTTTTATGATTGGATAAGGTAAAATGTAAACAAATTCAACAAGGAAAATGTCATAAATAATTTTAGGCACAACTACTAACGCTAACAGACCTAACAAAAACAATAAATTTTATGGCATAATGTCGTGGTATTAGTATGAAAATCAAAATGGCAAAGAGATTGATAGAAATGTAAAAAACATGAATGTATCACAATGCATGGATTATAATGGCAAAGAATAATAAGCAAGTGAATATTGACTTAGAATACGTAAATAGGGCTTGAGAAATCATAAAGTAATAAAGAAAAATGTCACATGAAATAAATGGTAGCTAATCTAACAATGGAATTTGAATGATTCGCAAATTTTAAATTTTAAATTTTGCCCGTGTGATTCGCAAATTTTAAATTTGGGCGCATCTGACATTTGACCTATGGCCGTGTTCTTTGGGCGTGTGGGTGCACACGGTCGTGTCGTACGGCAGTATCTGTCTTCGTTCACTTCTCCCACACTCGTGTATGTAGGCCCACGCCCATGTTAATTTGACAGGTTAGGCCACGGTTGCTCGGCACGGGCATGTTGTGTAACACCCCAATCCCGTATCCGTCGCCGGAATAGATAAAGGGGCATTACCAGTCTTGAAACTCATATCAGAACAGTAAATTTTTTTTTTTGAACATTCCTTTAGATAAGTACTAAAGACAGTCAGGGATACAATTTAAACTTCTATAAGTACACATTCAAAAGATGCCTTTTTCGCATGGCTTATATACATTAACCAAAATATCCTCTCACTACTAGTCTATTCTATACATGCCATAAGATAATCCAAAACGTAGCAGTACCAAACAGTGGATAGTGATAGTGTGACTAGTTGCTGATGATCCCCGAGCCTGTAGCTTCCAAATGAGATCTATAAAACAGAGGAAACAAAGTACACGGAGTAAGCATTATAATGCTTAGTAAGTTTTAAGCAGTGTCAACAGATAACAATCAAATTATAACATAGTTGTTCGTATTTTTATTTCACTCTTCCTTCGGGCATACCATCCCTTTACCGAATATGCACATCTCATCATATATAATAGGCAAATAAATTCTCACTTGATAGTGACCTCTTATGATCATAGGTACATTACATATTTTTTTTTTTGACTTTCCACATTAACCAAATGCACAATAATCATAGAACAGTCTTATTGCTTTACTCACATGTGCATTACATAACGACCTTGTGATTTAGTCTAAATCAAAACTTAAATATAATCTCAAAATACATACCTGACCAACTTAACGCGTTGAACGTATTTATTACCAATTGTTACTGTGAAGTTATATAATCTTACGCTTTACTTGAATCTTCAGCAAAACCTTTAGTTCGGGGCTTACCTGGACAAAATCTCCACACGTAGTCATCGGGTCTTTAGAACTTGGATATAGTACGAGCACGAAGCCTACGGACATTAATCAGTGATAATATTCTCGCATAAAGCCTGCGGGGTTTTAACCCGGATATAGTACTGACACAAATGCCCTTCGGGACTTATCACATTTATACACTTTCACATCCATCACGTTGGCCACTCGGCCCTATCACATATATACACTTTCACATTCATCACATCGGCCATTAGGCCTTATCACATATATACACTTTCACATTCATCACATCGGCCATTAGGCCTTATCACATATATACACTTTCACATTCATCACATCGGCTATTAGGCCTTATCACATATATACACTTTCACATTCATCACATCGGCCATTAGGCCTTATCACATATATATACACTTTCACATTCATCACATTGGCCATTCGGCCTTATCACATATATACACTTTCACATTCATCACATCGGCCATTAGGTCTTATCACATATATACACTTTCACATTTATTCAAATATACTTCACATACCACATATACTATCATGTACAGACTTGGTCTTGGCCGAATCTACATCCATCACTTTCCAATGAATAATTCAATTTTACGCCATACTATCATTTCATATTCGAATACTCATAAACTTACAATATCACGATTTAGAATTCAAGTATGGGTTTAATCAATAGCTTATGAGCAACTAAAACAAGTTTTATCCATGTTTACAACAAAATCACATATTCACTACGAGCTGTTTTCCTGAGCAAGGGTCACTAAATTAATTATGACCGGAGCTACAAGACTCCAAATCACTTGCCGTTAATTTTCCCTGAATATAGACTCGTATATCTTTCATCCATAAATTTTTCAGAATTTTAGGTTTGGCCAATCAATACCAGATTTTTCTTAAAGTTTCCCCTGTTTTACTGTTTGACTAATCTGACCAGTCTTCACTACGAATCAAAATTCTCATTGTACAGAATTCAAAGTATGTTCTATTTGATTTCATTTGAAACTAGACTCATTAAGGAGTCTAAGCATATAAATTTTATCTTGTAACCATTTTTTTACAAATTATAGTGATTTTCTTAAAACAGAACAGGGGATTTCGGAGTCATTCTGACACCGTCTCACACAACTTTAAATATCTCTTTATAGGAAATTCCTTTGCTTACACGGTCTCTTTATAAGAAACTAGACTAATTAAGCTTTGATTGTATATTTTATTCAGCCTATAATTCCACACCAAACATTTATAGTGATTTTCTAAAATCACGTTACTGCGGCTGTCCTGAGCAAATTATTACAATTTGCTCTTAAATTTCCAAGTCCAAACACTTAGGAACTTACCATTTGAGTTTAAGACATATCATGGCCACATCATATCTTATTAAATCAACTCATTATATCCTATTATAGTTGAATTTACTCAACATTTAGTCACTTAAAACTTACCTCGGATGTGGTCGAACGATTTCGGCGGCTATTCGATCACTTTTTCCCTTCCCTTATCCAACTTTGGTCCTCTAAGCTCTTGAGCTAATTCAAGCAAATTTAACTTATTAAAGTCTCATTATGCTAGCTTATGGCCGAATATGACAAGGAGTTTGATAGGTCATATGGCCACCTATAGCTCAAACACAAAATGGTCATACGCATTTTTAATCACATTGAGCAATTTAATACAATTAATCTAACATTTCCTCATGTGCACCTTTATGACCGAATACATGCAACACCAAGCTATCTATTCATTCATGTATGCATCTTATTTAAGCATGTATATCCACAATTGAATTCATCATATAAATATCTATGATTTCACTCAAATAATCTCATTACAACACACGGTGCTCCAACCATTATTTAAATTCAAAGCTCGGCTAGTACATAACACCATGATTTTGTCCTAATTTGGAGAGCCAATAATTTAAGTATTACAGCAGCATATTAATTAGCTAAGTACCATAAATTTGTCCTAATTTGGACAGCCAATAATTTACAGCATTATAGCAGCAAATTAATTAGTAATAAACTATCTTAAGTTCAATTTTAACTCCCTCATGCAGCAACCAGACAGCATTCAAGTTAACTTCCAACATTCGGTCAAAGCATTTAAATAAAAGAATATGCATGCTAAATTTCCAGCATTTGGACAACATTTCAACTTGAAATTTTCCAGCCTTTCACCTTCAATATTTCGAATATTCAAAAGCAAAAAGAAGAGTACAACTAATCAATTAAAATTTTTGAACATAATTCAAGGTATATGTTCAACTAAATATTCATGTTAACTCATAATCAATAAGATATTAAGTAGAAAATAAAAACATTATTAGCATGCATGCTATCTACATACAACAACCATTCGACTTCCATCTATTATCAACCCTCAATACACAAAACATCGAAACCAACATCAAAGAAATATAAACATCCATGACCAAATGTCATCTTCATCCATTTACAAAAATTTTGCCATGAGCTGACTTCTATACTTGATGACCACTCCAAATATACAAGGATTTTCAATGAAAGAGCATTAAACATACCTTAATCTATACATTCACCATAGCCGAATGCCCTAGCTTCATTTCCATTTTCTTTTCTTTATGGTTTTCGGCAAAAATGCAAGAAAGGATGGATGTAACTTTGTTTTTATCACCATCTTCTATTATATTTCATTTTAATAAGCCAATTACTAAATTAATCTTTGTAATTTAATATCAAAACCTTTTAAATGGTGGTCCATTACCGTCCACTTACCTATGTAGTGGCCAAATATCATTTAATAATTATATTTCTTCTTTCTTTCTCAACATTTGGCAAGCACAAGGCAAGGATGTATGGCTTCCCCTTTTTTTATTTTAAAATTTAAA
Source organism: Gossypium hirsutum (assembly GCF_007990345.1). Lineage (NCBI taxonomy): Eukaryota > Viridiplantae > Streptophyta > Magnoliopsida > Malvales > Malvaceae > Gossypium > Gossypium hirsutum. Next base: position 15,884,799 of record NC_053430.1, read on the forward strand.
CCATTAACTATTATAATATAATATATAATGCATATATGGCTATTCAACCATCATCATGGCCGGCCACTTACATAAAAATGGGGAATTTGACATGCAAATCCCCATATTTTAAGCCATGCAATATTTGACCACTACACTTCAACCTACCACAATTTTAATATTTTTCACATAAGTCCTTTTTAACTAAATTCACATAAAAACAATCAAATTAATGCATGAAACTTTCACACATGCATTTACTCACATTATAAACACGGAATATATCTTTTAATTTCTTATAGGACTCGGTTTCGTGGTCCCGAAACCACTTTCCGACTAGGGTCAGTTTAGGGCTGTCACATGTTGCACGCCCGTGTTGTTTTGGCAGGTTCGCCCATGGCCATGTCGCACAGCCGTAGTACTTTATCGTAGCCCGTGATGAGAAAAATCTTTACCCTATTTCCGCAAGGTCCTAAGCACGCCCGTGTGCTTGGCCGTGTGTGTGTGGTAAACCTGTATTCAAGAGCTCTGTTAGTAAGTTAGGTGTTAAACATTAAAATTTAAAAAAGTTAATATAGTTAGTGCTCGGGTTGCCTCTCGAGAAGCACTTATTTATAGTCTAAGCTCGACTTACCTCTCCATTGAATGGTCATGGTGGTTCGAGGAGTTTATACTCCTCATTCCTGCTGTGAATCTCATCAAAATAAGGTTTTAGGCGGGTATTGTTTACCTTAAAAGTGCTGAACTTGGGATGACTTACCTCGACTGTACCAAATGGGAAAACGCTAAGTACCGTAAGAGGAATTTCTTCATTCGGTTTGGTAGTGACAATGTGAGGATCTGCGGCATCTAATAAAACTTTATCTCCAACCTTAAGTTGATTTGGAAAGGTATTGAGCTTGTTCTGGCATAGTTTGGGTTTATCTTGTGTTCTCGGTTGATGTGTCTGCCATTCATCTAGCTCCTCAATTTGTAGCCTTTGTTCTTCATGAATAGGTCCTCTATTATTGCTTGAAAATGGCTCATGTACTTTCTTCAAACTCATCTCCTGCAAAGTAGGTTGCAACATATTGTTAGTTTTAGTAGATTGGTTTAGACAATCACCTTTAATTTTTGATGTGTTGCTAGAATTGCGAGCTTGAAGGGTTATTGTTTCATCTCCCACACGAAGTGTGAGCCCACCTGTGCCAATATTAATAATCGTTCTAGCAGTTGCTAAAAAAGGCCTTCCTAAAATCAAAGGAGTGTTGCTATCCTCCTCTATGTCTAGAACAAATCGATTTTAACTAGCACATCTTCAATAATACCCCTAGGAAATCTTATAGTTTTATCTGCTAATTGAATGCTCATCCTAGTCTGTTTGGGTTTCCCAAGACCTAGTTGTTTAAACATTTTGTAAGGCATGACGTTAATACTAGGCCCTAAATCAGCTAATGCATTATTAATATCTAAACTACCAATTAAGCAAGGAATTGTAAAACTTCCTGGATCTTTCAATTTGTTGGGTAGTTTATTTTGTAGAATAGCTGAGCAAACTGCATTTAGCTTCACATGTGAAGCCTCGCCCAAATTCCACTTATTTTCTAAAAGCTCCTTTAAAAATTTCATTACGTTTGGCATCTACGATAGAGCTTCAATAAACAGTAAGTTAATATGTAATTTTTTAAGAGTTTAAGGAATTTACCGAATTGTCTATCTGAGCGGTCTTTCCTTGTCGCGTTAGGGTATGGTACACGAGGTTTGTATTCTGTACTTACCGATTTTTGCTCATTGTGGTCTACCTCACCTTTACCTTTGCTTATCTCAGTTTCTTACCTTGGTTCTAGTTCAGGTGTGACTAACCCTTTCTCATCTTGACTAGTAATCGCGTTGAGTTGCTCCCTTGGGTTAGATTCAGTGTTGCTTGGCAAGCTACCTTGTGGTCATTCAGAAATCAACTTGGCAAGCTTTCCAATCTGAGTTTCGAGCCTCTGGATTTATGCTTGTTGATTTTTGAGTGCTGTCTCATTATTTTGAAACTGAGTTTCTGACACCGAGATGAATTTGGTTAGCATCTCCTCAAGGTTTGGCTTCTTTTCTTGCTGGTAAGGTGGTTGTTGAAAACCCGGAGGATGTTGTGGCCTTTGATATCCTTGACCGCCCCACGAGAAATTGGGATGGTTCCTCCAACCTGCATTATAAGTGTTACTATATGGGTTATTTTGAGATCTAGAGTTATTGTTACCCATATATTGGACTTGTTCCTCCTCGATACTAGGGTTGAAGGGTTGATATTCAGTGCATGCTTCTCTTCCATTCGAATCGCACCTTATCACTGAATGGACCTGAGTAGAACCACACAAATCGTCAATCTTTTTATTTAAGAGTTCTACTTGGTTAGATAGCATAGTAACCGCATCGAGGTTGAAAACACCGGTTGCTTTATCAGATTTGTTCTCATAACTTTCCATTGATAGTTATTCAGTGACATCTCTTCAATAAATTCGTAAGCCACCTCAAGTGTCTTATTATTGATAGTTCCTCCAGCGGCTGCATCAATCATTTGCCGAGTCGAAGGATTCAGGCCATTATGGAACGTTTGAACCTGTAACCAAAGCGATAACCCATGGTGACGGCATCTTCTCAAAAGGTCCTTGTATCTCTCCTATGTGTCGTAGAGTGTTTCTGAATCCATCTGCACAAAAGAAGAGATATCATTACGTAATTTGGCCGTTTTAGCAGGTGGAAAATATTTTAATAAAAAATTTTGGGTCATTTGTTCCCAAGTAGTGATTGACACTCGGGGTAACGCGTTTAACCACTGTTTAGCCTTATTCCTTAACAAAAAGGGAACCAACCGAAGACGTATGGCATCATCAGAAATGCCATTGATTTTAAATGTATCACAAAATTCTAGGAAATTCGCCAAGTGAGCGTTGGGATCTTCGTCCTACAAACCATCAAACTGAACAAACGGTTGTATCATTTGAATTGTGTTAGGTTTCAGTTCAAAATTATTTGCAGTAATAGTAGGTCTAACTATACTTGACTCAGTTCCTGTTAAATTAGGTTTAGCATAATCATACATAGTGCGCGGAGCAGGATTCTGATTAACAACAATCGCAGAAGGTAGCGGATTTTCTTGGTTTTCAGCCATCTCCTCGGTTGTGGTTGAAGTATCATCCTCTTGCTCGTTCTCTGTGTATCTTAAGCTTTGCCTTATTTCTCTTTAGTTTCTGTGAATTGTGCGATCGATCTTACTGTCAAAAAGTAATGGTCTTGACGGGTTTCTTCTAGTCATAAACTATAAGAACCTGCCAGAAAAAAGGAAAAAAGAAGAATTAGTAATAAAAAATAGAATAAAATTTAAATTGAAGTAAAAGTAAATGGCTAAAGTAATAAAAATCAAGTGTTCCTAATATCTTAGTTCCCCAACAATGGCGCCAAAAACTTGATACATGATATTCGTGACAGGTTTTAAATATTTATAATGAATCGTTCTTGAAACTAACTATTATCACGATGAAGGCAAGTGTACCTATCGAAAAGTAGTATAGCTTTTAGCAAGACTGGATTGTCGAACCCAAAGGAACTAAAAGTACTAGTAATGATTGTCTTTTTATTATCTAGCCTAAGAATAATGGGGTTTTTTTTAACTAACTAATTAACTAAACTAAGAATTCACAAAAAATATAATTGGGGAATTACTTTTGAAAAACGATTGAATTAAGACAATACCTAAGGAAAAATTCACCTAGACTTCACTTGTTATTTGACTCTGAATTGGACGATTTATTCATTTGAATTGATCTTTAGAAATCCCTAAGTTATATTATTATCCCTCTCGAGACTAACAACGTCTAACCCTAGGTTGAATAATTGAAATCTCTTTCTAATTAACTCCCTAGGGTTGCATTAACTCATTCTATGGATCCCTTTATTAGGTTTCACCCTAATCCGGCAAAATCTTGTCACCCTATCTCTAGGCGCGTAATCAACTCCACTTAATTATGACAAATGTACTCTTAGACAGGGTCTATTCCTCTTCTGAATAAGAGCTTAACTTGAATCAATATCCTGGAATATCAAGACAAGAATTAAGAACATATAATTAAGAACAAATCAAATATTTATCATACAATTCAAATAATAATAACAAGATCTGTCTTAGGTTTCATTCCCCTTAGGTATTTAGGGGTTTTGGTTCATAACTAAAAAGGTAAGCATCTCAGAAGAATAATGAATACAAAACATAAAGAAAAACCCAATACTCTTGAAGGGAAATTGAGGGCAGATCTTCAGTCTTGACGATGAATCCGGCTTCTGAGATGGATCAAGCGGCTTTCCTTGAGCAGTTCCCTGCTTCCTTCTCCGTGTGTGTCTTTTTCCTCCTCCTCTAGGGTGTATTTATAGGCTTTAGAATGCCTAAGAACCCTTAAAATTGGCCTTTTTCGAATTGGACTAAACTTGGGCTCGGCAGGGACGAGTGACATGCCCGTGTGCGATTGCTTAAGGCCGTGGTCAAGGCTGTTAAATGGGCACGAGCGTGTGATTTACCCGTGTGAGTCATTCTTCAATTCTGCCAAATTGACACAGCCGTATGGTCTGCCCGTGTGAGGGAGTCCAGACCGTGTTGATTTCGTACATTGGCTCATTTTCTCCGTTTTTGGCCCGTTTCTCGTTCCTTTCACTCTCCTATACTCACCTAAGTATAAAACATGAAATTAAGGCATTAGGAGCATCGAATTCACCAATTTTAAGGAAAAATCATCTATAAAATGTGCTAAGCATGGGATAGAAATATGTATAAATTACGATTTATCAAATATTGAAATTTAAATTTGATAATCAAGTTTTTAACTTACTGAGAGAGATAAAAATAAGACGGAAATAATAAAGGAAAGGGAAAAATAAGATGATTAGTATAATAATTCATAATCTAAGAGCCTATTTATATAGGCTTTTACATAACAGAAATACTAAAAATTAGGCACTAACAAAATAAGACTCATAATAGCACTAACAATTAGAGCAAAAAATCTAAACTAAATAAACCCATAATTTTCAGCCACTAAATCCTTGATGTGCAACAACTACTTGCCTAGAAACAGGGATAACAATCAAATTTTATTAACAATCCCTCCTTTAAACTGAAAAACTCCTTAAGCTTCAGTTTACTGGTGCCATTCTTCAAACAAGATCCTCCAAAGTGCAAACTCCCTCTTTTCTCAACTTCAAACCAAACTCAATGGGGGTGCTTGCTGGATTGCAATCCTTCATATCAAACCTGCTCAGAATATCTTAAACATATTTCCTTTGAGAAATAAATATTCCACCAACTGATTGTACTCCTTCTATGCCTAGAAAATATTGCATCATACTAATATTTGACATTTCAAACTCAATCATCATAGACTTATTAAATTCATTAAATATAAAACTACAGTTTCCAGTGAAAATAAGATCATTAACATATAAACTCACAATAAGCATTATCTTTTCATCACCAGTTTTAATAAAAAGTGTAGACTCATAAGGACACTTGGTAAAACCAATTTTCAAGAAATAAACTTCAATTCGACTATACCAAGCACGTGGGGCTTGTTTCAATCCATATAAAGTCTTTTTTAGTTTTTAAATTGTACTTTCACTTCCATGTTTAACATAACTAGCATATTGTTCAATAAATACCTATTCTTGGAGTTCACCATGTAAAAATGCTAACTTCACATCTAACTGGAAGATAGGCCAAGAGTACTGGACTGCAAATGAAATCACCAATCTGATTATATCATGCCTTGCAACAGGAGCAAAGACTTCTTTGTAATCCACCCCAAACTCCTGCTTATAACATTTGGCCACCAAGTGCGCCTTATACTTTTCAACTTCTCCATTCTCTTTCAACTTTGTCTTGTACACCCATTTGACACTAATTATCTTGTGCCCTTCTGGAAGCTCAGTCAACTCCCATGTATCATTCCTTTCTATAGCTAAAATCTCTTCATCCATTTCCTTTTACCATTTCGACTCATTTACAGCACTTTCAAATGTTGTTGGATCATAATCTGCAAATAAGGCAAAATAGATGATTGGATCTTCAGTCTGACCAATGCCAATTACCTCAAAATCTCCCATCCAAGCTGGTCTCAGTCGAATACAACTAAGACAAGGTCTAGTTACTTCTACTTCGGTGGTTATTGGAGCATTATTTGGTGAACTCTCAAGCTCAAGTGTTGCTTGAGTCTGCTGACCTAAAGTTTAATGCCTTTCATATTCAATTTTAGTGTCAACGAAAGTCTAAGAAGGTTATTGGTCATTCCAATTTCAAGTGTTCTCCTTATCAAAAATTACATCCCTGCTAATCATGATTTTCTCTGTTAAAGGATTAAACAATTTATATGCTTTAGATGTTTCACTTACACCTAGAGAGGCATACTTCTCTCCTTTGTCATCAAGTTTCATTCTCTTTGCATTAGGAACATGTGCATAAGCTATGCAACCAAAAATTTTGAAATGATCTACCACTAGTCTCCTTCCATTCCAAGCTTCTTCAGGTGTCATGTTTTGAACAACAAAAGTTAGGCTTCTGTTCAAGACATGGATACTCTAATTTACTGCTTCTGGCCAAAATTATTTTGGGGCCCTTCCACCGACAAGCATGCTCCTCACCATATTAAGTATGGTTCTATTTTTCCTCTCTGATACTCCATTTTGTTGAGGGCATATGTAGTGGTAAGCTCTTTTCGAATGCCATGACTTTCACAAAATACTTCAAATTCCTTGGAGCAATATTATCCACCACGGTCAATGTGAAAAGCTTGAATAGTTTTCTCGGTTTCATTCTCAACAAGTGCCTTGAAGCTAGTAAATGTACTAAATGATTCTAATTTCTCCTGCTAGAAGTAAACCCACGTTTTCCTGGAATAATCATCAATGAAAGTAGGAAAATAATTTTTACCTCCATTAGATGATGGTTTTATTGGCCCACAAATATCTGAATGAACCAATTCCAGCACATGTTTTGCTCTCTAAGACTTTCCTTTGAGAAATTGTTCACGATGTTGTTTGCCAACAACATAATCTTCACACACCAGGGATGGAATAACAATCTGAGGAAGATCGTTGATCATCTCTTTCTGTCTAAAAGTCTTAAAACCCCCAAAATTAAGATGACCATAGCAGAAATGCCAAATCCATGCGTTGTCCTTCAGTTTAGCCATCAAGCAAGGTTGAACACAATTAATCGCCAATGAAAGCAACCTGTTGGAACTCATAAGAACCACTGCAATAGCACCTTTGGAAGGATCATAAATTTCACAAACACCTTTTGATATCGTAATCACATGTCCTTTTTCTTGTAATTGACCAACACTTAACAAGTTACTTTTTAAAGCAGGTACAAAGAAAATATTGGAAATTGTTTCTACAAAACCATTCTTGGTTTATATACTAATATCACCCTTTACCACTACATCAACAATAGATTTATCTCCAAAAGACACAGTAGTATGCAAGTATTCATTTAGATAAGAGAAAGAATACTTATTACCATACATGTGGTTGCTACAGCCCGTATCCACATACCATAAACATGAGTTTTGCGGCTCCTCCTGCTTGTCATGAATTGCCATCAACAAGGTTTCAGCTTTTTTTCTGCAAAATTTGACTTTTCTCCCTTTTTCTTGTCATTAGACAGATTAGTATGACATTCAGAATAATAATGACCAAACCTATGACATCTAAAACATCTACCTTTAACTTGTCAAATTGTTGATCTTGTTGTTTTCCTTTATCATTTGGTTTGGCATGTTTGCCACCATTTTTATTCCAACTGTCTCATCTACCTCTTTCCCTTCCTCGACCTCTACCTCTTCCTCTGAAAGAATGAGTTGAAACTTTCAAACCCTACTCTATTGGGGTAGAAGTTCTGTTTATCTTCTGCTTATGGACCAACAAGGAGCTCTAAAGTTCATCAAGGGTGAGTGCATCAATATCCTTGGATTCTTCAATTGAGCAGACAACATAATCATACTTTAGTGATAAAGACTGCAATATCTTCTTAACAATGGCTGTGTAATTCATCTTTTCATCATGAAATCACATATTATTAGCGATTCCTATGGTTCATGCACAATAGTCTGTAACAAACTTACCATCCTTCATCTAGAGAACCTTAAAGTCCCTCCGTAGGGCCTGAAGCTATGCACGTTTCACTCTAGAAGAACCTTAGTATTTTGTCTTCATGGAGTCCCAAATATCTTTGGAAGTTTCTTTGCAACGAATGGCTTCCATGATCGAACGATCAATAGCTTGAAATAAGTAATTCTTTGCTTTCAAATCTTTCAGCTTCAGCCCCTCCAGGTCCTTTTGATGTGCTTCTGTAAGCCTTTCTCCATTTGTTGGTGTTGTTACGTCGTGCTCAATGACCTACCAATACTCTTTAGACCGCAAGAATTTCTCCAACAGTCTGCTTCAATGATCATAGTGACCATCAAAACGTGGAATAGCTAGCTGTGCAAAATTTTTAGAAGTCATAGGAGGACCACAAACTTTTTCCTCTCACCGAAAATACTCTTCTTTTAACCTAGCTGACACCACTATTAACTTACAGAGAGAGATAACAACAAGATGAAAATAATAAAGGAAAGGGAAAAATAAGATGATAAGTACAATAATTTGTAATCTAATAGCCTATTTATATAGGCTTTTACATAACAGAAGCACTAAAAATTAGACACTAACAAAATAAGACTCACAATAGGACTCTTAACAACTAGAGAAAAAATTTAAACTAAATAAACACATAATTTTCAGCCGCTAAATCCTTGATATGCAGGCCTAGAAACAAAGATAACAATCAGATTTTATTAACACAAGTAAAATTATGTTTAATTTAAAAAAGGAAGACCTCAGGATGCTGTGGTTGGAGGGTGTATAGGCTTGGACCACCGAAGTCGACACAAACTAAAGTGGTGGAACTGTTTGATGGTCAGATTCATGGTTGCATGGACCATGGATTTTGAAGCAAGCGGTGTGGTCAGGTATGGACGTATCATCTACAGTTCCATGGTTTGGGGACAAAAGTGAAACTCTGTGCATGCTCCACTCATGGTAGACCCAAGCCTACGGAGACCGCCCTTCGGAGTGATTTTGAGAATTCTATTTTAGCCTTTAATCCCTATGAATTAAGCAGGAGTAGTTAAAAGTAAAAAAACAAAGCAAATAGTAAAACACGGCGAAAACGTGGGTAGAGAAGTCAACTAACATTTGAAGAAGTAAAGTAAACTACCCACCACCTAATTACGTCCTATTCATTCAATATTTAGATATTTAATTATATCAGCCATTAAAACTAATTAAAAAAAGGGTATATATTTTTTAAAAATAAATTAATGCGACATTATTTATAGATTGTCTTTAGCTTTTAGTTTATCACTTTTGTATAGTAATTTTCAAGGCTACCCCCTTATTATTTGGATAGAAAATAGAAGGCTTTTGTCTTTTTCTTTTTTTTTTTTAACATTTTAGGCTAATATGATGATTTAGTTTTTAGTGTTGGAATGTAATGGCAGCACAAGTGATTATTTATAATGTGCACTTTATTTCAATATTCTGTCTTTTTAGCCCATTTTTCCCTAATAAAAACAGAGTCTTGGAAATGAGTGCTGTTCAAGAAGGATATGACCATAATCTATGATCTCAGATTGATTATTATTTTCTTAATGGAGAAAATGATCAAAACCTCTTTGCTATTGTTTACGACTTAATTAAAATGAATAACGTGTTCCTTGTCGCCAAATTGTCCCCACACGTTTTTTATATTTTCTCAAAATACTACTTTGATGTGAAGTGCCATTTATTATTTTATTACAATCCTTATTAATAATTAAGGTTGTAAATAAACAAAGCGTAGTTCAATTCTTATTTATTTCTTAAGTAAAACAAACAAAACTTATTTAATTTATTTATCTTCATTTAAAGCTTATTTATTATTTCATTAGTCTATATTTATGTTTTAAAAATATTTATTATTTATTTGTTTGTTTGTTTTATTTATTATTTATGAGCATTATTCGTGATCATTGGTGAATAATTTTAAATAAACAAATATAAATGATTTAATTAAACTTATAGCAATAAAAGTAATTAGTTGTATGATAACACATCGAAAATTAAAGAACGTTATAAAGACATATTTGGCATTATTTTATTAATATAGTAAAACTGAGTTGTATAAGATTAAAATCATATTAAGAGTAATGAAAATGATTGTAAATTTGAGTTTTCTATACATAATTTAAAGCAAAACGAAAAAAAAAGAAGAAGATTGTAACTGTGACATTCAACCTTTTATTCTCATATTTATTAAAATTGTGTCTCATTGTTTGTCTCTTTCGTATTTTGAGAGTTAAGTTAAAGTTATGTAATACTAAAGAAGGTATTAATTGGGTGTAAAAAACTGAAGAAAAATACATAAAGAAGTCTATACTAAAGAAGGTATTAAATTGGGTGTAAAAAATTGAAGAAAAATACATAAAGAAGTCTAGTTCTTTCGGTGTTTTTAATAAATTTTTATATATTTTTGTTTTTTATTTTATAATACTTTATAACTACAAAGTATTTTTAATTATTTATTTATATTAAAATACATACCAAATATAAATTTTTAAAGAAAATTAATTAATTACCTGCTTTAACCTTCACAAGTGCTTCATAAAGAGCTGGTTTATGTTTTTTCTTCAACCATTGTGTAAAAAGGTCATGTATATATAATCACCGAATATATTTATATATATGAAAAAATATTTATTTTTCCTAAAAATATCATCGAATAAAATCAATAAGGTTTATGTTAACAAATTAATTTTTTTATAATTTTAACAACACTTTTTTTATTTTTTCATAAATTTTAAATTTTTATATTTCTCCTGTATTTTTATATATTTTTATTTTAATAAATTATTATCGTTTTTTCATCACATGTGACAAATACAATATGACACATGGTGAATATAACTGAAAAAAAATAGAGAATATTAACTTTAACGGTTGACAGTTAAAGTTAACAATCAAAAGACCTTTTTGATACATCTTGACAGTTTAAGTACCCAATTAAGTTTAAAAAAAATAAAAATAAGAAGAAGCAAGGTTTAATTGCTTTTTTTTTACATTTTGTGAGCTTTTTACACCATTGAGCCTAGAATAAATTCAATATTAAATGTGAATTTGTTTAATTTTATATTTATTTTGTCAAGTACAATAAGATGGATGTGTTCTAATTCGAGTTTTAGGGTTGATTTGATGAAAGTTAATTGCTAATATTGTTAGCTAATTATGAGCTTTCATTAAATGAACTCTAAATCTTGAATTAATGGTCCGTTTGTTTACATGTAAATAAGTCATTTTTCCTGTAAAATTGTAAATAAGTCATTTTTCCTGTAAAATGACTTACCCATTTGAAAAACGTAAGCCATTTTTCAAAAAAGAGGTCATCCAGAGATAATTTTATTTTTTTTATAAAAATTAACTTAAATCATGCTTAATATTATTATATTGATAATAAATTTTATTTTTATTTTTAAAAATATTTAAAATATTATATTTTTCAATATTATTAAACATACAGATTTAATTATTTATATTTAGTCATATAATAAATTATTAATATAATAACTATAATTTATTATTTTAATAAATTATTTAATATTTCAATTTTATTTTAAAAATAAAAAATTTAAATAATATTATTCACATATTATTGAAAATATTCAATATTAATATTTTAATAATAAATATTTATTACAATTGTAAATATATTAATAATAAATGTTTTGTAGTATAAAGGTTAAAATATGTCATAAGTCTATGTACACTTTACTGATTTGTAATTTAGTCTTTGTACTTTTATTTCAAGAATTTAGTCCGTTTAATTTTCAAATTTGAAAATCAAGACCAATTATTGACATCGTTAAATTTTTTTGTGTCAATTTTGTTGATGTCACATTTTTAAATAAAAAATACTCACTTATTAGTCATATAATTAAAAAATGATGTTGTAATGAATCTGAATTTAACATAATATTTTTAATATATGCAAAAAATATATAAAATATAAAATTATAGATAAAAATAACTTCAATTAAACAAAGAAAAAAATAAGAAAATCTCAAATGTATGTTTGTTTAATTAAAAACAATTTTTATGAAATATTTTTAAGAAATCTACCAAACAACAGAAAATATTTTACACAAATTCATCCAAACACTAAAAAATATTAGCTTTTCAGAAAAGTAAATTATTTTCCAAAAATCATTTTCCGGAAGTCATTTTTAGTGAAACAAACAGAGCCTAAACACTAAAAAGTTAACATTATTACCTTTAGGTACTAAAATGTACAACTTTTATCAACTATAAGTATCACATTGGACAAAAAAAAAACCACAAGTACCACATTAGAAAAAATGTGTACCAAATTTATGTATTAAGCCAAGATCAATCTTATAAAGATAGAGTGTTTTTTTTATCAAAATATGTAAAAGGTTAAAATGTGGTCTCTGTATTTATATAGAATTTGAGATTTAGTCATTGTATTTTTAAGGTTAAAAAATTAATCCTCCTACTTTTTCAATTTAAAAATTCTAGTATAATCATTATCGTTGTTGGTAATTTCTACAAAAAAAATTCAATTTAACATGTTTATTTTTTGTCAATCATATGCTACATCATATGAAGACAACCTAATCAAAATTTCAAGTTGACAAATTTTGACAGAAAATACTTACAATTTTAATGACTAGATTGAAATTTTTAAATAAAAATTAGGACTTAATTTATAAAATTTTAAGTACAAGAAATAAATTTAAGATTTTATCAAGTTTAAGTACTAACAACATATTCTAACTTATATATAAAAAGGGTAAATTACATCAACAGTCACTCAACTTTGATGTAGCTGACAAAACAGTTACTCTGGTTTGAATTTAGTCACTCAACTTTCAAAAAATAACAAATCAGTCACTAACGTTCTCAAAAAGTGACAAATCAGTCACCCATTAACATTTTTTGTCACAGACTTAACGGGATTGTTGACGTGGCCAATTAACTTGCCACGTTAGAATTGAGCAGCGAAAGGGACATAAATTGGGGAGGGGGAAAGGGACAGGCAAAAAAGAAAAAGAAAAAGGGGAGATTGAAATTTGGGATGGGTTGGCTTAGTCACACACATGTGAAAATGTTTTCAGAAGGACGTATATGGTGCTATGAAGGAGTTTGTTAGGCTTTTGAGGAAGTAATAGAAAATGAATTTGAGCCATGGGAAAGGGAGAAGAAGTTTCAGAATAAGCCACTTAAATTTTATCCTATAGACATGGTAAGAAAAACTCTTGTTCCTCTCCAACTGTATTGAAGTATGTTTTTCCTTTTCATATGATATTTGTTTCTAATTGGTTTCCTAGTATTGATAAGGATGATGGGGTTGATTTAGGGAAAAAAATAAAAAAGAAAAATGGGAGATTGAAGTTTGGGATAGGTTGAGAAGTAAAAAAGAAGAATAGTAAGAACAATAAGAAGAAGTAGAAGTAGAAGGGTAGATTGAAATTTGGGATGGGTCGACTTAGTCAAGGAAGGCAATAGAGCTTTGCAACTTCAAGTAGCTTCAGTCATCATGATGCCAAATCTAAAAATTCTAATGGGTTATCAGTATTACTCAGCTCCTTAAAATTTTATCGGTATTGGTTAAATTTTAGGAGGAATTTACAACTTTGGCCAAGAAAAAAGATGAACTATTGAAGTGGGAAATCTTACAACAAAGTGAAATGTAAAATACAAATGAAAGCTAAAATAGGAATCACGGTCGGCATCTCCATTTTTTCTTTCTTCTTCTTCTTCTTCTTCTTTTTTTCTTCTTCTTCTATTGCCTGAACCTTAAATTGGTGCTAAAAGGGGCTGTTTAAATTGTTGCGTAACGTCCAGCTAGCTGATTAATGACAACAAGGAATCTATCAACTGCCATGTCACTTTTCAGTTACATCTGTAACGAAAAACTGTTAAAAGGATTGTTTTGTTATTTTTCAAAAGTTGAGTGACTGAATCAAAACCAGAGTGACTGTTTTGTTAGTTGCATCAAAGTTAAGTGACTGTTGGGGTAATTTACCCATAAAAAATAGAGAAATAAGAAACTCCATTGCATAAAAAGTAAATCTAATAATTTTATAGGTAAGAGACACCCTTAGTCACTAAATTATGGATAAGTTTTCGTTTTGGCCACTTAACTAAAAAAGTTACAATTTGATCATTGAACTATTCAAAAGTTTTCATTTAAGTCACTGGGTTGTTAAAATTGATGCTATATGATTTTCTCTGTTCACATTGTTTGCACCAATCAAAAGATCTCTTAACCATTTTTTTTAGTTCATTTTTATTTATGAAATGGCTTTGGACGTTACAAATCTACGAACCATAATTCAAACAGCTTTTTTCTTCGATCATTGACACTGATTGCAGACCGACTTGGATCTAAGGTATGTTCTTCTACTCGTCAATGAGTGTTGATCCACCGTATCGACACCGACTCGTTGCTTGAGCTCATTGGCGAAAATTTTATTTTTATTTTTAAAAAAACTTAATAACCCAATAAATTAAATAAAACTTTTAAATAGTTCAATAACGTAAATAAAAACTTACCTATAATTTAAAAACTAAAGGTGTAATTTACCCTAATTTTATTATGTTATTCAAAACTTTGATGCATGAAGAAAAGTAAAACAATAAATCCACCATAATCTATGATTCCATATTCAGATTAGATTTGGGACGCTTTGATTTGAAAGGCCAATCATCTTTTTGTTTTTCCTTTCTAGATGATTGTTAATCTTCTTTTTCTATAATTATTCCTTCCGCTGGATAAATAAAATTAAAAACTACTCATTGCTGCTTAAAAAGTTGATCTTACCTGCAATTGCGACTCTTTGAATATCATCCATACTCATTTTTTCCCTTCATATTCCATTTTGATTATTGGGAGTTTTATTACTTTATTCCATCTTCTGTTTGCTGGGAAGATCAGCCGGTATTTTTCAAGATTTGAATCCACAACTTTTGCTAACTACAGGGACTAATTCCAGGATTTAACCTTCTTTATATATACTTTTCAGAGCATCATGATTGATATTGAATTCGAACCTACTCCCAAATTTCCTAATCACAACAACCTCAAACTTTTTTTAAAAAAGTTAAAATATTTGTATATTTGAAATTTAATTCATTTACTTTTATTTTTAGAAATTTAGTCTTTTCACTTTTAAGTTTCAAAACTCAAATTATTAAAATTTTTCTATTCAATTTACTAGTATGGCATTTTAAAATAAACAAATACTCACTTAGTAGCCATATAATAAGAAAAAGACATTGTAATGAATTTAAATTTAACAGAAGAATTTTAATTATGCTAACAATTGGACTTGTATTTCTAAATTTAAGAAATAGAAAGACTAAATTGCTTCAAATAAAAGTAATGAAACTAAATTCTAAATGTATAATAAGAATAAGGAGCTAAAGCATATTTTAACCCAAATAAAAAGAAGAGCCTCAAACTGGGTGTCCAACAAATAAGCTGAGTTAGAAACAGACAAAGAGGTCTTCGATTCTATAAAAGTGCCCCCTCTTTCCTCCAAACTTCCTGCTCCACTCGATTCTCAAACTTAGAGGTTCTTCAAACAGCTTTCATAGTTCATACTCTGTTTTTTGTTCTTAGCTTAACATATAGGCACCCACACTTGCAACGAAATGGAATCAAATGTTTCTCCCAACTCCACCAAGAAGCAAAACCAAAGCCTCCCACCAAAGAGGGGCCAAGTTAAGATGAGAATCCTCAAGACAATCCTAAAATCGGTGAGTTCAATGGCGTCGACGGGGACGCCCAAGGAAAGTGGCCCACAGCTTAGCTCATCATCCACAACACCGACGGGCTACCTTTCTGATTGATCTTTAAACTCAGATGAAATGATACCTTATTTTCAATATTTTTTGTACAAGGTGGGTCTAAGTGGCCGTATAATTTTCTCCTCTTTTTTGGGTTTACTTAGGCAACAGATTGTAGTTTCTTTTTTATGTAAATATAATTCCTCCTTTTTGTACATCAGTCATGTAGTTTGAATGTTTGATAAAATAGGTATCACCATAATTTTTCGTTTTTCAAATGCATTTATATCCAAATTGGAATTGGTTGAAATTCAAGTAGCATATGGTTTAACATGATTCATAAGTTGTCTCTCAAATTTCCAACCAAAAAGGAGTTCCTTTTTTTCGGCCAACAAAACTAATTCATTGAATAAAGAGAAATTACATAAGATACAAGCAGCCTAATTCCAATCACTAAAAGCGTAAAAAATTTAAATTCTAGTTTATTTTATTTTAATTTATATATTTTTTAAAATTTTATTCCTCATTATAACTATAAATTTATTAATTTTTAAAATATAATGTAATAAACATATTGAAAATTGCGCTGATTTCTTGCCCCTATGCATGTCCCGCATGGTGTACTTTTTAAAGTTTTTGTCAAGGAACGAATATTCATTTTGCAAATTTTCATTTCATTTATGAAAAAATGGAACAGTTTTAGAAGATTGTTAAATTAAATAAACAGTTTTGTATCAATTTTATTTTTAGTTTTTTTTATTTTAAATTTTTAAAAGAATTTAATTTAAAAAATTGTTTTAAAAATATTTTTAAAAAATTATTAAAACAATATTTAATGTATTATTAAAATATTTAAAATTTCTTTCTATTGCAACTTAAAAAATATAAAAGATGTAAATTAAAAGAACCATAATGATTTTCTTAATTTATTTATGTTCTACAACTGTTTCTGTTTTTAAAGTTCTTGTATGATTAAAAGGTTAAATAACGCATATATGAACTTTTTTTTAATTTAATTTACCTATTAGGTATTTTTTTTGGAAAATTAAGAAAATAGGTTATTTTTAAAGAGGGTGTGTGAAAGCGTGTCTCACCAATGGTCGAATTGTTAAACGTTGACAACGGTAAAATTTTTTAAGGGCCTCAACGGTATTTTTTTCCTATAAATATCAGACCATTTTTCATTCTTTTCACTCAAATTTGACTCTCTAAATTTTCTCAAGTTTTGTTCTAAATTTTCTAATATGCTTGTTTAAAAATATTTTAGTTTTTTTAATTATTTCATATATTATTCGTTTCAATTAAATTTTCACAAAAGACGTCTCTGATTCGTTTCGACGACAAGCACATTTCTGCCACTTAAGCGATAATGGTAAGACGAAATTTTAAATTTCATTATTTTCAATTAAGTTAAATTTATAATATTTTATTTTTTAAAATATTTTAAATTAAATTTTTTATCGATATAAATAGGTAGATGGTCGTGTTTTGTAGGGGTTCATACATAGCTTGTTAAAGAGCTCGAATATTGAAATTCGTGGTTACTTGCAAGATGTGGGATTCTTGCATGCATCTCGTATGCTCAGGGGTTACAAACTTGATCCTACACTCATCAGTGCGTTGGTGGAAAGATGGAGGTCTGAGGCATACACTTTCCATCTTCTATGTGGCGAGTGTATAATCACACTCGATGACATAGCTTTATAACTTGGTTTACTGGTCGATGGGCCAGTCGTAACGGGGTTAGCGGTCATTCTCAGTAAAGAGGACTTTTGTAAGGCATTTTTGGGGAAGGTATAAAATAAGTTTTATGATGGTTGGATAGATATGAAATGGTTGGAAACTAAATTCAAAGATATTACTAAGGACGCGCCCAACATCGTTAAAGAACAATACGCTCAAGCATTTATCTTGAGGTTAATCAAGGGCATTCTAATGCCTGAAAAATGTTGAAATTTGGTACATATAAGGTGGCTACTACAACTAGTCGACTTCAAAGAAAGCAGGTGGTTGAGTTGGGGATCAACTGTGTTGGCTAGGGGTGTTAAATAGGTTAACCAACCTGAACTAACATTAACCGAATTAACCAACCCTTTTAAACCCTTAACTGTTAACGAACCTAATTTTTTTCAAAAAAATTAACTAAACTGAACTTTTTCGGTTAATTCGGTCGGTTAACCGAATTAACTGAAATTTATTTATTTTTGTTTTTAGTTAAAACAAGTATAAAACATATCAACAATTAACCGACTTAATCGACCGATTAATTTATATTTCCAAAAAATTAACTGAACCGACTGAATACTTATATATTATAATATTATTTATTAAATTCGGTTAATTCAGTTAACTGACTGATTTCGAATCGAATTAACCGCTAACTGAACTTCTAAAAAATTATTAATCGACCCCAACTGAATTAATTCGGTTAATCGACTGATTAATTGAATTCGGTCTGTTAACCGAATTAATTTGGTTTTACCCAAAATTTGCACACCCCTAGTGTTGGCCACATTGTACCAAGAGTTGTGTTGGGCGACGAACTGAATAAGATGTCAATCGGTGGTTTTCTGCTCTTGCTGTAGTCATGGGCCTAGTGGCAGCTATCATTTCTATGTACACAAGTGAACAACCCATATATATTCCCATTGTTGACAAGGTAAAAATCATTTGTTAATAAATATATAGTTTGTATAGTAAATATTGTTTATTTATTATATGTTTGAATTAACAGATCGCTTGTATAAGTGGAACCATGGGCCGAGTTACGTGGGACTACTCAAGCAGCTCGAACATATCCGGTTGTTGTTAGATCAACACTCGGAAGCCAATGTTAGTTACTTATTTTTTCAAACCTGTAATAATTACGAAATGATTTGTAAAATAAAACTCCATACATAACAGAATTTACAATTATTCACTGCAATTTGAATGGATGCCATATACCAAGTTGGATATCATAGAATGTGTCCCGTCAAAATCTTTAGCCATTTGGAGCATGTGGGACGCGAAAGTGCCATTGGTAATGTACACGATGGTAGAGATGCATGGATTGGATTAAGTGATGTGGCAGTTCAGTAGAGGCACAAAATCTTGTCGCCACCACGAGACATGGAAGCACTGTACAAGTTGGATTTGCAAGGGAAGACCGACAAGAATTGGAAAGATTACTACAAGGAGTACATCGACATTTAGGATCATAGGATGAAATTCTTACCCATATGCGAATCTTTTTTCTCACCGGAAACAATAACTTGTTTGGAGTACATGCCTTGGTTCAGAATCACCAACAAGCCATATCTACTATCAGTGGAGGCGAAGAGTAGCCAACTTCATTAGAAGAGGTAACGATGAGCGGCCTTGCAATGTAGGTCTGGAAGAGGTGTCGCGACCGTTCGTTACCGGCTCTGACCCAACAAACACCACTGATGTCTATACCACATCTCAATTAGTTTACTCCACTTATTCTTGTTTATTTCACTAACCCCGTGTTTCTTTCACAAGCACCACACTATACAATTCCACAACACCCTACTTCTACCCTTCTCATATGTACATATTCCTGGACGCCTCTATCCTTTACATTTTACGCCTCCAGGCCGACGTTGATATTGAAACAAATGTCGAGCCAAATATTGACGCTAGTACCATCACTAATGGCGACACTGATGCCAACATCGATGCCAATATTGATACTCAGATCAATACTGACGTATCTGAGTTTTGATACATCGTACAATTACTCACCAATAGTGTCACAAACATCCATCGCATCATTATTTTATCAATATGGGTCATTGGCACAACCACCTTCTCGAAGAGTGGATGACACATGATAGGAAGCTAGGATGACACCACATTCAAGCTTGGATAAAGGTGATGGAGACGAAGATGAAGACAAAGCTGAGGGTGGAGATGAACATTAAGATGAAGACGACGGTGGAAATGAAGATTAGCACGAGGGTGGATGTGAAAATGAAGAAGATGAGGACGATGATCACGACCAACTGGAGGAGTCAACACCACTAGTTGTGTACAGAAATCCTACGCGCACTCGTCTGCCACTGCCTTACGTTACACATTTGGTTCGACAATGCTGATGATATTTTTTTTTTTACTTATTGCAATGTAAATATAGATGACATCAATAAAGAAACAATAATTTTTTTATATTTTTATTGCAACTCATATTTGTATTTTTTAAATTCTAATGTAAATTATGCTTAAATTTCCATATATTTAATATTTGATATGAAATTTATAACTTTGGATAGACACATTTATCGAACTAATGATTAATAAAAGTACAGAGACTAACTTCTAAAATGGAAAGAGTTCAATTCCAAGAGAATTTGTAATTGGTACTTGAAGATACACTTAAAGTAGGAATTTTCACATTACATAAATGTTAATAGATGGTGGCAAATACAATGAAATGCAAGTTAAAAAGAAAGAACAAATTTTTGGCACAAAGAAAAGAAGCATTGTAATCAATTTTCTATCATTGAAAAAAATTAATATTAGCGACGTTGAGGCCCTAATCTAACCATCAATAAAATATATGTTGCTTTCGTATGCCATGAGTTTCTATAGTAGCTGCATAACCTCTGTTAATTGTCCCTCTCCTGAACATCAATATTGGTGCGTATCCAAGTGGAATTCGAACGACATTTTGAGACGTGATGTAAGTTCATGTTTGAGGCTGACTCGAACGACGTTCTAGACACTGGCGACCACATATTCTCATTAGGATGAGTGGGAACTAAGGTCTCCATACATTGTGCATGCGTTCCAGTCTGTACACATTGTTGATATAGGATATGTACTCAATTTGTACATTTGCACATATGACAATTACATGTGCATGTGTGAATCAAAGTGATTGGAATCTTCCACAACAGCAAGTCCCTTCTGGTAGGTCAACAAGATAGGATGCCCCTTACATGTCTTGGTTGGGCTTAACGTACTTTGTGACCTAAATGTACAGGAAGAAATTGGATAGGGATATATATGACGACGCAATCAGCTAATGAAGAAATCTTAACCATCTGCCTTTTCTCTCGGAGTTAATACAAATGCTATTGGAAAATTCTTTTGATTACCATTTTGGGCAACAACAATCAATAATCAATCAGGTGCCATCAATTTGCATCAAACGCTTGCAGTGCCTGAAAGCTTCCCTGTATAGATCGAATGTCTAAAAGAATCAATGAAATACTCTTTCATAGGGACCAGACAATCGTCAAAGTACGCTGGGTGCATTTTCAGATCAATTACAGAACTTAGTACATACCGATCCAGTACCTGAACGATTTTCATAAATCATTTTACGACTTGTCCGAAATGTGATGCAACTTATCCTTAGCCTTTTGTTTTGGAACCCATGCTTTGTAGTACGATGACGTGTAATCGTGCTGGCTACGGATGTTGGCAATCAATACTAGGACGCGAATCTTAGGACTTACCTTCACCATAGGTAGAATAATTTCAGATATTATGTCAGAGTCTAGCCTTAAATAATCCTGACTTACAACCACAAATTACAAGTTAAAGTTACGTTGCAAGCTAAAAACCAGACCTCAATTTGGTCACATTATGTTAGAAAATAGGGTGATTGCATCACACACCTGCTACAACAAAAGTATGTAGACCAGAATACTTCTTTATCGTCCACAAGTTTGTCTTCTTCCAAAAAGATGCCATGATTTTCCATTTGCAACTCATATTGCCTATTGCGTACTTTCCATCAAATTTCTTCGGACGAGATTTTATGACGTGATAGTTCATGCTGTTTTTCAAGCTGTACAATTTCAGTGCAATAAAAAAAATCCTTGTTGGGGTATTAAATTTCAACTTCTAATACCCAGACATCTAACGATTAGCTTGCATGGCCAGGTGTTCTGTACAGTAGCTTTCAGGACTTTAAACCACCCTCAACGGAGAGGTCAATGTTGGTCATGTAGGGTGGAGGTTCATATGCCTTGAATCGTGAACCTGGATCTGGAGCATTTTCTGAACCATCATCGTCAGAACCACAAGGTTTTGGCTTAGTTGGAACCTACTCTAGTTCAGAAAAAAGTGCTACTTTTCGAATTGGACTGTTGGATTGGATCGATGTCTGACTCTGATCCATCAGCTTTATTTGTTGCCCCTTCTTCCTCAGCTACATCTTCTGAATCTGCACATTCATTGTCATTTTCAACCAAAGGGTTTGATGTACCCTCGCCGGACCCGGTCGTAGGGAGTAAGTCATCAGTTCTTCTATAACTCATGTGCCTGAGAAAATCTACATCAGATTGTGAATCGGTGTAGGTTGATACCCCCCGATATTAATGCTTTCGCCCTAGGACATCAATCAACTAAAGTCAAAATCGAACGCACTAATTGAATAAAATGCCCAAGAGTCGAGGTTCGAGTTATGTTCATACTGTAACAGCTCATTTTTAGGGTTAATCAGAACAGTGGTTTCGAGACCACAAATCTGATATCGAAAAATTTATTTCATTATTATTTCAATATTTATGAGTTAATTGTGATTTTTTTTAAAAAAATGGTATTTGATATTGTGATTTTTTTTGCTTTATAAGCGATTTATTAAGTTCAAGTGATTTTAGAAAATGAGGTATTGGGACTTCGTTTCTATAAACCGAGTCGTAAATATTTTTATAAATATTTACGGAGTGGAAATAAGATGGTATTAAAGTTTCGTTGAAAAAATTTACCGTTTGAGTGGTTAATTTGGTAAAAAGGACTAAATCGTGTAAAATGCAAAAGTTGCATGCTATTAGTAAAAGGGAGTTATTTGTCCTTGGATTATAAAGTGAGGGTCCTCAAACGGTAATTAATCCATTAAAGAGTTAGTGAATGGCAATGGTTTGGCAATATTGAAATTTTGGGTTGGCTTTAAGGTTAAATAAGTAAATGGTTAATAAATTTTAAATAATAAAGAAATAAAATAACACATGCATTTTATTTCTTTTGTTTCTTCAACCGAAAGTGGAAGAAGAGAAAGCCATTATTGTTTGAAGCATTCGGCCATGGAGAATTGAATGCATGTAAGCTCAATTTTGTTCCGTTTTTAATGATTTTAATATTTTTGAGATCGTTGCTTTGTGTTCTAGCTAGCCCTGCCTTAATTTTTGAAATTGTTAAAGATTTTAATCGTTGTCATTGATGAGATTGTGTGTTCTTTGATGTTTAATAGTGAAATATGAATATTTGAAGTTAGATTAACAAGTGTTATAAAGTGATTTTTTGACAAAAATGTCAATTAGGTATTAAATTGAGAAAATATGAAATGTTGTGGTTAAAAGTGTGAAGTAATTGAAAATATGGGCTGATAGTAATATATGGAAAATTCGGCTAGCTTGGGTTTATATTTAATTTCATGAAATTGTGATTTTAAATGATAAGGACTAAATTACAAAAATGTGAAACTTTAGGGGTAAAATAGTAATTTTACCAAAACATGAAATTGAGTTAAAATGAATAGAATATGAATTGTAATAGTTGAATTTGATTGATTAGATTAAGTTAAGCCTCGTACGAGTCTATATCGAAGGAAAAACGAAGTATCGGATTCGTCGATCTAATTCGTCGTTACTGTGAACGAGGTAAGTTCGTATGCTAATAAATGTAATTTAATTGTGTTATAAATGCTTATTTATTATTGAATTGAATTGAATGCTAGATGGTCATTATTACGAGTTGAAATCGACAGAGTTACGATGTTCGGAATCCCCGTATGAACCTTAAGAATAGTATAGTATACAAATGTCATGACATTAGGTTATCAAGATATGATTACATGTAAGACACTGTGTGGGACAGTGGCATTGTATTGCGATTACATGTAAGACCATGTGTGGGACATTGGCATCGTTAATCGACTTCGTGTAAGACCGTGTGTGGGACAGTGGCATCGATATGTGATAACATGTAAGACCATATCTAGGATATGGCATTGTACGAGCTATATGTGATTACCGAGTATCCTTAACGATTCTGAATGGCTCAACAGGCAAAGTCAACTCTAGAAAGAAAGTGTAAATGAATTAAGCAATGCAGGTACATACAGAACCTATGTGAGAATTGAATGAAAGTAAATTGGTGAGTTTATATTGTATTATGTTATTATATAAGAATGAATTGTGCATAGATATGTTTCATGTCAAAATATGTTTATTTGACTATAATAAAATATGTATTAAATGTTATATAATATATGAATTATAGTTGCTTTAACTAAATATACTTATGGCACGTGAAAGAAAGACCACGGCAGGGCCTTGGCAATATATGAGTAAGACCATAGTTGGACTATGGCATCGAAAAATCGATGAATTTGTATCATAATTACTTATAAACTAGAAAGGTTTGATAAGTGTATGTGTGATAAATAGAAGGTGTCAGTACAGTTGTGTATGGAAAACTACTTAAGTATTGAGTTATATGAAATTAAGAACTTATGAATGAGGATATGAATAATTTGACATTAGTTCATGAATTGATGTTTTAAGTGTTAAAGATTTATCTAATTCGAAACTGTTATATGAATGTTATGATCATTTTAGGCTCATATACGAACTTACTAAGCTGTGAAGCTTACTTTGTGTTATTTTTCTATGTTTTCTAGTGTTCAGATGTTTGCTCGGGTTGGAAGTCGGCGGAGATCGTATCACACTATCCGGTTTTTGTTTTACGGTATTTTTACACTTTGAGGCTTGGTTTATGGCATGTATAGGCTAGTGTCATAATGGTATATTTTGGCTTGTTAATGAAGTGTGTTTGTAGTCATTTTGATTGACTTTAAATGGTGAGTTTGATGCGTGTTATGTGATGCATATATAATGTCTAGGTGATGATTTATTTTGGTAAGTGATTTGGTTGTTGATTTAGTAGGTGATGAAGCATGTTTTAGTTGATGATAGGAATAGCATATATAATGCCTGCACCATGGGCGTGTGCCCTAGCCGTGTGAAGTCTGCACCTTAATTTTTAGAATTTTATTTGCCACACAGGCTGAGGAAACGGGCGTGTGCCTTGGCCGTGTGCCTCTTATTGATTGTTGACGTCACAAACATAATACAAGCTAGTTTTGGCACGACCGAACACAAGGCCTGAACACGGGAGTGTACAAAGCACACGGGTTGGACACACGGGGTGCGGTCTAGCCGTGTAAGGAAGTCAGTATGTATGCCCTGTATCCACACTGCTTGAGACACGGGCGTGTTTTTTAACCGTGTGAGTGACACGGGTTGGGCACACGGGCGTGTGACCCATGCAGTGATGAATTTTTTTTAAGTTTTGTAAAGTTTTCTCGAGTTATCGGTTTAGGCCCGAACCTCTTTTAAGCATGTTTTAAGGTACCATAGAACCTTATAAGGGACAATGTGGATGAATGTATGAAAGTTTTAAATTGTATGCAAGTTTATGTTGTGAAATGTGATTGAATGATTAGATGTAAGTTTAGTAATACCTCGTACCCTGTTCCGGTGTCGGTTACGGGTAAGGGGTGTTACACATACCACGACTGATAATGGCTACTGAAGTTTAAATCGGTGCTCGAAACCGAAGAATGTTTATTTATTGATGTTTCGGGGACATCATAGTAGGAGTTTTGTAACAAACTAGTGAACCCACAGCAGAACCGCGTAGTAGAATTTTCTACTTTAGCTTCGGTTCCAACATTAACCACAACGGTGGTGAAAGATGGACTAGCTCCATCAATTTTAGCAAACTCGGCATATAACTCAATTACATCATTTTTCTTGAACAGTGCGATGATACCGCCTCTAACTCGAGCTTGCCTTTCACATCAAATAGCTCATATTTAAAAGGGTTAATCGATGCCAAATATCTACATTGCAACCTCAAATTTTTTCCCCGGCTCAAACCCTCGACTTTCATCCTGATTATAATACGTAGCTCACATAATTGAATGGTATGGTTGAAAGCTAATTCCATAGATTGGGCTCCTGCAGATACTACCACGACTTCTGTATTACAGATTTTACGTTGTAGTAAATGACAGATTTCACTTGTTAATTCATTTCAATTTAAAACAAATTGGATATTTAGAACAAAAAAATCTTCAGACGATTATCCAAAGAAATGCAGACGACTCTCACAACTCAACTTTTCGACGTTTGATATGAATTTACTGCATGCCTAAGTTCTGAATATTTCAGTACTTTAATGGCAAAATAGAACAATGAGAGAGGGAATACGTGCTTCAAAATCCGTTTCTAAGGACGCGCTTTCGTCGAATAATGGTAATGGAACATTCTTTGTTGCTCAAAAACACATTTCACAAATTAAATACTTTAGATTTTACCTGGGATTCCTGGGGTCAGGTACTTTTTTGCAGGCTTTATGAAAAAGTTAGTAAAAACTTGTTCAGCTGGGTAACCTTCCTTGCTGATGTGCTTTCTTGCCATGTCATCAGGGAAGCTCACCCAGCTGGACGAGTTTTCATGAACATTTTCATCAAGTCTTGAAAAAAAGTAACTAATCCCAGGATTTTTTTTTTGTAAAGTTGAAGTACGTTTTGAATATGTTCGATGAAAACACTGGTCCTGTGACGCGTTTTCGACCACAAAGATTTTTTCCTTTGAAATCTCACCCTTTTCCCGTGCCTATAAAATGGGGCTCTCCTTCCATACTCCATCATCCCTAAAACATCATCTCTTTCGGCCTCCATCCCTTCACTTTACAATATTTCACACACACACACACACACACACACACACTCTCTCTCTCTCTCTCTCTCTCTCTCTCTCTATATATATATATATATATATATGTTTTCTTCCACGCTTCAGTGTTAAAAATTTTCATCGCTAAAAATTTTTTCAGTTCGAGGTATTCTTGAGTCGTTGGTGATGCGGTATTGCTATGAGACACACACATTTCATATATCTTGTTGAGATGAGATCATTACCTCTAAAACCTATCTTGTGAATGTCGGGTTCTAGGGTTATTTTGCTTTGTACAGTCACAAGTAGAAGCCTACGTAGAGGTCTTAATCGACAACTGTTATGCGGTCATAAATGGAAGTATAATGGGGGAACCAATTGACAGTAGTTACACGGGCATAAGCTCAAACATTTTGAATACCCAAAAATGTTGTCTTATAAATACCCTAAAAAAGTTTGAGGGCATAATCATAGGAAAAAACCATGGGGCTTCTCGCTATAATCGGCGTAATTTTTTTCTCCATTTCCACTTAGTCGATATTTTTAACCTTTCATTTTATCTAAAGGTCGGCACTATTGTGGACACAAGAAGACTCTCAGGCAGATAATGACTATTACGGTGTAGTAAATGTGATACTCATTTCGGGTTGGCAACGATTGTCGTTATTAAATAACCAATTAATAACTACAATCACTACCGCACCGACTCGAGTTTGACCTCTGCTATGCCGGAACATCTGCTCTCTGCTTGAGAGCCTTCTTGTGTCCACATTGGTGTCAGCCTTTGGATAAGAATGAAAGGTTAAAGATACCAACTGCTTGGAAATAAAAAAAAATTCACGTTGATTACATTGGAAAGTCTTTCAGTTTTCCCTATGATTATGGCATCAATATTATGTATGGTATATATAAGGCATCATTTGTGGGTAACCAAAAAGATTGAACTCGTAACCGCATAACGACTGTCAATTGGCCTCAGGTTATACTTAAACCCGTGACCGCATCACGACCGCTGATTGGGACCTCCGCTTAAACTTCGACTCATGACCGTATCAACCATAATCACCCAAAACTTGAATTCCATAGGATGTGTTTCTGGGATAATGGTCCTATGATTATGCCCCTATGGGTTTCAGGGACTAGGGATGTGATAACATGCTCAAACTTAAAAGTAGTAACATTTGATCTAAGCCAAGCATCAGTCACAAGCTTGGTAAATCAAACTTATGCATTGATCAAGTTGAAAAGTCAAAAAACAATGAACCAATGGGTCTATAAAACCAAAATAAGCCAACCGGAAACTAATAAGCTCATATCACAACCCAACTACTCTAAAAGGCCAAAGCATAGGGAATGGGCTTAAATTCAACATCAAAAAGCCCAAGAAGGAACGATAAAGGGCTTAGACCAGAAGCCCGATTCTTCGAGCAAAGCCAACCCATGGTAGCCAATGGTCGGAGACAGCCCATCAGCAGGCTAAGTGTCAACCATCACCAAGGAAGACCATGAATGCAACCTGTCTCTACCACTAGTAAACGGATCACTATCGTCCCTCCATGTTACAGAAAATATTTTTTTCTAGAATCTTTTGGACATAATGTTGTACTTTTTTTTTTGTCAGTCCAAATTTTGACTGGGGACAGCTTGAAGATCTAATCGCCACCACATGGTTTCACTTAACCTAAGGTTAGAAGGCGCTGTCATAATTACATGCGAAGCAAACAAAATTGATCTCTCATAAGAATGTCAAATTTCCAATGCAAGCTTTACTACTAAAGCACACGTGAACAATAATGAATATATTAATAATGATTCAGGTTAAAAGATTATTTGTCACTTTAGGTTAAAAGTAAAAAAAAGTGTTTAGTATTTTAATACCTCTAATTTTTTTCTTATTTTTAAGTTTATGATGATTTCTTTAATAAACGTATGACTTTTCTTTCTTATGCATTTTCATTTAAAGGACTAACCATTTGTTTTTTTATTTCTTTTGTCACCCAGAAGATATGATTTTGCCTGGAACTTGTTTAAGAAAACTACGTGTGAAACCAAGCTGTCTTTGGCTTCTATTTTCCGGTCAAAACTCCATGTTCACTTTGATAGTGACATTAATGTTGTCTTCATCTTTTTAACAATTCTTCATGATACATGTAATAAAATTTATTAAAGTAAATTAATTTTCAAACTCAAACGATTAATTAACTGGCGACGAATTTTTGAATGTGATCCAGATATTTATGGGTTGAGATATCTACATAGTGTTTAAAGAACTGTCTCTTAACTTTGAAATGCGCTTTGAATCACTCAATTTCAAATTTGAAAACTCAAATTATGATCATTTTATTGAAGATTATATGAAACAAAATTATTATAAAAAAATATGAATTTCTTTGATCCAAGTTTAAATCATAATAATTGAAATTTTTTAACTTAATTTATCAAAACTTGAATATATGGATGAAGTTGTTGGAAGTTTACTTTGACCCTCTAATAAACCTTTTAGAATATGTTTTGATTGTTTCTTATTTTTTGAATACACTGAATCAGGTTAATAAATCATCCTCCAAAATTAGGAAAACAAGTCTTTTATTTTGTAGATTCAACATTGCAATAAAAATTTAATATTTTTTCATTATATATTTAGATATTCACACTTTATTTTTGAGGTAAATTAGTCATTACATTATAGGTAAATTTTGTATTGGTCATTTAGTTAAAAAGTTACAATTTTGTCATTAAACTATTCAAAAGTTTTCGTTTAAGTCACTAAACTATTTAAAAAATTTTATTTAAATTACTGGGCTATTAATTTTTTTTTAAGTTTCACAAACGAGCTTTAAGTGACAATTCAATGATCAATACAGTGGATCTGTACCCATCGACGAGTAGAATAACATACTTTAGATCAAACTCGATTAGACGATAAGTGTCGTAGATTAGAAGAAAAAATTATTTGAATTTTGGTTCGCAGATTTGTGACGTCTAAAGTTGTTTGATAAAAAAAACTGAACTGTAAAAGAAAATGGGAAAAAGATTTTGATTGGTGCATACAATATGAATAAAGAAAATTATATAATATCGATTTTAATAGCCCAATAACTTAAATGAAAATTTTTAAATAGTTTAATGACTAATAATGTAATTTTCCCTAAATAAATTTGTCTAAATTAAGAGAAAACATACATTAACAATTTTTTTTTCTAAATTGTATAGAGTATATAATTTTCATTATAATTTGAACATTGAGACTGGTGTTGAAGAGATTGTAGAGTTTGAATTTTGTTGGATGGGTGATTGCTACTTGAGACTTGTCAAAAAGTAAAAATCCATTCAAACTAAAAAAGGTGCATTGATTAAAGACACATTTATGATCCAAAGAGTGAACAAGTGGCTAAGTCATCTGATTGCACACTTAAATACTATAATTTTTGCTACTTGCTATTTGCTATTTGCTTCTGTTTAGTAGTCCAAACAACAATAATGTTTTTATTCAATAATTAAAATTAGTAGAAATAAAGATACATTTTCAACTTTTTCTAGTTTTATGAGATAACGTGTCAATCCTCAAATGAAATAGTAAATCTCTATTATTAATTATTCTTGTAATTATTAAATTAAACTGCAAGTCAACGTTTTGATGATATAAAATAAAACCCCTCCTTAATCTTTTTAAACTCTTATTTTTCCCAAAAACTAAGCAAACTTAATGTAGTGATAAATTAAATTAACTGCAAAAATTTTTAATTTAAAATAAGTAGAAATGTTTATGACGGAGTTGAGCTTAAGTATGATATTAACATACTTTATACTTATTCAAGCTGGTCCAATTCGAAATATGAGCTTAAAATTTTGCCCAAATCTACCTATATTTGTTAATAACCCAACTCATTTTAAGCCTCCCAATATTATTTTTAAAAAAATTAATTTAATATTTAATAATGATATATATTTAATTGTGATGTTAAGATTTTGTAATATTTATATTATAGTATATCACTATATAATTAATTTTTTATGTTATAAATAATATAATGTAGAACATAATAAACTTAAAAAAAAGTTAAGCTATGTCAAATCAGAATCTTGAATGTTCAAGTTTAATATTGATCTATATTTTAAGTCGGTTTAATTTTTTTCTCAAATTTATTTTTTAAGTCTAATTATTTTATTCAAATTCTCTCAAAATCTAGATGAAACTTTGGGCTTGAGCTAGTAAACAAGTGATAAGTGGGATAAGTAAATCTAATAATTTGTTTATATTTTACTTAATATAGTAATAAAATATTGGTAAATTTATTATCATGGAAGTGCGGGGCAGTGTCATTTTGTGATGCAGGTGCAGAAACAGTGAGGTGACCTCAAAAATTTTGGTGGCTTTGAGTAAACAATAAAGCTTCAGATGAAATTGGTGAAAAAGCAGTGCTCTGCTGTAATTGCAATCCATTCCGTCTATGACAATATCTATCATTCTCTTCTTTCCTTTTAATTTAACTATAAATAATCAGATTTTAGATGGAATTTGAAAGTTTTGGAACCACAATCATATATTAAAGTCTTTTTATGAAAGGTTGTTACAACTATTTAGTAATCGTTGACTGTATACATTTTATAATATTTATACACAGCATGATGACTGAAATTGAATTGTAGGCCTACTGGATCAGTGGTCTTAGGAGCACCTAATCCTAGCCCCCCACCAAATCACTAGTCAATTTCATACCCCAACCTTAGTCTCCAAGAAATAAGCTTGAGTCTGAAGTAGATCATTCTTTATAAGTCCCCACCTTTTCTGCTTCACTCAATTCTCCAATTCATCCTTCAAACACCTTTCCATTTCATACTCTCTTTTGTTCTTAGCTTATTCCTCTGTTTGCAACAAATAGGCACCCACACTTGCAAAGAAATGGAATTCAATGTTTGTTCCAGCCCCGCCAAGAAGCAAAGCCAAAGCCAAAGCCTCCCACCAAGGAGGGGTCAAGTTAAGATGAGAATCCTCAAGACTATCCTCAAATCGGTTACTTCAATGGCGTCGCCCAAGGAAAGTGTCCCACACCTTAGCTCAATACCCACAACTGCTGCTCCAACCCCAACGGGCTACCTTTCTGATTGATCTTTAAACTCAGATGCAATGATACCTTATTTTCAATATTTTTGTACAGGGTGCCTCTAAACTCCTTTCTTTTGAGTTTATTTATGTCCCTCATGCAAGGGCTTGTGTTGTTTATTTACAGACTATATGTAATCAGTTTTGTCCATTAACAGTAGCTTAGAAGAGTACTTTTTTGTTCAAATTCAATTCCAGTAATATCTACTCTAATATGATTTCAAGTGCTTCCATTTTCATTGCACAAAACTTCAAGTTTTTGCAGATGAGGGCAAGGAAAGGAATATATTTTCATTCTCTCTCAAATTTCCAACCAAAGTGTATTTTTCTCTTCCCTTTATGTTTTTTTAGGAAGAAGAAGAAAAAAAAAGGGAATTCACTGTATAAATGACATAGGAAGCAAACAAAATTGAACTGTCACACGAATGGCAAAATTTTCTATGCGGGCTTTATTGCTAAAGTACACATGAACAAAAAAGGAATACAACACAATTTCACCTAATGAGCTACCCAATTTTCTTTTACTTCTTTTTTGCCACTCAGAAGATTAGCCTTAGAAACAAAGGATAAAATGGTTTGAATGTAGGAAAATTTTGACCTAGTTTTGCCTGGAAATTGCTGAAGAAAACTTTTAAGTGTGAAACCAAGCTGTCTTTAGCTTCTATTTTGCAGTCAAAACTCCAAATTCACTTTGACAGTGGCATTAGTTTTGTCTTCATGTGATCCATTTTTTTTTTAAATATTCCTTTTCATGTTGTATATAAATCTTCACAATCGCTTTACTTAAAAATGAAATCATAATTTGAAAATGCTCGTTTTTCAACATGTCTAGTCACTTTTCATATAATTTGGAGAAATTCTTTCAACTGTTATTTTATTACTTTAAATAAGTCAAAGTAAAAATGGCGCATCGAATTGAATGCAAACTATACTCACTTTTAGATTATTTTAATTTATTTACATATGATTCAAAGAGTCAACAAGTAGCTAAGTCATCTGCTTACCCTAATTTTGTATGTATATTCATCTTTATGAGTTAATATGTCAATTCTCAAATGTAATAATCACATGATGTGATATCATTTTAATAATATATTGATAAAGTTTGTTGTGTGATATATTACTTATTTATAGATAGAATATTAAAATACAACTTTTTTTTAAAGAAAATATAAAGAACATAATAATTTAAAAAATAAAATAATCACATAAAACTTTTTTGTATTTTAAATATAAAGCCCAAATTCATTGTTTTTGATGAGATAAAATAAAACTCATTCTTAATCTTATACAAAGTTTAATATTTGCTTTCTCACTGATTAGAGTTAATTTGGTGTTAATTTTTTTAAATATTAATTTCAATACTTTTTTTATTCTATCTCATGTCTAAAATTATTCATAGTTCTTTTCTAACTTTTAGGTAGGAAGATAGTGCACTTCAACACATTCAAATCTACGTCCTCCTGTATTGACAACAATACCTATACTAATTAAATTAATTTTCAATCGATAATTTATGTGATAAATTAAAATAACTATAAAAGATTTGTAAAATGATGATTATTAATAAACAATCGACAGGTAAAAGTAGCAAAAATATACATTCCAAAGTCAACCAAATTTATTAAGTCAAGGTTCATGAACACATTAATTAATTAATAACTTGAAAATTCTTCAATATTTTGAGTTTTCAAACCGTCATATAATATTATTAATTTGGGCAAACCCAGACAGGTGCCTTCATCTTTTTAACAATTAAATCATTTTAGTTAAGCCTTTTTAACTGTTAATCAAATTTCTTCATTTAAAAAAAATTATTTTGACTTTTTTCAAAGTTTTAATAATTCATTTAAGCTTTTTTTATTAATTTTATTTCACTTCCAATAAACCACCTTTTTGATTATCAACATACAAACCTATTTATTAATAGTAAATGGTAGGTTAAAAATTCTTAAAGAAATATACCTCATGAAATTACATAAATTTCTTAACATATTTCATCAAATAATTCTTTATTATCATATAAATGGTTAATATAAGGAGGAGATAGAAAAAAAAAAGTGGCGAAGAAAAGTGCCATTTGAGAGTCAAAGCCAAAAGAAGCTTAAGAGAGTAGAGAAGGAGAGAGACAAAGGCTTAGGTTTTTTCTTGGGTTCAAGGAAGTGATTTTTGGTGATTTGTATCTTTGGACTATATAAAAGGTCATTTGTGTCCTGTAGTGCCATGTAGACGACAGTATGGAGGGGAAAATCATGGTTGTATGGTTGGCTAGGTGGCAAAACTGTTATAGATCTATTGTCACCATGTGACGTACTATGTGATTCTGCTCTTAAGTTCTTTGCTCTTGGGGTTGTACCTAATATTACGAGGTTGTTACACTCAAGTGATCCAAGAGGGGGAAGGGGTGCACTACGTACTGTCTCAAAGGTTATTGTTTAAGAGTTCAAGAGGGGTCTTACACGGACTGTTCCTTATTTAGGGCTCATGGAGTGTTCCTTGCCGACAACTTATGAGGGGTTCCTACAAATTACCTATGAGTTTGTCACATGGCGCTATCTAGCGGACCATTCTCCATGGAAGGTTCTTGGAAGTTGTCTAACAGCTCGCCATGCTCTAGGAGGGGTACAACAAGATTTATAAAATGACAATGCACTAAATATGTCAAAATATGCTTTAGATCCCTATAATTTTCATATATTTGAAATTTAGTTTTTTAAAGGAAATTAGTTCTTTTACTTTTTAGATTTAAAAATGCAAGTCAAATGGTTGTTAAATTCAAATTC
Organism: Gossypium hirsutum; assembly: GCF_007990345.1. Taxonomy (NCBI): domain Eukaryota; kingdom Viridiplantae; phylum Streptophyta; class Magnoliopsida; order Malvales; family Malvaceae; genus Gossypium; species Gossypium hirsutum. The sequence goes on from NC_053430.1 coordinate 15,919,259, forward strand.
ATTACGACATCATTTTTTTTACACGACAACAAAAAATGAGTATTTTTTATTTCAAAATGTCACACTAGAAGATATTATCAATACTAATAATTAAATATAAATTTTAATATATGTAAAATAAAGAGACTAAATTTTTTTTGAAATTAAACTGGGATATTATTATTGAAGCAAAACAAAACCAAACAAAAGAAAAAGCCCAACCTAGCTAAAGACCACCAGCCCAAAATCCAACACGGGAGCCGAATAGTTAAAAGATCAAAAAGAAAAATCTGGAAACACATTAAAATAACAAAATAAATGCCAAGAAAACCCTAGTCTGCCATTAATGACCTGTCCCCAACTTTCCCCTTTTCAATATTTTCTTTGACTTGTCGGATCTAGAAGCTCGAGAGTATAGTTACCAAAATTAGAGAAATGAGATCTCTCAACTTCTAAATCACCATTTCAAACCCTTCTTTCATCAATCTGGTTCTCTTGGTCATTCCATCTCCAGTCGTCGTTGAGCATATCCAAGAACACAACCTACCAGGGAAATCATTTCTCTTCTCTTTAGACTCGTCGTGGCTAGGTTATGGGCTAATTGATTAGCTAATCTAGGAGCAAAATGAAAATCTAATTACCAAAATCTTTCGTTTTCCTTCTGAATGTTTTGATGTGAGCGCTAATTTGTGATTTATCCATTGATCTTGTTTTGCATTTGTTAATGATGGGTCTAGAATCTCCTTCCACTATTACATTTGTTAAACCCAATTCAATCCATGTGAGCACGACTTCGAGACAAACGAGGGCCTCTGCATCAAAGGCAGTGCCAACCGCCGTGTGTAGACGAGATTTAAAGACCAGAACTTCTTCTTTCACGTTTCGTGCCACTATCCCCGAAGCCGACTTAAAACCTTGGCATTTGAACAAGGCATCAAAATTGATTTTAATGTTCTACCCTTCAGGTGTTTTCTAATTCCCCTTCTTACCATCAAAGGTAGTTTTTTTCTCTGTCAAGTAATGAAGTTCACGAATGTAGTTTTTGGTGAAATTAGCTACGTCTATAACTGAATGAGTTTTACCTTCATACAGGTTCTTATTTCTGTCTAACCAAATCGACTACAACCAAGCGTTGTTGGGACTCCGTGCTTTTTCCAAATACCCAGGTAAGCCATTCAAAGTAGTCCGATTGATGTCTTGTAATTACCCATTCAAAATTTAAAATTTGCGATATTTCTATTGAAGTAGGGCATTCACCAAAGACATGCCATAAAGTCTGAATTCCCACCTTACATCTGGGACACTTGTTACTTTGAGTCAATCTTTTGACATATAGGTTGGCCATTGTGGGGATGAAATTCCAAGATACTATTCATAGCATTATTATAATTTTATTGGGAAGTTATAGATCCCACAATTGCTTGTAGAATTGTTCTGTTGTAATCTGTAAGTCATTAAAATTAGGGGTAGTGCTCTAGGTCTGTAATAGTTTATAGGCGTTTCTTACCGAAAACATACCCAAGGGCTCACCGCGCCATATTACCAAGTCAGCATGCTCCTCCCTCATAAGTGGAATCTGTAGGATTCTGTTTGCATCATCTGGCTCAAAGGTATTGCGGGTAACCTCTTCCTTCCATACTCTATTAACACTATTTATTAAACATGCAATAGTAGATAAGTTTGCACATTAATTCGATTATGTAATCTGTAATTTGCTGCCTCGGGCAGCCACGCATCCTCGTTGATTAATATGCTTTTCCCTATGCCAACCCTCTAACCTAGACCATTTTTAAGTAGACCTTTTGCCACCCATGTAACAACCTATTTTTAATGAAATCGAAACAGTGGTTTCGGGACCACAAATCCAAGGCCGGAAGAAAAATTATTTTAAAATTATTTTATGATCTACATTATGATAGAAATATCGTAGAAAAATTTCATTAAGAAATTTCACCGATTACATGTTTAATTTGATAAAAAGGACCAAATTGCATAAAGTGCAAAAGTTGAATTCTAGTAGCTAAAGGGATCAAATAGCTATGGAATTCAAAATTGGAGGTCCTTATATAGGAAATAGACCATTTAGAGGAGTTAGTAGATAAGGATGATTATTCATCATTGAAAATTTAAGAAAAGTAAAGGGTTAATTTGGAAAGATGGTAAAATAATGACGATAAAAGGAATAAATAATTAAATTAAGTCATTTTCATCATCTTTCTTAAATCAAAATACATGGAAACCCTAGTTATAAAGCTTGAAGATGAAAAACTTATTTTGTTTAATTAGGTGAGTAATATTCTCTCGTTTTTAATGATTTTTATGTTTCCGAATCGTAATAGATTAATCTAGCTATCTCAGGATTAATTTGTAAAACTATCAAAGTATTAGGGTTTTTCCATGGATGAATATAGTTGAATTATGAAGTTTTATGGTAGAAAATGAAAGGTTGTTGATAGATAAATAATTTTTGTAAAAAGAATTTTGATGAAATTATGATTTAGGGATTAAATTGTAAAGATGGAAAATTCATAGAAAAATTCTGAATTTATGAAACACATGAGTTGCTGTTGTGATACACGAAAATCGGATAGGCTTGGAATAATGATTAAATAGTATGAATTTTATTTTCCGAGCCAAGGGACAAAATTGTAATTTATTAAAAGTATAGCTGTATAAGGGCAAAATATTAATTTTACCAAAGATATGTATTGGATTGAATTGAATGTAAATTGTATTAAATTTAGCTAAATTCATTCGTATAGATTCGGATAGACACAATACGGGATTAGATCGAGGAAAAGAAAAAGTATCGGATTAGTAGATTACAAACCCATGAACACTTATCGAGGTAAGTTTGTGTAACTAAATTATATATTTATGTGTTCAAATATATGTATGTGAAATGTATAATTTCCATGTATAAGTATTGATCACATATTCAACAAGTACTAAGTCCCGTTTGAACATTGAAAATTCGATGGATACAAATGACATGTCATTAAGGGTTCCCGAATTGGTTGTGGTCCTGCATGTATTGCGGACACACCACAACTTGCAAGAGCAACCCGTTATTTAGCTCTTATGGGCATCCCGTTATATGGCTCTCACGAGCTTCTCGATATTTGGCTCTTATGAGTTTCCTGATTAATGGCTCCCTTGAGCTTCCCGTTTATGGCTCGTATGAGCTTCCCAATAATTGGCTCTAAGAGCTTTTCGTTATATAGCTCACATGGTCAAAAGAGCTTCCCGATTATTTTCTCGTATGGGCATACCTGTACATGAATTGACGGATTATAGATTTGTACACTTTGTGTGTACTACCCGTGTATCCATCGATATTTTGAATGATTCAACAGGAAAAGTTCTAATATAAGATAATATGAATTCGAGATGAATTATTACGGGTATATACTTGATATACATGGATATGAGTTGTACATGCTATATGAACACATGATGTGGGAAGCATATGTATATGGAAATTTGATTATTGATGAGCTTATACATGTTGCTTGATATTCATATGAAATACATGATTAACATGATTGATGAGGATATGTGTTAAGGCTTTTGGCAAATTTGACTTGAATATGTCTAGAATGTTTACCTTAAATGTGATTAAATGGTAAGTTAAATTCCATGTTATACAAACTTACTAAGCATTAAATGCTTACTCTATTTTATTTTCTCTGTTTTATAGTAACTCGGAAGCTCGATAAGGTTGGAAGTTGGTCAGAGCTACATCACACTATCCATCGGCCCATCTCGGTACATGTAGTAAATCAATTTTGGTTATAATGACATGTGTGGGTTAATTTGGCCAAATGTTGGAATGTAAATGTCTTGTTGTGATTAGCCATTTGAAAGGCTTGTTTTTTATATATTTTGATGTATGTATGGCCTTGACATGTTTGGTAAGTATGAATACTTGGATATATGTCGTGATATATCATGTATAAAACTTGGTTTTGGCTTGATTTGAAGGTCTTGTTGTGTCTTGTAAATGTATAAATTTTTGTGTTTAGGTTGGTACCAAATTTAGGTGAGAAATGTGGCTTGAAAAGGACCTATTTTGGTCTACAAAGGTAGAGACACGGGGCGTGTGTCTCAGCCGTGTGTCAGGTAGCAGGGCCGTGTGTCCTTTGTATTTTAAATTTTGCACAAGTCAATATATTTAAAATTTGTTCAAACGGCCTAGCACACGAGCATGTGGCTTGGCCGTATGACCCCTGTACCTTATTAATACAAGTCAGTATGCTCCCACGGCTTAGCACATGGGCGTGTGGCTTGGCCGTGTGACCCAAGTCGAGCTCCCAAGTTTGGGCATGAGCTGAGACACAGCCATGTGTCCCTAATTCGAATGCCCATACAGCCTGGCCATACGGGCGTGTGACTCTTACACCTTCGAAAAATTTTAATGTTTTCTGAAAAATTTTGAGTACCCAGTTTAGTCCTTATTTATTTCTAACATGTATTTTGAGCTTCGAGGGCTTACATAAGGGACAATATGATGAATTTGGATTAAGTTATGATGTGAATGATAGATGATATGAAATGTCTGTTATTTTATCTGTAAATTTTGATAATGCTCCGTAACCCTTTTCCGACGACGGATTCGGGTTAGAGGTATTACAACCCAAATACCTTTCCAAGAATACAATGGTGTGCACCCTAGCTCTGCTTGTAAAAAGCTAGTAGAGGGATAGTCTTTGGCTTTTAAGAACCATAATAATAATAATGAATCAGGCTGATCAATAAGACGCCATCCTTGCTTAGCAAGTAATGCCACATTTAATTTCACTAAATTTTTAAAAACCCAAACCACCATCCAGTTTTAATTTGCACATCTTATTCCAGCTACACCAATGAATTCCTTTTCGCCCATGCCCTTTTTGCTACAAGTACCTAGCAATTATAGCTTCCATCTCTCCACATAAAGTTTTTTGGTAAAAGAAAGCACATCATGGAATAAGTAGGGATTACTTGTAAAACCGATTTAGTAAAGACTTATTTACCCCTTTGTAACAAGAACCGCAAGCTTTACCCTCAATTTTCAATCGAATTCGATCTTTTAAATTTTGAAAAGATGCATTCTTCCAAATTAGGAAGACCAAGATATTTTTCAACATCGTTCTAGCTTCTCACTCCCAATAATCCCGTAACAAGATATCTATCAACTTCTGGAGTATTAGTGCTAAAAAATACTACGGATTTTTCAAAGTTCACACATTGGCTAAAACACAACTCATATGTATTCAGAATTCCTTTTATCTTTTAAGCTCCCAAGGCCGTTGGCTTACCAAATAAAATGCAATCATTCGCAAAGAGGAGATGAGAAATCTGAGGGCCTCTCCTGCTTGCTTTGGCCCCTTTGATCTGCCCCCTCATAATTGACAAACACATAAGAGATGAAAGTCCTTCACTACAAATCAGAAATAGAAAAGGGCTGAGAGAATCCCCTTAGCAAAAACCTCTGGTTGGTTTCAAACGTTCTCCTTTGCATCCATTTAAGATGATGAAATAGGAACTGAAGTAAGACATTTCATAATGAAATCCACCCAAGATTGCACAAAACCCATTCGTTCTATCATAAGCCTTAAAAAATCCCACTCCACCCTATCATAAGCCTTGTTCAAATCAAGCTTGAGTGCCATGTGCCCTTTTGTCCAATTCTTTTATTTTTCAATGTATGTATAATTTCATAAGCCACGAGTACATTAATAGTGATTAAACGTCCTGGTATAAAGGCATTCTGTGCACTATCAATACATGAGTCCAAAACATGTTGAAATCTAACCACCTTAGCTATCACCTTATAAAGAACATTACATAGACTTATGGGTTTAATTTTTTTCATTTTTGTAGGGTGTAAGGTTTTGGGTATCAACACAATATTAGTGACATTTAAGAGTTCCGAATCCCTACCCTCATTTAAGATTCCAAACAGAAAGAAGTTACCTCTGTACCTATGATGTGCCAACACTTCTGAAAGAAAATCGCTAGAAAGCAATCATCACCGGGAACCTTTGTAGGACCTATTCCTTTCAATGCTACCCAAATCTCTTCAGCAATGTACTTCGTTGTAAGCTAAAAATTTGCTTCCTTAGAAATGCAATGCTCAATTCCTAACAAGATCGATTCCATATTGCTCACCCTTCCGGTTGTAAACAACTCTTGAAAAAATCTCTTAGATATCTTCTCCATCTCTTCCACATCATTGAATTCTTCCCCATCCTTATTCAGCAAGCTTCTTATAGTATTAGATCTATTGCATTGAGTAACACAATTATGCAAAAACGTCGTGTTTCTATCCCTTAATTTTAGCCAATTAACGCGTGCTCTTTGCTCCAAATAGGCCTTGTCTTTATTGATTTCCAAATTGAGATGTATCTTTCTAACAGCCTGATTTAGACCCTAATCAGAACTGTGGTTTCAGGACCACGAATCCAAGTTAGAAAAATATTTAAAATTTATTTTCTGTGTTTATTAAATGTGAATTCATATGTGTGAAATTTTCGTAATTTAATTTTATCGTTTAAGTGCCCGATTTAATAAAAGGGCCTAATCGCGTAAAGTGAAAATTTGATGGTTATTTTTAAAAGGGCCGAATTGATGATGTCTTTCTTATATGAGGTATTTATGTAGCAATTTGACTATACGAAATACTGATGGAAGGTTGTGACCTTAGAATATGTGTTTTAGTTATTAATTTTTAAAGGTTAAGTATGTAAAATAATAAATAACATATATATGATATAATACACCATAATTAAAAGCCATGTTCTTCATATTTTCTCATGACCAAAACTAAAGAAAAGAAAAATAAATAAAGAAAGCTTAGTTCGGCCATTGTCCAAGCTTGATTCAAGATTAAGAACCAAAGAAATCAGATTTGGATCGAGGGAAAACTAAAGTTGTCAACTAGTCGTCCTGTTCCGTTTTTCATCGTTCGATGTAAGTTTATAAGCAAATAGACGTTGTTAATTTTAATTAAATGTAAGTTATATATGTTGAAATGAAATATGTGAATATATATATGAGTTAGTCGAATGTGTACAAGCTTGGTAGCTATGTTTATGAATTCGTTTCGGCTGAGTTACGACATCCGAAAGTCCCGTACAAACCTTAGGAATAGCTAGGATACATATGTCATGACATAGGATCTCCTATATGTGTTCTCGAGTAAGACCATGTCTGGGACATTGACATCGATAAGTGGTTACGAGTAAGACCATGGACAGTGGCATCGATATAAGATAGCATGTAAGACCATGATGATCGTGAAACTAACTAACAAAATTTGACTAAGGCAAGCACACCTATCGAACAGTAGTATAGTTATGGTGAGACCCGAAATATCGTATCCACGAGGACTTAAAGTACTAGTAATTACTATCTTTTTATTATCTAGCCTAACAATTAAGAGAATGTTTTTAAACTAAAACTAAACCTAATTATCTAATTAACTAAGATTACGACAGAGATTAAAGTTGGAAAATACTTTTTAGAAAACCAATAGAGAAGACAATACCCAAGTAAGAATCCACCTAGACTTCACTTATTACTTCTGAATTAGATGATTTATTCACTTGACTTAATCCGTAGAAATCCCTGATTTATGTTAATATCTCTTTCGAGACTAAGAACAACTGACGCTAGGTTGATTAATTGAAATCTCTTTCTAATTAAAATCTCTATTGTCGTATTAACTCGACCTATGGATTCTCTTATTAGATTTGACTCTAATCCGGTACATTTATGTCGTCCTATTTCTAGGATTGCATGCAACTCCGCTTAATTATGAATGATCTACTCTTAAACAGGGACTTTTGCTCCACTGAATAAGCACATCAAAAACTTGAAATAATATCCTGAAATATTAAAGCAAGGGTTAAATTCACAATTAAGAATAAGACCAAGTATTTATCATATAACTCAAATAATAATAAGATCCGTCTTAAGTTTTATCTCCCTTAAGTATTTAGGGAATTTAGTTCATAATAATAATGGAAAACATCTCAAAGTTTGGAAAACAACAAAACATAAAGAAACCCAATGAACTTCTAGGAAATTGGATGGAAATCTTCAGTCTTAATGTAGATCTTGCTCCCGAGCTGATTTCAATCGCTTTTTTTGAGTATTTTCTGCCTTCTACTCTGTGTGTCTCCCTTCTAATCCTCTTTTAAGGTGTTTATATAGACTTTCGAATGCCCAAAAGCCCAAAATTAGCCTTTTCCGAGTAGAACTAGACTTGGGCTCGATAGGGACACGGCTGTGTGCCACGCACGTGTGAAGGTGCTCAGGCCGTGTGTAATTCTAACTTGGATTAATGTCGACACGACCATGACACACGGGCGTGTGGTCTACTCATGTGTCACACACGGGCGTGTGGATCACCCGTGTGGAAGTACCTAGGTCGCGTGAAACACTGATTTAGGCCCAATTTGTCCATTTTGGCCCGTTTCTCGCTCTTTTTTCTATCCTAGGCTTTCCTGAGTATAAAACATAAAATTAAAGGATTAGGAGCATTGAATTCTCTAAATCTTATAATAAATCATCCATAATTATGCAAAGCATTGGGGTAAAAATATGTATAAATTATGATTTATCAGACCACGTCTGGGACGTTGGCATTGTTCGATATATGTGATTATCTGAGTATCCTATTCAATTCTGAATGGTTCAACGGGCAATGATAAGTTGTGTTCGAAGGTCTAAAATGAACTAAACGATCAGGTATGAGTTAGTTGATCACTTATTTGAAATTAAAGTAAGTTGGTCATTTGATATGTTATGCTAAATTTTACAAATTATTAATGGGAATATATATGTAATTGAGTAGTATATTCAGCCATATACTATGAATATTTATATTAAGTTATATTTTGATTCATGAGTATTTGTATACGAGAGTAAATGTACTTTGTTAATATATGTATGTACATTCAGTCCCAACTAATTCTCTATGTGAAAGTATATGATATACATGAAATTGTAAGTTTGTGATTTAATGTGAATATGATAGTAAAGTTTAAGTTGATTATGTTATTGAGATGTTTATTTGCTTATGACTTACTAAGCTTAAATAGCTTACTGTGTGTGTTCTTGTTTACCTCTGTTTTATAGATTTTTCAGGTTACGAGCTCGGGGATCGTCAGCAAAGTCTATCACACTATCGACCGTTTTTGGCACATTATAAGTTAGAACTTGACTTTATGGCATGTGTAAGCTAGGTTATGTTCAATAAGTTTGAAGTTGTGTATATATATTAAGCCATGCGAAAATGGCTAATATGTTAAGTGATTATATAAAACTTTAGTCATGTTTATATGTGTTATATGCTTTGAAAATGGTTGGTGATTTTGGATGTATATGGGGTTGATTTGGCTATGGTTTATGCATGGATAAAAGTATATGTGAATTTTGTTGATTTGTTTTGTTAAGATGTTATTATGTGATTTGGTGATAAAGAATATTCAGTTAAATCCAAACATGGTTGGAAATTAATTTGGTATGTATATTATATGATATGTTTTATATTTATGATTGGTTTAATAATTTATAAATATATATGTATATTCAAATGTGCAATAATCTTTATAGTCGGTTTGTAATGAAAATGTATGAGTATAATTTGTCTAGTGAATTGAGCATGACTTGGTAATAAGGTAAATTGATGAACACATGGTTGATTGTGTAATAGCTAGTTTGATACGATTTGTTATGGCAAGATGGAATTATGTTTTATGAATGAATGGTTGGTTAATTGAGCTAGCATAATGTGTATAATATTTAAGGTTAAATAATTATGAAATGGTATATTTAGTTAAGGTATCATTATGCGTGGTATAATCTTATGTGATTAAATTGATAGTTGAATAGATGTGAAGTGATTTGGTCACGTATATGTAATTTAGTATAATGTTTAGATATAATTCTTAGTTTGTGAATTATAATATGAAATAAATTGTTATTTGTGTCCGAAGATGGTTAATGATGATATGGTGATTTGTGTTTGAACTTGGTGAAATATGGTTGTGCTTATATCTTAGATTGTACATTAATCCGTAAATGTGACTTGCCATAATGCTTTATTTGGATATGCTTATATATATATATATACATACATCCGAATGGATGTTTTTAATTTGCATTAATGTACAAAACAGGTAAATTCATATTGACTATTATATCAATGCCGCATAAATGATTGATAAGTTTAATTTTGAAATTTGTTTTGTTTGATGTATAATTTATACCTATGCTAAAGCCATATAATGATTGGTTACTATTTCAATTAATGAAATAGATGATTTATTATATGTTCTGTATATATATAATTTGTTTTGATATATGTTAGATTAAATTTTGAATTGTGAAATGTAATGAATATCTTTATGAACTGTGTTATGATCGGTAATACCTCAAAACTCTAATCCGGTGATGGATACGGGTTAGGGGTGTTACAATATTCATATAAATGATTTTAGCCAAATTCTCATCATTCCTATCCTCTTCTAACAAACTCTCTAGTTTTCTACTTAAATCTTTTTTGAGCCCTACCCTTCTTTCTCAAATCTTAATTACCCAATGAGTCAATCCCTGTCTTAAGCTTTCTAGTTTATCAAATGTCGTCCACAAAGATGATCCCTAAATATCTTTAATTGTCCTTTCAAATGTTTCTTCAAGAAGCCACCATGCCTCGAACCTAAAGGAAGCCTTCCTTATCTCCCTATACCTCTGCTTTGTATGAATGAGCAAAAGGCAGTGATCCAAATGTGAGTAAGGCAAGTTTGAATACAAGCATGTGGGAAAACCAAAAACTATTCTATGTTTGCAACCCTTCTATCGAGCCTTTCCATTATGTTTGTTTCTGGTAAGTTTCCTCTTTCCCATGTGAACCACGACTCAGAGAATCCTACATCCAAAAGTCGGCACTTGTTAAAAACTGCCCAAAAAGCCTCCATTCTTTTTTCATCTCTTGGCACCCTTCTTTTTTTCTCAAAAGAGTACAAAATTTCATTAAAATCCCCACAAACAAGACAATGATGAGTTTGAATCCTTCCCAATTTTCGAAGTAAACTCCAAGTACTACACCTTTCAGTAGCAAAAGGTGCTCCATAAAACCCCGTGAAGCACCATTCCCTGTTGACTTGATTTTTCTTAATCAGAGTATCAATGTGATTTTTAGAATAACTAATGATTGTAACAAGAACATCTCCTTTCCATGCCAGTGAAAACCCAACCTGCGAACCTTCTACCTCAACATCAAACCCATTAATGAATCCGCTCTTCTAATCCTATCCATCCGTCTGCCATAAACTTTCGTCTACATAAAGAAGACCTTTTGAGGATTATGTTGCTTTAGCGTGAACCGAAGCCTTCTTATTGCCCAAGGACTCCCCAATCCATAGACATTCCAACTTATGGTTTTCATTGTGTTTAGTTGGTTTGCCTTTGGGTAGCCGTTGATCCTATTTGAGAAAAAAACAACCATTTATTCCTGAGGGGTCTTTAGAGACTGATAATCAAGACCATCTCCATCAAATCTTGCCTTTTTATAATTATCCTCACTAAGAGAAGAATTCTTAATTACATTCTTTAAAGCTAAAACACCTTTCCTCTTACCTGTTATACTTTCCATTTGGATGTCATTAATCTGCACAGTCCTTTCCAATATCTTCCAACTCATTCTTTTGGGGTTTTCAGTCTTTTCTGACACTTTTCATCCATCCGGTTCATATTCTTAGCTTTCTCTCGAGATTGCTCAATCCCTAGATTTGAGACATGAAAAACAACTTTTGTAGATTCAATTTTTGTAGAACAGCATTGGTTAGATGCCCTAATTTCCTTAGAATTATGGTGCAAATCTACAGGTTGCCGTTCTGTAAAAAATTCCACCTTTTGCAGGCTCTTCTCCCCATGATGAATCTCTATCGGCATCTTACTATGAGTGGGATCTTTTTGAAAATTGACCCCCGACGTTTCCACCCTCTCATTCTCCCTGATATATAAACATTGTTTCATAGATTTTTTAACTGAGAAACCAAACTGCAGACTTTCTTTACCTATTAAATTAGATTCAGCTTTTAATGGCAATGAGTAAGGGAGATCGTATTCTAGCTTCTCTTCCCCTAAATTTGAGATCGCAGTACAATCTTTCATAGCATAACCCATACAACCACAACCAAAGCAAAAATTCAGTAGGTTTACATACTTAAAGGGAAGCCATACTTTCTTTTGATTGCCCGTTGTAATAAAAATTCCCCTCCATAACGGTTTTTGGACATCCAACTGAACTTTCAACCTGCAAATATCATTTTTTATCTCCGATCTCATTACTCCTCCAAAAGTAGAACCTATTGCATGCATCAAATCTTTCTTCTCACACTCTGAAGGGCAAGGACCAATTTTAAGCCAAAACTGGGAGAAAACCAATTTAATATTTCTCCTTTTTGTAGCCTCCTTCAATCTATCGAAGATAATCAATTGTTTTCTAAACAACCACGGTCTCCCTTCCATGATCATTTCCAAGTCATCCTCATCTTCAAACGAGATCTGAAACAAGTTTTGCCCGACCATTTGGATCTCAAATTTTCTCTTAGTATTCCATATACTCTTCAATTGTACACAAAGACTACCCAGGTTATACAATTTTCTTGTCCACAAAGCATAACAACGACAAATTACCATTCGGCACAACCAAAGAACTCTTCACTGTCAACTGTATCAATTCTATTGCTAAGAGGGAGATTTCGTCCTTCGTCATATCGGAGAAAGTCACCACTCTACTCCAACCTAACCACAGTAAGTACTGTTTCTCTGGAACACTAAGAGAGAGCACTCTTGTCCTTAATCTCATTATTCCTAAAGAGACTAAATTTTAAATATGCGAAGAGTAACCACTAAATATTATATACTTTATAATTTCAAAAAAGAGAAGGAATTAAAAGTCCAGCTTGGATGGGGTTTCTTAAAGAACAGAACCCAGTTACGTAGGAAAAGATTTCCCGCCGACAGTCGTTAAGGAGCGTAACTAATTAATTAACTGAAACCTTGAAGAAGCCTCCTTTATTATGAAATATGTATGGATTTCATCATCCATTTCAATCTTTGAGGAAATCAGTGTTAAGAAGGTTGAAGAAATTGGTAGCAAACTGAAGCATCTGTTGAAAGATGATGAGAGCTGGTAGCCATCTTCCAGTTTCGATACCAGTGGGTAACGCTGCCAAGAAGGAAAGAGGAGGGGCTTCTCGCTCTGCAATGTTTCCCTTGGCCGAGATTTGGATCCACACCATTCCCCTTCTCGTCTTGCTTTGCTTCTTCATTCTCTGGTGGTTGTCTCGTCCAGGTATGTATATCCCCTCTTCCCTTGTTTGCTTGTCAAGAAACTGTTTCAAATGCTCATTTTCTTTGGTAATTTAGCTTATGACATTAGGCCATATTGTTTCAATTCTCAAGAAAGCTGGGATAAAGATAAAGAAATGGCAACTTGGCAAGTACACAAGTGAAGTACTTGTTTAATTTTCTTCTTATTTTTGGGTTTGAAAAGCAGTAAATGTGGAGATAAAGGATGGCAGAATTGTGGCTATACATCATGTGGAGATGCCATTGCCTCTTAGTGATTCTCAGATTGATGTATCCCTCCTGGCATCTGCTGCATCACCAGTTGCCTCGGTATCACCAAATCTCACAGTAATCGACGAATCCTCGGTATTAGCTTCTGATTGACGGATCGGTTTTGAGGAATTCTCGTTTCTGTTGATGTACCCGGTTTTCGATTTATTGGTTCGACATTTTAAGGCCTTGTACTGAAATATAACTGTTCTTATCATCAATACGCCAATTAGAGAAAGCATGGAATATAACTGTTCATTTGTTTGTATGAAATTACATATGTAGACACCATGAAGGGAGAAAAAAAAAACATGAATCATGTATGGCTCATTTCACTGATTAGTATACCATAGCATTATCTTATTCCTGATTGTTGTGTGCCTAATTTGGCCATGGTTAAAAAAAATACAGAAAATTAAAGAAGATAAAAATCATTAAAAAAGAAGACCTATCAGTATCACAATAACTTGTTGGGTTGAAATTCACTAATCTCACCGTCTTTGCAATTTCCCACATATAAAATCATTGTGTTGTTTTTAATTTTTGGAAAAGCTCTGCAACAATCCCTCCTTGGCGCCTGCAAAAGAAAAAAAACGAATTCAGGTGGTTTATTTTGCAAGCGTCCTACAATTACAATAACATGCAAATAATAATAATATATGTACCTTGAGCCATCGATCTTCATCTCGCTGTTTTATGACTACGACAAAATCGAGTTCCTCTGGTGAGGCCATTTTCCATCGGCAATATCGGCTGCGCGTTCTATGACGATAGTAGAGGCCAACTGTTTGGTTCGTTTCAGGTTCAGTCTTAGTCTTGTACATGTAGAAAACAAAGGGTCTTTGGCAAGGGTGCCTTTCAACAGGCCTAGTGTTAAATGCATAAGCAGTGTAATCAGCTCGCTTGTGCCAGCTAAAAAATGTTCTACTCGGCATCTCAAGCTCTCTGGGAGACATCACTCCCCTCAAGATCTGAACCGCGTAGCCCCACGACACCGTGATCGACCAGTATCGCTTTGAATCATAGCAGATGGATTGTTGCATTAAGCTCGCGGAGTCCTCATTGGCAGCTTCAAGCATGTGTGCAAGAGCTTTGGCTCGTTTCATGCCCGGGTATATAGGATTCACCACATCTAGGTGGTGAAGTGATACCAAAGGAGTCACTGGATGGGCTCCCAAGAGGCCTAATATGTCTCCGACCACATCATACTGTACAAGCACAACAAAAAGGTTCATATATATATATATTCAGCCTAGTAAAAGAGGTGAAGAAGTGGAAGTTTTACCTGATGGAAGCCAAGCTCCCTGGTAAGGGGCACTCCAAGCTCAGCCATGCAAGCCTGAATCCTGTCATCACTGCCATATAATGCTGGGTATCGGTGGATGCATTGGTCCTGCATCTTGGACAGTTCTTTTGCCAGTGGATAGCTTATTGCAAATCCACCCCCTCCATATGCCATGGAATATGAAAACAATATGTTCTGAATATGACTCTCTGATGCACTCCCAATGTAATAATACTGCGTATGATCATATTTAGAGAGCACCCGTACCAAGTTTTCAACAACAAAAATCGTGTCATCATCCCCCATCACGAACCACCTAATATCCTTCATCCCAAGCTTGAGTGTCTCGGAAACCACCCTTGTGATCCTCAAAGCCGATCTAGATCCTACCTTGTTTAAGTACTTAAACTGAGAAGTATCCTCGGATACCCGAATCTCTGGTAGGCGTTCACCTTTCTTGGCTACCACTTTCTTATCCAACCAAACCACCCCTCTTGTCTCTTTGGGCCTCCACCATGTTTTAATGTACTCTTTTCTGATCTCCCACAAATTCGAAGACGATGCTATCCCGAAGGCAATGTGTTTGAGATGAGTATCGTATCGTAGGTATCTCCTAGGAGGTGGTTCAACAAGGTTTGGTCGCTTTTGGTCTGCTGGGTTTTGGACATGGGAAGAGGTGGTGTTGGAGGAATGGTTAAAGGGTGGCGCTTCAATTTTGTTGGAGACAATAGTTATATCCGAGGATTTCCGGTCTTTCTTGCTGAACAGGAGATTTGAGTATGAAATGTAAAGTAAAGTCATGGTTATGATGAAATAAATGATTAGCCCTCTAAATCTAATTTGTGGCATGCGTTGCAGGGGAGAGTTCATTTGTTTCCTACAAAGGTTAAAATTTCTTACAAGGTTGTCTTTGTGACTTTTATTTTGGCTTTTTTTGTTGTTGTTGATGATGATGACGACGATGACGATGATGGTGATTTTGTTGTTTGATGCTTCCCATGTTTTCGGTCCAAGGCATGGACAAGGAGAAGGATGGTTATAGAAATTAGCTTGGACTGAGAATTGTTCGGATCTATTTGACAATTTGTGTTTTTATATTAACCCTATTATTTTTTCCTACTAAATCATAGTATCCTGTCTAAATTTAATTATTAACATTTAAAGTTTGGGTGTTATTATCTAGCTTAACAATTTTCTTTTTAGTATTCTTCCCGTCCATTTTAATGCCATATTTGGGGTCCATGGCTGCCCCTTTTAATAATGTCGTCTCCAAGGCTTAAACATGTGTCTCTCTTTAAGAATACAACGTGCATTGCCATTGCACTCAACACTTGTTGATAGCTTAACGAAACTTTAAGCAAACAAAATTACCTCCACTGCTCAATGTGATGCCTATTAGAATTAAGAGTTTGTTCTAAATTCATTTTTGAGAAATGAAAATTTTAAAATCGTTGAGGCAATTTTTGAGCAGTACCTAGATTAGTGCCAATTGGTTGTGACATTGCTTGCTTAAAAAACTTTACATGTTTAAGTTTGTAAATTTTGACAACAAAAATCCTTAGGTTGTGATTCTTGTTGATTCCTTGGACAACAATCGGCCCATCTTTGATATCTGAACTACACATAGTAATAAATCTTAGAGATTGGTTTGGATTTGGATCAAAGTAATCAACTTCTTGAGCTTGGTGGATTGGATCAAATTAGGAAAAACTTGGAAGTTTATCCTGCAGATTCAAGACTTATCTTGAGTTAATTGAAGCCATTCTTTATGTTTATTATCCTACTTGTTTATAAGGAAGATTGACTGTAGTTGATATAGTATGTTAGCATGTCTCAATTACTTATATATATTGTGGAACTTGTATAGATATTGTATTAGACTAAGAGCACTTATTTTCTCTCAAGTTGAGGGAATCAATTCTCATGAGACATTTGCTCCAGTTGTTCGATTGGAGGTAATTTGATTATTATTAGCAATGACCACTCTCCTCAACATCAAGCTTTATTATGGATATGAAGAGTGCTTTGATAATTTTTTGAAAAAGAAAGTGTATGTTGCACAACTAAAGGGTTTTGAAGATCCGGAGCATCCTGATTTTTATTTAAACTTTACAAGCCCATCTATGGATTAAAGTGAACCCCTTGCGGTTGGTATGAGAGACTTTCACAATTTTTCCTTGAAAAAGTGTACCAAATAGGATCAGTAGACAAAATTCTTGTCATAAAAAAGCGTTAAGGTAATTTTATTGTAGTTCAAATCTATATAGATGATATAATCTTTGCCTCCACTTCTGTCAGCGTCAGGGAAAGCTTTATGAAGATGATGTAGAATGAGTTTGAATTGACTTCCTTGGTTTCCAAAGTAAGTAGCTGGAGAATAACATCTATCTTAAGAAAGGTATTTAAGAATTTAATTAAAAAGTTTGAAATGGAAAGAGCCAAGCCAACAAGAACCCCAATGTCACCAAGTGAGATGATCAACATTAATACATGAGGAGTACCCGCTACTCCTAGCACCTATAGGAGTATGAGAGGAAGCTCGTTGTATTTGATTGCAAGATGGCTTGTGTAACGACTTGGTTTTCAGTGGTGTCGAAAATTACAGTTTTGAAATGTCATTTTCGTAAACCGTGATTTAATATTTACGAGGCTAGTATAGAAAATTAATAAAATTTCGTCTAGTAATTTTTGTTTAATTGATAGTTAATTAAAGTACAAGTGTAATGATCGTAAAGTCAATAGTATTGAAAAATATGGTTTCGAAATCTCATTTTCGATGTTTGAGACCATAAATATTATTATTTAATATTTGTGAGGTTAGTATAAAATTTAATTAAAGTTTGACTGCTTAATTTTGTCAATCGGATAGTTAATTAAGGTATAAGGACTAAATCATAAAAATAGTAAAAATTAATCGCTATTGATTATTATTTGTTAAAGGGATTAATTAATAATTAAACAAAGGTCTAAAAGGAAAATTACTGCAAATTTTTTTAGATAATGGATGGTAGGTGTGGATTGTTTATATTTTATAATAAAATTTTAATTATAATAAAGTAAATAAAATAATAAAACAAATAAAAGGAAAAAAAAGAAAGAAGGTTGTTCATCATTTTGTTTCTTCCATCGAAACCAAAAATAAACAACATAAGAAGCTATTGTTCTAAGCTTATAAGGTTCGGCCAAGTGCATGGTAAGGATTTTAGAGTTTGTTTATCGTAAATTTTGTGCTTTTGACATCGTTGTAGCTCAATTTGGCTAATCCATATATTATTTTTTAAAACTGTTAAAGTTTTAAAATGTTTCCATTGATGAATATTTGAAGTTTTGGTGTTAAAATGCTAGCTTTTAAGCTTAGAAATGAAAAATGAATACTTTGTAAAGTTTAATTGTTAGTTTTTGAACATCGGGACTAAAGTGTGGAAAAGTTAAAATTGATGTTTAATTTTTGAACAAATAGATAATAGAAGGCTGTTGAAGGATGTAATTAAAATTGGATTGAAAATCAGAGCTTAGAGTTGTAAGTTATGGTTGTTTCGATTTTAAAGACAAAATTAAATAAAATACAAAAATTTAGGGGACATCTAAAAAATGAAATTGAAATAATATATGATTACAATAGTATGTTTTGAGATGTTTGAAATTGATAAATTGGAATAAATTATTATATAGATTGAGATTTGAGCTAATTGGAAGATAATTGAGAAAAAGAGAAATTATAGATTAGTCCTTGACACTTTAATGGCTTATTAATTGTTTTTCCAGGTAAGTTCATATGAGGCTTACTTTATTAATTGATGATATATTTATTAATTGTTATTATATAATGTTTTTGGCATAAAAATGATTAAATTGAAAATATGAAATATATAATAAATATGATATGTAGTATCGAATGGTTATGTTGTGAGACAATATTAGTACAAGTTACACTTGTAGCCTTTAATATGGTAAGTGTGATGCTATGAAATACCTATACGTATAATAAATATTGACTAGGTAGCAACTGACTAATGGTATGAAGTAAATACTATGAAATTGAATGAATTATAAATGGTTGAATGTTATATAATATAGGTTAGATTTGTACAAATTGAATTAGTATAATTTGGGTACCATATCTAGGTACATTGGTTTAGTTAAATGGGAATTAGTAGATGCGGAGCTTGATTATGAAATTGATATGTATATAGTGATATTACATAGTTTTAGTGTATATGTATAGCTTGAAGCTTACAGTTTGTAACTCCATAAATTAATTCATTTAAATTTATATATACTTTCATTGCTTAACATGATCATATGTTAAAGTAAGTTAAGAATAATTGATGGAATCAAGTTGTTGTGAAATGTTAATTCTTGTGATGAAAGACTAGTTGTATAGAATGGAAAATAAGGTATTTTGATGCAAGTATGGAATTGACTTTGTATTGAACTGAAAAATGTTATGTTTTGAGATGACTTGTTGAATTGAGTTATGAATTTGAATTGTTAGGATATAACTGAAACTCTATAGAAAATTCATTGTTTAGTAAATGTGCAAGTAATGCTTCGGTTTATCTGATGAGGCACTAGGTGCAAATTAAATTAACGAGCGCTGAGCGCAATTAGATTACTTCGGCTTGTCTGATGAGACATTGGGCTCCAGACGTATCGATGATTGTTAGGTGTAAATTATTCACTTCAAAAGACTGGTATGAAATTTGGAGTATAGTATGCTATTACAGTATAAATAATACATTTGGTATAATGTTATGTTTTAATAAAACCTTTAAAGTTCTCTTAAAACCTTCTGTTATTGATATTGCTTATAGTGATGTCTTTGTTTGCATTACTCAAGGTTCAGTTGTTTCTGTGCACAAGTTAGATTAAACACATGATCTTGTACATCAACTTTAGTATCCAGCGAATATCTTAGACTCAATAATTGTAACCCTCAATTTAAAGAACCAGATCCGAATCTAGGGTGTTACTGCTTAAGTTTATATGTAACTCACTCAATTATACAATTTTACATTCGATTACAACTTTTTAATTATAAATTCCTCTAAGGAATACATAAGTGAATAATACGAGAATTCAATTGGTATACACAAAGAGTTTATTTACAATTACGATTGCATGGGTAATAGTAACTTGTATGTAAAAGAGTTTTAATGGTAATCCTATGTTCTTTAAGTAGTTATTTGATAAACCGTAATTTATACATATTTCTATCCCATGCTTAGCACATTTTATAGATTATTTTTCCTTAAAATTGGTGAATTCGATGCTCCTATACCTTAATTTCATGTTTTATACTTAGGTGAGCATAGAACAGTGAAAGGAACAAGAAACGGGCCAAAAACGGAGAAAATGGGCCAGCGTACGAAATCAACACAGCCTGGACTTCCTCACACGGGTAGACCACACGGTCGTGTCCCTTTGGCAAGGTTAAAGCACGATTTACACGGGTAGATCACACGCCCATGCCCATTTAACAGCCTTGACCACGGCCTTAAGCAAACGCACAAGGGCGTGTCACACGGGCGTGTCCCTGCCAAGCCCAAGTTTAGTCCAATTCGGAAAAGGCCAATTTTGAGGGCTCTTAGGCATTCCAAAGCCTATAAATACACTATAGAAGAGGAGAAGAGGGGGACGGACAAGAGGAAGATGAAACTGCTCAAGGAAAGCCGACTGATCCATCTCAGAAGCCGGATTCATCATCAAGACTGAATATCTCCCCTCAATTTCCCTTCAGGAGTTTTGGGTTTTTCTTTATGTTTTATATTCATTATTCTTCTGAGATGTTTACCTTTTTAGTTATGAACTAAAACCCCTAAATATCTAAGAAGAATGAAACCTAAAATAGATCTTGTTATTATTATCTGAATGTATGATAAATATTTGACTTGTTCTTAATTAATGTGTTCTTAATTCTTGTTTTGATATTCCAGGATATTGATTCAAGTTAAGCTCTTATTCAGGAGAGGAATAGACCTTGTCTAAGAGTATATTTATCATAATTAAGCGGAGTTGATTGCACGCCTAGAGACAGGGTGACAAGATTTTGCCGGATTAGGTTGAAACCTAATAAGGGGATCCATAGATCGAGTTAATGCAACCCTAGGGAGTTAATTAGAAAAAAGATTTCAATTATTCAACCTAGGGTTAGACGTTGTTAGTCTCGAGAGAGATAATAATATAACTTAAGGATTTCTACGGATCAAGTCAAATGAATAAATCGTCCGATTCAGACTCAAATAACAAGTGAAGTCTAGGTGGACTTTTCCCTAGGTATTGTCTCAATCAATCGAGTTTTCCAAAAGTAATTCCACAATTCTATTTTCTATGAATTCTTAGTTTAGTTAATTAGTTAGTTAAAACAAACCCCATTATTCTTAGGCTAGATAATAGAAAGACAGTCATTACTAGTACTTTTAGTTCTTTTGGGTTTGACAATTCGGTCTTGCTAAAGCTATACTACTGTTCGATAGGTACACTTGCCTTCATCGTGATAATAGTTAGTTTCAAGAACGATTCATTATAAATATTTAAAACCTCTCACGAATATCACGTATCATTATTATTGCTGGTTCGTGAAGCATGTCTAAGTCTGGAACTTCGAACTATAGTGGGTGAATATCAGGTGAGTCTTTACTTGACTCTTATGTGTGGAATGTTCAAGTAGAAATATATATATAACATATGATGAAATCTATGATAATTGATAAGTGTATGAGTATAATAAAGATGAGATATGTGTTGTGATGATATGTATAATGTTCTGATGAAAAGAATGTTGATTGGTAATCATGCAGGTAAAGTTTGATATAGGAAAAGTATGAATCAGTCAAGAATGCAAACAAATCTGGGTAAGTGAATGTTGAGTAATGTCTCTTTGAGTTGCCTCTGGTAGGGCAGTTAGATTGCTAACTAGATTGGCAGATCACAATATGAAATTAAGTGTAAGACTATGAGGTTGAGGCTCATGGCATCGTATGATATGAAAATACTCATGGTGTAGCCTCTAGTAAGATGAAGGCTGGATTGGCAGATCATGATATATGAATGAGTGTAAATCCATGTGGCTGAGACCCATGACAAGATATGTCGGTATGAATGTTTCATCGTGTTGCCTTCAATAATGTAAATCGAACTAGTAGATCATGATACATGAAATTTATGTATAAATCCATGAAAGAGAAATCCATGACACCTTTTGTGAAAGTTTGCTGGGACAATAAACACATGATTATGTATGATGCCTTGATTGCATATTCTGTTTGGCTCTTTGTGACGTACTTTGCTAAGTCTGTATGGTAGAATATGAATATATGGTATTATGGTATGTTCTTGATATTATTGAGTATTTTATGATAGATTTTGCTTTGATAAGGTTATGATACGTCCAACATTAATTTGGTTGATTTAGATCTGTATTATAATCAATAAGATTTAAGGGAAGTTCTTGAAAAGAAATGTGTCTATGTATGTTTAAAAAAGGGTATTCGACATGGTAATCTGTTGGTTCTGAATATAGGCGTATATATATAGTCATGAAACACATAATAAAATGTCCATTTGAAGTTGTCTGTGTTATATAGTACATAAATCTGAGTATTCGGTATCCGCCATATCTAAATAGTATTAGGTTTTATTTTGAAATCTTATGGAATTTAAGTTATTTGGTACATTGAGTAGGTTTGTGATCGTAATAAAGATGTGGATAATAATTCTGAATGATCTGAATAATTCATTATCAGTATAACCATGTATTAAGTTTCAACTAGAAAGTGATTTGATTTGGTTAACTGACGGTATCCAATTCATCATGGGAAATCATTTGCCAATGAACAATATATGTGATCCGTTTTGAAATAAGTGTATGTGTGGAAAGATAGTCTGTATGAGTAGGCTCTGAAGGCATATTATTTGGAAAGGTACTTTTGTAGTTTCAAGATAAAGAGAAAAATTGTAGAATGTTCTAGAAGAATTATAAGTCAATTAGGTAGATAAGAGAAAACTGGTATATTAAGAGTACAGTAGCTGGCGTGAATAAGTGTAAGTTTGAAATTGTGAAAGTATACACCGAAACAGAAGTAAGATGTTATGAATGGTAGCTAGTGCACAGATGTTCTTCAATATTATAAAAGTATCTGCCAAGGTAACTCTGTGTTAACTCTCACTAAGTTCTTTTGAACTTAGTGTTATGTTTATGATTATGTTTCAGGAAGTATAGTATGAGTTTGCGCCAAGAGGGACGACGCCAAAACTATGCCAATGAGGCGACAAATTGGGTTACTATACATATAATGGAAAAGTGGCGTATTGTAGGACTTTACCTTAAAAGTCAATTTTTAGTAAATGTTTGTATTTTAATGAATTGTAATTGGTCCGATGTAATATTTTATTTCTAAAATACTTTCTGTTGTTTCTTTAATATTAAGTTTTTAAATGAAATAATAATGAAAAATGTTTTAAGTATAGAATGTCTGTTAACTGTTTTGAAACTTTGTTATATATTGTTTGTGTAACACCCAAGATCCGAACTTGATGAATCGGGTCGAATTGAGGGCGTTACAAAGACTACCTCATATGAAGAATACACAAAAGCTCAATTAGACCAATAAGTAGGAGAGCCTTTTCAAACTCATAACTCTATGTTAACTCTCACTAAGTTCTTTTGAACTTAGTGTTATGTTTTTGTTTATGTTTCAGGAAGTATAGTACGAGTTTGCGCTAAGAGGGACGACGTCAAGACTATGCCAAGGAGGCGACAAATTGGGTTATTATACATACAATGAAAAAGTGGCGTATTGTAGGACTTTACCTTAAGAGTCAGTTTTTAGTAAATGTTTGTATTGTAATGAATTGTAATTGGTCTGATGTAATATTTTATTTCTAAAATACTTTCTATTGTGTCTTTGATATTAAGTTTTTAAATGAAATAATAATGAAAAATGTTTTAAGTATAGAATGTCTATCAACTATTTTGAAATTTTGTTATATATTGTTTGTATAACACCCGAGATCCGAACTTGATGAATCGGGTCAGATTAAGGGTGTCATAAAGACTACCTCTTATGAAGAATACATGAAAGCTTAACTAGACCAACAAGCAAGAGAGCTTTCTCAAACTCATAAACCTTCTTTTGAAGAATCAATGCCACCATCTGAAGCTATGACTCAATCACCCAATCTAATTTTTGGTAGTAATGAGGTAGATAATTTAGATAAATCGGCCATTAATTGATGTTCCTAAAGCAAGAGAACAATAGTTCAAGAATCTTAATATTGATGTTAAGGCCTCATATGGTGTTGAGAAGAGAATAGCTAAAGTTGATAGTCTTCTTGCTCATCCACCCATCCCAAAGTAAGAACTAATATTGACTTGAAATTTATGCATATAAATAGACTGTAATTTATTAAATTTTATAAAAAGAAGTTTTAACAATAATAATATCAATTTTGTTTTTATCTTTCTCTTTAGGTTTTTTTTTTAAAAATAATATAAAAATTAATTAATTATGAAAATGGATTGGAGGATAAATTATTTACAAAAATGGGTTGTTCGTTACAGTGCCTGTTGATACCGCTTGACACATCGGTGACACCATTTCCATTTTCCAGCCAATCATTAGCTAATCATTAGTGTTAAAAAAAAAGAAATTTTTTGGTGCCGCCACTATGTTAGGCGGCACCGGCATGTATTTTTATAAAATACTCGTGAAAATACAGGCGTATCGATGGAAAAAGAAAACAAAATTTTTTAATGGTGTTGCCAGACTGTTAGGCAGCAACGATGACATTTTAAAAAAAAATTCCAGTGTAAAAAAAACGTTGAAAGAGAACAAAAGTTGAAAAAAATAACAGGGAGCCCGTGATCGATCAATCACGTAGGTAGTAGGGTGTCAACTCGGTGCCGCTTGGTTGTCAGGTAAAATAATTAATGTGCCAGAAAAAATTGTTATTTTTTTCACGGGTATATTTATAAAGTTTCATGTCATTTTTATTTAATTGTCATTTTTAACTAATATGGTAATTTAATATGGATATGGTGAGTAACTCCTTGAAATGAATGTATACAAAAAATTAGGTATTCATATTAGATACTAAATCTGTAAAATAAAAATAAAATTAGATTTTATTTAAAAAATATTAGATCCTGCTGAGAAAATATAATTATATAAAAATAATTACAAGCCAACCTTATAAATTCGAACTTGATTTTTGAAGTCTAAAACACAAATCTTCATTCTTTTCTTTTCTGTTTTCTCCCTTCTTACTAAATACAAAATTTTTTCTTCTCTTCAACAGAAAGCAAAAACTTCAACGCAAATAAAGGACTTGAATAGAAACACAAAACATCAATCGAAGCAATTTTTGGTTGGGGTCATGTATATATACTAGGTGGTGCCGCTTGACAATATCGCGGGACCACCGGTGTCACCTGACAAGTTGACAACACCATTAATAAATTATTTTTTATTTTACTTTTTTTCTTATAATTTTTTTATTAAAATGTATCGCTGCTGCATGATAAATTGGCGACACCAATTAGAAAAAATTTATTTTTTTCATTGTATATACTTATATTTTTACGGGCATTTTAAAAAATCCATACGAGTGTTACTTGACATAATAACAATACCAAAAGAAATTCGTTTTCTAAACATTAATGATTAGCTAGAAAAGAAGAATAATGTGTCAGACAATATATATAAAAATAATAAACAACCTATTTTAATAAATAATTAATTCCAGTAATTAATTAAAATTTTATATTATTTATATAAGAAAAAAAACCTTCTCTTCAAGATTCCAAAAGCAACATATAATTTTGTGCATCATAAATTCATTCTGTTTTGATGACAGTGATTTTATTGTGAAAATGACAACTGAACCTCTTAACTTATCCACCGGGTAAGAAGAAAATTAATCCTATCCATCATTGCTACCAACCTCACTGCACAAATTTCACCTTCCATTCTTTCACTCGAGATGCCCAACTTCATTACTCACTAACATCAATCAAGAGATGATAATTGAAATATTGGCTTAAATAGGCTATTTTAAAATTTTGAGTCAACACCTCATTTACGTATAATTTTTCATTTTTAAATTTCTCATCATTCAACAATCAACAGTAATTAACATTCGATCAAAGTCTAAAATACTTTTTAATGTTTAAATATTTAATATTATAATTTTTTATTTTTTATTTTTAATTTAAATTTAATATTTATTTTAAAAAAAACTTAATTTTCACGTGATATTTTCTCTTTGGCCAAAACATGCTATGTGTTGTTTTTTTATTGGCTAAAGTTGCCAAACGTAATTTTTTTAACAACAATTAAAAATTAAATAGAAAATAGAAGAAATTAATATTTTAAATACTAAATTGAAAAAAAAAATAACTGTCAAAATGAGAAATATGTATATTTTAAGGGCCAAATCGTAAATTAAATTTTTTTAACAGTAGTGAAATGAAAAGATAACAAAATGTAACTTTAGATATCAATATGAACTAAAACAAAATTTATAGATTAAAGTAAGAAACCGATATACTTTAAGAGCCAAATGATACTAAGCCTTTAAAAAATGGCATGAAAATTATTTTTCTTTTACATCTCAATTTTCAACAAAATATTTCAACTATAAAAAAATTCTTAAAATATAATTTTATTAAACATCACTCCACATTTTAAAATAATAAATGTTAAATTTATCAAAAATTTACTTTTTTTCTCAAAAAATTGGTCTTATTATTTTTTTGATACCGTTCAGTTCTATTTTAAAATTTATATTCAGAATTGCATACCTTAATAATGTATCTCTGTTGTTTAAAGTTACATCTCTCGTTGTACGCAAAACTTATTATTATTATTATTATTAATATAAAAATTAAAATAATTTATTTAATAATTACCGTGCCCAGTTTCAGTTGTTGGGCACGCTCTGGTTTCGTTTGGATGAGCAATTGACTGCGGTGCGGTGCGTTTAACTTACTTTTTGTCTCAAGCTACAATATCGCTACAATATCTAATTTTACCGTCACCACTATTTTTACACTAACCGCAACTAAAAACACCGTTTATCCAAACTCACCCTCGATCTCTTTAAAATTACAGATTCAAAGCTTTCCGCTCCTTGGATTCTTTATCTCTCTAGTTTATCAACAGAATTCAGCTTCTCTCTCTATTTCCCCGATAAAATTCAGCCTTTTTCTCTAATTTACCAAGACTAACGAGTTTACTTCTTTTCTCTATTTCTCTCTTATTCTTTGCAAGAAGATCCCCTTTCTTTACCAGGTATACCTTCTTGCCAAGGGATCTACTCTATATTCTTCATTCTAAGAAAGCCCAGATTTCTTTCTATTATTCTTTTGAAGAAAGCTTTTTTTTTTTTTTAAATCCATGGCATCAAGCTAGTAATCCCCCCCCCGAATTCAATCAAAACCTACCTTTTGTTCGTTGATATTCTTTATTGAAAAGCTTCTTCTTCTTCAAAAATAAAAATCAATGGCTTCAAGGGAAGTATCTGCTATGATAAAACAAGGCTTTATTTCGGACCCAACACCGTCTTTATCTTCCTCTCCATCAAGAACAACTTCTACAATCACCACCTCAAAACTCTATACTCCTTCCTCTTCTCCTCCTCCTCCTCAAACTGAGCCAACTCGCCCTTTTCCCAATCAAACCCTCTTTGAAATGATGTCGGAGGAACACCTCCGTGACTCCAAAGCCATTGAAGAGTCTCGCAAAAAGACGCAAACCCGAATTGCTAAATTCCTCGATGAACTCAAAACCTGTAGCTCCAACGACTGGGGGCTGGGATCAGGTGATGTAAGGCTCACCGTAGTCTCTAGGGATGGGCATAGAGTGTCAATGGATGTGCACAAAAGAGTTTTATCTGAGAAAAGTAGGTTCTTTGCTGAGAAGTTGAGTCAAAGGAAAGAGAAAGGAGTTTCTCACACCGTGGAAATCAGTGAATGTGATGACGTGGAGGTTTATGTGGAAACTGTGGTTTTGATGTACTCTGATGATTTGAAGAAGAGGTTGATTGGTGAAAATGTTAACAAGGTCTTGGCTTTGCTTCAGGTATATCTCTTTCTAATTTTGCTTTCTACTTCATGATTTGTTTGGATTGTTAGAAAGTTCAGTTAATTAGAGATTGTTTGGTTTTGTGCTTCAGTGTTCAATGACTTAAAAGGAATCATATCCGTGAATCTCTCTGCAAATGTAAATTTCTTGTGCTTTTCCCTGCCTGCTTAGGTTCTTATAAGTCCATGGTAGATGAGTTACTTTAACCAAGTAAAGATAAATTGCAGTGTGGTATAAAATGGTTGACAGAGGAAAACTTTTATATTGATGAGCTTGAAATGGATGTCTGTTTTTTGGCCTATCTTCTTGTATCTGCTGTAGTGAAGCATTTGTAATATTAGTGCTTGTTGTAGGTTTCTGCGGCTATTATGTTTGATGCTGGAATTAGTTCGTGCTTGGAATATCTGGAAGCTGTCCCCTGGTCCGAGGATGAAGAGGAGAAAGTCCTATCTCTTCTCTGCCAACTTGAGCTTCATGGCTCGATGACTGAAGTTCTTCAGAGAGTATTATCCGAACCATCTACTTCTGTGAGAACAGATGACATCTTCTTGAAGCTACTTAGTGGTGTTCTTCAAGCAAAAGATGATAAAGCGCGTCGAGAAATGAAAACTCTTATTTCACGGTTACTCAGAGAAGATTCGTTTGATTATAACAGCCGGGTTGATGTCTCCAAAGATATCCTTTATCATCTTTGTCATAGATGTCTTTGTTCTCTCGTGCTCTGCTTATCTGAAGCTATGTGCATGGACAGCAGCAGGCAAGATCGAGGAGTTTTAATGGCTGAAATAGCTCGAGAAGCTGACAACTTGCAGTGGCTAGTTGATATTCTAATCGATAAAAGGATGGCAAATGACTTCGTGAAATTGTGGGCAGATCAAAAGGAACTTGCAGAACTCCATTCCAAGATCCCCACCATGTACCGACATGAAATCAGCAGGATCACTGCTCAACTATGTATCGCAATTGGTAGAGGAAACATCTTGGTGCCCAAAGACAGCCGATTCTCTCTGCTGTCAACATGGTTGGACGCTCTTTACGAAGATTTTAGATGGATGAGAAGGGCTTCTAGATCTGTAGATAAAAAACTAATTGAAGAAGGACTCAGTCAGACAATTCTTACCCTTTCGTTGCGACAACAGCAGGTTATTCTGCTCAACTGGTTCCATCGGTTTCTGAATAAAGGGGATGACTATCCCAATATCCAGAGAGCATTTGAAGTTTGGTGGAGAAGAGCCTTCATTAGACAGTACGCTGACGTGCCTGATAGTTCTCAGATGCAAATAACCATCTGCAATTATCCAACCTGAAAGTTATGTCATTGCCATACAAGAGTTATAGTCGAATGTATACATATATGAATGACTTTCTTTTGTTGTTTTTTCTCAGCTTATATCCATATTATTTTCCCTCATCTGATTTTTTTTTTGCTTCTTACTGAAACTTTTTATCTTCAACTGCTGTCCAAGGTGACTGGTAATGGAAATTAAAAGATTGATTCATAAAAAATTTTGAAGATGCCAAATAGGCTTAGACTTAGATCCCACTTTTTCAAAGTTATACTAATTGCCAAAGAATACAAATTTCATGAAAATATTATCACAACAACAAGACCAAAATCTTGCAAATTCAACACTAATTTCGGAATAGATCATATTTATTTGGCCAACAGGGTTTGTGAGAGTTTCTCATAGCGGAAACCATCTTTCATGGAGTCATCCGCTGACCAAACAAATATGCCATGAAGTTTCCCCTGATGCTTCAGCCTGCGACATGCCATAAAGAACCCATTTTCCGGAGACAACCCTCCGCTTCCATCGGTGCCAAAGCTCACTAGGACCTTACCACCTCTGTAGTTAGAGCTCTGTTCATCGAAGTATTTCAGGAATTGAGAAATATTTGTACACTTTTCATAGGCGTAGAACTGAAAGTTAACGTAGTCTATGACATGCCCGTACTTCCTCCACAAGGCCAAGTAATGGGGTTGCGCGGAATCATCATTATAAGTTGCTAATGATGCAAATGAGACAACCCCATTTTGTTTTAGGAAGAAAAGAAGTCGCCCAATGCACTCAGCGAATGTGTCAGCATCTGCATGGAAGTGTTCATAGTCGATATCTATGCCATCCAAATGATACCGTCTTGATATATCTGTTACGGAATGAATGGCATTTCTAACCCAGGAATTGATTGTTTTAGGGCTGAAGTATACTTTCTCATTGTTGGCTATTGTATCGCCTCCTAGACTCATAGCTACCTTCACATTCCAATAATGTGTTTTGAGGGAGGATACATGAGAAGGGTTGAGGTTTTGTGTATCCCAGTAAACCCTGAAATCACCATTGGTGGGGGAAGGAGGGGAAGAAGAAGAGGTGGTGTAATCAATAGCAAAGGAAAGGATGAAGTGAAAATCTACGTCTTCATTGATGGGTACATCTGAAAAGGTAACACCTTTGTCCTCAGCTCCTATGTATTCTCTAAAGAGTTTCGAGTTAGCTGCTACTACAGGGTGTGAGGAAAATAGAGCAATGAAGATGATCTCAAGAATGAGAGAAACAACAAGCATGCATAAATCCATGAAGGTAATTGTTAAGTTCCAGAAGGAGATATTTATAAGGTGACAATAATTATACTGTCATAGATTATTTATTATTATCTAGAAACAAGATACTTGTTCTTTTGTAATTGTAACCGTCTGGTTTTATAAGAAAGCATGATATCCGGCAGATTTACAAGGGATTTGTCTGATGCCTCCGTTTTCATCATTACATCCTGTTGGCCCTGCTCTCATTGATCACAAGGGAGAAGACAAATTTAGCGGCAAAGACTGCCTTTTTTAGGGGCTGATATTACGACATATACCGGTTTAGTCAAACAACATATATGTTAATGCAGGTTGAGGACCCGTTGAACTTTCTAAACTTTCAATGAAAACAATGACACTATAATATCCTTTTGTACTCTGATCATTTCTTACAGGTGGGTGAATCTTATACAGGCGTTGAAAATTCTAAAACAAATTTTATTTGCATTTAGATAAAAAAAAAGTTAACAGATCAAAAGAATATCCTTCTTTGATTTTATTATTCAACCTCATTCAGCACCGTCTTGAATCCGAGTATTAAGGAAAAAAAAAAGGGTTAGTGTCAGTCCGTGTGCAATGTGATACCTATACAAGGGACCAACACCTGCCGATCAGGGAAAGGAAGAGGCTGAGCGTAGGGCCACTAGTTCGAACGGCCAGCCCCACCCCAACCACGACACTGACTGCACTGCAAGGGAAGGCCTAACCGGCCAGACCCATTCAGGCAAAATGCAAACAGTTCCAAGTGTCGAGAAGAAGTGGCGCCGACAACGGCACCGTTGGGCTCGTTGGTTGCGACGACGACGATCTAGAGGCCAGCGGATGGTCAACGGTGGTGGTTCTTCAACATTAGAGTAGTGAAAAATTGAGAGTCCTATTGAAATTGACTAACTTAATTTCAAATTAATTTTTCTAAATATAATATTATTTTAATAAATTTAATCTTAAATTAAATTAAATATTTATTTAGATAATAATTTATTAATTTAATATTAATTTAATACCAATTTAGGTCATTATTCTCATAAACTTAAAAAAAAATTCTCGTAAGAAATTATTTAAGAAAATTTCTAAAGATATTTTTTATATTTACAATTTGAGGTTTAAACAAATTATGAAATTGCTTCACTAGTAATTTTGTTAAAAAAATTTCTAATTCAAAATGAGCCCACACTCAATATATATAACCTCTTCAACCCGACCTAAATGTCATAGCCAGATCTTGAAGGTTACATGGGCCAAATAGATGGCCAAGCTAAGTCATTAGATTTCAAAATATGTTTTTAAAATTAGGCTCCGTTTATTTGCCAGTAAAATATTTTCTGAAAAATGATTTCTAAAAATTGATTTATTTTTCTGGAAATGATTTACTCTTCTGGTGTTTCAATGAATCTGTATAAAATATTTTCTATTATTTGACAGATTTCCTGAAATTATTTTACTGAAAAGTTGTTTTAAGAAATTTATATATTTAAGAATTTATTATCTTTTCATTGTTTGATTGAGTTTATTATATATATATTAATAAATTTATATTTTAAATTATTTTTACATATATTGCAATGATTTATTTATAAATAAATAAATCATTTTAAATATATAATAATACTCAATTATTAAACTAGAATATTAACCGTCATAAATTAAAAACAACCAAAGTCAAATAAATTATTTGTAATTGTGTTATAAAAAAATAAAAAACAAGGATTGAATAATTATAAATTAGCTTCCAAACCACAATTGATACTAGAAATTAATAATCCCAATAACATTCATTCTTAACGCCTTCCATGAAAATACTTCAACATTGCATTACCATTAACGTTTTCACCAAACAGTTAATGCTGGAGCAGTCCGTCTGTTAAATGCTACTCTAAGCTCCTATTCTGATTTGCTAGGCAAGAACGACTTGACACAATTGTTCTTGAAAGGCTTGCATCAAGCCTCATTAAGTAAACTGGTCAAAGCTTAAATGCAGAAATACGAAAGACAGAAGTAACCAAGTAATTCTCAATGAGACTTTTGTGTGGTAGAACTTAAAATGTATAACTAGTATAGAACAAGGTCAGAAATAAGAATGAGTCGAAACTAAATCAGAAGTAAACGAATCCCGAAACAATTGACCTTTCAGAAGTTAATAGCTACATTGAGCTGTCAAGTATTGTGACAATGGGGTTTGCTATAATCTTCAATTCTCAATTGCGGCATCAAACACGTCGAAGGGAAACCTCAAACTGCTCTATCCTCTTAGCCAGATCATGCTTCCCACAATTCTTTAAACCATCAGTAACTATATCAAAGCACCTTGAAATTGGTGCTAACCCCAGCTCAGTCATTTCCACCAAATAATTTGCTGCCTCTACAAATCTGCCTGCATGTCCACACATTGTTATCAACATTGTATAGACTAGTCTGTTTGGAGCATGACCCTTGATCTTCATCTCACCGAAAAAGCTAAATGCATCATCAAACTGCCCTTTCTTACACAAGCCTTTGATTATATGTGCATAAAAACTAGGGAATGGCTTATAACCTTGTTCAATTGAATTATTTAAAAGTCGAAATACCTCGTCAGTCCTATCGACTTTTGAAGCTGCAAGTATTAATATTTTGTAAGTATTAATATCCGGACAAAGCCCCAATTTACAAACACTATGATACATATCGATGCAGAAATCAATCTCCTCAGTTTTACAGATTGTTTCCACCAAAGAATTAAATGTAGCAATGTCAGGCACAAACCCTTCCTTGGTCATTCTTCTTACCATTTTCTTTGCTGATTCAAGATAACCTGCATCCAACAAACATTCTATCAATAAATCTCAACCTCTAACCGGAGGATTAAACCCCTTCTTACTCATATCCTCCAAGAAGTCTTACGCTTCCTTCATCTTCCCGGAGTAACACCATCCATTCACCAGAACTGTGTATGTCCTCTTGTCTGGTACCTCACCTTTCCTAATCATCCTCCGGATTAATGCATATGCTTTATGGAATATCTTCACCTCACAAAGTGCAAAGAGCAATGAATTGTAAACGCTAACGGTCTGTTTGCAACCTAAATAAATGCTTTTGTTGAAAACTTCCACAGCCTGGTCTATAAGGCCGTTCTTTCCGTACTCTTCAATGATAAAATAAAGGGTATCAAAAGAAAGGCGAAGCTGCTGCTTTTGCATTTGTTGAATGGTTTACCACATAGATTCATACTTCCTATGGAGAATGAAGATCTTGACTAGCTCCTCAAATTCGACAGAGGTGGGGGTGTAATGGCAACGGGCCCATGAGAAGAAGAGAAGAGATTCTGTAGGGGAGTTTGAGCAAGAACGAAGTACGCGGAATACAAGTTCAGAGTTCATAGAAAGGTTCATGCTGTTGAGAGTGCGCTCTGGATGAACTTTACGACGAACGATGTTGGAAATGTGGTGGATAGCTGCAAAATAGTCATCTTTCGAAACAAAAGTACCTTGGAGAGAATTTACTGAGGTTAGGGTTCTAAAGGAACAAAGAATGTTCTGGGATCTATTTCCATATTTGTGGAGTAGCTATGCAGACCAGAGCATTTGCAGTAGAAATTACAGTCCAGTAACCTCCATTTCCACCTTGATACTCATTAATTGACTGAACCAACAGAGGAATATTATACTGCAAGTTCAAAGAACTTCCGTACTATAACAAGGAATAAATAGAAAATACCAATCACATGTACCACATCGAAAAGGAAACAAGACAAGATGGCTAAAATCAATTGTAAAGAAACTCACTCTTATCATACATTAACATATAAACATATTGAGTTCACTTCTATGAGTCCTAAGTTTTGCAGTTGTTGCTTCTATAGACCTAGCCCTCTAGGGCAAAAAGAATTTGAGCTACATTTCGCTAACACCAAAGAGAAATGCATAAAAATGGTATACTGAGCATCAGAAAATGGCATTTCTTAAAATCATTTCACATTAGCAACTTGTTTGATATCCAAAATTGAACAATGAACTGAATTTGTAAATTTCTTATTCACTCTGATGTTCATTCAAATTGAGCATGTTTTCAAGCTTTTAACAACAAGGCATCGTAGGTAATCCATAGAAACAGAACAATTAAAGAAGAAAAAAAACCAAAAAACATAAAACAAATAGCTCCATAAAATTGCCTGCATAGTTTAACAGTCGGATACAACTGTTAAACATAACCCAGTTTGAGAAAGCAAAGCTCAATAATTGAAAATGACATTTTCTAAGAAAATAAGTTGGTTTTATCCATTAAAGCTAAATACCCATTAATAAATTCATCACTTTTAACCCATGTGTATAATTTCTTATATCAAAGAAGAGACTAACAATCTTAAAGAAACATAAGCTTAAAGGTAGAGGCTTTGAATAACTCAATTAAATCTACAAGCTTGAGAGTTAGAAGTAAAATGGAAAAGAAGGAAAATACATGAGAAAATAAAAATAAAAATAAAGAACACACATGGATATTGCAGAGAGTGAGAGCGTGAAGACTTCAGAGACACTTAAAAACCAGAGGAAAATATGAAGTTTGGGTATTGGGCCTTGAACTGAGAAAGAGATCCTGAGAAAGAGAGAAAAGATAGGAAATGAAACAGCAGCATGTAAAATTTGCCAGAGAAGAGAAGATATGCGACGGTAAGGAAAAATGGAAGAAATATTTAAGAAGTTGAAGAACGGAAGATAAGAAAAAGACTTACCTGGATGAAGAAGGGGATGGAAAATGTCTTACGGAAATGAAATCAGTAAGACATTTTCCTCAAATTGTAGGTTATTTTACACGTGCTTAGGAAAACATTTTCCTAATGTAAAATGTTTTCAACCTTCCAAACACCGTAAAATTAGGAAAATATTTTTTGGAAAAGGAAACCGTAAAATTAGGAAAATATTTTTTGGAAAATGTTTTCCTGGCTTTCAAACGGAGCCATTTGCTTGTCTTTTCTAGAAAAGTAAAATCGAGCAACTTTCTTAATTTTATAAAAACTTATTAGTTTCAAAAGTTGATTAAATTTAATGTTTAATTTTCAAAGTTTAATTATTTTAAAAACTAAGTTGATTTGTAATTTTATTTACTTTTTAAAACTCTTTTTTTTATATTGTAGTGAAAAAAGTGATATATGATAGATTTTTAATTAAAAACCAAGATGTTTACATAATTAAATCAATTTCCAAGTTTGGATAGTTTAAAACTTTAAAAATCATAGATGTCAAAATAAATCCAAATTAAAGTCTCATGCCACAATCCAAATAAAACATTACAATCCTAAATACAAAAGAGTACAAATATTAAGTTTAAAAATAATAAGTTTATTAAAATTTGTCCGAGATAATCCTCCGATTGTCGAATCCAAAATCCTAACTTCGTTGGTTATCTGTAAAAACAGTAAACTAAGGAGTGAGTTAATAAGCCCAGTGTGAGTCGTAACTCAAAATATCATAATCAATCAATAAATATAGCAATAAAGACAACTAATATTCAGAATTTCATAATAATACAGAATTGTAGATCTTAATGTATAAATGCATGTTCATATATGGCAATGCAATATTTTCAGAATTCAAAAAGGTTCCTACCCAACATGTTGAAATATGTATATATTTTAAATTTATTTAGGTAGATAAATCTTATTTAGGAAGATAAATTTTATTCAGATTCTAGGAATATTTTTATTTTATCTTTTAGTAGTTTATTAGAATAAGGAAACTATTATCCCATTTAGGATTAGGACTGTTTTCTCTATTTAAGTTCGTTCTTTAGTTAATAATATAGAACAGTTTTATTAAAAGCTCTCTTGGAAACTTTCATGGCATCTGAGCTAGGTTAAATCTCTAGTAACATGATGGTTAAACCTTGGTGCGATCACTGCAAAAAATATTGACACACTTGAGAAATGTGTTGGAAGCTCCATGGGAAACCAACAAATGGAAGGAAAAAGAGTGGCAGTGGTCGTGGTTCACAATCAGGGGATAGCAGAGCTTTCCAAACAACTAATGGAAATTATGAGTGCTAAAGTTCTCTGGAAGTGTCCCCATTCACTAAAGAACAATTAGAGCATCTACACAAGTTTTTTCAATCACCACAATTTCGGATGAATTCTTCTATTCCTAACTTATCCAATAATCCTTCTTCCTCTTTTGCCCAATCAGGTACTGATTTTTCTGTTTTTCTCAGTGTCAAGCCTTATAAAACAAACACGTGGATCGTTTATTCTGGAGCTAGTGATCACATGGCTAGTAGTCATTTTCTTTTTTCAACTTACACACCTTACGCAGGAAACAAAAAGATCAAAGTAGCAAATGGGTCCCTCTCGGAAATAGCCGAGAAAGGCACTGTTAAAATTTTGTCTTCCTTAGTCTGTTAAAATTTCATCTTCCTTGGTTTTACATGATGTTTTACATGTGCCAAATCTAGCTTGTAATCTCATATCGGTCAGTAAATTATCTCAGTCCTCAAATTGTCATGTTATATTTGACTCCTCTATGTGTAAGTTTCAGGACATGGTCTCGGGGAGGATGATTGGCAATGCTAAAGAATTTGGTGGAATTTACTTTCTTGAAGCCGACCATCTAAGTCAACCAACAACTACTTTATGTTTAAATTTTGTTTCTGATTTTGATAAGGTTATGATTTGGCATTATAGGCTTGGACATCCTAATTTTTACTATTTAAGATATTTGTTACCTAATCTATTTAAAAATAAAAGTCCTTCTTTATATCATTGTGATTTGGCTACACATTATCGGTCATTCTTTCCACCTCAAAAATATAAAGCCTCCAAACCTTTTTCGTTAATTCATAGTGATGTTTGGGGACCTTCAAGAGTCTCAACTTTTTCAGGAAAACGTTGGTTTGTCACATTTATTGATGATCATACTCGAATTTGTTGGGTGTTTTTATTAAAAGATAAGTCTGAAGTTAAAAATGTGTTTTAGTCTTTTTATGCTATGGTGGAAACACAATTTGGTGTGGAAATAGAAGTATTTCGGACTGACAATGGTGGGGAATTTTTTGGTGACCAATTAGGTGTTTTCTTAACCAAAATGGAATAGTCCACCAAAGTTCTTGTACAAATACACCACAACAAAATGAGGTTGCAGAAAGAAAAAACTGACATCTTTTGGAAGTAACTAGAGCCTTGATGTTCACTAATCAGGTACCACGTTATCTTTGGGGCGAAGCCTTGTTAACAGCTACATATCTTACTAATAGAATGCCCAGTAAAACTCTAAACTATAGAACTCCTTTTCGTCTCTTTAAATATAACTTTCCTAACTCTAAATTAATCACAGATTTATCCCTCCGAGTTTTTGGGTGTAGTGTTTTTGTTCATCTTCACAACCAAGGTAAACTAGATCTTAGAGCAAAAAAAATGTCTTTGTTGGCTATGCTTCTAATAAAAAAGGTTACAAATGTTATGATCCAATTGATAGGAAGATTATTGTTACCATAGATGTCATATTTGTTGAAACACAATCTTATTTTGATTCTAATCTTCAAGGAGGGAATTATACTAAGGAAGATTCTATAATTGATCAAGAAAAGACTAGGAATATACAACATAGGGATTCTAATAATGGGGAAGCTGAATTTATGATTAACATAGAAATTAATGATGTTAATGTTAATGAAAAGGAGTATGAAGGTGTAGAGTCTGATCATGAGAATAAAGTGTCGAGACCATTTTTAAATCGAGTTTTGGAAAATGGGAATTGACTTTAAAAAACGAAAACGGGAGTCGCCACTATTCTTTTTAGGTGTGATTGGATCACCTTTAAAACATTTTGTTTTAAAATCATTAGTTTTGGTCTACGAAATAAAAGAACGGGTCCGGGAGTCGGTTACGTACGAGGAAGGATTAGCACCCTCGTAACGCCCAAAAATTGGTACCTAATTGATTATCAAAATGTCTTTAATGTCGGAAATTTAAAATTTTTGATATGCAATCCTTTTTTGATTTTTTTGACTTTTGAAAATTAGGGTTTACTTGTATCAAATAAATCAAAATATTATATCCAATAAGTAAGGACACAATATTTTTAAGATATTTGACACTAAGTTAGCCCTTTTTTGAAATCCCCATCTTGAAACAACAAAACACCACAGCCAGTAAGTTAGGACACAACGCTTTGAAATTCCAAAACAGTTGCTCGTATTTTGAAATTTTTTTTAAAAACTTAGAAGGGTACTTGACTATTCGAACTCAACGTGAAAATTTTCAAAAATAAAAAGGCAATGCTTTTAATAACTGGGGCAAAAGCCCTTTTAATAACTGGGGCATAAGCCCTTTTAATAACTGGGGCATAAGCCCTTTTGATAACTGGGGCATAAGCCCTTTTTTTAATAACTGGGGCATAAGCCCTTTTGCACTTCCTCCATCCATATAAAAACCCAACCCAATGCATTTATGAATATATCATGTGCATATCATACATATCATGTGCATATCATACATGTCATGTGCATATCATACATACCATGTTTATCAAAATCCCATGTATTAAATTCATATATAAACCCTAGGGGTATAATGGTCATTTTTAGCTAAGGGCAAAACGGTCATTTTCATATTATAAGGGTAATCCTGTAATCTTACCAAAAATTAGGGTTTCCATGTTCATTAAAGGTTACTAACAATTCATGGGTGCAAACAGTGATTCTGGCCCATTTTTAGCGAAATCGAGTTATTGAGCCTAAAACCCCTAATGGGCCCTACTTAGCCGATTTTGTCATGTAGGCCCATTTAGCCTATATTCCATAACGGTTTTATCAGTATCGATGCGTAATTTAGCAGGTTTTCCTTTTCTACCAATTTTTTTACAAATGGGCCAGAAAGCCCATTGGGCCCCACTTCGGCCCCTCGAGGCCCAACTTACCATGAACGCCAAAAATCGCGCTCTTACCGTTTCCAATGTTCCTAATCATCATCTCAACAAATCTCACTAACTAATGAGCGTTCGCTTGCTCACAAGTCCTCGAAATGCCAGAATTTCGGCATTTTGGCTTTTCGGCATTCATCGCTTTAAGCTATGAAAAGGGGTTCGTTACACACCTGTTTTGTGATATTCCTCGACGAGATCTCCTACACGATTTCTCCTATAATCAACCGTTAATAAATCAGCTCACAATAATTGAACCAAACCAAGAACCATCTAATATTAACATTTACACATTCGGCCACCATCCATAATGGCCTTAGGCACCTTACCTTTGCTGAGATTTATGACAAGATCTAGCCACTCCGGTGATCCAAGCTAATCCAAATCGACACTACGCCTTGCTATTCCTCCACTATAGAAACCATAAAAATATTAAAATAAGAACCCCATAAAGCCTATACCCATATTCGGCCACCTCCCTAAATTAGAGGGGTTTCGGCTTTTCTTAACCTCTATAATACCGAATTTAAAGCTACGAGCACTTACCAAGGTTCACCTACCCAAACGGTTCCAATCCCGTGTCAACTCCGATTCAACGCAGTCCCAACTTCAAAACACTAGCAAAAATCGCACCACAAGGACCCTAAGAATCGGCCACCAAGTCACCCAAGGATGCTGTGCTTTCGGCTTTTGGATCACTAAAGAAGAAGTGGTTATGGACCAAAAAGGGTGTTGACAAAAGAGTTGAAAGGCTTCTGACATAACACGAATCGGCTAAAAGAAAAAAGAACAAGTGTATACCTTTATGGAGAAATCGACTTCCCTTGCCTCCTTTGGGATTTGGCTCGTTGCTATTCGGTTAGCAATGAAAAGAAGGATGAGTTCAGCTTTTACCATAAATGAAAGAGAGGAAGAATGAGGGTAAAGAGTTTATGGACGAAATAATGGAAGAGAAAAGAGAGGAATTGCTTAAGAAAAATCGGCACAAGTGGGAAGAAAGAAAGAAAACAAAAGAGGAAAATGCCACCCTAAAACCCAATAGCCGAATTTACACTAACCTTCCCCCTTGGCCGGCCATCACTTCCCCCATTTCAAATCTCCTAAAATCTCTCCTAGATACGCTCCCCCTTATCTCTCCATCATCCCTAAAATCTCTCCCCTTATCACTCCTTAATCCATGCACTTGACTAATTCAAACTCCTCCAACAGAATCTACTTGGGTTCCATCACTTACCCCTCCTGCTCATAAAAATAAATAACCTTATTTGCCAACACAGGGAATCGATCCCATGTCTTCCCCTATGCTCCACACGCCACCTTATTAGGAGCTTAGTGGCGTCACCCTTGCCACTTTACTACAGCTCTTTTTGTGATATATTTCTCCCATAACTTTGCATAAGGTCACCTAGCCAGAACCCTTAACTCTTAAGTCCAAATTTTGAAAATTCTATCGAGTTTTGGCCAACACATGGGCCTTCCATAAGCCCATTTACATACTCAAATTATGAATTCCATAATCACATACCAAATTTTAGAAACTTACTTAAAATATCAAGAATCGCAAAAAACCCAAAAATTAGGATGTTACAACTCTACCCTCCTTAAAGAAATTTCAGCCTCGAAATTTACCTGATCCAAACAGTTGAGGGTATTGTTGATGCATTGCCCCTTCGGTCTCCGAAGTAGCTTCTTCCTTGCCATGGTTCCTCCAAAGTACCTTCACTAATGGGACTGACCTCCTTCTCAACACATTGACATCGCGATCAAGTATTTGCACAGGTTCCTCTTCGAAAGTCAAATCCGATCGTACCTCGATTTCTGCAACTGCCACGATATGAGTTGGGTCAGAATGATATCGCCTTAGCATGGACTCATGGAAAACGTCGTGAATACGATCCAGCTCTGGAGGTAACTCTAGTTGATAAGCCACTGGCCCTATCCGCTTAATAACTCGGTATAGCCCAATAAACCGTGGGCTCAACTTACCCTTCTTACCAAATCTCAATATCTTCTTCCAAGGCGAAACTTTCAAAAAGACCATGTCCCCTACAGCATATTCAATATCCTTACGTTTCAGATTGGCATAAGACTTTTTTCGATCCACTGCCTCCTTTAACCGATTCCGGATCACCTTAATCTTGTCTTCAGTATCTGCTACCAACTCTGGCCCAAGTATTTGCCTTTCCCCCACTTCTGCCCAACAAGTAGGCGAACGGCACCTTTGACCATATAGTGCCTCATAAGGAGCCATCTGGATACTTACTTGGTAACTGTTGTTATACGCGAACTCCGCCAATGGCAAATGGTCCTCCTAGCTGCCCCTAAACTCAATAGCACAACCCCTCAACATATCCTCTAAAATCTGAATAACCCTCTCTGACTGCCCATCCGACTGAGGGTGAAAAGCCGTACTGAAGTCCAATCGCGTTCCCAATGCCTCATGCAACTTCTGCCAAAACTGAGATGTAAACCTTGGGTCTCGGTTCGAAATTATCGATACTGGCATACCATGCAACCGCACTATCTCCGCCACATACAACTTGGCCAACTTCTGAAGTGAGTAATCGGTTCGGACAGGTATGAAATGAGCAGATTTCGTGAGCCTATCCACAATCACCCAAACCGAATCTTTCTTAGAAGGTGTCTACGGCAACCCACTCATAAAGTCCATAGTTACCCTTTCCCACTTCCAAAGTAGTATCTTTACCGGTTGTAACAATCCCGAAGGCAGTTGATGCTCGGCCTTCACTTGTTGACATGTCAAACATCTCATTACAAATTCGGTCACTTCTCGCTTAAGCCCAGGCCACCAATATAGCTCTCGCAAGTCTCGATATAACTTACTCTCTCCTAGATG
This sequence comes from Gossypium hirsutum, assembly GCF_007990345.1. NCBI lineage: Eukaryota > Viridiplantae > Streptophyta > Magnoliopsida > Malvales > Malvaceae > Gossypium > Gossypium hirsutum. The sequence goes on from NC_053430.1 coordinate 15,961,545, forward strand.
CATAGCACAAGGTCTATTATGTGCCTCTTTCAAAATCATCAATCTCAAGTCAGAGTTCTTCGGCATACAAATTCTCCCTCGAAAACAAATAACTCCCTCACTATTTAACCCAAAGTCTGGATTCTCCCCCTTCTCAACTTGCTGAAACAAAGGAACCAACGACTCGTCTTCTAACTGTTGCTTCTTAATCTGTTCTACCCAAGTTGGTCTCACTTGTAACTGAGCCAATAAACTTCCGTCGTCATACAAACTTAGACAAGCAAACATCGCCTTCAACTCCACTACAGCCCTTCGACTTAGTGCATCAGCCACAACATTTTCCTTACCTGGATGGTACTCAATCGGACAGTCATAGTCCTTTAACAACTCTATCCACCTTCGTTGTCTAAGATTCAACTCCTTTTGAGTCAGAAAGTACTTAAGACTCTTGTGATCCGTATAGATGATGCATTTCTCCCCATACAGGTAATGCCTCCATATCTTAAATGCAAAGATTACCGCTGCCAATTCCAAGTCATGCGTAGGGTAGTTCACCTCGTGCGGTTTAAGCTGTCGTGAAACATAAGCGACCACTTTACCCTCTTGCATCAACACGCAGCCCAAACCTACATATGACGCATCGCTGTACACAGTGAAATCCTTACCAGACTCTGGCTGAATCAACACTGGCGCTTCTGCCAAAAGCTTCTTCAACTTCTCAAAAGCCTCTTGCTGCTTATTTGTCTGAACAAAAGGTGCCCCTTTCCTTATAAGTTTCGTTAACGGTGCTGCCAACACAGAAAATCCTTCCACGAATCTCCAATAATAACCTGCCAACCCCAGAAAACTTCGGATCTCTGTTACCGACTTCGGTGGCTTCCATTCCAAAATTACTTCAATCTTTCGAGGGTCCACCTTGATCCCCTCAGCAGACACAACATGCCCCAAGAAGGTAACTTCTTTCAGCCAAAACTCGCACTTACTAAATTTTGCATAAAGTTGCTTTTCCCTTAACACCTGCAGCACTACACGAAGATGCTCATCATGCTTCTCTTCCGTTTCTGAATACACCAAGATGTCGTCAATAAAAATGACTACGAACTGATCCAAGTATGGCTGGAACACCCGATTCATCAAATCCATGAATGCTGCCGGTGCATTAGTCAAACCAAAAGGCATTACCAGAAACTCGTAATGACCGTATCGAGTTCTGAACGCCTTCTTATAAATATCCACTTCTTTAACTCTTAATTGATGATATCCTGACCGAAGGTCGATCTTAAAAAATACTGAGGCTCCTTTTAATTGGTCGAACAGATCGTCGATTCTTGGTAACGGATACTTGTTCTTGATAGTTAGTTTATTCAACTGCCGATAGTCAATACATACGCATAGTCCCATCTTTCTTCTTTACGAACAGTACCGGTGCGCCCCACGGGGAAACACTTGGTCTTATAAACCCTCTATCCAACAGTTCCTGTATCTGAGCTTTCAATTCTACCAACTCCTTTGGTGCCATCCTATAAGGCGTAATGGACACAAGAGCTGTTCCAGGTAATAAGTCGATTCCAAACTCGACTTCTCTGTTCGGGGGTAATCTAGGAAGTTCATCTAGAAATACATCTTGAAATTCCTTAATGGTCATAACCGACTCTACCGTTATCTCCTCAAGTCCGGTTTGACTTACAAAGGCCAAGTACACCTCACAACCTTTCCGAATCAACTTCTCGGCTCTTAAAGCCGAAACAACATTGGACAAATAATCCCTTCGTTCCCCTATGACCATTATCTCCTCATCTTCGGCAGTTCTTAGTACCATCCTCTTTGCAGCACAATCCAACGTCGCCTTGTGCTTAGTTAACCAGTCCATTCCCAAGATAAGATCAAAATCCCCAAATGGCAGCTCCATCAAATCTCCTTCAAAAGTTTTATCTTGTCTCTTTAAAGGCACTGCCCTAAAAAGTTTATCTACTTTAACCGAATGTCCCAAAGGGTTATCACCGATACCCCACTCACAGTCTCCTCAAGAAGCACATCCAAAGCCCCAGATACGTCACAAGTAACATACGAGTGAGTGGAACCTACATCAATCAAAGCAGTGTAAGGCGTGCTATGAATGAAGAACGTACCAGTTATAACATCAGAAGTGTCACCCTCCTCACGACATCGTGCAACATAAACCAACGCCGGTTGTCGAGCTTCAACGTGTCTAGCACCCCTGCCAAGTGCCCCACGTCCTCGTCCATTACCATTGCCACCTCTACCTTGCCCACGACCCCTCTGTAGTGGTGGTCCTCCTCACCGTGGTTGGACATCCCTTTGCTCTGCAGCTAACTCCTGAGTTGTCTTCCGAGAACACTCCCTGAACTTATGCTCCTTAGACCCACATCGAAAACATGCTCCAGTTCGTTTCCAGCACTCCCCTATATGCACCTTACCCAGTCCTTGCAAGCCTGCGATCTATAAGTATTTATTGGAACTGCTCGAATTGGTTCTTCCATCCTTTCTCTTTTAACATTTCGATTCGTTGCACTTGAGGGTCTAAAATCCCTCTTAAACCTGGGTCGATCCTTCTCACGATTCTGCCGCTCAATCAGCTTCACCTCCTCGACTATCTTAGCCTTCTCTACCAATGCAGCAAAACCACGCTCCCTTTGTGGAGCTATCAATATACTAAGCTCATCGCAGAGGCCATCCTCAAATCGAACACTGCGCTTATATTCAGTTGCCACTATCCCGCTGGCATATCGACTCAGCCTCAAAAATTCTGCCTCATACTCCGCTACAGTCTTATTACCCTGTGTTAGATTCAAAAATTCCTTCCGACGAGCATCCATATAACTAGCTCCAACATACCTCCCCTTAAAAAGCAGTTTTGAACAATTCCTAGGTTACTTGCTCAATTGGGGTACTCTCCCTTACAGTGATCCACCATCGGTATGCCTCGTCACGTAGCAGTGATCCACTGAGCAGTCTAGATCGTCCATGATCCGTTCTGTTGCCTCTAGCCAATATTCTGCCACATTTAGGGCTACTCCAGATACACCCCTAAATACTTCTGCTCCGTTGGCCCCGAGTCGCTCCGATATGGACCCCCTATTCACTGTCCCAGTGCTAGCTCCAGCAACCCTTTCCAAAACCCTTAACATGGCTTGAGACAAAGCGTCATCCCCCGCAGCTCGATCATAAGACCCAGTCTCCGTTGCTTGTGGCACAGATGCCTCCTCAGCTGGCCTATGCCCTGAGGATGAAGATTTAGCTTGCACCCTTCCGCGACCACGTTCGCGGCCTCGTCTACGAGCTCCTCTTGTACTCATATCGAATTATCTGATTATGAGTTTTATGAGAATAGTATAATGTTCCACTGTTTATTAAGAAAGTGTCTTATGGAGATATAACAGTTCAAGAATTGTTTTCGTATCATCGTAGCCTAGCTACAGTCTCATTTCTATCGTTTTACAGCCTTACCCTATCTAAAGTATCATAGCAGGGTCTCAGTACTATTCCTAATATCATATCATTACCATATATCGTAAGGAAAATATACTTACAGACTTGGTGCCGGGGATTTAGTGCGCCACTTCTTTCTCTAATCCATTTAAAACTCAAAAAGCCATATTTTTACTTATAGAAGGTAAAAATTTAAAAATTTTGATTTGAAAGCACCCTTATTTTGACACTCTTGTTTAAAACAGAAAAACTTGTACCATTTTAACATGTATACTTTGTAAAACATCTTTGAAAAGAATTTTCAAAAACCAATTCCAAAAATACCCTTCTTAGGCCTAATTTTTGGAAAATTTTTAGACCCGATCCACAGTCGAGTTGTTACAACCTAGGCTCTGATACCACTAAATGTAATACCCCAAATTTAGCCCAGACGTTATGGCCGAATCTGACGTGCCACATTGGAGTTGAAAACCCATATTCCGTTTTAGTGTTTTAAAAACCATATATTTTGTTGAGTTAACAAAGTGAATGGAAGTTGGGCACCAGGTAGGTATCCGAGACAGAGGAGGTGAGCCATGAAGGCTGCTTAAGTACCGAGCTCTTCAGTTGGATCCAATCCTAGACATGCCCACAACCATTGCCACACTTTGTTATATCGAGTTTAAATTTGTTTAAGTGAACCTCTTTGATAAATCGAATAATCGTGGTGTTGTGATATTTTGAAATCAAGTATCGTTTTGAAATCACGTCCTAAGTCTAGCCCATTTGAATAATTATCAACCAGTTTTAAAGTTATTAAAAATAAAATAATCCCGACAAGAAATGAACAGGTAAAATGACATTATTACAACCCAAGAATAAATAATAATTAAAGGAAATTTAAAGAAAACCAATGCTTATTTAAAAGCCCAAAGGCGATCACCGCGGCCACTCTGAAACCCCTCTAGCTCCAAGTCCCCACATCAAGGCTCACCTGCAAGGTTAAGGAAAGGGGGTGAGTTTGGAAACTCAGTGTGCAACAAGCCCTTTTTAGAGCCCAAATCAATATCAACCTACTGGGCCTTAGCCCAAGTCCAATTTCAATATGTATATACTGGGCCGTAGCCTTTTACTGTAAACGGTATGGCCCATAGGCCCATTTCAATATCACATGTATCGTCAATGAAAAAAAACAATGAATGCAAGCCCATTTGGGGAGACTACTCGACCCACCATCCGCTATTCTATACCCGTACCAACCAACACACCATGTGGGGAATAACTCAACCCACCCAACCATAACTCTCCACTGGCAGTATAGCTACTTTATCATATAACTGGAGGCCTAGCCTCTTTTAATAACTGGGGCAAAATCCCTTTTAATAACTGGGGCATAAGCCCTTTTAATAACTGGGGCATAAGCCCTTTTGATAACTGGGGCATAAGCCCTTTTTTTAATAACTGGGGCATAAGCCCTTTTGCACTTCCTCCATCCATATAAAAACCCAACCCAATGCATTTATGAATACATCATGTGTATATCATACATATCATGTGCATATCATACATGTCATGTGCATATCATACATACCATGTTTATCAAAATCCCATGTATTAAATTCATATATAAACCCTAGGGGTATAATGGTCATTTTTAGCTAAGGGTAAAACGATCATTTTCATATTATAAGGGTAATCCTGTAATCTTACCAAAAATTAGGGTTTCCATGTTCATTAACGGTTACTAACAATTCATGGGTGCAAACAGTGATTCTGGCCCATTTTTAGCGAAATCGAGTTATTGAGCCTAAAACCCCTAACGGGCCCTACTTGGCCGATTTTGTCATCTAGGCCCATTTAGCCTATATTCCATAACGGTTTTATCAGTCTCGATGCGTAATTTAGCAGGTTTTCCTTTTCTACCAATTTTTTTACAAATGGGCCCAAAATCCCATTGGGCCCCACTTTGGCCCCTCGAGGCCCAACTTACCGTGAACGCCAAAAATCGCGCTCTTACTGTTTCCAATGTTCCTAATCATCATCTCAACGAATCTAACTAACTAATGAGCGTTTGCTTGCTCACAAGTCCTCGAAATGCTAGAATTTCGGCATTTCGACTTTTCGGCATTCATCGCTTTAAGCTATGAGAAAGGGTTCGTTACACACCTGTTTTGCGATATTTCTCGACGAGATCTCCTACACGATTTCTCCTATAATCAACCGTTAATAAATCAGCTCACAATTATTGAACCAAACCAAGAACCATCTAATATTAACACTTACACATTCGCCCACCATCCATAATGGCCTTAGGCACCTTACCTTTGCCGAGATTTGTGACAAGATCTAGCCACTCCGGTGATCCAAGCTAATCCAAATCGACACTACGCCTTGCTATTCCTCCACTATAGAAACCATAAAAATATTAAAAGAAGAACCCCATAAAGCCTATACCCATATTCGGCCACCTCCCTAAATTAGAGGGGTTTCGGCTTTTCTTAACCTCTATAATACCGAATTTAAAGCTACGAGCACTTACCAAGGTTCACCTACCCAAACGGTTCCAATCCCGTGTCAACTCCGATTCAACGCAGTCCCAGCTTCAAAACACTAGCAAAAATCGCACCACAAGGACCCTAAGAATCGGCCACCAAGTCACCCAAGGATGCTATGCTTTCGACTTTTGGATCATTGAAGAAGAAGTGATTATGGACCAAAAAGGGTGTTGACAAAAGAGTTGAAAGGCTTCTGACATAACATGAATCGGCTAAAAGAAAAAAGAACAAGTGTATACCTTTATGGAGAAATCGACTTCCCTTGCCTCCTTCGGGATTTGGCTTGTTGCTATTCGGTTAGCAATGAAAAGAAGGATAAGTTTGAATTTTACCATAAATGAAAGAGAGGAAGAATGGGGGTAAAGAGTTTATGGATGAAATAATGGAAGAGAAAAGAGAGGAATTGTTTAAGAAAAATCGGCACAAGTGGAAAGAAAGAAAGAAAACAAAAGAGGAAAATGCCACCCTAAAACCCAATAGCCAAATTTACAATAACCTTCCCCCTTGGCCGGCCATCACTTCCCCCATTTCAAATCTCCTAAAATCTCTCCTAGATACGCTCCCCCTTATATCTCCATCATCCCTAAAATCTCTCCCCTTATCACTCCTTAATCCATGCACTTGACTAATTCAAACTCCTCCAACAGAATCCACCTGGGTTCCATCACTTACCCCTCCTGCTCAAAAAAATAAATAACCTTATTTTCCAACACAGGGAATCGATCCCATGTCTTCCCCTATGCTCCACACGCCACCTTATTAGGAGCTTAGTGGCGTCACCCTTGCCACTTTACTACAACTCTTTTTGTGATATATTTCTCCCATAACTTTGCATAAGGTCACCTAGCCAGAACCCCTAACTCTTAAGTCCAAATTTTGAAAATTCTACCGGGTTTTGGCCAACACATCGGCCTTCCATAAGCCCATTTACATACTCAAATTATGAATCCCATAATCACATACCAAATTTTAGAAACTTACTTAAAATATCAAGAATCGCGAAAAACTCGAAAATCAGTATGTTACATCCTCCTTCGTTGAAATTTGCAAGAGGAAGCCATGGCTAGGGTTTTTCAAGCTTTCAAGCTCGATTGTAAGTTTGTTCTAGCCCCGTTTTTAATGATTTTCGTGTTTTTGAAATCCTGGTAACACGATCTAGCTATTTCTACCATGAATTTGAGATATGATGAAGGTTTAGGTTTTGACCCATGTTATAAATTTTTGTTTTTTGATGTTTAATGGTAGATTATGCATGTTTATGGTTAGAGAAACGGCTTTTACTAAGTGATTTTCGGTGAAAACGTCCAAAATGACTAAATTGTAAAAGTTATAATATATGTAGTAAAAGTGTGTTTTAATGGAAATTGTGGGCTACTATAGTTATGAAAATGATTCGGCTAAGGCTTGTATGTTAAATAAATAGAATAAATTTCATTTTACGAGCCTAGAGGCAAAAGTGTAATTATGACAAACTTTAGGGGCAAAATCATAATTTTTCTATAGTATGATTTTTGGGTCACATTGAGTAATGTGACTAATAAGTGGGCTAAATGTGATGTTATAGATCAAATAAAACGAGATTCGGACCTAGGACGAGGGAAAATGAGTAATTAACATTTAGGTCCCTCTTTGCCATTTTGGTGATGAGATAAGTTCATATGTAAATAATGCTATGTTATGTTTGTATTTTAAATATTCTAAATGCTTTGATAATGTATGAAATAAATGATTGATTCTATGGTTGTATTTGACGAAGTTCGGATAAGTGAGAAAAATCTCGTTTGAACCTTAGGTATAGAAGAGGATAGAGTGACATATCACTAAATATCTTTATGATGTATGTGTGATTATGTGATCCGGGTGCTAGTCTCATACGTCTACCGGTGGTTGGGTAGTCCGACATGTGCTGCGGATACTTGACAACTTGTGTGAGCAACACTGCGTAGTTGCATCTTGACCATCAGCTTGTGTGGAGCATTTATGTGATATGAGATATGAGTTAGGTTTAGCTACATATGTGGCACTTATGTGCAAAGACTTTCCGTGTATCCATTTAGTATTCCAAGTGTTCAACGGGTATGCCAAAGATGAGAAAGTAAGTGGTTATGTTATGAGATGGTACAGGTATGTACGTAAAGATTTTACGTATTGACTTCATATTATTATGAGTTATGATCACTATGAAAGTGATTTTGAGATAGCCCTACGATTTTTGATTTATGGTCATGATGTATAAATGCATGGAAACACGGTTGATGACTATATGTTAGGCCTTGGAGGCCCAATTGATTGGTGAGATAGTAAATATTGTTTATTTGAATTGTGATTTATTGGTTATGAGTACTTTTACTAAGATGTTTAAAATGATTTGCTAATTATAAAAAATGCTGCAATGGAGAAATTATAGCTGCTAGACTGAAATTCGAGTAAAGTTAAATTATTTTAATAAATCAAAAGAGAGTAAACAGGTGAATAGGTTATATTACAGCCTTGAGATTTATAGCAATTTTTATATTAACTTATACTTATATTGTCAAGCATAGTATATGACTAGCATGAGTTGCTCATTATTTTCATATGAACTTACTAAGCTTTGAAACTTACTCCCCTTCCTTTCCCATCTCTTATAGGTTAATTTAGTTAGCTCGGGTTGGAGGCCGCCGGAGATGTCATCACACTATCATGCTATCATCGTAGGTAAAAATGAATACAAACCTCTTAAGTTTATGGTATTTATAGGGACTTAGTCAATTGTGAATGTGTCATTACGATTTAGCCAAAGGTATTGGCTTGTAATGGTTAAGGGTTTGATGTATGTGAAGCCATGTAAATTGGCTTATATTGATATTTGATTCATTTTATATAAGGCCATGAGATGTGGCTTATATTGATTATTAGGTTGTAAGCTTATTTATTTAAGTATACATGTTCCCATCCAATTGTGATGTGGTTGGTGATTGTGTGTATGTGATAAGATGTGTTGTAGCTATGAATGCTTGATGATCTAATTGGGATTTGTTTAGCATGATGATAACCATGGCTCAAATGAGAATTGGTAAGTTGGGCTTTACAAAGTATAAAGTCTTATACATGTATAAGTAAAGATGAAATGATCACGATCATGTCTTGTTTGTGTATGTTTAAGTGCTCACTTATGCCATGTTAAGTGCCTTTGAAGTCAAGTATGTGTATGTGCAAATAAGGGTGGCAACTGGCTTGGAAAATAACCTCAAATGTAACACCCTTACCCGTGTTTGACGCCGGAATAGGGTACAAGGCATTACCAGACTTAGTCACTAATCATCGTATAAAAACCGATTCATAATTAATAACATAATCAAGACTATCTACATTAAATGACTTTATACAATAGAGACCTTCAAATAACATAGGTCAGTATTTTAAGCCAATTCCTAGCAACTTAATAACAATTAAATGAGTTTCTATATATGCCAAAGACTTAAAATACTTTAAAACCTTTATATATCAATCAATAGTTTGATAGTGTGATTTAACCTCCGGCGACCTCCAACTCGAGCTAACATCCGCGACACTATAGGAAAAAGGAAAGGAAAGGAGTAAGCATTATAGCTTAGTAAGTAAGTATGTAAATATTAATAAACAATACATTATCATACTTTAAATAAAGTCACAATATGTTCCCGGAATATTACCATCACAAACACACATACTTTCACTATTACAATCATAAACAGGTTCAAAATAAGCTGTCTAGCAGAGTACCAGCAATTAAATTATTTATTTCTGGAGTTACAAAACTAAAAATTACAAACCGTTAATTTTTCTTGAAACTAGATTCACGTATATTCTTACCATAAAATTTTCAAAATTTTTGGTCTAGCCAATTAGTACAGTTTATTCATTGAAGTTACCCCTATTTCACTGCTCAACTGTTCTGACTACTCTTCACTACGAATCAATTTTCTCCTCCTACAGAATTCAAAGGATGTTATCTTTTATTTCATTTGAAACTAGACTCATTAAGGATTTCAGGAATATAAATTATATTCCCTAATTATTTTTGTACAATTTCTAATGATTTCTCGAAGTCAGAACAGGGGATCACGTAGTCATTCTGAACAAGTCTCTCAAAAACTTAAATATCTCATAATAACTCATTAAGCTCTAATTTGATATCTCATTCAGTCTCTGATTCAATTTTTACTATTTTTGGTAAATTTTTAGATTCACGTCACTATAACCATCTGGAACAGTTTTATTGTCAATTTTGATCTTTCACACTTCAATTGTATTCATCACTTTCCCATAACAATCTTTCCAATTTCCAATCACATATCGAACATGCTCATAAGTTACACACGTATATACTTTCACTTATCATCACAAAGTCATACACAATTTCATTTAATCAATTTCCCAGTTGAACGCTTCGGAATAATAACAGATACACAATGGTATCACACACAACCCACCTTTAAAATTGAAGCTCTCTTTTACACATAGTGGCCTTCACTTAGCACCACTCATGTGACCTAGCTCGATTGTACATATAATTTTGGCTCTCTTGTACACATGGTGAACACTTAGTACCACCCATGTGACCTAGCCAGTTTATCTCGTAGCTCTCTTGTCTACATGGTGTCCTTCACCTGGAACCATGCATGCGACATAGCTACATATATCTCGTAGCTCTCTTGCCTACATGGTGTACACATAGTATCACCCATGCGAGCTAGCTACATCATAATGTCTCGTAGCTCTCTTGTACACATGATGTGCACTCAGCATCATACATGTGACCTAGCTACATACCATCTGTATCATCCAATCTTTCTGAAGGTTCAATCGGGATTTCTCTCTCTTTCTAATGCTTGATTCCATACTTCCAATAGTCAATTATGATTCAAAAATCAGCTACAATACATAAAATATGTTGAAATACAAAAACATAATAAAGATAATGTATTATTTACATACAAACTTACATACTTTCTCATTTCCATGTCGAATTAATATTGAACATTTAAATCATCATAATTATACTTACTTTCAACACCTCGACAATCATAGTAAATATATCAATTTTACATTGAAACATGCATAAATTAATGCTTATTATACATATGAACTTACCTCAATACTAAAACGGTCATTTTACCAACTTTCCCGATTTTCGATTTTTCTCCTATTCTAGATTCAAATCTCGTTTTCCAGGATCTAAAACATAATATTTTACTTATTTAATTAATGTACTATTAAAAATAGTCCTTAACTCAAACTTTTGCAAAATTACAATTTTACCCCTAAACTTTTGCATATTTACACTTTTTCCCCTAGGCTCGGGAATTAAACTTCATCCCTTATTCTTATGTTTCATGACATGCTGATAATTTTTCCCTTCTATGGAAACATCAAATTCTCACTCTAACACATAGTTATGAACAATAACAACTTTTACTGATTAAGCCGTTTTGCTCATTTTTGCTTAAAACCGCTTAGTAAAAGTTGTTTAACATAATTTCAGCCTTCATATTCTACCATAAAACATCAAAATAAACACATTTCACCTATGGGTATTTTTTCCAAAAATGAACCCTAGATTAAATTATTGCTAGAATAAGCTTAATCAAGTTATCGGGATTCCAAAATTGTAAAGAACTTGAAAAATGGGGCTAGAACGGACTTACTATTGAGCTTGGAAAGCTTGAAAACCCTAGCCATGGCTTCCCCCATGCTAATTTCGGCCTCCATGAAAAAGATGAGTCAATTTTGGCTTTATTTTCCCTTTTTATTTCTTTTAATTACCAAATGACTAAAATGCCCTTAAGGCATTTCTTTAAAATTTTGTCCTATTCATGCCCATTTTTGTCCAAACGAAATATAATGGTCTAATTACCATTTAAAGACCTCCTCTTTAAACCCCCATTTCAATCAAGTACTTATGAATTAGAATACATATTTTGCAACTTTTGCAATTTAGTCCTAAAAGGCAAATTAAACATGCAATCTATAAAATTTCTTATCAATACTCTAACACATGCATCTAATCACTCGGTAAATCATAAAAATTAATTGAAATAAACTTTTCTATCTCAGATTTATGGTTTCGCAACCACTATTCCTTTTAGGCCTTATTTCGAGATGTTACATCAAAGTTGTCCACACGGGTAATCACACGGGCGTGTGTCTAGATCATGTGTGACACACGGTCTGCCCCCATGGGCGTGTGATCCGGCAGTGTGTCCCTTGCACCCTAATTTGGTAAAATAGAATGCTCAGTAGTAAACACACAGGCAGAGACACGGCTGTGTGTCTCAGCCATATGGAGGACACGGCTAAGCACACGGGTGTGTGACTTGGCCGTGTGACATCAATTTAGTTGATGACATCATAAACAAAGAGTTACACGGGCTGAGGACACGAGTGTGTCCCAAGCCACACAGGCGTGTGTGACTCTCTAAAATAGGAAAAAAATTCTAAGTAGTGTTGTATAAGTTCTGAGAGTTCTTGGTTGAGTCTCGAGCCACACCCAATGTATGTTTTGGGCCTCGAAGGCCCATATAAGGGACAATATGCATGTGAATGAAAAGTTTTAAATTTGGACGAAAATTCATGTCTCGGTTTTGTATGATTGTGTAAGTTTATGTTCGGTAACACTTTTTACCCTGTTCCGTCATCGAATACGGGTAAGGGGTGTTACAAAGATAGTTGAAATTGTTGATAATGACATATTGTTTTGGTATGTTTATGGTTATGATTTGAGTAATGAAATGGTTGAAGATGAGATGGCATGATTTGTATATGAATTGGTATGTTTTGGTTGCCTATAAGTGAATTGAAATGGTATGTAATGTTGTGGTTTAGGTATGCTTGAGGTGGGTGAGAAATGTGGCTTAAACCAAGCCTATTTACTCTCCACACGGTTGAGCACATGAGTTGTGACTCGACCATGTGTCCGCTGTAACTTAGTTAAACAAGTCAGTGAGTTACACGGCTTAGACACATGAGCGTGTCTACTAGCCGTGTGTGACACACGGGCTGACACATGGGTGTGTGGCCGGCCGTGTGACTCAAGTCAGCATACCCTCCAGTTTTTCCATGGCCATGGCATACGGGCGTGTCTTCTGCCGTGTGGTGCAAGTCAGTATGTATGCCCTATTTTCACATAGCCTTTGACACGGGCGTCTCTGGTGGCCGTGTGAGGCACACGACCTGTTCACACGGATGTGTGGTCCTTGTATGCATGAAAATTATATGAGTTTTTCAAAGTTTCCAAATGTTATCTGTTTAATCCTGAATCTCTTTTAAGCATGTTTTAAGGTCTCGTATAGCCTTATAAGGGACAATATGATTATGTTTGATTAAAATTTATGTGATAATAAATTTCATGTATGAGAAATGTATGTTGTATGTTGTAATTGATCGGTAATGCCTCGTAGCCCTATTCCAGTGACGTATACGGGTTAAGGGTGTTATATGGAAGAAGAAGAAGAAGATGAAATGAAGATCACAGTGGGTATCTCAGAACTCATTCTAGTAACCTCTTTAGATTGACCATATCTGCTTCCCGCTTCAACCGTCTCGCGCGTCGTGTTAATTTCGCTTCTTGCTTTAACCTCTTTCAACTCCTCTTTTCTTTTCTTTTTTCTAGAAAACTTTAAAAAAAATTGAATTTGTTCTTCTCTTAACCACACCATCATCAACCTCTCTGGACACTAATCACCACCAATATCTAGTTAACTAACCGCCATACATCACCACAATTATCAAATCCAAACCCCCTCACAATTACTCCATTTACCATCGACACCATAAACACATCCTCACCACACCCTCAACAACCAAAAAATTCACACCAATAACAACACAAAAAATGCAAAATAAACGACAAAAAAAAACTCCAAAGGAAAACAAAGTGGAAGCCTGAGAGAAAGGAAACGAAATCAAAGGAAGAAGAAACAAAATATAAAGAAAAAAAAGAAATAAGAGGAACATTGAGGCCAATTTTGAGGTCTTGGGTCATCGTCTTATAAATCTGAAGGGTAAGAATGTAGGAGGGGCCGCAAAAAAAACATACATTGGAATTAGACTGATTCGATGGTCGGATTTTGAGATCAGGCAAGGCGTAGTTTGAAAATTCAAACATAGATTCGAGTAGTTCGGGGTAATTTTTGGAGAATCAGACTCTGGATGCATGTTCAAAGGGTTAAAGAGAGACTAGTTAAGAGTTTGGAGTTCTTTGACCACCACCAGCAAGTCGGCGCGATAGTCAGACATCGATTTTTGGGTTTTTTGGCTATTGTTTATGAGTTGCTTCAGAACAAAGAAAATTTGAATGTACAAGGGAGAAGAGAATATTAAAGGAAAAAAAGTGTTGGTTGTATTTGTTTAGGAAATTAATAATAACAATTAAAAGAAAAAAAAATTTTGATGGTGGGACCATGTCCAACGTGGCACCCTAACAGGCCATGTAGGTTGTCTATTAATATGTTTGTAAAGGAAAATAAGCCCGGTGACTGATTTGTTACTTTCGAAAAGTTTAGTGACTAAGTTGTAGCTTTTTAAATTTTGGTGACTGTTTTGTTATTTTAATCAAAATTGAGTGACTATTGGTGTACTTTATCTAAAAAAGGATAAGAGTCAAATTGATAAAAAAAATTGTAAACATTGAAGGTTAAATTTAATATCCTGTCAAATAAAAATATAAAATATAAAAATTCAAAAAAATTATAAAAATCATAAAAAATTATTAAATTAAAAAAATCAAAACTTCTTTTTATAATATATCATTATATAAAATAAAAAAATTATAGAACACTATATAAAATATAAATAATTCAAAAAATTTAAAATTTTAAAAAATATATAAATTAAAATGATCAAAATCAATGGCTAGGTCATAGATGACATGATAAAAAAAGGTAAACATATGGCATATTCCCATTGGTTGGTTGTGCCATATATATTTTTTATACCATTAACCTTTTGAACTAAAAGTTATAATGGGAGAATAATTTATATAGTGAAATGAGATTAAAAAAAAAGTTTATAAGTATGTGAGAAAAATGGATATAACTTTTTTTTTCGAATAAAACATGGATATAACTTGAAGTGTCAAGTCGTGATATAAACCTCCTTTTTACAAGATAGTAAGCATGTATTTTTTTTTCTTCCGAATTTGTACTATTTTTAGCACATTTTTATATGAAGTTATACGTATAAGATGTATTTCAATATAAATATAAAATATAATCGGTCAAATGTTGTATAGAAGGATAGTTAATTTTTTTTAAAATATTTATTTAACACTTTGTTTAAATCTTATCATACCATCACGACCCAATAATGTAAAAAAAAAAGTTTATGTCATACCAAAATAATTAATAATACTCGGGCAACCACTTTCTCATCGTTAATTAGGACATCAATCATATGCTTTGCTCACCCTAACAAAAGTGCAAATTATCCGTGATAAATCAAATTGGTATAAGTAAAAGTGAAGTAAACTTTGTTAATCAATTTCCTAAAGCAACCAAAGAGGGAATATCAACTTTTTGAGTATGCCAAGGAAAGAATGAATGACCCACCCCATCATTATAAACCCCCAGCCATAGATTTCAACAACACTTTATGAAAACTTAAAGTCTTGTCTTTAAGCTTTGGGAGAAACAACAATGGAGATCATAAGGAGTCGCAGAGGACTCATCGTTGCTTGTTGCGTATTTTTACTTGCTTTGATTGCAGGAGGTGAAAACCTCCCTCAAAACATCAAGGTAATGAACTTTGCATAAATTGCTTTCCAATTTATAGTTTAGTATGATCTTTACTAAGAGTTGAATAGCACAGCCTACTTAAGGTAATGCTGAAATACGCTTTGTAGAGAAACTGCAGCTACACAGTGACAATACAAACTACATGCACAAAGGGTGCTGACACATCAGGCCATGTGAGCCTGAGATTTGGTGATGAAAAATCTAATGACATGATAGTTCACCATCTAAACTCCAAGCATGTAAGGCAAGTGGATCCATTGCAGCCTCTTGTCCTCGACGACATTCCCAGAAAACCATTCCAGGCTTGCTTGGTAGATGAGTTTCAAGTGACAGGCCAATGCATGGAATCACCAATTTGCTATTTGTATCTAAAGCTATCGGGAAGCGACGATTGGCGTCCAGGTTTTGCGCAAGTTGAGGCATTGGAAGAGTCTGGCCTCAGCTCAAAAAGTTTCTATTTCCGAAGATATCTGCCTCGGAACGTTTGGCACGGCTCTGATTTGTGCTCTAAAGAAATCACTCCTTTTGGCATCAGGCATAAGAGGAAGGTATTCAAGAAGACACCAGCGCCATGAATCAGTTTTGGCTGTGGTTTAATTAGAATTTAATTGGAAGATTTGTTGTTTTGATTACTCACCCTTGAATTTATGCAATTTCTAGTCTTGGAAATAATTGAATATGAATAACAATAATGATGATAATAATTGTGTAACAAAGTCACTAGCTATTCGGGTTGGGCTGCTGCTCTCCATTTGATTTTGGTCGTGGAGAGCTCTTCGCCAAGTCGAAATAATTGGATCCTTCCGAGTACTTTCCAGTAAACAAGCATTGCGTATCATCCAAATATCCCAACATAAATAGGCAACAAGTTCCATCCAATTCAAGAGTAAAAGATCTGAGAGCCCACCCATAATATGGAGTCACCCTTTTGCCATGGAATCGCACCCTAAACAAGACATTTTCGATGGTTACCCTCTCACCAAGACATCTCGGACTTATGTGGATGGTCCTCACTGTCTATGATAAAGTGAATAATTGGGGGCGAAACAGTTGTGGCATGATCTTCACCTAAACATATTTGAAAAATCATAGGATGATTGTTCAATATCGTGTTTAGCCATTGTATTAATCAAATAGTGAAATAGAAACAAAAAATAGAGAAGTAAAGAGAGATTTTGCAAGTAGTCATTTGTTAACTCAGTTCGGAAATAATTTTATTCTGCATAGTCCCGCTCAACAATCTTCTGAATCACCTATTGGTTTAAACTCAATCTACCCTTACACAAAGAATTAATTACAATATCAACATCGACCTCGACTGTTAGAAATCACTATCTTAAAAATATCACTTATATCAAATATAAGCTCTCCAATCAAAGCCTAACACAACAGTGAAAAATACCAAGTAATTAAAAGAATAAACAAATAACCAACTAAAAGCACTCCAAAGGCTACCTCTAAATGTGCGGCACAACAATCTATTTATAGGCTAAATTCGACATGTTTTTCATGTAGTCTTGATAGAGTAAAACCCTCAATTTTAATTTGATTACAAGTTCGAGCAAAGTCGGAAAGAATTGGTTGATTGAAAGTGGCTGCACTCGTCACATGGTATCAGATAAAGGCATGTTTAGGGAGTTAGACACCAATGTTGTGTCCAAAGTCAGAATTGGGAATGGTGAGTTCATTGAGGCCAAAGGCAAAGGCAAGGCTGTGATCTACACTCAATCAGGTAACAAAATCATTTCAGAAGTTCTTTTTGTACCTGATATTGATAAGAATCTACTTAGTGTTGGTCAGTTGTTAGAGAAGGGTTACTCTTTTATTTTTGAAGGAAAAAATTGTGGTCAATGATTTTTTTGGTCAAGAGCTAGTAAAAGTAGCTATACATGACAGATCCTTAACTTTAGAAGTGAATCAGTTGGAAGTAAAGGCACATACTGCTCTGACTGATGAATCATGTTTATGGTACAAGAGGTTGGGGCATGTGAACTATAAGTCACTTGGTTTACTGCATAAGATAAGCCTAGTTGAAGACATGTCCAAGATCGAGCCTAAGAATGATGTATGTGAGGTCTGTCAGCTTGGCAAGCAGACCAGACTACCTTTTCCTGTTAACAAAGCTTGGAGAGCTCAAGAGAGGCTCCAACTGATCCTTAATGATATTTGTGGACTCATGAAGACTTCTTCCTTCAATGGCAGCAGGTATTTTGTGTTGTTTATTAATGACTACACCAGATTTTGTTGGGTGAGTTTCTTGAAACAAAAGCTAGATGTGGCTGATTTCTTATGCAAGTTTAAGGCATTGGCTGAGAATCGAGCAAGTTACAAGCTGAAGATATTGAGTTCAGATAATGAGACTAAATATATGTCTCAAAAGTTTCAGAAGATTTGTGATGATGCTGGAATTCAGCATCAACTAACCACCATTTACACACCACAGTAGAATGGTGTTTGTGAGAGAAAGAATAGAACTGTTCTTGATATAGCCAGATGTCTATTATTTGAAGGAAAAATGCCTAACATCTTTTAGGCTGAGGCAGTAAATACCTCTGTGTATTTGCTCAACAGACTGCCAACAAATGCAGTCAAAGGAAAAATACCATTTGAAGCTTGGTTTGGACACAAGCCAACTGTCTCACACTTAAAGGTGTTTGGCTGCATATGCTACATACTTGTGCCAGCTGAAAAAAGGACTAAGCTAGAAAAGAGGTCCATGCCTGAAGTCTTTATTGGCTATAGCAACATAAAGAAAGGGTATAGAGTCTTTGATCCATCCATTAAAAGGACTGTAGCAAGCAGGGATGTGAAATTCAATGAGGGCAACTGTTGGAAATGGGATGAAACAGATGCAAGTTTGTCTGAGCAAGACCAGCAAGACCTTGACTTGTAGCATGTTGAGAATGAAGTTGAAACTGAGGATGGATATAATGATGTACCTGTCAGAGGCACTAGGACTATTATAAATATCTATGAAAAATGTGACATGACCATTGTTGAGCCTTCCAACTTTGATGAGGCTATAAAGGAGGGCTGTTAAAAAGAAACAATGGAGGCAGAAATGAGGATGATTCACAAAAATGACACATGGGAGTTGGTTGATAGGCCAGCAACAGGAAAGTTATTGGTGTGAAATGGGTGTTTAGGACCACACAATTCAGATGGGTCACTGAACAAGCACAAAGCAAGGCTAGTTGTGAAAGGGTATAGTCAACAGCATGGTATTGATTTCTCTGAAACCTTTGCATCAGTTGCAAGGATGGTCACTATAAGGCTGTTGTTTGCCTTAGCTGCTCAAAAGCTATGAAAAGTGTACCAACTGGATGTCAAATCAGCTCTCTTGAATGGATTTCTCAAAGAAGAGATCTTTATTGAGTAGCCAGATGGTTTAAAAGCTCTCGGTAAAGAGCACAAGGTTTGCAAGCTCAAGAAGGCTTTGTATGGCCTAAAATAGGCTTTAAGGGCCTAGTATCACAGAATTGATGCTTATTTGTCAAGGCTGGGGTTCAAAAAGAGCATTACTGAACCTACACTTTATGTGAAGAAGGTTGAGAGAGAAACCTTGCTAATTTTGTCTTTGTATATTGATGATTTATTGGTTATTGGTTGTAGGAGTAAGTTGATAGAAGAATTAAAGAAGCAGATGTAAGATGTTTATGAGATGACTGATTTAAGTGAGATGACCTACTTCCTTGGTATGGAAGTGAAACAGAATGAACATAGCATTTTCATAAGCCAAGAAGCTTTTACTTTAAAAATTTTAAGCAAGTTTTGCATGGAAAATAGCAAACCTGCTAGCACTTCTGTGGCATAAGGAGAAAAACTCTCTAGCAACAATGACCATGCACGAGTGGATGAAAAAAACTATAGAAGTCTAGTTGGTTGTTTGCTCTATTTGACAGCAACAAGACCATATATCATGTATGCTGTTATCCTTCTATCAAGGTTCATGCATTGCTACAATGTTGCTCATTTCAAAGCTACTAAAAGAGTCTTAAGGTATGTCAAAGGGACCTTAAGTTATGGAGTGAAATTTGTAAAAATTGAGGAGCTAAAACTAGTTGGCTAATCAGATAGTGACTAGGCAAGCTCAGTTGATGACATGAAGAGCACATCGGGCTATTTTTCACTCTATGTTTCGAAGTTTTCTGTTGGAGTTCTAAGAAACAAAAAATAGTAGCTTAATCCACTGTAGAGGCAGAGTACATTGCAACTGCTACTGCTGTTAATCAAGCCATTTGGTTAAGAAGCTTTTAAGTGATTTGAATGTTGTTCAAGAGGAAACAAAAGAGATCAAAATGGATAACCAAATAGTTGTTGCTATTGCTAAGAATCCTGTATTTCATGGCAAAACCAAGCACTTCAAGATCAAGTATCATTTTGTAAGGGACGCAGAATTGTCAAAGGAAGTCAATTTGATTCATTGCTTCTCGGAGGTTCAACTCGCAGACATTCTGACCAAGCCATTAACTACTACAAGATTTGAGTATTTGAGGAAAGAAATTGGAGTCTGCTACTTTGCAGCCAAGGAGGAGTGTTGAAAGTTGTCAACAATACAACAACAACCAAATGTCATCAAGAATGGAGCAACAAGCTAATGTCCACTATGTATTTAGATTATTAAACTTTTGTAACATGTGACTTTTATTGGTTTGATTGTAACTTTTTTGTTTAGCTAAGGATTAGTCAAGTACTTAACTTGTAATACCTCAATTTTTCCCGGCCCATGGGAAACCAAAGCATAATCCAAAATTACAAAATAATAATACAAGTCTCTTACAGTCCTTTTACAAATGTTGAAACCCAATAACCCACCTAAAACTTACCCAATATAAAAGCCCATACCCGGTTACAACCCAAAAGCCAGATTAGCACCTAGACTAGCCCAACTTAAACCAAGCCCAAACAATTGCAACCTAAACCTTATTACACCCGTGACCCAAAGAACCTAAATCGACCCAAACAAATCAGACCCAATAAGCTGCACCTCAAAAGCCCGAACGCTTAACCCCAGGTCAGGAACCCTAGGGTTTCTGCATCTTTTAGCGCCGTAAGCTATGCAGGGCCGTTCCAACTCCTGAAGCAAGAGCCATCAATGCCCCTGTCCCCCACGTCACCTCAGCTGGCCCTAATCAATGAGTTGTCCAGAAACGTCGGGGTACTCCGAGAGTCACCACTGTCGGTGCACCGTAATCTCAGGCCTCATACCTCCGTTAACGCCGAGATCGTCGGGATACCTGCAAAATAAAAAAGGAAATACAGCAAATGCGAACAAATAGAGCAAGAAAGAGGAAACTGAAATAAAAAAATGTCAGCAGATCAAGGACAAAGATACGGTGGATGTAGTAGACAAAAAATGGTAAGAAAATAAGAGATTTCTTTCCCAGCTTATGTAATAAATCAATGGCTATAAAAATCCCCTTTGTAACCTTTATAACATTTTTACAGAGAGACAGAAATAAAAAAAGAGATATACAAACAAAAATCAGTAAACAAACAGACGAATAGAGGTGATATTTCATTTTCTTTCCTTTCGATATTTATGGTTTTTTGGTACAATACATAACAAAATACTTTAAAAAGAAGAAGTAAAAGGTTACCCTTCGATTCATCGCGAAGAGGATAGGGTTTTGAAAGCCCTAACCGCCGGGTTTCAAGACCCAGACGGTGGCGCGTGAGGCATGTGGGGCCGAAGGCGGTGGTGCTCTGGGATGAGCTAGGACGGCCACAGGCCAGAGCTCTAAGAGAATTTAGTTTTCTTTCTTTGTTTTTTTTATGAGTGTTTAAAATGAATTTTTTTAAGTTTTTTTACTTTTATAACATTGGTAAAACGACAACGTTTCTGCTTAATTCAAGAAGCATTAAAACGGTGTCGTTTAAACAACAGGATCCGCGCGTTGACCCGATTACCCGGGTAGGATCCGCCTTTTTTTTGATAAATGAGTTAATTACCCAATTAGTCCCTCTACCCTTTTTATGTTTTCAATTTGTTTTATTTTATTTATGATTTTTCCCTGATGTTTTGTTTTAGTTCTAATTTAGTCCCTACAGTATCTGTTTTAAAGTCCAAGATTAAAACGCAGTCGTTTTGGGAATAGGGAAATTTTCCCAATGAGTCCCTTTTGTTTTACGCGCGTTTTAATTAGGGCCTTAATTCAGTTTTATTTCTTTTAAATTCGCCCTAAAATTTTGATAAATTTTAATTTTAATCCTATATTTATTTTATTATTATTCTATATATATTTTTATATATTGATATTTAAACTTACTTTTATATTATATAAAATTATTTTATATATGTATTATTTATATTATCTATTATTTTTCATAAATTATTATTATTTTACATCATTATTTTATATATTATTATTATATCTTTACTTGTTATATATTAATTATTTATACACATTGTCTTTATATATAAACTTTCATTATTTTATATTATATCTATTATATATCTTATTTCCTATATATTTAAATTATATTTTATAACATTTATTATATTTTATTTTATTATATATTACTTACTATTATTTTTATATATGTTATGTGTATCATATATTATCTATTATATTATTCATTATAAGATTTATAAATTAAATTATATTTTAAACTCATATCATATATATATATTAAATTATTAATTATGTTTTATTTTATTTTAAAAAGATGTTTTATGTTATGTATTATTTTATAAATCCTTTTACCTACTTTTATTTTATATATTTTTTATAATTATTATTCTCTTATAAATATTTTGTTATTATGTTTTATATTGTATAGCAAATACTATTTTAAAATTATTATTATTAAATATTATGTCTTTATTTGTGTTATATGTATATTTTGTTTATAATAACTCATTTCATTTTATTTTATTTTGTATATACCATGTATTAAATGTTATTTTATCTATTATTTGATATTACATTTCATGAACATGTACATTGATATTATATTACTCTTTTTGTATATCATACATTATTTAATTATTACTTTGTATGTTTGTATGTTTATTCATTCTTAATACATGCTATATATATCTTTGTATGCATATTGGTAATACCTGCTATATATGTATTATTTTTATATGTATGTATCTAATGCACGAACTTTATATTATTGCCATCATTTTGCTTAAATGTACGTATTATGTTACTATGTGTGATTTATAATGCAATACAATTCCTCATGCATCATTTTTTTTAAAAAAACAAGACTCTAAAGTTTTTAAAAAAATATAAAGGCAATGCTTGGTGTTTGGAAATTTCAAAAAAGTAGTGCCCTAACTTATTGGGTTGCAACTTTTCTCGTTGAGTTCGAATAATCAAGTACCCTTCTAAGTTTTAAAGACTTTCAAAATATAAGCGACTGTCTTGGAACAGCAAAGCGATATGTCCTAACTTATTGGATGTAACGTTTTGTCGTTTCGAGATAGGGATTTCTAAAAAAGGCTAACTTAGTGTCAATACTTTGATACGAGTAAACCCAAATTTTCAAAAATCAAAATATTTTAAAGAGGATCATATCTTAAAATTTTCAAAATTTTCGACATTAAAGACATTTGATAATCAATTCGGTACCAATTCTTGGGTGTTACGAGGGTGCTAATCCTTCCTCGTATGTAACCGACTCCCGAACCCGTTTTCTGATTTCGTAGACCAAAACTAATGATTTTAAAACAAAATATTTTAAAGGTGATCCAATCACACCTAAAAAGATTGGTGGCGACTCTCATTTTTGTTTTTTAAAATCGATTCCCATTTTCCAAAACTTGATTTGAAAATGGTCTCGACAGCTTGGCAACTCCATTGGGGACCAATAAGAGAGTCAAGCGTGTAATTGATTATCTCTTGTCTTAATGTCGGAAATTCAAAATTTTAAAATTTAATCCTCTTTGCATTACATCTGTTTGTATTATTGAATGTGTTATATATTCTGAAACACATTGCATTTGCATGACCGTTGTAGTCACACCCTTAAGTGGGAGTGAGAAACTACGCCTTCGTGAGGTTTTCGCCTCCGTGCAGGATAGTGGATCACTTTTGGGATACATCCGTACCTATGGTTTCGTGAGATTTTCATCTCCGTGCAGCCATAGGGAAATGTATTCCCTCGAACTGAACTCGTTTCAAATGAGCCTATAATGGGTGAGAATCGAGGAATCTGCTGGTTCGGGTACCTTAAACTTTAGAACTAGCCTCATATAGAAAACCGTAAGAACCCAGTTTAGTTAGATATTAAACTTTAGATATTACCTTATAAGTTACTATTGAGATTTATTAATATCATGTGGTTCTAACTTTTCTTTTTCTTTTGTTTGCATGTTATTTTGCATTACAAAGGTATCGATTCACAGTCAGTTTCTAAGATAGAGAGTTTTATTATGGAGAACGGACTTCTTGATAGAGTGGAGGGCAACACCAATGTCCATAGATGGTCTGAGCAAACTCAACTAGAAAAGGGAGATAGTGTAGCTGTTGGATACGTGTTGGAGCTGCCAGATTACACTCGCATCAGTGTCACGCAGAATAATTTCCAAGAGCTTAAGGAGATTTGGGATCAGTGGGACAACGAGACTAAACATTTATTCTACGGTAATTACGGAGACTTACCTTACTTGCTTGATGTTCAGGTAGACGAGCATTTGTTCCGAGCCCTTGCACAGTTTTGGAACCCAGCGTACAGTTGTTTCACTTTTGGGGAAGTAGACTTGGTACCTACTGTGGAGGAGTATACGGCTTTACTTCGTTGCCCTAGGTTTCAGAGTGATAGGATCTATTCTCGAGCTGCTTGTGTCTTTGCCTTTTGGAAGAAATTAATGACTATTACGGGGATGAGCGAGCAGTGGATCATGGCCAGAATCAAAGAAAAGGGTGAGTACAAAAGCATTTCATGGGACGCTTTGAAAGGTCTGATTTTGTCACACCCTGATGAGGCGAAGAAGGTAGATGTTTTTGCTTTAAGTTTGTATGGATTAATGATTTTCCCTAAGGCTTTGGGATATGTGGATGAGGCAACCACAGATCTTTTTCATTGACTCGGTAAGAGAGTTACTCCCGTTCCTGCAATTCTAGTGGAGACGTTCAGGTCTTTAGGTGCATGTAGGAGGGCTGGTGCAGGCAAGTTTGTTGGTTGTGCTCAGTTGCTTTTAGCTTGGTTCTACAGTCATTTCAGATTGATAGATAAGGTTGTCTGTCGGGTTTTCTTTGAGGATTACTCGCCCTTGAAGGACATAGTAGCTTCAACAAAGAGAGTTGAGGTTCCAGAGGAGAATTGGATGGCGCTGCTTCAGAATCTTCAGTCAAAGGATGTTGAGTGGAGGGCTCCGTGGATGATTCTTGGTGAGATTCTTTACCGGTGCGATAGTTTCGATTGGGTCCCTCTATTGGGAGTTTGGGGAGCTATTGGTTATGCCCCTTTACTTGTGTTGAGGCAATTCGGTTTGAGGTAGTTTGTGCCAGCAACCCATGGGTTGGCTCGAAGTGAGTTCATGTATAGAGGAGTCGACTACAAGAAGAAAGTCAGTGAGATCTCTAGTGCTTGAAACAAGACTTGTCGGTTGAAGGGAGCAGCTATTAGCCCTGCTACGACTCCAAAATATATTGAATGGAGAAGCAGAAGGATTGACGATAACATCTCCAAGCCAAGTGGGGAAGAAGTTCGACCGATGGAGGAATATTTGCAAGTGATGCCCTCGGAGTTGGAAATTGTGAAACAAGAGTTCGAGAGAAAGAATTTGGAGCTCGAGAAGAAAATAGCGAAGCTCGAAGAGGAAAAGATGTATTGAGCCTAGATGTTGATGTTCAAAAGATGGAGATCGAGAAAGATAGAAAAGAAAAGAAGAAGATCGAAGAAGATCGAGATGATTTGAAGGAGCATTACAAAAAGGCACAAATATCCTTGAAGAGAGCAAGAGTAGAAGGGGCTTCAGACCAGCTGCAGAAAGAGATCCAAGAAGAAAAAGTTAGAGCCCAGTATTGGGAAAGGAAGTATCAGGAGATGCAGTCGCAGAGTTTGGCATTAGAGGAAGAAAATAAAGATTTGAAGTCCAAGGTAGCTGAGCTTGGAAGATCTCTTCGTTGGCATCAAAACCATGATTCTACGGTCGAGTTACAGGAACTAAAAAATAAGGTGGAAGATTTGGAAGTGGCGTTACATGATGGTGAAATTCGGATTGAGCAGCTCGAGGCACAAGAGGATTATCTAAAGGAAGAGCTTTATCAGTCTAGAGGGCAAGTCAGAGAGAGGGATTACATCATTGGTGAAGCCATAGCCTAGATTCGAGAGGTTGCTGAATATGTACGAGACTTAGCAATACGAGCTGATGTATTAAGTCTGATGTATGAATCGTCGTCAGGCATAGGACGAGAGTTAGCCCTTTTGTTAGATAGAGTTAAAACTTTGGGCATTAGGGCAAAAGCGTATTTGTAATCCTCTTATATGTAAAGACATTCTTTTTCTAAATAAAGCTTTCTAAACGAAGTTGAACCAGAATTGATACTCTTATTGCATTCATGCATTTGCATCTCATAGCATTACATCATATCATATGCATTCAAGGTTATAGAAAGACCTTAATTAGTTAAAGTTTCTTTATAAAGGTAGAAAAGAAAATCTGGAAATTACACATCCTTACGGCACTCGCACTAAAACTAAGAACATGGATCAAAGGTTTGAACAATTGCAAAAAGATATGCAAGACCAGTTGCAAGAGCAGTTGGCCAAAATGCAGAATGAGATGAAGGAGCAAATGTTGGAAGCTCAGAGGAACATGATGGCCGAAATGGCTCAGCTATTGAGGGCCACTGATAAGGGAAAGGCTCCTATGGCCATTGTTGAAGAGGAAAATGAGGGTCCTCCTCCAGGTTTTACTCTACCTCGTGTGCCATTGCAAACTGAGGCACTTCCTAGAAGACCATCTGTTACTGTGAGGCCTCAACATGGGCCAATTGATACTGGTATCCATATGAATTTCCTGACTGGTTCAGAATTTAATTTGGGTGACAATCCTACTAATCCTCTCGTTCCTGACCTAGATATGGTGAAAAAGGAGGATTTGAAAGCTGAAGCTGCAAGGCAATTAGATGAACGCTGCAGATGGCTAGAAGAAAAGTTCAAGACTTTAGTAGGCACTAGCAATCATCATGGGATTGACGCCAAAGATTTAAGTCTAGTCCCAAACCTAGTGCTGCCTCATAAATTCAAAATGCCAAAATTTGAAAAGTACAATGGTACTACTTGCCCAGAGGCCCACATCACAATGTTCTGCAGAAGGATGACGGGGTATGTAAACAATGATCAGTTGTTGATCCATTGTTTTCAAGATAGTTTAGTGGGAGCAGCAGCCAGGTGGTACAATCAGCTGAGCCGGGCTAGAATAAATTCGTGGAGGGATCTTGCACAAGCCTTCATGCAATAGTACAACCATGTGACTGATATGACGCCGGACAGGACCACACTTCAGAATATGGAGAAAAAGCCTAATGAAAGTTTTAGGCAATATGCACAGCGATGGAGGGAGATGGCAATGCAAGTACAACCACCCTTGTTAGAAAAGGAAACCACCATGTTATTTATCAACACTTTGAAAGCGCCGTTCATCACTCACATGATTGGAAGCACCACGAAAAGTTTCGGGGATATAGTTATGGTAGGGGAGATGATTGAGAACGCCATAAGGGGCGGTAAAATTGAGGGGGAAGTGGCCAAAAGATCAGCCCCAAGAAGAAAAGACAATGAGGTGAACAACACAAGCAGTTTCAATTCGAAAGTAGTCACGGTTAGTCAGCCCAAAGTAGCCCCAGTTGGGCAACAGGGCTCTCAAAAGTAGGAATCTAGCACTAGGCTTGAGAGGATGTAATTTACACCTATACCTGTGATGTATCGGGAGCTTTATCAAAACTTATATGATGCGCATGCTATAGCCCCTTTCCACTTGAAACCATTACAGCCTCCATATCCTAAATGATATGATGCAAATGCCAGGTGTGAGTATCATGCTGGAATATCAGGGCACTCAATTGAGAATTGTACTGGATTCAAGAAAGCCGTAGAGAGGTTGATCAAGAATGGGGTTTTGAAATTTGAGAGTACTTTAAATACTGAGAACCCTTTGCCGAACCATGATAATCAAGGAGATAATGCCATTGTTGAAGCCGGTAGAAAAAAGGGGAAGAAAAATGTTGCTGAAGTAAGGATGCCTTTAAAAGTAATCTGGAAAGAGATGGTAAAGAAAGGGATAATAACCTCTGAGAAAGAAGGAAACGAAACAAAGAACTACTGCGAGTTCCATGGGAAGGAGGGTCATGAGACCCAAAATTGTGAAGAATTTAAAGCCCTGGTGCAAGGTCTCATTGACAATAAGGAGCTACAGATTTTTGAAGATAGCTCTTATAAACGAGAAATAAATGCATTAGAAAGAGAACAACAAGGAACCAATCGGCCAAGAATTATTATTTCCTTACCAGGGAATAATGAAGTGGGGGCGCAAAACAGACCCAAAGTGGTCATCCATAAACCCACGCCTTTCCCCTACAAAGATGACAATAGGGTACCATGGAGTTACGACTGCAGTGTAACAGTACCCAAAGAAGAGAGTATAACCAGTGCATCTAAGGATGTACAAAATGAAAGTTCCTTTACAAGAAGTGAGAAACGTTATGATGAGGGGGATATCAGAGTGGAGCCCACAAAAACAAAAGATATTGATGTTGAGAAAAGAAAAAAGACTGAAATACCCATCAATGAACCGGTAAGAGAGGAAGAGGCTAAGGAATTTCTGAAGTTCCTTAAGCATAGTGAATATAATGTGGTCGAGTAGTTGCGTAAGCAACCAGCGCGCATATCAGTATTAGCCTTGCTTCTAAGTTCTGAGGTGCATCGGGAGGCATTGTTCAAGGTACTTAACGAGACATATGTCACCCACGACATATCTGTCAATAAGTTGGACCGGTTGGTAAACAACATCAGTGTTGACAATTTCATTTATTTTAATGATGATGAAATTCCACCTGGGGGCATAGGGTCAACCAAAGCCCTATACATTACTACTCGGTGCAAAGGATACACACTTCCAAGTGTACTCATAGATAATGGGTCTGCTTTGAACGTCCTGCCACTATCCACCTTGAACAGGTTGCCCATTGACAGTTCGCATATGAAAACGTGTCATAATGTGGTAAGAGCCTTTGATAGAACCGAAAGAAAAGTAATAGGAAGAATTGACATCCCTCTGGAGATTGACCGAATACGTATGAAGTTGATTTCCTAGTGATGGATATCAAGCCCTCCTACAATTGTTTATTGGAGAGACCATGAATACACTCGGCAGGAGCGGTGCCCTCTTCATTGCACCAAAAATTGAAGTTAGTGACAGATGGTCGCTTAATAACCATCAATGTGGAAGAGGACATCATAGCAGCGGTTACCAGTAAGGCCCCTTATGTTGAGGCAAATGAAGAGGCCATTGAATGTTCTTTCCGCTCTTTAGAAGTTATTAATGCCACCTTCATTTTGGAAGGAAGCGAAATACCGGTACCCAAAATGTTTGGAGCCACGAGGATGGCCCTACAAATGATGATGGGGAAAGGAGTATTGCCGGGAAAAGGGCTAGGAAGATAGTTGCAAGGAGGGGTTCAAATCCTAAAACTGATTGAGAAAAATGACCGTTTTGGCTTGGGCTTCAAGCCAGACCACAAGCACAAAAGGCAGGAAATAGAGAAGCGCCAAGCGAGAAGAAAGGCACATTTGAATAGAAGAGAAGTCGAGTGGGAATCGATGACATACCCACCTATATCCAAATCCTTTAAATCAGGAGGACTGCTGATAAAAGAAAGTCATCAAGTTAATGCTATACGCAATGAAGGATCGGAGCAAGGAAACCTTGAGGGCATTCGCCCTTACGAACCGGGGAGCTCTCTGAATAATTGGACTGCGGAGGACCTTCCTGTAGTCTTTAGAAATTTTTCAGAGTAATTCTCGAAACATGTCTATTACTCTAGGACTAGGAGTAGTAAGATTACATTTGTGAAAATAGGCCTATGTTCATCTATAATTATTTAAATAAAACATAACTTTTATCAATTTGAACGAGTATTGTTTCATTTTTATCGACCAATATTCCTTTAAATTTTGGTAATCCCTATTCTTTTATTCATAGTACATAAACAGTCATTCTTAGATTCTTTCATTCTTTGTATATTCTTTCATACTCCCACAGGTCCCTAGATATCAATGATACGAGTACTGATACTACAGCTCCTAATTTCTCTTACGAGCAAGACATGTGTTTAGAGGAACCTCAGGATTTTGAAGATGTTCAAGATTGTGACGTATCTCTTGATCTGTTAAGGATGGTAAAGCAGGAGGAGAAACAAATCATGCCCCATGAGAAAGAGGCAATAGAGAATATAGCCCTAGAGGAAGGGAATGAGCTGAAAATCAGAACCCTAATTGGCGAGAACACAAGGCATGGTTTGGTTGAGTTGCTTCGAGAGTTCAAGGATATCTTCGCCTGGTCATATCAGAATATGCCTGGATTGAGTACTGACATTGTAGTACATCGTCTTCCGATAAGACAAGATTGCAAACCAGTCCAACAGAAGTTGAGGAGAATGCGTCCAGATATTGTTCTGAAAATAAAAGATGAAGTTAAGAAGCAGTTTGACGCAGGATTCTTGCAAGAAGTGAAGTACTCCGAATGGGTAGCTAACATTGTGCCCGTTCCTAAGAATGATGGAAAGGTACGAATGTGTGTTGATTACAGAGATCTGAACAAAGCAAGCCCGAAGGATAATTTTCCTTTGCCACACATTGACACTTTAGTAGACAACACAGCAGGGTATTCGTTGTTCTCTTTCATGGATGGTTTCTCAGGATATAATCAGATAAAGATGCATCCAGAAGACATGGATAAGACTACCTTCATAACCTTATGGGGCACCTTTTGCTAAAAAGTAATGCCATTTGGATTGAAGAACGCAGGGGCAACATACCAATGAGCTATGGTAAATTTATTCCACGACATGATACATAAAGATATTGAGGTATACGTTGATGATATGATCGCCAAGTCGCAAACAAAAAAAGAACACGTCGAGGTCTTAAGAAGATTGTTCTTAAGGTTGAGAAAATTTCAGTTGAAGCTCAATCCAGCGAAATACACCTTTGGGGCCAGATCGGGAAAGTTATTAGGCTTCGTAGTCAGTGAAAAGGGTATTGAAGTTGACTCAGACAAGGTCAGAGCCATACGAGAGTTGCCTCCGCCACGTACTCAGAAGGAAGTTCGAGGATTCCTAGGAAGGTTGAACTACATCGCTCGATTCATTTCACAATTGACTGTATTTATCAGTGTTCAGTAATTCTATAGGATGTGTGCTTGGTCAACATGACAAGTTGGGGAAAAGGGAGAAGGCAATTTATTATCTCAGTAAAAAATTCATTGACTGTGAAATGAGATATTCACCAATTGAAAAGTTGTGTTGTGCGCTAATCTGGACCTCCCGAAGATTAAGACAGTACATGTTATACCATACCACTTGGCTCATCTCAAAATTGAATCCATTGAAATACATGATGGAGTCAACGGCTTTAAATGGAAGAATGGCGAGATGGCAAATTTTACTTTCAGAGTTTGATATAGTCTATGTAAGTCAGAAAGCTATAAAAGGAAGTGTGGTAGCTGATTTCTTGGCTAGTCGAGCTCTAGAGGATTATGAGCCATTGAACTTTAATTTTCCAAATGAGGAATTAATATGTATAGCAATGACTGAAAATTATCCATGGAGGCTTAATTTTGATGAGGCTTCTAAAGCAGTTGGGAATGGAATTGGGGCAGTCTTGGTATCCCCTAATGGCGATCATTACCCATTCACGTGCAAGTTAGACTTTGATTGCGCAAATAATATGGCTGAGTATGAAGCATGCATCATGGGACTCCTAGCAGCCATAGAAAGAGGCATAAAAACCCTAGAAGTATATGGAGATTCTGCGTTGGTAATCTATCAGCTAAGAGGTGAATGGGAGACAAGGGACCCTAAATTGATCAATTATCGAAAGATAGTTTTGGGGTTACTTGAGGAGTTTGATGATATCACCTTTAATTATCTCCCACGAGATGAAAATCAGATGGCAGATGCTCTAACAACCTTGGCCTCAATGATTAAGGTAAATAAAGAGGAAAAGATGAGACCAATTCAAATGAGTGTTTATGAAGCTCCAGCTAGTTGTTGTAACCTTGAAGAGGAGGAAAATGATGATAATCCTTAGTATCATGATATATTGCGATATGTAAGAGATCGTAAATATCTAGAAAAGGCAACCGAAAATGACAAACGAACTTTGAGAAGGTTAGCTTGCGACTATGTCTTGGACAGGGATGTCCTGTACAAGAGAAGGAAAGACCAAGTACTTTTGAGATGTGTCGATGCTGTGGAAGCCAAGCTAATTCTAGAGGAGGTTCATGAAGGTGTATGTGGTACCCATGCAAACGGGTTCACGATGGCAAGGAAAATCATGAGGTTTGGCTATTACTGGGCCACTATGGAAGGAGACTGCATCAACTATGCCAAAAAATGCCATAAGTGTCAGATTTATGGGGACAAAATTCATGTATCGCCTTCACCTTTACATGTCATGACTTCTCCATGGCCTTTCTCCATGTGGGGCATGGATGTTATCGGACCTATATCACCGAAAGCTTCGAATGGACATCAGTTTATCTTCGTGGTAATTGACTACTTTACAAAGTGAGTAGAGGCCGCCTCTTATGCGAATGTGACCAAATCAACTGTGAGTCAATTTTTGAAGAAGGAAATCATTTTTCGGTATGGAATGCCTGAGAAGATCATATCTGACAATGCATTGAACTTGAACAACAAAATGATAGCGGAGGTTTGCGACCAATTCAAGATCAAGCATCACAATTCTTTCCCCTACAGTCCAAAAATGAATGGGGCAGTGGATGCCGCTAATAAGAACATTAAGAAAGTAGTGGGAAAGATGACTGAGACTTATAGAGACTGGCATGAGAAATTACCGTTTGCACTCCTCGCTTATCGGACATCTGTCAGAACTTCTACTGGGGTAACTCCGTTCTCGCTAGTTTATGGGATGGAAGTAGTGTTACCTATTGAAGTAGAAATACCTTCTCTTCGAATTTTGATGGAGGAAAAGTTAGATGAAGCTGAGTGGATTCAATCCCGATATGATCAATTAAACTTAATTGAAGAAAAGAGGCTAAAAGCCATTCGACATGGTCAGATGTATCAGAAGCGAATGATGCGAGCTTATGACAAGAAAGTTTGACCAAGAGAATTCCATGAGAGAGACCTTGTACTGAAAAAGATCCTTCCTATTCAAAAAGATTTTAGAGGAAAATGGATGTCGAATTGGGAAGGGCCGTATGTCGTGAAGAAAGCTTTCTCCAGTGGTGCATTGATCTTAGCGGAAATGGATGGGAAAAGTTTACCCAATCCAGTGAACTCGGACTCAGTTAAAAAATACTTTGTCTAAAGAAGAAGAGAATCTAAGGTGAAAACCCGCAAAGGGCACCCTGTGACCAAAGGGATTTTGAGTTGAAAACCCGAAAGGCAGCTCAAATATGGAAGGGCATACGGTAATCTTGCTATTATTTGATACAACAAAGAGCGAAGAACGCTGCACACTGGGGCATCAACAGAGTACTTGGGATCTTTTTAATACATGTTGAATTCAAGAAAGACTTCATAGAGCTGGTGTATAGGCACTCAAGCGGCAATATCTAGAGGATATAACTTCTGTCTTGCTTGCTATCTTTAGATTTTGTTTCTTCTAGAAGATAGCCTAGCAGATTAATTCCCTTTTGTATTTTTTTTTCAAATCTAATTATTCTTAAAAATTTATTCGTCTTTCACTATTCTTTAAGTATGTTGCATTGAAATAATGATAGATGAACTAGAATATTTTCACGAACAAAGTTTTGCTAATTACTTTGGAATTTCTAGATAATGCAAGAAACTAAAACAGGACAATTGTTCGAGAAATTCACGTAAGTAAGGGATGAAGAAACTTGAGGAATTTCTTTCTTCCAGTCCAAAAGGAAAATGGACAAAACCAATGATTCAATTCTTACAGACATCCTCAGTAGATTGTAGTATTGGAGGAAGACCTACAGGCTGAGCAAGAATGAAGGAATGAATGGTGGCACCTAGGATAGGGGTCATATTCACAGCATTCTGCATCATAACACGTTTAATTAGGAACATTCAACTCACTTCGTGCATAGCATCCTAATTATCAGGCATAATGATTCCACAGGTTATCGAAGACGACGTGCTTTAATCCCCTAAACAGCAGGGTAATAAGCCATAGCATAGCAGATCTAACCTTCAGATTTGACTCTCAGACGTTCTTAGATATAGCAGATCTAACCTTCAGATGTTTAGACTGAAGCAGATCCAAGATGATTTGGTATTCTTGTGTTTACAAGGAACACATCGAGGACATAGCAGATTTGACTCTCAGATGTTCTCAAATATAGCAGATCTAACCTTCAGATGTTTATACTGAAGCAAGATCCAAGATGATTTGGCATTCTTGTGTTTACAAGAAACAAATCGAGGACATAGCAGATTTGACTTTCAAATGTTCTAAAACAGACTCAAGATGGTTTGGCATCATTGTGCTTACAAGGAACAAATCGAAGACATAGTTAATTTGGCTTTCACGTGTTTACGATAAAGTAAATCTAAGATGATTTGTCGTCTCTGTGTTGTTAGAGAACAAATCGAAGCCAGGCATCTCCACTTCAACGGGGAGTAGATACATAGCAGGTCATACCTTCAGATAATTTCACTGAAGCTAGATCCAAGATGATTTGGCATCTCTACAAATTGAAGAAGTGGATTTTGCATCTCTATATTCGGCGGGGAGCAGATCAAAAATTCAAGGTTTGGCGAGCCCGGGCAAAATTGATTCTTTTATATCTTTGCTCTATTCTTGTTATACAACCATGAGCAAAGAGGGGCAGGTGTAATACCTCAATTTTCCCCGGCCCATGGGAAACCAAAGCATAATCCAAAATTTCAAAATAATAATACAAGTCTCTTAACAGTCCTTTTACAAATGTTAAAACCCAATAACCCACCTAAAACTTACCCAATACAAAAGCCCATACCCGGTTACAACCCAATAGCCAGATCAGTACCTAGACTAGCCAAATTTAAACCAAGCCCAAACAATTGCAACCCAAACCCTATTACACCCGTGACTCAAAGAACCTAAATCAGCCCAAACAAATCAGACCCAATAAGCTGCACCCCAAAAGCCCGAACGCTTAACCCTAGGTCAGGAACCCTAGGGTTTCTGCATCTTTCAGCGCCGTAAGTTGTGCAGGGCCGTTCCAACTCCCGAAGCAAGAGCCATCAATGCCCCTGTCCCCCACGTCACCTCAGCTGGCCCTAATCAATGAGTTGTCCAGAAACGTCGAGGTACTCCGAGAGTCACCACTGTCGGTGCACCATAATCTCAGGCCTCATACCTCCGTTAACGCCGAGATCGTCGGGATACCTGCAAAATGAAAAAAGAAATACAGCAGATGCGAACAAATAGAGCAAGAAAGAGGAAACTGAAACAAAAAAATCTCAGTATATCAAGGACAAAGATACGGTGGATGCAGTAGACAAAAAATGGAAAGAAAATCAGAGATTTCTTTCCCAGCTTATATAATAAATCAGTGGCTATAAAAAGCCCCTTTCTAACCTTTATAACATTTTTACAGAGAGACAGAAATAAAAAAAGAGATATAAAAACAAAAATTAGTAAACAAACAGACGAACAGAGGTGATATTTCATTTTCTTTCCTTTCGATATTTATGGTTTTTTGGTACAATACATAACAAAATACTTTAAAAAGAAGCAGCAAAAGGTTACCCTTCGATTCATCGCGAAGAGATAGGGTTTTGAAAGCCCTAACCGCCGGGTTTCAAGACCCAGACGGTGGCGCGTGAGGCGTGTTAAGCCGAAGGCGGTGGTGCTCCGGGACGAGCTAGGATGGCCACAGGCCAGAGCTATGAGGGAATTTAGTTTCCTTTCTTTGTTTTTTTTATGAGTGTTTAAAATGAATTTTTTTTAAACTTTTTTACTTTTATAACATTGGTAAAACGACAACGTTTCTGCTTAATTCAATAAGCATAAAACGGTGTCTTTAAACAACAGGATCCGCGCGTTGACCCGATTACCCGGGAAGGATCCGCATGTTTTTTTGATAAATGGGTTAATTACCCAATTAGTCCCTCTACCCTTTTTATGTTTACAATTTGTTTTATTTTATTTATGATTTTTCCCTGATGTTTTGTTTTAGTTCTAATTTAGTCCCTACAGTATCTGTTTTAAAGTCCAAGATTAAAACGCATTCGTTTTGGGAATAGGGCAATTTTCCCAATGAGTCCTTTTTGTTTTACGCGCGTTTTAATTAGGGCCTTAATTCAGTTTTATTTCTTTTAAATTCACCCTGAAATTTGGATGAATTTTAATTTTAATCCTATATTTATTTTTTTTATTATTCTATATATATTTTTATATATTGATATTTAACCTTACTTTTATATTATATAAAATTATTTTATATATGTATTATTTATATTATCTATTATTTTTCATAAATTATTATTATTTTACATCATTATTTTATATATTATTATTATATCTTTACTTGTTATATATTAATTATTTATACACATTGTCTTTATATATAAACTTTCATTATTTTATATTATATCTATTATATATCTTATTTCCTATATATTTAAATTATATTTTATAACATTTATTATATTTTATTTTATTCTATATTACTTATTATTATTTTTATATATGTTATGTGTATCATATATTATCTATTATATTATTCATTATAAGATTTGTAAATTAAATTATATTTTAAACTCATATTATATATATATATTAAATTATTAATTATGTTTTATTTTATTTTAAAAAGATATTTTATGTTATGTATTATTTTATAAATCCTTTTACCTACTTTTATTTTATATATTTTTTTATAATTATTATTCTCTTATAAATATTTAGTTATTACGTTTTATATTGTATAGCAAATACTATTTTAAAATTATTATTATTAAATATTATGTCTTTATTTGTGTTATATGTATATTTTGTTTATAATAACTCATTTCATTTTATTTTATTTTGTATATACCATGTATTAAATGTTATTTTATCTATTATTTGATATTACATTTCATGAACATGTACATTGATATTATATTACTCTTTTTGTATATCATACATTATTTAATTATTACTTTGTATGTTTGTATGTTTATTCATTCTTAATACATGCTATATATATCTTTGTATGCATATTGGTAATACCTGCTATATATGTATTATTTTTATATGTATGTATCTAATGCACGAACTTTATATTATTGCCATCATTTTGCTTAAATGTACGTATTATGTTACTATGTGTGATTTATAATGCAATACAATTCCTCATGCATCATTTTTAAAAAAAACGAGACTCTAAAGTTTTTAAAAAAATATAAAGGCAATGCTTGGTGTTTGGAAATTTCAAAAAAGTAGTGCCCTAACTTATTGGGTTGCAACTTTTCTCGTTGAGTTCGAATAATCAAGTACCCTTCTAAGTTTTAAAGACTTTCAAAATATAAGCGATTGTCTTGGAACAGCAAAGCGATATGTCCTAACTTATTGGATGTAGCGTTTTGTCGTTTCGAGATAGGGATTTCTAAAAAAGGCTAACTTAGTGTCAATACTTTGATACGAGTGAACCCAAATTTTCAAAAATCAAAATATTTTAAAGAGGATCATATCTTAAAATTTTCAAAATTTTCGACATTAAAGACATTTGATAATCAATTCGGTACCAATTCTTGGGCGTTACGAGGGTGCTAATCCTTCCTCGTACGTAACCGACTCCCGAACCCGTTTTCTGATTTCGTAGACCAAAATTAATGATTTTAAAACAAAATGTTTTAAAGGTGATCCAATCACACCTAAAAAGATTGGTGGCGACTCCCGTTTTTGTTTTTTAAAATCGATTCCCATTTTGCAAAACTCGATTTGAAAATGGTCTCGACATAAATGATTTAGTAGGTTTTTAGGTTATCATTAAGCTGATTTTATAGCTTGGATACTAGCACAAGTTAAGTTTGTTTTCTTCCAATGTATTTGAACTACTTATTTACATGTTATTTTGCTAATTGAAGTAATGAGATAAGTCAACACTTTTCTCTCATCCAATATCCGTTTTGCTTCTGTTTTTCATCTTTCAAACTCAAATTTTTGGTGTTTTAATCCTTGTATATTGATTTAAACTCAACAAACCTTTAATGCATAAACCAAAATCAGTATAAGAATTAAACGAAATCGTACCAAAATTAGCAAACTTGCTCCCCCTACTCTATGTTCTCCTTATTTGTTTGCCTCAAGTTTATTCAAGGGGATGAGATGCAACCTTTTCAGCAACAAGGATTATAGCTCGTGGAACAACAAGTACCTTTTCTATGAGATAGAGTATGTTTGATCTGTAAAGTCTCTTTAATATTATCAATGTAAGCAGCAACCTCATGCTTCATATAAACATCAATAATTTGTTGATCTTTGGAGCTTAAATATGACCAATCCTTTCTCATTCAGACTTGCTTCACACTAAGTTGTATTGCTCTTCTATTTGTCTAAACAATTGTTTGAACAATCGTTGTACTAGATTTAACTTTCCACAAGTTATTTTGGAGCTTGTAACAATAAGGTCTGATATGACCAGCCTTCCCACAATAGTAGAAAATCATCCCTCTATTTTTGGTCTTCCCTATGGTTTACATAAAGAAACTTTCATTAGTTTTAACAAAAATAGTAGATGGATCAATTTTCTTACTTGCTAAGGGATAACCAAGACCCCTATGACTATATTTGAATATCATATTAACCAAGATCGTATCGAGCTTTTCACTTTGCCCATTGAACCTTGAACAACTTTGGACTCAAGAAGTTTTTTTTCAAAAATCTTGAAACCCTCTTTTCTCTTACATTACCATTTTAAGCTTCCCATTATCTTCTTAAAAAATACATACTTCTTCCCTTAGATCATCACTCATTTGACACACAATCTCCAGTGTTTTAACCATTTGAAAATAAGCATTCTCAAGGGCTTCAATGTCACAATCTAATTCTTCAAGGGATTTACAGACTATTTAAGCAGTTGTTTGATTAGGTGTTTGGACAATCGCAGTGAAAGCCACATAATTGCTTCTTCTTTTTTACCAAAGTTAAAACTTTCACTTTCATATTCCTCATCACTCTAGGAAACAACGAAAGCCTTCTGCTTCTTTTTGGTGTTGCACATTTTGACTAAATATGTCCATACCCTTTGCATCCGAAACATTGAATGTTTTTCTTCTTGTTTTGAGATTTCTCTTCTTTCGATTGAAACTTTGTATTGGTGCTGTTAGAACCAA
Source organism: Gossypium hirsutum (assembly GCF_007990345.1). Taxonomy (NCBI): domain Eukaryota; kingdom Viridiplantae; phylum Streptophyta; class Magnoliopsida; order Malvales; family Malvaceae; genus Gossypium; species Gossypium hirsutum. Next base: position 16,000,746 of record NC_053430.1, read on the forward strand.
GTTCACTTTGAGATCTTTTTCTTATAATTCTTTTTAGTGTCCTACTAAAAGTTTCTAAAGCAAATATGTTTGAGATATGTCACAGTTTTGTATAAAAATATGAAATAGTTTCATCTTCATACATTTTTAGATTTTCAAATCTGGTAGTCAAGATTTGCAATTTGGACATTTTGACAATAGCATTTCTTTGATTTTGATTTTTTAAGATGGTACATGCTTTTTTAGCTGTTTCACAAGTTGAAATAATCTTGAACTACTTCACGTCAACCCCACTAAAGATAGCATAAAAGGCTTTCGAGTTTGCTTAGGCTACCCTTCTCTCATTAATAGTGTATTGGTTCTTCACTTTTGGTTTACTTGACCCATCAGTACAATTAACTTCGGGGTTCTTCACTTTTGGTTTACTTGACCCATCAGTACATGTAACTTCGGGCTTGGTCCAACCTTCCTCAATCCAACCTTCCTCAACTACTTCCTAGGAAAATTCATCAATTGACCTGATGAAAAATTTCATTCGGGTAGAGGTGCTTGTGTGATACCACTTGAAACCTGTTCCAAACAATGTTTAGGACCATCTCCAAACAACTTTTGAAGCTTATTGTGATACCACTTGAAAAAAACACAGTATTGATAATTAATTTAAAAAATATGCATTCTTGATAAGATAAATTCAGACCTAACCTGGAAAGTCTAATCGGGTTCCATTTCCCATTTGAAATTGCAGTCTTGATGTCATATCCAAGCCATTCCATACACAATATAAACAGGTAAGGGGACAAAGGGCACCCCTGACGAATCCTTCTAATGGGTTTAAACTTCTGGGTTGGGACACCGTTCCAAAGTATCTATAAAGTGGAATTAGAGATGGCAGACATGATGGCTTTTCCCAAAAATTCTAGAATGCCAATCGCCTTTACGAATGCTTCAATTAGCTCCCATCTCACCCTATCATAGGCTTTCTCAAGATCGATCTTAATCATCATCCATTTATTCTTCCTTCTTGTCATAGAGTGAATGATTTCTTGTGCAATAAGAATGTTATCAATAATGTTCTTTCCTGCTATGAAGCCTGCCTATTCTTCTCCAATAATTTTAGGAAAAACTAGTTTAAATCGATTCGCTATAACTTTCATTATCAACTTATATAGCATTGTACACAAGTTGATGGGGGTGAAAATGTTGAAAGCTTTCAGGATTGATGACCTTAGGGATAAGATTTAAGAGAATGTTATTCAAATTGAAGTCAATGGAAGCACTAGAAAAAATGTTTTTAACCCAATCGCACATAGCCTTTCCCACTATATTCCATTGGTTCTAAAAGAAAAAGGCATGTAAGCCATCACAACCGAGGGCTTTTAGAGTGGCCATATCAAAAATCGCCTTCTTGATCTCATCATCTGAAACCATCTTGCCCTAAAACTCAATATCTCTCAGATCTAGGTTAGGGAAAGAGTTAAAGAGGCAAATCAGACAAATGGGCTGGAACTTTGCCATAGAGATTTTGATAGAAGATAACTTCATTTTGAAGAATATAAGGGTCATAATACCTTTCATCATTTCGAATTTGCAAGGTAGAAATACGATTTAGATTCCTTCTTCAGATAGTATGGCTATGAAAAAAATTTGTATTATTATCGCCAAGCTGAAACCAGTTGCATTTAGATATTTGCTTCTAAAGCAACTCTTAATGGTGCAAAATTGATTCCAATTCTTCCCTAACCTGCATCTCAATATGAAGAAGGCGTTTCGAATTAGATCTTTCCAATAAACTCTGAATGTTAGCCAAACTGTGCAAAAGTTTTTTTTTCCATGACCCAACGTGACCGTATACGATTTTATTCCAGACTGAAATATTAGCAGAGAAAGAAAAGAGGGCCTCAAACATGCTGCCATTAAAATTCCATTTGTCTTTAACAAAATTAGAAATGTCTTTGTGTTCAGTCCAACCTGCCAAAAACTGAAACAGACGTTTTACGAACGTATGAGACTTCGCCCAAGTGAGAGAAGAATAGGTTGATGATTTGACTTGATTCTAGGAAGGTGAGAAATCATGCAATAAGGAAAAAATTTGATTCAATCATCATTTCTAATGGCTTGATTAAGCCTTTCAAAGACCCTACCCCTCTGCCAAGTAAAGGTTGGACCCTTGAAGCCTAAATCTTGCAAGGCCAAAGAATCCATAAAATCCCCAAAGAAAGAACAATGTTTACCATTCGAGCGACCTCTAAAATTTTCACTCTAAGAAATAATGGCATTAAAATCCCCTATATCCATCCAAGGAATCGAATTAAAAGGGAACAACCTCTTAAAATCACCCCAAAGAAAATTTTGTTTCGTCTTATTCAGGCTTCCATACACAAAAGCTATAAAAATACCTTTAGATAAATTGTTACTAAGAACAAGAGTCAAAATAAATTGAGGATTATTCTTGACTATCTCAACTTTAACAGAGTCCTTCTAACCAATCCATATACCCTCTGAAAAACCCACTGCTTCCACTCGGTGAGAATTTTGAAAGCCTAAGTTAGCAATAACCATATCAGCTTTAAAACCATTAGTTTTGGGTTCCAATAAACTGACAATTTCTGGCTTTGTCTTCCAGATTATATTAAGACACGAGGAAAAGTAATCCCTGCACACCTTTGGCAATTCCATGACATAACAAAAAAATTTAAATCCATTATAAAATTGTAAAGAATAAATAAATAGAAAAAAAAAAACCTTATTACCTGTCTTGTTCCATCGTAACTGGGACTTCCACAATTTCCCCCACTACCCCTTACTAGTATCAAAAGCAAGTTGTGCCGATATAAAGTCAACCATGGAGTTGACTGACTCAGCTAAGGGAAACTATGAAAAACTGGACACTTTAAAATTTCTTCTCGAACCGCGAAATATTTTGTTAAAATTCTTTCCACGCTGACTATCATTCACTTTCCTTCCACTAATACTATCACTTGGGAGTGAAGACGATCTCCCCACAAAAGCGACCCCGTTTCCAGCTTTTGAAATGGTTGGGTTGAGAGAGCTATTTTCATTAAAAATTATAGCGTTATGCTTCTCTGCATCAAGCAACCCTTATTTGCCCCCACTTCCAATTCGATTGTACCTTCAAATGTGGGATTAAAGTGAGATGAATTTACATTAGGAATAACGGAATTTAAAAAATCACCATTTAAATTTTCAGTGTCTATTGTTGGAAAATTCTCTCAAATGGCCAGAGAAGAATTTGTAGAATTTTGAAACAATAACAAACAATCCTCCAATTGGTGTTTTGAACTCTCTAAGCCCACTCTTTCGGTGTTGTTAGCATGATCCCTAAGGATCTCAATCGGACTTGGGCCAGACACATCTTTTAGCTCAATCTGCAACCCAATCTTGTCTCTAATAAATAGTTGTTCAATAAAAGGGGCTTTTGTCAACCCAATCTCCACATTGCCTAAAAACTTGATGGCCTAGAAGTGGGTATTTTTTTGTTAATTTACATAAATAATATAAAAAATTAATTTCTGAAATGGGTTGTCAGTAGGATTAATTACGAAAATAATATATTTTTTGGGTGGAACCTTCCTCATAGGCGCCACAACTTTTTTTTATAATCATTTTTTTTTGTTTTTAGAAAAGAAATAATTTTTTTAAAAAATATATATTTATACAGGTCAAAATAAAGTCAACGGGTCAGAATACAGGTTGAAATTATTTTTTTATAAATTTTTAGTTATTTTTTTAGTGTTTTGTGTTTTGTAATTTTTTATTAATGTAAAATTATTTTGTTAATTATTTTGTTAGTAATTTATGTTAGTGTTTTGTGATTTTTTAGCAATGTAAAATATTTTTTATAGTTATTTTGTTAGCAATTTATGATTAGTTTATAAATTGTTGGTGTTTTGTGTTTCGTGATTTATTAGTAATGTAAATTCTTTTTAAAAAAATGTTATAGTTATTTTGTTAGTAATTTATGATTAGTTTATAAATTGTTAGTGTTTTGTGTTTTGTTGTAATAGCCCAAATTTAACCGGGCTAAAAACAGAATAAAAGGGATAAATAAATAAATATACATTTATTAAACAGTCCAAGTCCATGTTACAAAGCCCAAACAGTGGGCCTAAAAATCAAACATCAGACCCATTTACCGGGATACTACCCAGCAGGCCTAAAGCTACCCAGTGGACTCACTTACAACCTTAACCCGTTTACACCCTGGACCCATTACAGTTATAACCTTAACCCAAATACACCCGAATCCCAAACCTAAAACAGACCCAAACTCTCAGAGGCCTAAAATTTAGAAGCATTCGGCTAGGGTTAGTAACCCTAGCCCTCTCCTCGCGCCGCAAGGAGTTTCTAGAAGCTTCGGGCACTTCAAACGGTGTGGCTTTTCATCTCAATCATCGCCACCAAGCACGCCGTGACTTCTCGACTCTACCATCATACGTCGTGCCACCATCGACACACAAGACACGCCAGAATTCGGCGTTGGCTCCATCAGCGTGCAGACATCAGTGATCGAGTGAGATTCTCGTGGATTACCTGCGAACAAAAGAGGAAACAAAGACAGAAAATCAAGGCAAAATATGGAAAGAAATCTTTGATTTCTTTCCTAAAACATAACAGCCTAAGGCTATAAAATCTTTCTTCAAATCTGTAAACAGGGGGATTTTTACACACAATAGAACAGAAAGCAAAAATACAGAGATAAAGATTTACTAGCAGTTGTATCCATTTAAAGCAGAAGAAATAAAAAGCAGTTCCTTTTTCATTTCTTACGGTAATCAAATCATTCTTTTATTTTTTTTATTCACCTATTTGTTTTCTGACCTGAATACACGGTTTTTCGAACCCTAGCCACCGTGCGCGGTGGTCCTTAGGACGGCGCGTGGGCGCGTGAGGCCAATGACCGGGGCGAGGCCTACGGAGGCCAGAGCCTGGAGCTTCTCTCATCTCTCTCTCTTTCAGAGAAAATTTTAGGTTTTTTAAATCGGGTTTCAAATGAGTTTAAGGTTGAGAAGTTGGCTTATATAGCCTTGACAAAGCGACATCGTTTCATGGCCCCAGGATCCGCGCGTTGACCCGATTACCCGGGGAGGATCCGCGTGTTTTTTTAGGATTGGTTAATTACCCAATTTCTACCTTTTTTGTGTTTACAATTAAGTTTTTTTATTTATAATTTACCCTAATATCTTGTCTCAGTTGAGATTTAATCCTAAAGTAGCTGCTTTAAGTCCAAGTTTAAAACGCAGTCGTTTTGGGAATAGGAAATTTGCCCAATGAGTCCCTTTTGTTTTGCGCGCATTTTAATTAGGACCTAAATTCAGCTCTACTTCTTTTGAATTCGCCCAGTAATTTTGCTGAGCTTTAAATTTAGCCCTATATATTTATGTTTATTATTATTATATATATTTCATATATTGTAATTTGTTTTTGTTTTTTAACCTTACTTTTATATTATATATTGTAAGATTATTTTATTATACATATTAATATTATTTATTATCTATTATTTTTCACAAATTATTATTATTTTACATCATTATTTTATTATTATTATATTTTTACTTGTATTATATATATTTATTAATTATTTATATATATTGTTTTTACATATATACTTTCATTATTTTATATTATATCTATTATATTTCTTATTTCCTATATATTTAAATTATATTTTATTATATAACATTTATTATATTTTTATTTTTATTCTATATTACTTATTATTTTTCTTTTTTTTTATATATGTTATGTATACCATATATATTATCTATTGTATTATTTATGTTTATATTATTCATTATATTATTCATAAATTTAAAAATTTTAAATTAAATTATATTTTTAACTCATATTGTACTCATATTAAATTATTAATTATTTATTTATTATGTATTATTTTATTTTAAATAATATTTTTTTATATTATGTGTTATTTTATAAGTTCTTTTACATACTTTTAAACCAATATATTATATATATAATTATTATTCTTTTATAAATATTTTGTTAATATATATATTGTATATTAAATACTATTTTAAAATTATTATTAAATATCATGTTTTATTTGTGTTATATGTATATTTTGTTAACAATTGCTCATTTCATTTTATTTTTATATTGCATATATCATGTGCTAAATGTCATTTTATATTTATTATTTGATATTACATTTTATGAACATGTACATTGATATTGTATTACTTTGTTGTATATTATGCATTGTTTTTAATTATTACTTTGAATGTTTGTATGTTTTGTTTATTCATTTTCAATATATACTATGTTTATCTTTGTATGCATTTGGTATGTGTATTATTTTTATATGTATGTATCTAGTATACGATTTTTGTATTATTGCCACTGTATCGTTTAAATGCATGTTTTGTTCATTTTTAATTGCAATATTCTATTCCATAATGATAATGTGATTTCTCATGCATTAATTAAAAACAAAATTCCAAAGTTTTCAAAAAAGGTATAAAGGCAATGCTTGGTGTTTGGGAATTTCGAGAAAAGTAGTGCCCTAACTTATTGGGTTATGACTTTTCTCGTTGAGTTCGAATAATCAAGTACCCTTCTAATTTTTTTAAAGGTTTTCTAAATGCAAGCCACTGTCTTGGAATTTCAAAGCAATATGTCCTAACTTATTGGATATGACGTTTTGTTGTTTCGAGATAAGGATTTCCAAAAAAGTTAACTTAGTGTCAATACTTTGATACGAGTGAACCCTCCGATTTTCAAAATCAAAGTATTTTAAAGAGGACTACATCTTAAATTTTTTGAATTTCCGACATTAAAGACACTTGATAATCAATTAGGTACCAATTTTAGGGCGTAACAAGGGTGCTAACCTTTCCTCGTACGTAACCAGCTCCCGAACCTGTTTTCTGATTTCGTAGACCAAAACTAATGATTTCAAAACAAAATGTTTTAAAGGTGATCTAATCGCACCTAAAAAGATTGGTGGCGACTCCCGTTTTCGTTTTTTAAGTCGATTCCCATTTTCCAAAACTCGATTTAAAAATGGTTTTGACAGCTTGGCGACTCCACTGGGGACTAATAAGAGAGTCAAGCCGTATAATTGATTATCTCTTGTCTTAATGTCAGAAATTAAAAATTTTAAAATTTAATCCTCTTTGCATTACATGTGTTTGTATTATTGCATGTGTTGCTATATTATGATACGCATTGCATTTGCATGACCGTTATGGTCATACCCTTAAGTGGGAGTGAGAAACTACGCTTTCGTGAGGTTTTTGCCTCCGTGCAGGATAGTGGATCACTTTCAGAATACATCTGTACTTATGGTTTCGTGAGATTTTCATCTCCGTGTAGCCATAGGGAAATGTATTCCCCTGAACCGAACTCGATTCAAATGAGCCTATAATGGTGAAAATCGAGGAATCTGCTGGTTCGGGTACCTCAAACTTTAGAACCAACCTCATATCGAAAAATCGTATGAGCCCAACTTAGTTAGGTTTAAACTTTAGATATTACCCTTATAAGTTATTGTTGAAATTTATTGATATCATGTGATACTGACTGTTTCTTTTCTTTTGTTTGCATGTCATTTTGCATTTACAAAGGTATCGATTCACGATCATTTTCTAAGTTAGGAAGTTTTATTATGGAGAACGGACTTCTTGATAGAGTAGAAGGCAATGCCAACGTCCATAGATGGTCTGGGCAAACTCAACTAGAAAAGGGAGATAGTATAGCTGTGGGATACGTGTCAGAGTTGTCAGATTACACTCGTATTAGTGTTACGCAGAATAATCTCCAAGAACTTAAGGAAATTTGGGATCAGTGAGGCAAAAAGACCAAGCAGTTATTCTACGATAATTACGGAGACTTACCTTACTTACTTGATGTTCAGATAGACGAGCACTTATTCCGAGCCCTTGCTCAGTTTTGGAACCTGGCGTACAGTTGTTTCACTTTTGGGGAAGTAGACATGGTACCTACTGTGGAGGAGTACACTGCCTTGCTTCGTTATCCCAGGTTTTAGAACGATAGGATCTATTCTTGAGCTGCGTGTGTCCCTACCTTTTGGAAAAAATTGATGATTATTACGGGGATGAGCGAGCAGTGGGCCACGACCCGAATTAAGGAAAAGGGTGAGTGCAAGTTCATTTCGTGGGACGCTTTGAAAGATTTGATTCTGACACACCCTGATGAGACGAAGAAGGTAGATGTTTTTGCCTTAAGTTTGTATAGATTGATGGTTTTCCCTAGGGCTTTAGGATATGTGGATGAGGCAACCATGGATCTTTTTCATCGACTCAGTAAAAATGTCACTTTTGTCCCTGCAATTTTGGCGAAAACATTCAGGTCTTTAGGTGCATGTAGGAGGGCTGGTGCTGGCAGGTTTATAGGGTGTGCTCAGTTACTTTTGGCTTGGTTCTACAGTCATTTCTGATTGATAGATAGGGTGGTTTGTCAGGTCTTCTTTGAGGATTATTCACCGTTGAAAGACATAGTAGCTTCAACTAGGAGAGTTGATGTTCCAGAAGAGAATTGGATAGCGCTACTTCAGCACCTTCAATCGAAAAATGTCGAGTGGAGGGCTCCGTGGATGATTCCTGATGAGCTTCTTTACCGATGCGGTAGTTTTGATTGGGTCCCCTGTTGGGAATTTGGGGTGCCATTGGTTATGCCCCTTTGCTCGTGCTGAGGCAACATGGATTGAGACAGTTCGTACCAGCGACTTAGGGGTTGGCTCAAAGTGAGTTCGTATATAGAGGAGCCGATTACAAGAGGAAGGTTAGTGAAGTTTCTAGTTCTTGGAAAAAGACTTGTTGGTTGAAAGGAGTAGCTATTAGCCCTGCAACCACACCGGAATACGTTGAATGGAGAGGCAGAAGGGTTAACGATAATATACCTAAGCCAAGCGTGGAAGGAGCTCAACCGATAGAGGAATATTTGCAAGTAAGGCCCTCAGAGTTAGAAATTATGAAGCAGGAGTTCGAGAGAAAGAACTTGGAGTTCGAGAAGAGGATAGCAAAGCTCGAAGAAGAAAAGATGTATTTGAGTTTGGACGTCGATGTTCAAAAGATAGAGGTCGAGAAAGAGAAAAAAGAAAAAAAGAAGATTGATGAGGATCGAGATGATCTAAAGGAGCGTTACAAAAGGGCACAAGTATCCTTGAGGAGAGCGAGAGTAGGAGGATCTTTAGATCAGTTGCAGAAAGAGGTCATAGAGGAAAATGCTAGAGCCAAGTATTGGGAGAGGAAGTTCCAAGAGATGCAGGTGCAGAATTTGGCATTAGAGGAAGAGAATAAAGGGTTAAAGACTAAGGTAATTGAGCTTGGAAGATCCCTACGTTGGCACCAAAACCATAATTCTACGGTTGAGTTAAAGGGGCTAAAAAGTAAGGTTGAGGATTTGGAGGTGGCATTGCATGACGGTGAACTCCGGGTTGAGCAGCTCGAGGCGCAAGAAGATTATCTAAAGGGAGAACTTCATCAGGCTAGAGGGCAGGTCAGAGAAAGGGATCATGTCATTGGTGAAGCCATAACCCAGATTCGAGAGGTCGCTGAATATGTGTAAGACTTGGCAATCCGAGCTGATGTATTGAGTCTGATGTATTCATCATCGTCGGATATAGGACGAGAGTTAGCTCTTTTATTAGATAGAGTTAAAGCTTTGGGCCTTAGGTCGAAAGCGTATTTGTAATCCTCTTATATGTAAAGATATTCTTTTTCTAAATAAAATTTTCTAAATAAAGTTGAACCAGAATCGATATCCTTTTTGCATTCATGCATTTGCATCTCATAGCATTTCATCACATCGTTTGCATTCAAAGTTATAGAAAGACCCTGATTAGTTAAAGTTTACTTCAGACAGTAGAAAAGAAAATCTGGAAATCACACATCCTTACGGCACTCGCACTAAAACTAAGAGTATGGATCAAAGGTTCGAGCAATTACAAAAAGATATGCAAGATCAAATGAAAGAGAAGTTGGCCAAAATGAAGAATGAAATGAGGGAGCAAATGCTAGAGGCTCAGAAGAACATGATGGCTGAAATGGCTCAGCTGCCGAGAGCCACTGATAAAGGAAAAGCTCCCATGGCGATCACTGAAGAGGAGAATGAAGGTCCTCCTCCGGGTTTTACTCTGCCTTATGTGCCACTGCAAACTGAGGCACCTCCTAGAAGGCCATCTGTCACTATGAGGCCCCAACATGGGATAGTTGATGTTGGAATCCCCGTAAATTTCCCATCTGGGTTGGGAAATAATTTGGTTGATAGCTTGATCAACCATATCACTCTTAATCTGGATTTGATGGAGAAGGAAAGAATGGCAACTGAATCTGCGAAGCAATTGGAGGATCGTTGCAAGTGGTTAGAGGAAAAGTTTAGGGTTTTGGAAAGCGCTGGCAATCATCATGGGATTGATGCCAAAGACTTAAGTTTGGTCCCAGATTTGGTGCTTCCTCATAAATTTAAGATGCCAGAGTTTGAAAAGTACAACGGGACTACTTGTCCAGAGGCACACATAACAATGTTTTGTAGGAGAATGACTGGATATGTGAACAATGATCAATTATTGATCCATTGTTTTCAAGACAGCCTAGTAGGAACAGCAGCTAGATGGTACAATCAGTTGAGCCGTGCAAGTGGTTCATAGAGAGATCTGGCACAGGCCTTTATGCAACAGTACAACCATGTGACTGATATGACGCTAGATAGGATCACACTTCAAAACATGGAGAAAAAGCCTAATGAAAGTTTTAGGTAATATGCACAACGATGGAGGGAGGTGGCAATGCAAGTACAACCATCATTGTTGGAAAAGGAGACCTTCATGTTATTTATTAATACTTTGAAGGTGCCATTCATCATTCATATGATCGAAAGTACCACGAAAAGTTTCGTGGATATAGTTATGGCAGGTGAGATGATTGAGAATGCCGTGAGGGGCGGTAAAATCGAGGGGGAAGTGGCTAAAAGATCTGCCCCAAGGAGAAAGGACAACGAGGTGAATAGCTTCAACTTGAGAGCAGTCACAATTGGTCAATCCAAAGCAGAGCAACAAAGTACTCAAAGACAGTAATCGAGTACAAGATAATTTGGAGAGGATACAATTCACACCAATCCCTGTGACGTATCGTGAGCTTTATCAAAGCTTATACGATACACATGTCATCGCTCCATTTCACTTGAAACCACTGCAGCCACCGTTCCCAAAATGGTATGATGCACATGCTAAATGCGAATATCACGCGGGAATACCGGAGTATTGAATTGAAAATTGCACCGGATTCAAGAAGGTCGTGGAGAGGCTTATCAAGATGGGGGTTGTGAAATTTGACAGTACCCCTAATACCAAAAATCCGTTACCCGATCATGGCAATCAAGGAGTGAATGCCATTGATGGAACAAGGGAAGGAAAAGTCAAAGAAAATGTTGCGGAGGTGAAGACACCCATGAAAGTAATATGGGAGAAGATGGTGAAGAGAGGTATGTTGACCTCCGGAAAAGGTAGAAGAGGAATAGAGAATTATTGCGAATTCCATAGAGAGATGGGTCATATGATCCAAAATTGTGAGAAGTTCAAGGCCATGGTGCAAGGCCTTATGGTTAACAAAGAGCTATAGATTTTTTAGGGTAGTTCTGGTGAAAGACAAATATGTGTACTTGGAAATGAACGACAAGAAACCCACCGGCCAAGGATTATTATTTCCTTACCGGGGAATAATGAAGTGGGGGCACAAACTGGGCCTAGGGTTGTCATCTATAAACCCAATCATTTCCCTTACAAGGATGACAAGAGGGTGCTATGGAGTTATGATTGCAGTGTAACAATACCTGAGGGGGAAAGTATAGCCAGTGCATCTAGAGGTGTGCAAAATAAAGGTTCCCATACGTGGAGTGGGAAACGTTATGATACGGGGGGCTGCAGAGTGGAGCCCACAAAGACAAAAGCCGTCAAGGTTGAGAATGAGAAAGAGGTTGAAATACCCGTCAATGAACCAGTGAAGGAGGAGGAGGCTAAGGAGTTTTTAAAGTTCCTTAAGTATAGCGAGTATAGTGTGGTCGAGCAGTTGCGTAAGCAACCAGCACGTATATCAGTATTAGCCCCTACTGCTGAGTTTTGAGGTGCATCGGGATACATTATTGAAGGTGCTTAACGAAACATATGTCACTCACGACATATCCGTTAACAAATTGGATCAGTTGGTAAATAACATCAGTGCTGACAATTTCATCTATTTCAATGATGATGAAATTCCACCTAGGAGCATAGGGTCAACCAAAGCCTTGTACATCACTACTCGGTGCAAAGGATACACGCTACCAAGTGTACTCGTGGATAATGGTTCTGCTTTGAACGTCCTGCCGCTATCCACCTTGAACAGATTACCCATTGACAGTTCGCATATGAAAACATGTCATAACGTGGTAAGAGCCTTTGATGGAACTGAAAGAAAAGTGATGGGACGAATCGACATCCCTTTGGAAATTGGGCCAAATACATATGAAGTTGATTTTTTGGTGATGGATATCAAGCCCTCCTATAATTGCTTATTGGGGAGGCCATGGATACACTCAGCAGGAGCGGTGTCTTCTTCATTGCACCAAAAATTGAAGTTAGTGACAGATGGATGGTTAATAACCATCAATGCGGAGGGGGACATCATAGTAGCAATCACCAGCAAGGCCCCTTATGTCGAGGCAAATGAAGAGGCTATCAAGTGTTCTTTTCGCTCTTTAGAAATCATTAATGCCACCTTTATTTTGGAAAGAAGTGAGGTGCCGTTACCCAAAATGTCTAGAACCACAAGGATGGCCCTGCAAATGATGATGGGAAAAGGGGCATTGCCAGGAAAAGGACAAGGAAGACAGTTGCAAGGAGGAATTCAAATCCCAAAACTGTTTGAGAAGAAAGATCGATTTGGTTTGGGCTTCAAGCCAGACCCTAAGCACAAGAGGCAAGAGATTGAGAAGCGCCAAGCGAGAAGAAAGGCGCGTCTGAATAGAGGAGAAGTGGAGTGGGAATCGATGGCATTCCCACCTATATCCAAATCCTTTAAGTCGGGAGGATTACTGGTAGATGAAGGTCATCAAATGAATATTGTACACGATGAGGGATTGGAGTAAGGAAACCTCGAGGGCATTCGCCCTTACGAACCGAGGAGCTCTCTGAACAATTGGACTGTGGAAGACCTTCCTGTAGTCTTTAGGAATTTTTCAGAGTAATTCTCGAAACATGTCTGTTACTCTAGGGCCCAGGAGTAGTAAGATTACATTTGTGAAGTAGGCTTATGTTCATCTATTATTATTTAAATAAAACATAACCTTGATCAATTTAAACGAGTGTTGTTTCATTTTTATCCTTTAAATTTTGACAATTCTTATTCTTTTATTCATAGCACATAAACAATCATTCTTAGATTCATTCATTCTTTGTATATTCTTTCATACCCCTACAGGTCCTTAGATATCAATGATATGAGCACTGATACTGCAACTCTTGATTTCTCTTGCGAGCAAGACATGTGTTTAGAGGAACCTCAAGATTTTGAAGATATTCAAGATTGTGACGTATCTCTTGATCTGTTAAGAATGGTAAAGCAAAAGGAGAAACAAATCACGCAATTTGAGAAATAGGCAATAGAGAATGTAACCCTAGAGGAAAGGAAGGAGTTGAAAATTGGAACACTGATTACCGAGGATACAAGGCATGGTCTGTTGAGTTACTTCGAGAGTTCAAGGATATCTTCGCCTGGTCATATCAGGATATGCCTGGATTGAATACTGACATTGTAGTACATCATCTTCCGATAAGACAGGACTATAAGCCAGTCCAACAGAAGTTGCGGAGAATGCGGCCAGATAATGTTCTGAAAATAAAGGATGAAGTCAAGAAGCAGTTCGATGCAGGATTCTTGCAAGAAATGAAATACTCTGAATGGGTAGCTAACATTGTACCAATTCCTAAGAAAGACGGGAAGGTAGGAGTGTGTGTTGATTACAGAGATTTAAATAAAGCTAGCCCAAAAGATAATTTCCCTCTGCCACACATAGACACTTTGGTGGACAACACAGCAGGATATTCGTTGTTTTCCTTCAAGGATGGTTTCTCAGGATACAATCAGATAAAGATGCATCCAGAGGACATGGATAAAACCACATTCATAACCTTATGGGGGATATTTTACTACAAAGTAATGCCGTTTGGATTAAAGAACGCAGGGACAACATACCAACGGGCCATGGTAAACTTATTCCACGACATGATGCATAAGGATATTGAGGTATACGTTGATGATATGATTGCCAAGTCGCGTACAGAAAAAGAGCATATTGAGGTCTTGAGAAGATTGTTCATGAGGTTGAGAAAATTTTAGTTGAAGCTCAATCCAACAAAGTGTACCTTTAGAGCCAGATCGGGAAAGTTATCAGGCTTCGTGGTCAGTGAAAAGGGAATTAAAGTCGACTCAGACAAGGTCAGAGCCATACGAATGTTACCTCCACCACGCACTCAGAAGGAAGTCCGAGGATTCCTAGGAAGGTTGAATTACATCGCTCGGTTCATTTCACAACTGACTGAGAAATGCGATCTTATCTTTCGTCTCCTCAGAAAGCACAATCAAGGTACTTGGGATGAGGAGTGCCAGAATGCTTTTAAAAAGGTCAAGCAGTATTTGTTGAATGCTCCGGTATTATCTCCACCAAGCCCAGATAAACCGTTGATACTATACTTGTCAGTATTCAGTAATTTCATGGGATGTGTGATTGGCCAGCATGACGAGTCAGGGAAAAAGGAGAAGGCAATTTATTATCTCAGTAAGAAATTCACTGACTGTGAGATGAGGTATCCACCGATTGAAAAGTTATGTTGTGCGCTGATTTGGACAACTCGGAGATTAAGACAGTACATGCTATACCATACCACTTGGCTCATCTCAAAGCTTGATCCATTGAAATACATGATGGAGTTAACGGCTCTAAATGGGAGAATGGCGAGATGGCAAATTTTGCTTTCAGAGTTTGATATAGTCTACATAAGCCAGGAGGCTATAAAAGGAAGTGCGGTAGCAGACTTCTTGGCAGTAGGGCTCTAGAGGATTATGAGCCATTGAACTTTGATTTTCCAAATGAGGAGTTAATGTGTATAGCAATGACCGAGGATTCTCATTGGAAGCTAAATTTTGATGAGGCTTCTAATGCAGTCGGAAATAGAATTGGGGCAGTCTTGGTATCCTCGAATGGCCTTCATTACCCTTTCACGTGCAAGTTGGACTTTGATTGCACGAACAATATGGCTGAGTATGAAGCATGCATAATGAGACTTCAAGCAGCTATAGAGCGAGGTATAAAAACCCTAAAAGTATATGGAGATTCCGTGTTAGTAATTTATCAGCTTAGAGGTGAATGGGAGACAAGGGACCCTAAATTAATTAATTATCGAAAAGTAGTTTTGGGGTTACTTGAGGAGTTTGATGACATCACCTTCAATTATCTCCCACGAGACGAAAATCAGATGGCAGATGCTTTAGCAACCTTGGCCTCAATGATCAAGGTGAATAAAGAAGAAGAAATGAAACCAATTCAAATGAGTGTCTACGAGGCTCCAACTCATTGTTGTAATATTGAGAAGGAAGAAAATGACAATAACCCTTGGTATCAAGATATATTGCGATATGTGAGAGATCGTAAATACCCTGAACAAGCCAATGAAAATGACAAACGAACTTTGAGAAGGTTAGCTTGTGACTATGTCTTGGATGGGGATATCCTATACAAGAGAAGGAAAGACCAAGTACTTTTGAGATGTGTCGACGCTGTGGAAGCTAAGCTAATTTTAAAAGAAGTTCATGAAGGTGTATGTGGGGCGCATGCAAATGGGTTCACGATGGCAAGGCAAATCATGAGGTTTGGCTATTATTGGGCCACTATGGAAGGAGACTGTATTAACTATACCAAGAAGTGTCATAAATGTCAGATTTATGGGGACAAAATTCATGTTCCACCTTCACCTTTGCATGTTATGACCTCTCCATGGCCCTTTTCCATGTGGGGCATGGATGTTATTAGACCAATATCACCGAAAGCTTCGAATGGACATCGGTTTATCTTCGTGGTAATTGATTACTTTACAAAGTGGGTAGAGGCTGCCTCTTATGCGAATGTTACTAAGTCGGCTGTGAGTCGATTCTTGAAGAAGGAGATCATTTGTCGGTATGGAATGCCTGAGAAGATCATATGTGACAATGCATTGAACTTAAACAACAAAACGATAGCAGAGGTTTGCGACCAGTTCAAGATCAAACATCACAATTCTTCTCCCTATCGTCCAAAAATGAATGGGGCAGTGGAGGCCGCTAACAAGAACATTAAGAAAATAGTGGGGAAGATGACCGAGACTTATAGGGATTGGCATGAGAAATTACCGTTTGCACTCCTCGCCTATCGGGCATCTGTCAGAACCTCTACTGGGGCAACTCCATTCTCGCTAGTTTATGGGATGGAAGCAGTATTACCAATTGAAGTATAAATATATTCTCTTCAAATTTTGATGGAGGTAAGGTTAGATGAAGCTGAGTGGGTTCAATCCCGATATGACCAGCTAAACTTAGTTGAGCAAAATAGGCTAAGAGCCATTCGTCAGGGTCAGATGTATCAGAAAAGAATGATGCGAGCTTATGATAAGAAGGTTCGACCAAGAGAGTTTCACGAGGGAGACCTAGTGCTGAAAAAGATCTTTCCTATTCAAAAGGACTTTAGAGGAAAATGGATGCCGAATTGGGAAGGGCCGTATGTCGCGAAGAAAGCTTTCTCCGGTGGTGCATTGATCCTAACGGAAATGGATGGGAAAAGTTTACCCAATCCAGTGAATTCAGACTCAGTTAAAAAATACTTTGTCTAAAGGAGAAGAGAATCTAAGGTGAAAACTCGCAAATGGCGCCTTGAGATTTCAAAAAAAAAATGGAGAGGCCAAGGTGAAAACCCGCAAAGGGCACCTTGTGACCAAAGGGGTTTTGAGTTGAAAACCCGAAAGGGCAGCTCAAATTTTGAAAAGTACACAGTGATCTTGCTATAAAGAGTGAAGCACGTTGCATATTGGGGCATCAACAAAGTACTTTGAATCTTTTAAACACATGTTGAACTCAAGAAAGATTTCATGGAGTTGGTGTATAGACACTAAAGCAGCGATATCTAGGGCACCTAACTTCTATCTTGTTTGCTATCTTTAGATTCTATTTCTTCTAGAAGATAGGTTTTCAGATTATTTTCCTTTGTATCTTTACGATAATTCATTTTAATCCAATAAAGTTTATTCATCTTCCATTATTCTTTAAGTATATTGCATTGAAATAATAATAGATGAATTAAGTATGTTCACAAATGAGGTTTTGCGCGTTACTCTGGAATTTCTAGATAATACAAGAAACTAAAACAAGACAATTGTTCGAGAAATTCACGTAAGTAAAAGATGAAGGAACTCGAGGATAGTAGCATTGGAGGAAGGGAACAGGCCTACAAGTTGAGCAAGAATGATACTTTACAAAAGAAAGAATGAGTGATGATGTCTAGGATAGGGGTCATGTGCACAACATTTTGCATCATAACATGTTTAATTAGGAACATTCGACTCACTTCGAGCATGGCATCCTAATTATCAGGCATAATCATCAACAAGTTATCAAAGATGGCGCACTTTAATCCCCTAAACAGTAGGGTAATAGGCCACAGCATAGCAGATCTCACCTTCAGATGTTTATGCTGAAGCAGATCCAGGATGGTTTGGTATCCTTGTACTTACAAGGAACAAATCGAAGACATAGCTGATTTGGCTTTCATGTGTTTACGATGAAGCAAATCTAAGATGATTTGTCATCTCTGAATTGTCAGAGAATAAATCGAAGTCTGGCATCTCCACTTCAATGGAAAGCAGATACATAGCAGATCTGACCTTTAGACGATTAGATTGAAGCAAGATCCAAGATGATTTGGCATCCTTGTGTTTACAAGGAACAAATCAAAGACATAGCTGATTTGGCTTTCACGTGCTTACGATGAAGCAAATCTAAGATGATTTGGCATCTCTGTATTGTCAGAGAATGAATCGAAGTCTGGCATATTCACTTTGATGAAGAGCAGATACATAGCAGATCTCGCCTTCGGATGTTTATGCTGAAGCAGATCCAAGATGGTTTGGTACCCTTGTGCTTACAAGGAACAATCGAAGACATAGTAGATTTGGCTTTCACGTGTTTACACTGAAGCAAATCTAAGATGATTTGGCATCTCTGTATTGTCAGAGAACAAATCGAAGTCTGGCTTCTTCACTTTGATAGAGAGCAGATACATAGCAGATCTCACCTTCAGATGTTTATGCCGAAGCAGATCCAAGATGGTTTGGTACCCTTGTGCTTACAAGGAACAAATCGAAGAAACAGATTTGGCGTCTCTGTGTTCGGCAAAGAGCAGATCAAAGATACCAATATGACAGTCATAAGTTTACAAGAAGCAGATTGAAGACCATGATTTGATAAGACCGGTCAAATTTGGTTTTTCCGAGTCTTCGCTCAATTCCTGTTACACAACAACGAGCAAAGAGGGGCAACTGTAATAGCCCAAATTTAACCGGGCTAAAAACATAATAAAAGGGATAAATAGATAAATATACATTTATTAAACAGTCCAAGTCCATGTTACAAAACCAAAACAATGGGCCCAAAAATCAAACATCAGACTCATTTACCCGGATACTACCCAGCAGGCCTAAAGCTACCCAGTGGACCCACTTACAACCTTAACTCGTTTACACCCTGGACCCATTACAGTTATAACCTTAACGCAAATACACCTGAAGCCCAAACCTAAAACAGACCCAAACTCTCAAAGGCCCAAAATTTAGAAGCATTCGGCTAGGGTTAGAAACCCTAGCCCTCTCCTCGCGCCGCAAGGAGTTTCTAGAAGCTTCGGGCACTTCAAACGGCGTGGCCTTTCATCTCAATCGTCGCCACCAAGCACGCCCTGACTTCTCGACTCTGCCATTATACGTTGCGCCACCATCGACGCACAAGACACGCCAAAATCCGGCGTTGGCTCCATCAGCGCGCAGACATCAGTGATCAAGCGAGATTCTCGTGGATTACCTGCGAACAAAAGAGGAAACAAAGACAGAAAATCAAGGCAAAATATGGAAAGAAATCTTTGATTTCTTTCCTAAAACATAACAGCCCAAGGCTATAAAATCTTTCTTCAAATCTGTAAACAGGGGGATTTTTACACACAATAGAACAGAAAACAAAAATACAGAGATAAAGATTTACTAGTAGTTGTATCCATTTAAAGTAGAAGAAATAAAAAGCAGTTCCTTTTTCATTTCTTACAGTAATCAAATCATTCTTTTTTTTTTTATTCACCTATTTGTTTTCTGACCTGAATACACGGATTTGAGTAATAATAAAAGAAAATAAAAGAAAAGGGAGGTTACCTGACGATTGGCGAAGGAAAGGAAGGGTTTTTCGAATCCTAGCCACCGTGCGCGGTGGTCCTTAGGACGGCGCGTGGGCGAGTGAGGCCGATGACTAGGGTGAGGCCTACGGAGGCCAGAGCCCGGAGCTTCTCTCCTCTCTCTCTCTTTCAGAGAAAATTTTAGGTTTTTTAAATCGGGTTTCAAATGAGTTTAAGGCTGAGAAGTTGGCTTATATAGCCTTGACAAAGCGACATCGTTTCATGGCCCTAGGATCCGCACATTGACCCGATTACCCTTGGAGGATCCGCGTGTTTTTTGAGGATTGGGTTAATTACCTAATTAATCCTTCTACCCTTTTTTGTGTTTACAATTAAGTTTTATTTTATTTATGATTTAACCCTAATATCTTGTCTCAGTTGAGATTTAATCCCTAAAATAGCTTCTTTAAGTCCAAGTTTAAAACGCAGTCGTTTTGGGAATAGGGAAATTTTCCCAATGAGTCCTTTTTGTTTTGCGCGCGTTTTAATTAGGACCTAAATTCAGTTCTACTTCTTTTGAATTCGCCCAGTAATTTTGCTGAGCTTTAATTTTAGCCCTATATATTTATGTTTATTATTATATATATATTTCATATATTGTAATTTGTTTTTGTTTTTTAACCTTACTTTTATACTATATATTGTAAGATTATTTTGTTATACATATTAATATTATTTATTATCTATTATTTTTCACAAATTATTATTATTTTACATCATTATTTTATTATTATTATATTTTTACTTGTATTATATATATTGTTTTTACATATATACTTTCATTATTTTATATTATATCTATTATATTTCTTATTTCCTATATATTTAAATTATATTTTATTATATAACATTTATTATATTTTTATTTTTATTCTATATTACTTATTATTTTTCTTTTTTTATATATGTTATGTATATCATATATATTATCTATTATATTATTTATGTTTATATTATTCATTATATTATTCATAATTTTAAAATTTGTAAATTAAATTATATTTTTAACTCATATTATACTCATGTTAAATTATTAATTAATTATTTATTATGTATTATTTTATTTTAAATAATATTTTTTATATTATGTGTTGTTTTATAAGTTCTTTTACATACTTTTAAACTAATATATTTTATATATATAATTATTATTCTTTTATAAATATTTTGTTAATATATATATTGTATATTAAATACTATTTTAAAATTATTATTAAATATCATGTTTTATTTGTATTATATGTATATTTTGTTAACAATTGCTCATTTCATTTTATTTTTATATTGCATATATCATGTGCTAAATGTCATTTTATATTTATTATTTGATATTACATTTTATGAACATGTACATTGATATTGTATTACTTCGTTGTATATTATGCATTGTTTTTAATTATTACTTTGAATGTTTGTATGTTTTGTTTATTCATTTTCAATATATACTATGTATATCTTTGTATGCATTTGCTATAATTTTTGTATTATTGCCACTGTATCGTTTAAATGCATGTTTTGTTCATTTTTAATTGCAATATTCTATTCCATAATGATAATGTGATTTCTCATGCATTAATTAAAAACAAAATTCTAAAGTTTTCAAAAAAGGTATAAAGGCAATGCTTGGTGTTTGGGAATTTCGAGAAAAGTAGTGCCCTAACTTATTGGGTTACGACTTTTCTCGTTGAGTTCGAATAATCAAGTACCCTTATAATTTTTAAAGGTTTTCTAAATGCAAGCCACTATCTTGGAAGTTCAAAGCAATATGTCCTAACTTATTGGATATGGCGTTTTGTTGTTTCGAGATAAGGATTTCCAAAAAGGCTAACTTAGTGTCAATACTTTGATACAAGTGAACCCCCAATTTTCAAAATCAAAGTATTTTAAAGAGGACTATATCTTAAATTTTTTGAATTTCTGACATTAAAGACACTTGATAATCAACTAGGTACCAATTTTAGGGCGTAACGAGGGTGCTAACCCTTCCTCGTACGTAACCGGCTCCCGAACCTATTTTCTGATATCGTAGACCAAAACTAATGATTTCAAAACAAAATGTTTTAAAGGTGATCCAATCGCACCTAAAAAGATTGGTGGCGACTCCCGTTTTCGTTTTTTAAGTCGATTCTCATTTTCCAAAACTCGATTTAAAAATGGTTTCGACATTTGTGATTTATTAGTAATGTAAATTCTTTTTTTTAAAAATGTTATAGTTATTTTGTTAGTAATTTATGATTAGTTTATAAATTGTTAGTATTTAGTTTAGGGTTTTGTGATTTTTTATAATGTAATTTAAAAAAAATTATAGTTATTTTGTTAGTAATTTATGATTAGGTTATATAAATTGTTAGTGTTTAATGTAGTGTTTTGTGATTTTTATTAATGTAAATTTTTTATAATGTACTTTTATTTTTATTTGACAATTTTAATTGATAGGAGTCATTAGTGGCGCCTATCAGATAGGAGTCACCAGTGGCACCTACCAAATAGGCACCACCTATCTCATACCACATTGGTATATATATACGGGTCATATACTGAACCGAGAAAAAATAATACAAATAGTGTCACCTATAAAAAGGCTCTACCAGAAAAACATACTATTTTCGTAATTAGTATCACTCACAACTCATTTCAGAATTTAATTCTTTTTTATATTTTTTATGTTAATTAACCATCATTTCCTACTCCAGAATTAGATATTTGGAAAACAACCCCACGCCTATTATTCTCCAGCGTTCCCTTTCCTTGTCAATCAGTTTCCTTCAAAATCCCTTCCAATCCGCAGTCCTGTTGATTTGCAGCAGTGATAATGCTATTACAGGAGCCAGAAAAATCTTTTGCCTTGATTCCATCCCCAGATCCCCGAATATCCCTAGGATTATGCGTTGATTTTTTCACA
Source organism: Gossypium hirsutum (assembly GCF_007990345.1). NCBI lineage: Eukaryota > Viridiplantae > Streptophyta > Magnoliopsida > Malvales > Malvaceae > Gossypium > Gossypium hirsutum. The sequence continues at coordinate 16,023,121 of NC_053430.1, forward strand.
ACAATCATCCAAGGGCCAAAGTTCGCCGATTCAATCTTACCTCAAGCACTGCAGCATCTTTCCCATTTCCAGTCACTACAACCTGTTCACCCTCCTCCACCAAACCACTTTTAGTAGAAGGGCATAAGTTTTTTCCATGTTCGTATTTATCACAGGCAAAGCAAACAATCAGGAAAGATTCATATTCAATCCTTTGAATAACACCATTGATTAGAATTTCGGAAACCAAGGGTTTATCAAGATTAATGAATATAACTATGCAAGCAAATCTTCCTCTGGCCTTACTATCCGTGTTAAAATCCAGCCTAACAACCTTCCCTATCAGTTCTCCAATCTCCCAAAGGATTTTCTGATTGTACAAATGCCTTGGAAGACTAGGAAGCCGAATCCAAGATTTGGCCAAACTTGGGTAAGGTTTTGCAGGATTAAAATCTTTGGACTAGGGTTGAACTGTTAAGTATTGGCCAAAAACAATCCAAGGCCCTTAGGACAAAACTTTATCATAATCTTCTTTGTTGTGAAACTTAACCAGAAAATACCCGTTCTCTATATCCATTAAATGAAAAGGCATTGAGGGTCTCCATAAGTTTGAAATCCTATTTTTTAGAGAGAGAAAACCGATATTCCATTTAACCAGCTTCATTACAGCAAAACAGGTTTTTCGCGGCGTTTGTACAAAAAAACGCTGCTATAGATTGAACATTAGCGGCGTTTTCAAAAAACGTAGCTAAAGATCGAGCATTAGCGGCGTTAGAATGTCGCAAAAAGTAAAGCTGAACGCCGTCGTTTTATGTTGAGCTTTAGTGTTATTAGCGGCATTTTTATAAAAGCACTGCTATAGATTGACCATTAGCGGTGCTTTTATAAAAATGCCGTAAAATAATTCATCAACACGTTGTCTTTTTTTGTTGTGCCTTAGAGGCATTTAACGGCGCTTTTTGACCAACGCCGCTATAGGTCGAGCATTAGCGGCATTTTTTTAGAAGCGCCGCAAAATATTTCATCAACACGACGTCTTTTTTTGTTGAGCCTTAGTGGCATTAGCGGCGCTTTTTGAAAAACATCGCTATAGATCGAGCTTTAGATTACTGATATAATTGAGTTAGATTACTATGGAAAATGGAAAGTTGTCTTATTTCGATGTGATTAGGCTTATGTTAATACTGCTCGCGGAATTAAAAACGATCAATTTGGTTTTACAATGGTGAATTTCTCTCGATTGATTCACACTAGAGAACAATTGATAGACGAGCCTTATGTATTTTTTTCTCAAGTGAAACAAGTTTTTTACTCGAAAGATCTAACTGATGAGGGTTGGTACATTGTACTCCGAAACACCCCTAGAGACTTGTTTGATATGGGCAATGGAAGTAGAGATGACATCGTCGAAAGATCAGAAACTGTCTTTTCCAGAACAAAACTTAAATGAAAATATCCCTAGTACTAGTACATAATTTCAATGGGCTCGTCAGGATGTGGATGAAGATATTTACGAATTATGATGTAGTAAGATTTTACGATTTTTTAATTATATGTAATATTATAATTTTAATCTTGCTCATGTTATATAATTTAACTATTCTATATGTACTATTATTGTTGTAATTTGTTACTAAAATTTCAACTATTTTATGTGTATTGCAGGAAAAATGCGTAGAAGAAGATTACGAGATTTAAGTATTGTCCAGAATACTCCAAATTCGAAAGAAGCAAATAGTGAACAGCAGATAATTATTGGACCTTCGAATGTACTGGAGACACTTGACGAGCCTGCAGAATTTCAAAGTAATGTTAAGTTTATTTTACATGTGTGTTGCAACAGCCTAATTTTTAGTGGTATCGGGAATAGAGATTTGAGACCACTCAATCTGACAGGTGATTTGAAAATTTAATAAACTAATATCTATGAGTCAAATGTGAATATAAAAGCATTTTTGAATTAGTGAATTTGGTGATTTAAAAGAATTAATTAGGTAAATTGGGTCGAGAATGAGGTATCGAGACCTCGACTTCATAAATCGAGCCATAAATATTTTTAGAAATATTTATGGAGTGTTGGTGAGGTAGTAATAAAATTTAGTCAGAAAATTTTGACGTTTGGATGGTTAATTAAATAAAAAGGACTAAATTGAAAAGGGTATAAAAGTTGCTAAAAGGCTTAAATAGTTCAATTGTAAAATGAGGAAGGACCTAAAGTGCAAATAAGCCCAAAGGAGATATTTTGGGCGGCAATAGCTGAGAAAAATCAAGAAATGGGTGAAATAAGGGCAAAATTGGAAAATTGACAAAATTGGCTAAATAAAAATGGGACTAAATTGGAATATCTAGAATTCTCTTCATTTCTCTTCATATTCATCAGCTGAAAAACAGCCATGGAGGAGGGTTCAAGCTGGTTTTCATACTCTAGCTTCATGTAAGTTTAATTCTTTCTTTCTCCTTGACATTTTTATGTTTTTGGACTTTTACAATTGGGTCCAACTTACTATTTCATTAGTTTTTGATTCCATGTCTAATTTTTGAAGTTTTTATGGATGAGTTCTGGAAGTATATGATGATTTGGCATGGAATTAGAGCTTTAAATTGTTTATATTCTGATTTTATTGAAAGAATTGAATAGAAAGTGAATGTTTGGGACCTAATTGTAAAAGAGTTTGAAGTTAGAGTTTTTATGTGAAAATTCTGAATTTCAATAGTTATGAAATAACTTATAATGTCTAGAAAAAGTATTAATTGAGAAAATTATCTTAATTGAGGGGTTAATTGAGCAAGGACTGAATTGTATGAATTGTGAAATTTGGGGTAAAATGGAAATCAACATTTTGCACTAAAACTGTTTTGGGCAGCAGTAGTAGTTTAACTTTGAAAAATCACCAAAAATTTTAGAAATCGAATTAGAGGATGAATAAAATATTAAATTAAATCTTATTGAGTCTAGTTTTTTATAAAAGAAATTATGTAAGCAATGGAATTGTAAATCATGAGATACAATAACTTTTGTGAGACAAGGTCAGAATGATTTCGGGTTCCCCTGTTCTGAATTTGGAAAATCATAAAAAATTTGATAAAAATAATTAGAGGCTTAAATTTATATGTTTCGAATCCTGAATGAGTCTATTTTCAAGAGAAACAAACGAGGACATCATTAGAATCTTTTACGAGAAGATAATTAATTTTTAGTGAAGAAGGGTCGGAACTGTCAGACAGCAGAATAGGGGAGACTTCAATGAATAAATTATATTAATTGGCCCAACCAAAAATTATTAAATTTTTATGGTAAGAATAAATATGAGTTTAGTTTCTGAAAAAATTTATGGATCTTAATTTGGAGTTCTGTAGCTCAAGATAAAAATAATTTAGTGACTATGACATAGATGGACAGCTTGAATATTCACATAAGTAGATAGTGAAAATTATGGATAATGTTACCTACAAGTGTGTTGTTTATACTAAGGATGTGGATGGAGAGGAGGAAGAGGAAAATATACAAAAATATATGAATGACTAGTCTATAAATTGATCACATGCCCGATCATAATTGATAAGTGTTGGATTAGAAATGATATAATGTTTTATTTGGTATATTTATTATGAAATTATGATTATCGTTATAATACAAAAATTGAACTTGTGAGTTTATATGGCTAAATTTTAGTGATTATTTGTTAATTTTATGAATTCATGATGTGTTATTTCATATGTATTGATGATAAAATCGTGAATAATGTAAAAGCATGAAAATTGAATAAATGATCAAATTGAGCATTTCAGTTCAGTGACAAGATGAATTGAAGGAAAAGACCATGGTTGGACCATGGAAACAAGTGATAAGTGATAGCTTCGGCTACACTTATCTGATCAAGGAAAAGTGAAAGTGATAAGTGATAGCTTCGGCTACACTTATCTGATCAATAACAAATGACAAGTGAAAAGTGGTAGCTTCAGCTACCTGATCAGTGAAAAGTGGTAGCTTTTGCTACCTGATCAGTGAAAAATGGTAGCTCCGGCTACCTGATCAGTGAAAAGTGGTAGCTCCGGCTACCTGATCAGTGAAAAATGGTAGCTCCGGCTACCTGATCAGTGAATAGTGGTAGCTTCAGCTACAAGTGACAAGTGACAAGTGATTTCCTTATAAGACCATATCTGGGATATGGCATCGGTGTGATATATGCTATGTATAAGACCATATCTGGGATATGGCATCAGTGAGATATGTGATTCGTGTAAGACCATAGCTGGGCTATGGCATCATTATGTGAAGATGTGTAAGACCACAGTTGACCTATGGCATCGAGAAAACGAAGTACTCAATTTCGTAAGATGTTCACTAATTTGACAAAGTTTGGTAAGTGTTACATGGAATTATGTGATACAAGGAAGTATGAGTTGATAAGATACGAGTATAGAACTTGGTTGATAAATGAATTCATTTGTGATTATATAATTGTTCATCTTGAATGTACTGTCCATATGTATTGATAATTCAAATGTTTTAATGAATAAAATTCCGATATGGAATAAATTGAACACAAGACAAATAATTATGAAATTGAAATCGGAATTCATAAAAATGACAGTTATTGATATATGGAGACATGAGACATTGATATATGAATATAGAAAATGTTTGATAAATGTGTTTATTCATAATTATAGAATTATATACCTCATGTGTACTATTTGCATAAAGATGATATTTCAAATACTTTGGTTATTTAAGCTTAAATATGAAATAGTCTGAAATCAAGATAAGTTGTTATAAAAATATATTTAGATTATAGAGATATGGCTGATATATGTTGTATGATTACATAACGTGAAATTGTGTATATATATGAGAAATTGAATGAGAATTAAGCCCATACACGTTTCTTGTTATTTATATGAAGTGTACGACTGACAAGGGTGATGAAGTTATAAACAGAGAGTTACACGGGTTGAAAACACGAGCGTGTGACTCTCCAAAGTGTGAAAATTTTCTAAGTGTTGTAAAAGTTTCATGTGTTTACAGTTTGGTCCCGAACCACCCTGAATGTATGTTTTGGGCCCTGTAGGCCCATATAAGGGACGTTAAACATATGTATGAAAGTTTTTAATTTAGAAAAAATTTTATAGCTGATTTTTTTACATGATTGATCATACTTGGAATACGGGTAGGGGTGTTACATGTGTTGACTTTTATTATTGATTTATTTTTCATTTTTAATATAAATAATAACATATCGTTTTTCAGATGAAAGTGGTGGGACGCAAAGAGGTCGAGGACGTACACTACTTAAAGATTTATATGACTTAAATCCTGTCGAGCGTGTCAAATTAAGTAGAAATAGTCATGGTCAGCCTGTTGGATCTAAAGCTCGACTTTTAGCGGGCTATTTGGGCATTATAGCACGAAATGCCAATATGTTGCCCATCAACTACGAATCATGGCATCACATGCCTGATAGCAATAAAAATCAAGCTCTCAATAATATTAAGGCAACAAAACGTGAATGTAATTTATAATACTTTGGTTTAAGTTTCATTTATATTTACATTCTAAACTTGTGTTTTTTTAGGAGAGATTTGCTTTAGAGGTCTCGTATGACTATATTAAGAAGGCATTGGGTAAAAAATGGAGAGACCATAAAAGTACTTTGAAAAAATAATATTTTAAGAAAGACATAAGCCTCGAAGAAAAATTGCGAAATGTCCCGCCGGGAATGCTGAGGTACCAATAGGAAGATGCGGTTAGATTCTGGAATTCAAAGAAAGGAAAGGTATTGCGTCCTTCCAAATTCTTATAAATTTTTCGATATATAATGTTTACTATATACATAATAATAATTACATTATGTAGGACCGTGAATGAGTTGGAACAAGCAGCAGGCAAAAACAAAAATTCAAGCACACGGTAGGGTCGAGAAGTTTTGTTTCTGTAGCTGAGGCCGAGGTATTATGAATTTATTAATTCTATCAAATATTAATAACTTTCTACTATTAAATAATATTTTTACTACTATATTGTCGGAAGTCTCGTCTGGTCAAAAAGTTGGACGCCTTCAGCTTTTTGAGTTTACGCATAGGAAGAAAGATGGATCTTCTATGACATTCGAAGCTGGAGAAATTATGGTATATTTACTTAATAAAATTTGATTTATTATAAATATTTATAATGTTTAATTATAATGGTTTAATTCATCGTTAGTAGTTTTAAATAATGTTAAGTTATGTTGCATTCCTTTTTATTATATATTTCGTTTCTAACTATTTGATTGATTTATTAGGAGAAACTAAAGGAGAAGAAGGAGGAGTATGAAGCGATTGCTTCGACTGATAGTTCTGTTAATCTTGAGAACATTGATAACAGAATTATTACTGAAGTTTTGGGTCCTGAAAGGTATCGTCGGGTTCAATTTCAAGGATCTGGTGTTACCCTAACCCAATATTTTGGATCCGACTCCCAGCAATACATGCCTTTCGAGAGTCAAGCTCAAGCTGAAGTTCAGAGGTTAAGAGACCAGATAGCTCAGATGCAAGCGAGCACAATTGAGCAAATTGCCGAGGTTGAAAGAAAATATGAAGAACTCCAGCAACAACTTAGAGTGGATGCAGCAGCGATGGAGGCAGCAGCAACAACGAGGGAGGCAGCAGCAACAACGAGGGAGGCAGAGGCAGCAGTGATAGCAGCAGAGCAGAGCAAAAAGTACGATGAACTCCAGTTATAGCTTCAACATATGATGCAGATGTTTCAGCAGTCACAAAAGCCGCCATCTTAGACATTTGTTTTCTCATTGTAAGAATATTTTTAACATTGTCACATTTAATATTATTGTAAGAATATTTTGAGTTATACTTCATTTATTAATTTACATCATATATCTTTCGTTGAATTTGAAGTATCATTTAGATTTAACGTTTTTTGTTTTATTTTTTATGCTACATTTGTTGTTTTTGGTTGGATTCAATGCTATATTTGTTGTTTTTTGTTGGATTTAATGCAGGAAGGGTTGGATATTGGTGAAAAATGTACATTACAAATCTGCCAAAATTAGCGGCGTTTGTAGGAAAAGCGCCGCTAAAAGTCTGTTTTCCTGTAGTGGCTTTATCACTACCATCAAAACCATATCGTTAATAAGCATCTAATTGATCCTATTAGAAAAAACAATAGAGGTAATTCCATTGATGGATGATTTTTTGATGTCTCCTTTAGCAAATTCTAGAGAAGATTCCGTCCCCATCTCTATTTCTGGTGTTCCAGTCAACTCTCCTAAGGCAGAGGATCCTCCTGTTAGTTAGTCTTTCCAGGATACAACTAGTGCAAGGACTGATTCCGCTACAATTGACGTTATCGGATCTAAACCCTGGTCCTTAACGTAGACCTTTTAGGTGGACAGATCCTCGGCTTGACCGTCCTTATCACCTTCACCACTTGCAAGCATCGTTCATACAACTTTTAGGTAAAATTTTCTGATCTTAATCTTAGAACAACCACACTAAGGGTGGGTTTGTGGCGGCGGTGTGGTACGGTGCGGTGCGGTGTATTTAGCTTATTTTTTGTTTCACGCTACAGTATCGCTACAGTATCCAATCTCACCGCCACCGCTGTTTTTACACTAACCTTAGGTAAATGCATCGCCCATCCAAACTCACCTTAAGATGCTGCAATGACGTGATGAAAATTGAAAATGGCCAATAAATTAAGCACTTTTTAAAACACGATAAAGATTAAATTGCTATATTTTTTAAAGTCATTTTAAAACACTAAATTAACTTTTTAAATGTTCAATCTTCGGTAGACACTAAATTTTGTTTGGGGTCTAATTTTAAATAATTATGTTATTTCTTCCTTAATTACTTTTTTTACTATAAGTACAATTTTTATTTTTATCAAATTTGAAAATTTGGTAAGTCTTCAACGTATTAATTTAAAAATGAAATCTCTACTAACATATATAATTTTTTAATTGAGCTTTATGCTAATAGGTCATTTCTATTGCAACAATCAGAAAGATGTTGATTTAAGCATATTTAAGGGATTTGAGAAATTAACCGTAGAAGTAGACATTGTATAAAAAATTAACATATATAATTTATATGTAATAGATTATACCTAAATTAAAAAAAAATTTAAAGGTGAAAAATGGGAGGGAAAAAATTACACACTAAAAGAAATGGAATAAAAAACATAATTAATTGTATTTATATAAAGGAGAAAATTTTTAAATAAAAAAATAAAATATAGAAGAAAAACTTAAAGAATAAATGAAGAAATTAATGAGAAAACATTGATCCAAACATATCATATATTATGTTAACACTGAAAAAAGTAAAATGTAACAACTTTGACTTAAAACAAAATTCTAATATTAAAATTTTATTGAATGTGTCCTCCTAAATCTATTTAAAATTGGTATATTTGATCATTTACTATTAACTTTCTATTTTAAATTTTATAAATTAATTTTTCAAGCAATTTTTTTTATGTATTTCTGATAAATAATATTTTAAGAGAAAAAATAATGTAAAAAGTGTTATTTTGTGAAAGAAAAATGTGAAGTTTTATGCGTAGTTTATATTTTATTTTTGTAAAATATTTTTTAGCACTTAAATTACATTAAAATATTTTTGTGTATAACAATCTTTCCGTGCAAGTGCCTTCCACTGGTTATAAGTAAAAGATGCAAATTATTAATTAAATGTATATCAAGACAGCATTCAAAGAGCTTGCAGAGCAATAAAAGGTGTAAATACAGCCGAAAATATTAATTACTACAAAGAAATAAGCAAGCGACGTGATCTGTGCATGCATGCAAGGCAATGTTGATTGTATATCAGTTCACGTTTGAATTGCACCAAAATATTGGGTATTACAAAAATAAATAAATTACAACCGGTTTCCGTACAATTTATGTGACAAAAGACGCCAAAACCAATGGCACAATCTTTTTTTCTATTTTTTTGGGGGGATAATTTAAATGGTTATAAATGAAATTTTTTTTCTTTTTTTTTTTGGGGGGGGATAATTTAAATGGTTATAAATGAAATCATCATGAAAATTGAAGTTGTATCCTAAGGGTTTTACAATGTGTTAATATTGGATTGATTGCACAAATTTCTCCTCTTTGGGTGTGTCTCTACGAGCCAGTTTCTTCAACTCTATCCATCATTTGGTGTCGTAAAGCCAGTTTTGAAACTATTGCTTTATTAAAAGTTCTCCTTGTGAAATTGGAACCGAGTTGACGTCTCTAAGCTAAATTCATGACATAGGTTCCTTAATACTTCGGTAAGTGTAGCACTTCCACAGTAGAAAACACCTGCAACAATAATCATATTCAGGAAGACAAAAAGAAAACTTTGGGCATGAGCTATAAAATTTGAAGGTTTCAGTTTGGTTTTTATAACCTATTCTTGAAGCTGGGTGATTGTTAGCCATTGCAGTGAAAACTTTCCTCCAATTTGGTCTTGCGAAATGTGTTGTTATCTGTGTCAAAAGATGAAATTAAGAAAGAAATAAGCTTATCTTAAACATATTCAGGCCATGGACCAAGTGAATAAGATTACCCTGCTTTCTGAGACAATATCAACTCCATTCTTAGCCTGTTGCATTTTCTGCACCATGCCAATGAGTGCAGACCGTGCATCCCCTTCTTCATACACACTTGTTAAGTAGTTGTGCATCTCTATCATTTTCTGCATTAATTTAAAGGGTTGATTGAGATCATATGTTGACTGTTGAGACAAATATAAAGTTTTTTTAAAAAAACTTGGAAACCTACATTTTTGTCAAATTCTGCAATGTCATCCATAACTCCTTTAAACCATTCGAAGGAGTCTTGTTCCCTGGTCACCCAGTAGAAATATGCCCTTTCAGGATACTTCCTACCAGTCTTCAAACAGCTGCAATTTTCTTCTTCTTGACCTTCCTGTGCCATTCAAATTATTTCCATTGTTAAAAACAAAACAAATGGGCATCTGTTTTTTGTTCTACTTCCAAATTTACTCACTGGTTTGATGTTGCTGAGCAGATCCTTTATGATGCTGATAAATGGAGTTGCTCCAATTCCCAGGCCAATAAGAAAGAGGATGTCATACTTATTATAGTCTTGAGCTGGTGCTCCATATGGCCCTTTGATAAAGATTTCTGGAAAACTGTGCCAAGAAACCAAAGCTATATATGTTAGTATAAACTGAAAACAATGTATCGAGAGGTCGTAAAATGACCTTGAACCAACAATTGACTTACTTTGGTTGTTCCTGTTGTGGGCCTTTATAATTACTTGAACCTGATGCATGATTTACTGTCTTAGTTTCCATTCTCAGTAACTCTCCTCTTTTTCCTCCCACAGTGGGGGGTTCACAAACCTGAATTCTTTTGGTTTAGAGTGCAGAAAGGAGAACAGCTAAAAAGGGGGAAAAAAAGGAATGCTGAGAAGGAAGACATTAATGCCAAAATACTTGTTTTATCACCTTTTTAAAAGTATTTCTTAGTTCAGAAGTCCAGTCCCCTAGGGCCCGAATGTGGACACTCAAGTAGTCATCTTTAGGTGCCGAAGTGATGGAAAATGGATGCCTGTAAACATATGATAATTAGTTCTGAGGCTTGGATAACATTTTCTGACAAATCTAAGACAAGATTATATAATATATATATATGTACCACTCAAATTTTGATACATCTGGACACTTGATAAACAGATACATTCCACTTCTGTACTCGAATCCAGGAGGCTTGGTCATGTATATAGCTAGAACATTTCCTGTATATATCACTGCCTGAAAAAGTCCCAATAACATGACAGATATGATTACGATTCCGAGACTGAATGCAAAAGAGATGAAAAGAGGGAGGGTTATTTATATGAACTACCTTAATGACATGGACCACATGCTTGTGATCCTGGAACCTGGTAAGGAATCTCTCTCTAGCATAGAGTAACATTGGGACAATGAGATACATCCAAGTCTGTAGAGGACGAGAGGGTTAACCCCATTAACGTTTTGTGTAATGTTGTTCAAGAAGGATTTGGAGTTTAATTAATCCAACATATATACGTACCGTCTTCTGGTACCAGGGCTTTTCGAAGATGAGGATGTAACCATGGAGGATCATTTGGATATATACCAAGATCAGCAAATGATGTGCATACCAAAAGGAATTGAAGCCGGCCAAGGTGGTAAATGGCCAAGGTAAACGGACAACATTTCTTCTAAAATTATGTGTTGCCAGAATAAACGAAAACAACATAATAACCACCATAAGTATCCCAGTAATGCCGACAACATTGTCTACTAGATCTGCATAAGTTGGCTGCTTGTAATTAAGGACAGGTCCTAGAGTTGCCATGAATTTTGCTTTGGGGCAACTTGCTATTAACGGATAATTACAAGCGAGATGCATAAACGTATGGACGGTGGACCAAATGGCTATTGCCAAAGCAACCAACTTGTGGAAGTTTATATTGTCATCAAAAGGGACAAACTGGTTGAGAAATGAAGATCTAAGCCAAGTGAGAGTTCTTCTACACACTGGAAGGAGAACAAGAGCCATGTTGAACTTGAGAGCCTCAGCTGAACCTTTAGCAACGCAGACACAATAGCCTGTGATCTGATACGTAGGTGAACCAATGAACTCGATATACTTCCAATAGAAGAGGACTAAGTTTACGGCCATGAAAAGGAAAATAACCCATATTCTTCTCCAGTGGTCATGTAAATATTCTATAGTTATGGTCTTGTATTTGCTGATTGGAGTTCTATAGTTTTTAGGGATCATAGCTTTTGCCAGGCTCTTCTCTCGCTTGCAGGCAGGCTTGGGTCATTCGAGGCAACCATTCCCCTTAGTAGAATATCTAGCTGCCATAGCTGTTTTTTTCAAGAGAAATTTGACAATGATTATAATTCTAGTTAACTTAAATGAATCTGTTTAGCTGGTCAATAATTCCTAACCTCTATGTATCCCAAGTGATCAGGATCAAGCTCTTCCATGATTAAAGATGCATATGTTCCGGCTTGATCTTTAAGTCTCCCAAGCTTGTTAGCGGAGGCACTCAACATTATAATCTACTTACATACACCGCAGAGATTAAGCATAATATAAAGAAGAAATCACATTCACAAAATGCTAGTTTCAGTTCTCACCTCCTTCACTTCGTCCTCTGACAGCTTACCATCTCCATTCTTGTCACACCTGGAAAAAAAGTAACAACAAGGTTCAAGCTCTTCCGTCTTGCATTGTATTTAAATGAAAATAGGAACATGGGTAATTTATACATATCAAAGAAAATCTGAAGCCTTGAATCGAGATTTTGATTAGTAATTTCATCCCAGAATGAATGCAACTGTTCCTTGGTTATCCCTTCTTCTGGATTCAAACCTTTACGCCTTGCTAAAGCATCATATAGTCCCTCTGCGAATTCCTTGGAATCTCCCATTCCTACGATATAAGACATTGTCAATTTCCCATCAAATTAAAAATATGTTAATATTAGTTGAGGGTGTATACAGCTGTGTGTGTATATATAATAATATTACCAACGCAGGTGCCAAATTTATCCCTATGGAGCTTCCCCTCGACCGCAAACTGGTTGAAGCGCCTTTCCGTTGGTTTCCAAGCATCCGAATCTTTCCCCGTGACTTTTTTATCGAGGAAACGTAGACTCTCAAGCCCCTTTGCAGCAGAAGAAGCAGTTCTGTCCAATCTATGAATACCGGTTGGAGGAGGCCCATTTGTTCTCTTCCTAGCGGTACTCATAAGCTTCCTAAAGGATGACGCCTTCGAAGCATTCCGTTGTAACCCTTGAGAACTACTCGGATTCCTTCCGGCTTTCCCCGATAAGTCTGCCTGTTGTTTTTCTTGGGAAATGGATTTCCGTGAACCTTCAACACCAGCCGGATTCTTATCGACCACAATGCTCTCCAGCTTCCATTGCTTTGGATTCTCTTTTATTTCCTGCCCTGATTCACCCTTTTCCTTCATACTCGTTAAAATAAAATGGTGGTGATAAGAGTAATTGGGAGTGCTTTGTTACTCTTATCACCTAAAATCCGAGATCTTGATTTAGAGAAATTCCAGGGAGAATGATGAAAAAGAAACGTTCAAACATGAGTTGATAAAGAAGGAAGAGACCTTCCACATTCAATTTTTATTGTTTTTTTTTTTTGTCTGAAAATAGGGAATTGTTAAGACAGAAAACCTAGGAGATAACGACAATATGCTACAAAGATTCAAGTTATTCTAACACCTTTGTTGTTCCACAAAACATTGGAACTTTCTCTCTATTTTGATCACGTTTTATGGTTTTTTTTGTTAAGACAGCTATCGAGACCCACAATTTTAGCATTAATAAATTCGGAGATTGAAACCACCAATATCTCTCACTTAATAAAGCAAAACATTAACAGATGTTTGATGGCACTAACTGAAAATCACTTGCTACTTGTCTTTATCCTGGAAGATCCAAATTTTTGTTCACGTAAAAATGGAATCTTTGTTACGAATAAGTTAGATTGATGCATGATTTTCTAAAATACGAAAATATTTACTACAACATCCACCAAATTATTTCATCAACATCAAACCATACAGTACCATTCAATTTTAATAAAAAAAATTCTTCACTTGAAGAAGATGGAGGACGTTTTTTATGCGAATGAGAATTGATTATAATCTACAATTTTATTTGATAACGACAAACATTATTATAATCCCATATTCTTAATTATTTAATTTTATAAAAAATATTCAATTATGTCATGCATGCATGTTTGTTTGTTTTTTTAAAGCAAACTGTGTGTTTGTAGATGAAGTTTTTTTCGAAACAATTATAAAAACTTACGTGTTAAATAATAAAGATTAGTTTTTATTATGTCATGCAAAGGCGAAATTAGGAAATTTTTTAGGGTTCTAAATTAATCGTAATTTTTATAATAGTAAAATTATAATTTCATCATTTTAATGATTTTTAAAATTTTTATCGCATTCAAAACAAAATATGTATATTGTGAAGAGGACTATTTGTCTTTACCTCTTTTTCTTCTTTTTTTTCAATCTAAATTGGACTAAATTGAGGGGGGTTGTAATTATATTCCTATTGTCAGTGTCATATTTAAATGTTACAGAATATGTTTTGTTTTTTAAATTCAATTTGAGTAGATACTAAACATAAGATAAGTAATTGGAGAATAGAAAGGAATGATAAATTAAATGAAGAGAACAAATAATTACAGGGAATATTCTTCATCTTTCTAGCCTTTGACACAAGAAAAGGAATTTTACAAACCCTTTTCTTGTGTCGAAATAATAACAATTCCAGGACCCGTTTGTCAAAAATTTCTATTCTTATTTTCAATTTTTTCAGATTTTTCAGAACCCTTTATTCTTTTGATTTACTTATAATAGAATAAGTAATAGGGATAATATAATAAGTATAAAATAAGTTGAAATAAATATACTATGTAATGGACAACCAAAAAAAAGAGAAGGAATCCTTACGATTTTTTTTAATAAAATAGAATCAAGGCAATAAACTTATAAAATAATTTCAAACTTTGATGAAATACTAAAATAAATCGAGTAAGGTTAGACTAGTCTCGAAAAGGTTTGATTGATATCTGGTCGACAGAAAAAAAGAAGAAGAAATATTAAATATATATTGTATTGTGGCATCCAATTGAGTGATTCCTTTTTTTCTTCTAACCTTGAAAGTATCAATAGATACTATCAAAGAGCAGATGCTATGAATCAATTAATTGAAATTGGATTCATTTTTCAAAAAAAAAAATCGGAAAAGTGGTCTGTTTGTTGTTATTTATACGACCAAAATATTATGATCATGATCTTTAAGAATTCAACAGGACCCCCCCTCCTCGCGAATCAGAGAAAGAAAGAAGAGGCAGGCCCCGTTGAGTTCTTACACTTTCATGCCTATAACTTAGTTCATCCCATTATCCATTATTCCATATTACAGGGACGAACCCAATCCAGAATATGAGCCATAAAAGAAAATACCTATTAAACCGATCACAGGAATACCAATTACCGTACCTATTATCCTAAGAGGAATCCTTCCAGTAGTATCAACCATTTATCCCACTTCCCTCTGCATTTCATCAAGTGGTCATGCTAAAGACATAAACAGTCATAGATAATTATGAGATACAATCCTTCCGAATGGGTCCTCCTAAAAAGATCTACTAAATTCATCGAGTTGTTCCAAAGAATCAAAACGGCCAGTTATTTATGGAATTCCTTGTTGGCTTTCTGTAAAATACTCGTTTGGACGAGGGCTTCCAAACACATCATAAGCTAAATCTGTGTTGACGAATAACCAACCCGCAATGAATAGGAAAGATATAATAATACTATAAATGACCCAGTATCGAATACTGGTAATAATATCAGCAAAAGAACGTTCACCTGTGCTTCCAGACATGCAGAGCTCCACATATTCTTGTAGGGGATCGATTTCATAAAAGATGGGATCAATAAATGGGAATTCACTGAAACTCAATCTTTGTGAGATCGTCAATATTGTACTAAAGGTATTTTTAGAGTATACCGAATTAGAATAGCTATCCTTCTTCTGACATAGCAACACAATTCCAAACAGTATATCGACGTGAAGTGCTAGACAGTTTATTTTTTTTTGTTGGAACCCCTCTTTTTTTTTTTAAGGAATTGCTTAGTCGTCTAGTAATAAGTAAGAGTAGTCGTTAGATATAGATAAAAAAAAGCAAGGAATAGATTAAATCAAATATTTATATTTTTAGAGGGGTAAAATGTAATTTTATTTTTACTAATTTAAAATTTTAAAGGGTCTAAATGGGAAATTTTTCATTTTGGGGAATCTAGGGCCCCTGCCAGCTCCCCTAGTTTCGCCCATGAAGTTATGATTATTTTTAAAAAAGATTTAAATTAATTAAGAGATAAATAAAAAATATATATTATCACCGACTAAATTAAATAAATCATTGTATTAAACGATTATTTTATTTTTAATTAATTTAAATTAATTTAGTATATTTCGGTAGTATTTTACAAGTAAATTCTAACTTCTAGGTTAATTATTATTTTTTAAAAGTTTTTCAGATTAATTATGTTTTATTCACATTTTTTTAATATTTCATAGGTTTTAGATTTAATTTGGATTTACTATTTTTTTCTTTTTCGATTGTAGGTTTGGAATGAAAAGTTAAATCGTAAAGTAAGAAATGATAATTGGAAGGGATTAACTTAGCTAGATATTGAAAAAAGTCTAATTAATATCATTGAATCCTAAATTAATAAATACATAAATCATGTAAGGTAATTGACTTACTATATTCGGTGAAGTTAGAGTTGGAGGTTGATAAAATTGATTGAGAAACTCAAAAAGTAGAGAGGAAGTGCTAGAGAATGATGGTGAATGAAGTAAGGAGTGAGGGGGCATTAAGTTTAAAAATATGGGAAGAAGCGGGCGCCAATGGCTCATAGGCATGCATTTGAATATGTTGATAAGATGTTGTAGGACATTTTACGGTGTGATGATTATTCATCTGAAAATAAATTATTTAGTGGGGTTACTATGTTGCTAGGATATGATTTCAGCTTCTATTAGTAAGTCTCCAATACAGGATCATTGTGAGCTTTTCTAATTAACCATAAACATATGATTAGATGTAAATTCAACTTCTTCCATCCCTGCTTTTAGTAAGTGGTTGTTGGATTTTGAGTGATGGTAAATTACCTACTATCAAATATGAGGGGAATGATGTTTCGCAAGTAATTTCTGTTTTGGAGAGGTTTTTAATTTTACATGGATTTGAATTTCTGTTTTGTGACATTGTTGAATCCACTATCTTGATTTCAATCCAACTTGTATAAAAGATATAGTTATTTTGTCACCCACTAATGTGATTGTTGACAGGGTTAATGAATTTATATTATCTCTTATTCCAGCGATTTTAAGAAATATCTAAATATAGACAGAAGAATCTCATCAACATCATGGAATTCTAAACAACAATTAATATCTCCCTGAATTCTTAAAGCCTCTTGAAATCCCTAACTATGAGATTGATTTGAAAATTGGTATTCAAATTATCCTTCTCAAAAACATAAATAAGAGTCTACTAGCTTGATTTAACAAATTTGGTCTCGCCATTGAATGAAGCAATTACTATAACTGATACTCATATTGGTCAACACTTTTTTTATTCCTCCACTGAAAATTTTTCCATCTAATACAACATCACAATTCACATTTGCAATAAGGCAGTCTCTCATAAAAAAATATGTTTTGAAATCACCATAAATCATAGACCGACACCAAGTTTTACGCATGGTCAATTATATGTTGCTGATTCATGAGTTTCTTCACCCGATAGTTTGAAATTCCTTTTAGAAAATAATGAAACGTCGCATACATGTACTAACAATGTTGTATATATTACAAGTTTTTATGACGTTTTTAGGAGGTGATATTATTACTTAAAAAAAACTTATAAAACAAATACAAACTTATTTAACAATTAATTATCATTATATTCATCCCATTATTTTAATTATTTTCTTTTTTTTTATAAGTATAATGCAAAGTTACAACTTTATCAGTTGGCTTACAACAATTGATAATAATTGAAAAATAAAAATTCACGTTAACAGAATATGGGATACGATAAATATACAGAATAATAATGAATTGTAGTTGAAATGATCTTTTTAAATAAAAATGTAAGTAGTAATTTAATAAGTTATTTCATCTATAGTTTAACAATTTTAATTACCTAACTATACATTTCGAGTTCCTAATTTGTATTATTTAGTATAGGATGATCATATACATGCCTTTATTTTAAAAAACCACCGCTCAAACATCCTAGAATACAATTTTCTGTTTGCAAATCACTGAGAGTATCCAACTATATTGTTTTAAGTCCAACACATACATCCAACCAATTAATGTTGATATAGCTTCAATTATGTTTCACAAAATTGAATTCTTGTCATTTAATTTTGTCCACACATGACTCAAAAATAACATAGGTTAGTTATCCATCAACAACTCAATTTATGTTGTATAATCATTATACTTGTCCTTTGCATTGCATATTAAATAAATGTTACTGGTGGGCTGAAAAAATTATAAAAGAATAGTGAATGGGAATATCGTGTTAAGGAGGACAATACAAGTTGAAGACACCAAATAATTTATTTATTATTAAAACTAAAACTTCCATTCTATATTTGTTACTTTTCGACATTTGAATATCATCTGCTTATCAAATCAATGATGCCCTTTTAGAGAAACAAAATAAAGTCGCAGTTATTGTTACTTCCACCATTGTATCAAAATTTCATGGAATATAAACATAATTTTCTTTACATTTTTTTTACTGTTTTCGTTTATTGAAATTAACTGTCTGGGGTGTGTTTTGTATTTTCGCTTATTTTCTCCATATTGTATTCTTGTTTGTTTATTCATTTAGTGAAAAGTCGAAGCCTCCTTTGTCCATGATTTTTTATCCTATTCGGAGGAGTTTTCCACGTAAAATTTGTATTCAACCTTCTCTACATTTCTTATTTCGTTGTTTATACAAGTCAATCCCAACTGTAAATGGGCCAATTTACTCGGGCCCACGTCAGAACCAAAATCCAAAATAAAAACAAATAATAAAAAGTCCATTGAATGTCCAAGTCTAGTTTACAGGTAAAGGCCCAAACAAGTCTAGACCCAAGAATTTATGGCCCAGCAGGCCTGAAAAATTAAAACCCTAACAGAAACCCTAAGGGCTTCTCCCACTTTGCGCCGCAGCAGTCCCAGCCTCCATGTGCCTTCAACACCGTACGACCACGTCCGCGCCTCCGTACGCCTCACACCAAGGGCCAGCGCATGCCCCACACTCCGTACCTGCAAACAAATAGGACGAACGCACAGCAAAAAGAAACAAAAACAAAGAATATTGTATTTTTCTTTATTTTATTGCTATCATTTAATCCCTTCGGCTATAAAGCCAAGGGATTCGATCATTGTAATTTTTTACGCGATATACACATACAAAAACATGCAATAGAAGGCAAAAAACAGAGAAAGGTAATTTTTTGGCTTTCGATTTCTATACTCCTTTTTTTTTCTTTCTTTTAATGGTACTTACTAAAATCCTTCATCAGTGCATTTAGAAAAATAAAAAAGGAAAAGGGAGGGGGCTTACCTTCGCATACAAGCCATCAGAGACCATCTCTTCTTCGTTGAAATCGAAGATCGAAATAGATTCTCGGGGCTAAAAGAAAAAATGACCTTCTGAGGCGAGGTTCAAAGAAGGAAAAGGGAGCGATTCCGTGGCGAGCTACCTTCCATCGGTTTCAATGGTGGGACGGTGGCAGTTGAAAGGGCAAGAGAGGTTGGAAAAGCCACAAAGTTGCGACGCCGAAACCCTAGCAAATGGGTGTTCGGTTTTGTGGCTTGTAAAATGGCTGATTGCCATTCTTTTTTTTTTTTGAGAATAAAATGAAACGGCGCCTTTTTAAGGGGAAGGGTTCGCGCGTCAACCCGTTCCAGGACCCGAACCAGTGCCTTTGCGCTGCAAATGGGTCATTTGCAATCTAAGTCCCTCCCCTTTCGCGCCGCATTTAAAACAGCTTATATTTGTGTTTCCTTTGTTTTTAAATTTTCCCTGCAATTTGTGCGCGTTTGCATTTTAGTCCGTGTTTGTGTGCTGCGTTTTGAGGGCCTGGAATATTTCCAGCTTGAGTCCCTACACAATCGCGCGCATTACATATTGGCCCTATAAACTATTTCATTTGTAAATTATCCTTATTATTTTAATTTGATTTCAATTAGTTTTTTTTCTTATTCGTGTTTATTATTATATATCATTTGCTTACCTTTTTTGGGGTAATTGTATTTTCATATTTTGTAAGCTATTTCATGTAAATATTTTTATATACACTATTATACGTATATATATATATTTATAACAAAGTTAATTTTATTTCATGTATACTAATAATCTCATATTATTTTACACATATAATTCCTTTTAAATTCATTCTTATATTTTGTTACATGATCCTACATAATATATCTTTTATATTATTATTATGTAAGTATATATATTAATTAATGCCTATGTTTAATCCTTATACATTTCTAAATCTATGTATTTTATACATATAGTTTTTTTTATATATATAAGCATGTTTTTTAAATCTATTATGTAATTTATAATAAAATTAATTAGGTCTTATACATATTATCATTTCTATGTTATTTTTACATGTAATTGCTTTTAAATTTTTATATATATGTATATATATTAATACACTTATTACTTTAATAGATTTTATTTTATTTTAAAATACTTATTGCTTTATGATTCACTAAATATTATATATATATATATATATGAAACTATTTTAGGAACTTCATCTCTATATTTATAAAGTTATTATTTTGGAATGTTTCTTTATATTATATTATTTTGATGTTTTATATAGTATCTCTTTTAAATGTTTTTTAAGTATAATGGTACATATATAATTTATAAGCCAACTTAATTTTGTATGCATCATTCATTTCATGCCCTTTTTTTACGGATAATTATTCCTAAATGTATTTATATATATATGTTTGGTACGTATATCTTATCATGTATTCCACCATTTTTTTCATATTTTTAAGTTATCATATACCTTGTCTTTTTTTAAATGAATTTGTGTTCAAAATATTTTGCATATGATTTGATTCAAACTTTATTTCTATAATATCCGTTTCAATAATTATATATCCCTAGTTTTTATGCAAATTTGTCAACCTATATATTATGTGTTCATTTATTCGTCATTATTTTAAAATCGTTCTATAGTACATTGGCTTCTAATTGCTATTTCTTTTTTTTACACCTTGCATTGATTATTTTATATCATGCTATGTATATTATTGTGGCATATTATTGTGTGTATTGTTTCGGTTGTGTTGTATTGTTATATTATTACTTTCGTCATTGTATTATTATATCAATTATTCCCCATGCATGATCGTAATCGGGTTATATTTTTTTAGGTTAGTTATACTTAGTTATTAGTTTGTTAATTGATTATATCTCATGTGTGTATATTGTCCCATATCATTGTTTTTCACTTGATTTACGAAATTTGGTTTTATAAGGTCCAAATCTTTAATATTGATTTCATTTTATTTCAAGTCGCATTGACACGTTTTAAGCTATTTTTATAATTATTCATTTAAAATTTTATTAAAACGAAGGTAATACTCGGTGCTTGGCAATTCGGGAATCGTGCCCCATCGTGTTGGGTTGCGATTTCTCGTTTGTTCAAAATAATCAAATATTCGTTTGGAATTTCACTCATGTCTTTAAAAATTCTTCAAAACGAAGGTAATGTTCGATGTTTGCCCATTCGGGGAATCGTGCCCTATCGTGCTGGGTTGCGATTTCCTGTTTATTCAAAATAATCGAATATTCCTCTAGAATTTCACTCATGTTCTCTGAATTCTAAAATAAGGCAATGCCCGATGTCTAGAAATTCGAGGAGTCGTGCCCTACTGTGCTGGGTTTTGATTTTCTCGTTAGACTAAATAATTGGGCATCCTTTTTACTATTTTTTAACATATAAACTTTTGGAAGTCGAAATTTATCGTGTTTTCGAGGGTATAAAGGATTATGTCCTATCGTGCTAGATGTGATGCTGAATTCCTTTGGAACAAGAGAATTTTGACGACCAACGTGAGCTATTCAAATGTTTATAAAAGGAAACACATTTCAAAAAAAAACATTTTTAAATTTTAGACATAAAGACAGTATTTAATCAATTTGGTACCAATTTTGGGCGTAGTGAGGGTGCTAATCCTTCCTCATGCGTAACCGACTCCCGAACCCGTTTTCTCATATTTTCGTAAGACCAAAATCGTTGTTTTAGTAAAAAGAAATATTCTATTAAAATAATCAAATTTCTAGGTGATCCAATCACACCTAAACAAAAAAGATTGGTGGTGACTCCATTTCCGTTTTCAAAAAGTCGATTCCCCGTTTTTCCTTAAACTTAAAAGATGGTTTCAACACCAACAAACTGCAATATTTATAAAGGTAATCACACACTATATATTCTCTATAGTAGCGATGAAGGCTTACAAGAATCTAAACGTTCCTAAAAGATTTGTCCTATTAAAAAGGTATGTTAATCTTTTTCTCTTAATTAGAATTTAATAAAACTTTTAAGGTTAATATATACAAAGGGACCTAAACTTGGCAATTTGTATCTCCTAGAGATCTAATTGGTACCTAAATTTGAAAATCATAAAAGTTAGTACTTTTTATTGCTACTTGACTAACATTGTTAATTTTTGACTTTGGCAACAAATACAATGTTGACACATTGAATAATAATAATTTTTTTAAATTAGAAAATTTATTTTTTTATATTTTATTTTACATGAAATTTATTTTTTTATATTTTATTTTACATGCGTAATGAATTTAGATAAGCAGTTGTCTATGTTTATTCTAAATGTTTGTGTAGTACCTTTTATATTTTTATAATTTTAAAAATAACAATAATTAACTCTTGTATTTTATAAAATTTTCTACGTTCTTAGTTTCTTTTATATTTTTAGCATTTTCTTGAATTTTAGGATTTTATTTTTTTTATTTCAAGTGCATAATAAATCTAGACAAATGGTTGTTCAAATACAATTGATAGGACAACCATTTTTTTAAGTTCATTCTGAACATGTATTTCTCTAGTAATATTATATATTTTTTATAATTTAAAAGATAAAAATATAAAAGTATTTTTAAAATGAATTTAAAATTAAAAATAAGTTTTATTTTATTTCAGAATTTAAAAAATAATAATGATTATAAATCATTTCTAATAAATTTTTAATACTTAAGTAATAAAATTTAAATAAATTTCAATTTTTAAAATGACTATAAATTATTTAATCAATAAAATTCGAATTTATTTTAAAACATGAAATTTATTTAAAATATATTTTTATATTATTATTTTTTGAAATTATAAAATATATAAAGCTACTAGAGAATTACATGTACTTGTAAAATAATCCTAAAATTTAAAAAAAATCTAAAAATGTAAACAATTAAAAAATAGAAAATTTTATAAAATACATTAGTTTATTTTTGAAATTATAAGAATATAAAAATTACTAATATATATAGAGAGAATTAACTTGAGCAAATGGTTATCTCGATTCAAAGAAATTTGAGCAAGTAGTTGTCTAGATTCATTAAGTGTGTAAAATAAAAAAATTAAAAAAAACTCTATTTTTTAATTTTTGAAATATATTATTATTTTATGCCATGTGTGAGCATTCTATTGGCTATCAAGTAAAAAACTAATGGTGTTAATTAGGTAGCGATAAAAAAAAAACTAACTTGGCTCATAGTTTTTAAGTTTAGGTATAAATTAAGTAAAAAAAAAACTAAATAGGTAAAAGTTGTTAAATTAATGTATTTTCATATGTATTAACCCAACGTTTAATGATAAATTTTTATCATCATAGTTTCTGGTAGACAAAATTTAATCACATGCGTTCTTCCATTGTCGATACCACAATAGAGGAGTTCATAACACCCTCTAAGAACACACCATCTCCTGTGGAAGCATTATTCATCACCAGAGTGTATATTTCACAATTAATGCATATCGTTAAAGAGGGTTTTTCGCAAGTATTTAATTATATTTGTATGTTTACGTGATGAAATATACATTTCAATAAATATTATACACTTCAGTATACCTTTAAGGTATTGTTTACTTTTATCTAAATATTTTTTTATAAATTAGTAACAGAATAAGAAATTACACATGTTGAGCAACTGTTACAAAAGCTTATACTTCGTAGCATGTCCTATCCATAAAGGCTCATGCTGAGAATCTTCGATATGATCTACTTGCTAGGCGGAACCAGTAGCACTTTGGCAAGAATTTTTTATTAGAAAGGGGGAGATGAGATGATGATGGTGTTGGTTAGAAAGAATTTATTTCTCTTTGTCGAAACCATTTTTTTATTTTAATTTAAAAATAATGGATCAACTTTTCGGAAAGTGAAAATGGAGTTGCCACCAATCTTTTCTTGTTTAGGTGTGATCGGATCACTTAGAAAATTAGGTTGTTTTAATAAAACATTTTGGTTTACTAAAACAATGATTTTGGTCTACGAAATTTTGAGAAAAAGGTTCGGGTGTCGGTTACGTGTGAGGAAGGATTAGCACCCTAATTACGTCCAAAATTGGAACCAAATCAATTAACTACTGTCCTTATGTCTAAGCTTTAAAAAAAGTTTTTGAAATGTGATTCCTTTTTTATAACATTTGAGTAACTCAAGTTAGTCATCAAAATTCTCTTGCCTAAGAGGAATATAGCATCACATCCAGCACGATATGACATGATCCTTTAAGCCCTCGAAAATATGATGAATTTTGACTTCAAAAATTTATATGTTGAAAACCGCAAAAGGATGCCCAATTATTTAGTCCAACGAGAGAATCGAAACCCAACACGGTAGGGCACGGTTCTTCGAATTTCCAAACGTTGAACATTGTCTCGCTTTGGAAAACGTGAATGAAATTCCAAAGGGATATTCGATTATTTTGCACAAACGAGAAATTACAACCCAACACGATAGGGCACGATTCCCCGAATTGCCGAACGTCGAACATTTCCTTCGTTTTAAATTTTTTTTAGAAAACATGAACGAAATTCTAAAGAGACATCCGATTATTTTGGGCAAACAAGAAATTGCAACCCAGCACGATAAGGCACGATTCCCCGAATTACTAAACATCGAACATCGTCTCCGTTTTAAAGAATTTTTAAACGAATAATTATAAACCGGCTTGGAATACACTAATTTAACTTGAATTAGATTTAGAGAATTAGAAATCATAAAGTGATATTTGTAAATCGAAATAAAATAAAAAACGGGATAATATACATGAGCATAATAGATGCATTAATATAAAATAAAATAAGAGACGAGAATAACAAAAATTAGCTAACATGCGAAATAATCACAGATCAAATATAACGAAAAGTAAAATAAAAACTTAAGTAAATGATATATACGTAAATAAATAAATAACACAAACAATGATAAAAATAATAATAATAATAATAATGCAATGATAGTAAGAAAGAAAAAAGTGATAACAATAACATGTCAAATAATAAAGATTAATAATAATAAATATAGCAAAGATAATGGTAAGAATATACAATATATATATATAGTATTAGAGGTAAATACACAATACATACATATTAGAAATAATCATAAAAAAAACTATCAATAACTATATAAATAGATATATAGTACTTGTATATACATGGCATAGTTTTAAAAAAAAAAAACATGAACATAAGATAGTATGAGAAATAATAATGTATAAATGATGTAGTATTAAGGTATATGCATAACAATAAAAATGCAATATTAAAAGATATATACACGTAATATAAAAATGTACCCGTATTAAAAAATATATACATAATAAAAATGCAATTTTTGAAATATTTACATAGTATATACATGCTAAAAAATAATAAAAAAGATATTAATGATATTACATAGATATATACATATATCAAAATGAACACATGATAATACTCAAAGCATGTACACAATATATAATATATAAAAAATATATAAATATAATATTTATAAAAAATACATATACGGTATAATGTTAATATGTATGCATAATATGGGGTATGATATAATATTTAAATGTGTATACATGAAATATATATTAGGAATAATAATAATAATAATAATAATAATAATAATAATAGTAAAATCGAAGAGCATCTAAAAAACATAAATAAATGAACTTTTTAATATAAAAAGTTAAAGGAATAAAGAAATAAGTAGATGAACAAGATAATAAATAAACAATTTAGTTTGAAATTATAAACAGAAAATAAAATAAATAGAACAAATAAGACAAAAATAACAAATAATATTGATGGAGCAAAAAGGACAACGTGATAAGGATATTAATAGTAATAATACAATGAGCAGTTGTAATAAGCCATGAATGTAAAAATAAAGGCAAAAGAATAGTACAAAACAATGGTGAAATAAAAATAAAGAAAAAAACAAAAATGGAAACTAAAAGAATTTGAATTAACATAAAAAAATGAAGTCTAAGGCGTAAAATATAGGTAAATTAATAAATATAAAAATAAAATAAAATATAAGGGGTTGAATTTAAAAAGAGCAAGTAAATAAAATACTAAAGAAAATAAAAATAAAACCAGAATATTGAAAATAATAAAAAATGAAAAATAAACAAGATTAAATAGTCAAGGAACCGAAAATAAAAAGAAATGAACTTTAAGGGATAAATTAAAAAGTTAGAATTTGAGCTAAAGTGAGATACATGTAAGGGAAGAGGGACTCATATTGTAAATAATGAAAAGAAGGCCATCAAGGATCGAAATGAATCACGTTGAAACAACGAGGGACTAGCTGGAAAATATTCCTAGCCTTTTATGCGCAATGTTTCGAAGGACCCAGATGTAACCCAAACGAAATTTAAGAGCTAAATTAAAAAAACAAAAGAAAATAGAAAATGGGGCCTGGTCGAATAGAGTTGCAAAGGGGAAGGACTAATCTAGCAAATCTCCTATTTAGGGATAATGCACACCCCACTCCACCAAACACGCCATTTCATCATCATCATTTAAACCAAAAAAAAAAAACTTTCCTTTTTTTTATTCCATTACCAACTTTCCCTTTTTTATTCCATTACCAACTTTTCCCTTTTTTATTTTTTATTTTATTATTCCATTACCAGCCTTCCCCCAACCTTAAACAAAAAAAATAGAGAGCTTCCCTGCTCTCTCCCCCTTTCCCTTCTCTTTTATTTTCTGCTAGGGTTTCAAAGAAACCCATCATTGCCGCCCTTCAACCGCCGCGCCACCACCGCACTCGGTGGCTGGCGATACACCAAAATGGGCTCCTTTAGCTCTCCCCTTTTTTACTTGTTGGAGGCTAGTTCCAAAAACGAAAAGACAAGGGTTCAACCCCCTTTTCAGACTCAACCACGCCGAACGGAGGGGAAGGCTCCGATAACGCGGCAACAGGCCGGACCTGGTGAGAATCCTTCCTCTTTCCTTTTATATTTTTCTTTTTTGTATCTTTGTTTAATAGATTTGTATAAAAAATAAAAGAAATATTAAAGAAGCAAGAAAACGAAAAACGAAAATAAAGAGAACAAAATCGGAGATCAACCTTCTGTGTGTTTTTTGTTTGATTCCTTGAAAAATACGCGAGTGATACAATTTTTGGATCCCCCATTTTACTATGAAAAATTGAAGGCTTTATAGCCAAAAACCATACATTTTCTACCTATTTCTTTGCTCCAATTGCAGGTGTTGAAGTTGTGGAGAACGAGGGGCGTGAAACATGGGCGAAAACATGGAGCGGGGTATACGGGGATCCTGTCTGGAGTGCTGAAGTGGGGGTTGAGTTTGTAGTCTGCTGAAAATTTTTTAGATAGTGTGCTGGTAGGGTTAGTTTAGGTTGTGGGCTGATGGGAGTTTTAATTTGGGCCATGTATTATTAATTGGACTGTTTTATTATTATTTTTTGAATTTTTTTTGATTTGGGCTCGGGCTAAGGTTGAAATTAGGTTTGGTTTTATTAGGCCCCGGGCAAAATTTATGCCTTACACTCTTAATATACTAATCTTTTCAATTTCTTCTGGTATTTAACTTGCTTTCCTACTAACATTAATAGTTTCTATTTTATTTACTTTGAAAATTCTAACACATATCTTGTATAAGTGCTATTCTCGATTTAGAGGAATTTAAAGATGTTACAGCTTCATTACAATCTCTCCTAATAAGACAAGAAAATACATTCCCAATATCCACTGAAAGGGAATCAACATAAATTTGATTATGCCTAAGGTCGAGTTTCGAATTTCTTAACACAACACTGTACCCTACCACATAGGAAACATCAATATAAAACAATTCTCTTAAGTGAGATACAATTAGCTGAGGCTCATCTTATACTCGTAACAATAATATTAAAACAAGCCCAAGGGCACAATTAATTGGGGTACTAGTCCAAAATAAAGGGTTGGACAAGTCGACCCTAGACCTAGTTAATTTATTTATCTAGATCCCATAATTATTATTTTAGTATGTGAAACTTGGATATTTAAATTACTTATTTAGGTGCCAAAATAATTATTTTAGAAATTTTTTTATTCTTTAGAATTTTTAACTTTTTTTTTTTAAATTTTTATAATTTTTAGAAATTATTTTAATTATTTGTAATTTTTGTTGAAGAGAGACTAATTTGTTCATTTTCAAAATTGACTGTGACTAAAAGAGTATTTATATCAATTTGTTATTTGAGTTATTCGAATTGTTCAGCTATTCGAAGTTTACAATTTAATTTAACTATAACTAAAAATTCGAATTACTTATTTGAATTAACTTAAAAAAATTGAATAATTTAATTCAATTAACTTAAAATTTGAATTTTTTAAAAAAAATTAATTGAATTTAATTTTATCGACAGCTATTCTCAATAGTTCCTTTTAATCAACTCTCATTATTGTTCACTTGTTTTGTTGAAAGGGAAGCGCAAAAATGGCAAAGTTAGCTTAAGCCACCCCTTCCATAACACCTATAGTGAGATAACATCTTAGGAAAATATACCCTTTTATGCTTTTTTTATTATTATTATTTGAACTTTACATCCCTTTGGAAGGCATCGAATCAGTGAGTTCGGGCCAATGCAACTCACTTTTTCAGCTGGTTGTCCGAGCTTCATTGAATGAAAACTCAAACCAAAGTAGGCGTGTTCGAGGGCCAAATAATTCGCCGACTTTTATAGGCTTAGCTTGATTTGGATTAAATTTGTATAAGAATTTTTATATTTTAGGTTGATCTAAGTGAACCCAAATTCAATTTAAATAATAAAAAATATTTTTAAAATTTAAATATAATTACTAAATTTATAAAATATCAATTAATATATATTTTATTATTTATTGAATAGTAAAATTAGCTTTTGGGGCTGATTAGACGAACTCAAAAATGAACTCGAAGAACTGAATCTCAACATGACTTAACCCATCGATAGCTCTACTCCAAAGGCAATATTACAAATATGTCCCATTTATTTTTCCTTGTCAACCAATTCTCTATTTTAATGGGACGATAATATTTTTTATCAGAATGATGGTCATGATTAAGGTTAAGAAATATTATAAACTAATCAAAAGAATTATAAATATAATTGTAATAATTATACAAAGTGAATACATTATAGATTTTGTTGTTATACAACAATTGTATAAATTTTACATTTTATATGTTAATTTAGTAAATATATAAATTTTGTTATTGTAAATATATTTTTAATTATTATATAATATAAAATGGTCTTTATAATTTTACTAAAAAAAATGGCTTTAAATACTTCTGCATGATATTATAACCAAACTAATTATTTTTATAGTTAATTTTCATGCTTAATTCATTTTTACAGCTACGATTAAATCTAAACATATATTTCATCATTAATTCTAATTTCATTGTTATAATATTTAATTTCACCGTTACAATAACTAATTTTACCATTGTTATTATTTTTGGTTGTATCAAAACTAACCTCATCACTAGAGGTGTGCATGGGCCGGGCTACTCGGCTCGGCCCGAAGGCCCGCCCTAAAAATGAGAGGGTTTTGGTAAAAATATAGGCCCGGAATATGAGTTTGGGCACAAAAATGAGGCCCGTTCAGAAAATGGGCCGGGCTCGAGTAAAATTTTTTTGGCCCGGGCCCTACCCTACCTGGCCCGGCCCGAATTATATAATAAATATATATATTTTTTATTTTTAATTATATTTATATTTTAATTTTAATTTTAATTTTAATATAATCAATTTTTATTATATATTTTCAATTTGTGTATTGTTTTAAGAATTGTTTTAATATATTTTTTATTTGTTTCTTGTTTTAATATTTGTTTTAAATGTATTTGATTATTTAATATATTTTAAAATTTTTTATTTAATAAAATAAGTTAAAAAAATTTAATATGGGTCGGGCCGGGCCGGGCCGGTCTCGAGCTTAACAATTTTATTTCGGGCCGGGCTTAGGCAAATTTTTATGCCCATATTTCGGGCCGGGCCGGTCCTGGGCCTAGAAAATGGGCCTGAATTTTTTGATGGGCCCGGACCGAACCCGACCCGGCCCATGCACACCTCTACTCATCACCCATTCAAACAACAATTTTTCTGAAATATTTAGTAGGTTGGAATTTTATTACCTACGACTCTTCTCTTATCTCAGGATTATCATATCCTTTGTTTAAAATAAAAAACGAATTGAATAAAGTCTCCAAGCTTTTCCAGTGAGTTTTCTGTTGTTTTCAACAATGCAAAGAAGATAATAAATCATACGGAATGCATAAAAAGGATGTTGATGGTGACCAAAAGTATACAATGGATAAACACGAAAATGAGGAATATTGATAACTATTCTTTCTTCTTTGTTCTTATTAGGAAAAGTTATGCCAATGATCCAACTCCTAATTCGATTAATCAAAACTTAAATCAATACCCAAATTTCTATATCTCTCTGTCAGAAAAGCACTATGAACACAGAAAAAAAGTAACAGCAAGAATCCAAGAACACATAAAAAAAAATGAAATAAAGATAAAAACAGAGAAAGAAGATAGAAAAATGGAGATAATACTCAATTTTCAATCATCATGAATACAAGGGAGAACTTATCAGTTTATATACACTGATCAATGAACCTACTGCTAGTAACTGAGAGTCAACAACAACAATAACAACTGACTAATTGTCAGTTAAGCAAAATTAACTATCAATACCTTTATCACATTAAACATGTTCTTAATAGTCTAACATATGCTTAATATTCTAATCTTTTCCCGTATTCTGCTTTTTGAACACTTTTTCAATATTGCACACACCTAATTTTGATCTCAGTTTAGTAAAATAAGTTTCGGACAGTGGCTTTGTGAATACATCAGCAACCTGTTCTTGTGCACGTACATGATTGATTTGCAGTTGTCCACGCATAACCTTTTCGCAAACAAAATGTACGTCTAACTCCACATGCTCCATTCGTGCATGGAGAACAGGAT
This sequence comes from Gossypium hirsutum, assembly GCF_007990345.1. NCBI lineage: Eukaryota > Viridiplantae > Streptophyta > Magnoliopsida > Malvales > Malvaceae > Gossypium > Gossypium hirsutum. The sequence goes on from NC_053430.1 coordinate 16,054,260, forward strand.
TTGCAGCTATCTGAACAGAACCCATATTGTCACACTAGATAGTTGGAGTGCCTACAACATTTTCACCAAGTTCAGTCAGCAGATGAACAAACCAAGCAAGATCAGCTGCAGTGTTAGCCAAACTACGATACTCGACTTCTGAGGTTGACCGAGACACAACAGCTTGCTTTTTGGAGGACCAACCAACAAGATTCCCTCCGAGATAAATGCAAAATCCTGAAGTTAAACGGCGATCCTCAAGTGAACTACCCCAATCGGAATCAGGAAATATTGTTAACGTGAGATGATCAGCTGGTGTATAGAGCACTCCATATGATGTATAATGCCTTGTAAATATCTCAACACCCTTTTGACAGCTTGCCAGTGTTTAACTTTGAAACTCCATCAACGACCAGTTGCTTTTCTATTTTCAGGAAAAGGAACTAGAGTCGAAGTGTCATTCTTTTGTAACGCACTAAGTTCATGACGATCAGTTTGTTGCCACTGAGGATACTTCACGGCCATGTGAATATATGTAGGATTAAAAATAGTATCAACAGTATACAAATGTATTTTTGGCTTAATAATATCTGCTTCTCCTCGTGTGAGCATTGGATGTGTATTAGCAAGAGGCACATCACTAGTTGATGAAGAAGATGCAGTAGACTGCTCTAAATAAGAAGAAACTGTTGGTGAAGCAGAAGAAGGGTTAGGGATGGAGGATTGTATAGAAATAAGTTTTATAACCACGTTGCAACTGAGCGGGGTAGAAATATAAGTCTTTTTTTTCCCTTAACCGGGTTTCAACCCAAATTTTATGTATACAAACTCGAATCCATCCCATCTCCATTTTAACCTCGACCCAAAATGAAATAGCCCATCCCAAAATTTTATATTCTATTCTGTTACTTTTTTTAAAAAAAAGTTAGATATATGTGATAAAATAGAAACATATAAAATATAATTATACTGGCATGGTTAGTAAAAGTTTGAAGTTTTAAGAATCTAAACATCCAAGTTTATTGTGTTTCGTATTAAATTAATTTTAATTTTAATTATCAGATATGTATTGTCGAAATCATCCCTCGATTTAAAGATTTTAAATTTAAAAAAAAGGGGGAAATCGACTTTTGGAAAACAAATACATGGAGTCACCACCGATCCTTTTGTTTTGGTGTGATCGGGACACCTAAGAATTTAGTTATTTTAATAAAACGCTTTTTGATTCACTAAAACAACGATTCTGGTCTACGAGAATATGAGAAAACGGGTTCGGGAGTCGGTTACATATGAGGAAGGATTAGCACCCTCATTGCGCCCAAAATTGGTACCAAATCGATTAAATACTGTCCTTATGTCTAAAATTAAAATGTTTTTGAAATGTGATTCTTGTTAATAATGTTTAAATAACTCGAGTGGGTTACCAAAATCTTCTTGACGTCTATAATTCGAAATTTACAAAAAGATGCCCAACTATTTGGTTCAACGAAAAACCGAAACCCAGCACAGTAGTGCACGATTCCTCGAATTTCCGAACATCGAACATTGCCTCACCTTAGAAAATACGAGTGAAATTCCGAAGGGATCTTCGATTGTTTTGAGCAAAAGAGAAAGCGCAACCCAGCACGATAGGGCTCGATTCTCAAATCGCCAAACATCGAATATCGCCTCCGTTTTGCAAGGTTTTTAATAAACATGAATGAAAACCTAAAGGAATATTCGATTGTTTTGAACAAACGAGAAATCACAACCCAACACGATAGGGCATGATCCCCGAATTATCAAACACCGAGTATTGCCTTCGTTTTAAAGGATTTTTAGAAGACACGAGTAAAATTTTGAAGGGATATTCGATTATTTTGAGCAAACACGAAATTGCAACCCAACACGTTAGGGCACGATTCCGCGAATTGCCAAATATCAAATCTCGTCTTCGTTTTTTAAAGGATTTTTAGAGAATTGTGAAACTAGCTTAAAACGCATCGGTTTGATTTGAAATAAGACGACATTGATCATGAAATTTGGGTTTTATAAAACCACATTTCAAAAATCAAGTGGAAAACGATGAATGGGGTAATATGTGTATGCATAAAAATACGACAATGAAAAGAAATGAAGATAATACAATCAACTACAAGAACTTAAACGAATAAGCATAACTAGTTTGGAAATATAACTCAATTTCAACCATGCATGGAGAATAATGACAATGTAAAACAATGAATAAGTAATATGCAACGATAACATGCATAGCATAATATAATATGACTACCACTAGATACACAAAACAAAATGCAAATCGAAGGAGTGATATGGTATAAACTATTTTAAACAACAATGAATGAATGAACACATAAAATGTAGATTGACAAATTTGTATAAAAAAACTAGGGATAGATGTATGATTTTTGAAATAGATATTATAGAATGAAAGTTTGAGTTAAATTGTATATAAAACATTTTATACGCGAATTCATTTAAAAGTTAACAAAATACATGATAATTTAAATAATATACAATACAAAAGAATAATAAGGATATAAGATGAGATATAACACACAAAATAGTTTTATAAAACATATATACATGTAAGTTTATTGTAGAAAGATCATGAAATTAATAATAATATAAATTTTAAATTAGTCTAAAACAAATGTACACATGCCTTTATACCAAAACATTTAAATAATAGGCCACATAAAACACAAAAGTAATATAATATAAAAGAATATTCAAAAATAATAATTAATGATTACAAAAATGAAGTTTCTAAAATTAATTCATATATGTATATTGAAAATACTTGATAAATTACAAAGCAGAGTGTTTTAACATAAGCAAATCTATTAAAATAATAAGTGAATTAATATATATATATATAAATTTAAAAGCAAATACATGCAAAATAACATTTAAATAATATGTATAGGGCTAAGTGAATCTTATTAAAAGCTACATAGTAGATTTAAGGACATACTTGTATATACAAGAAAGCTATATGTATAAAATGTATAGATTTAGAAGTATATGTGGATTAAACATAGGCAACAATAAACATATATGCTCACATGATAATAATTTAAAAGATATATTATATAATAGAATATAAGAACAAATTTAAAAGGAAATATAAGTATAAAATAATATGAGATTAATAGTATGCATAAAATAAAACGAACTTTATTATATGGCACATATATGTATACATATATAATGGTAATATATACAAGGATATTTACAAAGCATCAAGCAAAAATATTGTAATAGCATGGCATAAAAAACAAACAACATACTAGCGATTAAAAAGAAACAAAAGAAAAGCATTAAAATAATATACAATGTAAAACAAGAATGATAATGTCGAAAGTGCCTTTGAAACAAAAATGAATCATAAAGTAAAAAATAGTAAAAAAAAATAGAAGGGATTTAATTAAAACTAAACCAAAACACAAAGGGGTGACTTGAAAATAAATCATTAATGATAAAAGGGTCAAAAGGTAAAGTGAGCAATTGCACAGGGGCTCAAACTGGAAATATTCCAGGCTCCCAAAGCGCAGCACACCAGCGTGGACTAAAATGCAAACACGCGCGAATTAATGGGCCAATTTAAAAGAGTCGAAGCAGAATAGATAGGGCGCGATTGAATGCGCACGTGAAAGAGGAGGACCAAGCCTGCAAATATCCCATTTGCAGCGAGAAGGCACGGGTCTAGGTCCTGCAGCGGGTTGACGCGCGGACCCTTCCCCTCAGGAACGGCGCCATTTCGCTGCATGCTTAAAACCTCAAGCAAATGAATGGCATTTTACCATTTCTCTAAGCTGTAGACTGAATACCCAATTGTTAGGGTTTCGGCGCAGCAACCTTCATTTACCCAGGGCCATTCGATCGTCAGTTCACCATCAAAATTGGTGAGTGACTCAGAAGCCTCTTTGTTCCCATCAGAATCGACGCCTAAAAAAACCTTTCCCTTTCGCATCTCTAACCCCGACTTTGATGGAGAAGACGAGGATTTCATTGATGCGTCCGCGAAGGTAAGTTTCTCGCTCCTCTTTCTTCCCTGTTTTTTTTAAAAGTTCTAAAGAAGGCAGGACATATGCGAAAAAAATATTGAAGACGATGAAGATTCAAAAATCACCTTCTTTGCTTTGTATTGTTTTTTATTCTCTTTTTCGTATTTGTTTTTGTTGCCTTTGTCCGTAACCATTACAAAGATTGAATCGTTGGCTTTATAGCCGGAAAGAAAAGAAAATAAAAAGGAAATAAAAATAAGAAATACAATTGTTTGTTTATTTCTGTTGCTGTTGTCTCTTTTGTATTTGCAGGTATGGGGTGGTGTTCGCGTGTGTACGAGAGCGTGGGCGTGGCGCCAAGATGCTGGGGCGTACAGAGGCATGGAGCTACTGTCCGGTTGCTGTTGCAGCGCAGGAGAAAGGGGGTGATTTAGGGTTTGTCTTGGCTTAACATTCTGGGCCTATTGGGCCTTGTGAAATTGGGTTTGTAATATTTGGGTTTAAAATTGGGTTATGTAACTTGGACTGATGGACTTTTATTGGACTGTTAATGTATTTTTTGTTTATTATTTTTTGGTTTTGTATTTATACGGGCCCGGGCTAAATTGGCCCATTACAGCTGCCCCTCTTTGCTCATTGTCGTGTAACGAGAACAGAGCAAAGACTTCGACGAGGGTCAATTTTGCCCGGTTTTGCGGAATCATGACTTCTTTGGTACTTCTTTTCTTCGAGTGACTTTGACCTGCTCCATTGGAGACGAGATCTGCAATCTTCGGCCTACTCCACTACAACATTAGGGAGCTAGGATGGTAGCTTAAATCTGCTTCACTGTAACTTCAGGAAGCCAAGGTTCGTCATCTTCGATTTGCTCTTTGTCAATCACAGAGACGCCAAATCTGTCATCTTCGATCTGCTCTCCGCCAATACAGAGACGCCAAATCTGCTATCTTTGATCTGCTCTCCGCCAATACAGAGATGCCAAATCTGCTATCTTTGATCTGCTCTCTGCCAATACAGAGACGCTAAATCTGCTATCTTTGATCTGCTCTCTGCCAATACAGAGACGCCAGATTTGCTATCTTCGATCTGCTCTCTGCCAATACAGAGATGCCAAATCTGCTATCTTCGATCTGCCCTCTGCCAATATAGAGATGCCAAATCTGTTATCTTCGATCTGTTCCCCGCCAATATAGAGATGTCAAATCTGCTATCTTCGATCTGCCCTCTGCCAGTACAGAGATGCCCAAATCTGCTATCTTCATCTACTCTCCGCTAATACAGAGATGCCAAATCTGTAGGATTCGCCAATGTCGCTACACTGTCTTCTAAAGACATGATGTGTAGAATGGGTTTCCTGTATCTGTGTATGTCAAATAACTAGGATGCTATGATCGAGGTGAATCAAATGATCCTAACTAAATGAATGACTATGAATGTAGAAATGTCATGAGAGTGATTCCTTTTTAAACGCTTAAGGTGCCATTGCTCATAATTCACCCAGGTTCTATCATTGATGTGCTATCACGCCCTCTTGCTTAGCCGTTATCACTAACAAAAAAATTTGAAGAAATAGTCATAATTTGGACTACTCTTTTCTCAATGTTTCCAACTTTGAACCTGGTTAGTCTTGGCTAGTGGCCCTATTACAAGTCCTCGTACTATTTAGAGACTTTCCAGAGTAATATGCATAACATCTTTTGTGTGAATATTACATGTCCAAAAATCGTGATTTCAACAAAAGTGCTCGAAAAAGATTATCATAATTGACAAAATGGAATTTTATTAAGTAAAACTCGAAGTGAATACATAGGATAACGAATCTGATAAGGTGAAAAAAAATGAGAAGAAGGTGCCCCAGATATCGCAGCACGAGTTTCACTATTCTAATTTCTCAAAGGCTTCTTCGAACCAAACGTGTGTTCAGGAGATCCCGCGTATTTTGTTGACGCTCCAAGGTGTAATGTTCTTCTGTCTTGCTGATTTTGGGAGGACGAGACTACCATATGCCCCATATTCAAAATTTGAGCTGCCCGTTTTTGGGTTTTCAACTCAAAAGCCCCTTTAGTTCCAAAGTGCCCTTTGCGGGTTTTTGTCTTGGCCTCTTCATTTTTTTTTAGATTTCAGAGTGCCCTTTACGGGTTTTCACTCTGGTCTCTCTATTTTTTCAAGTAAAATACTTCTTGACCGAATCTGAATTTACAGGATTGGGTAAATTTCCACCGTCCATCTCGGCTAGAATTAATGCCCCTCCGGAGAAAGCTTTCTTTACCACGTAAGGCCTTTCCCAATTAGGCATCCATTTCCCTCGAAATCCTTCTGTATGGGAAGGATCTTTTTCAAAACCAGGTCTCCTTTATGGAATTCTCTAAGGCGAACCTTTCTGTCATAAGCCCGCATCATTCGTTTTTGGTACATCTTACCATGACGGATAGCTCTTAGCTTCTTTTCCTCAATTATCAATTGATCATATCGAGACTGGATCCACTCGGCTTCTTCCAACTTTAACTCAGATAACACTCGGAGTGATGGGATCTCGACTTCAATCGGCAACACCGCCTCCATTCCGTAGACCAAAGAGAAAGGGGTCACCCCTGTTGAGGTTCTGACTGATGTTCGATAAGCAAAGAGGGCAAACGGTAACTTCTCATGCCAATCTCTGTAGGTCTCGGTCATCTTCCCTACAATTTTCTTAATATTTTTATTGGCTGCTTCCACTGCCCCATTCATCTTCAAGCGATACGGTGACGAGTTGTGATGTCTGATCTTAAATTGACTGCAGACTTCTGCTATCGTACTGTTGTTCAAGTTTAATGCATTATCAGATATAATCCTCTTCGGTATTCCATATCGACATATGATCTCTTTTTTTAGAAACTTGCTCACTGCTGACTTTGTCACACTAGCATACGAAGCGACTTCTACCCATTTGGTGAAATAGTCGATAACCACAAAGATGAAACGATGCCCATTGAAAGCTTTCGGCGATATTGGTCCATTCACATCTATGCCCCACATAGAGAATGGCCATGGAGAAACCATGACATGCAGCGGTGAAGGAGGCACATGAATTTTATCACTGTAGATTTAACACTTATGACATCTCTTAGCGTAATTGACACAGTTTCCTTCCATGGTGGACCAATAGTACCCGAATCTCATAATTTTCCTGGCCATTGTAAAGCCATTAGCGTGTGTCCCACAGACACCTTCATGGACTTCTTCCAAGATTTTCCTAGCCTCTACAGCGTCTACACATCTTAGTAGCACTTGATCCTTTCTTCTTTTGTATAATATATCCCCATCTAAGACATAGTTGATGACCAGTCTTCTTAGCGTTCTTTTGTCATTCTCGTTTGCTTGGTCCGGGTACTCACGATTCTTCACGTACTGTAATATATCGTGATACCAAGTGTGATTATCTTTTTCTTCGTCTTCTTCAATATTGTAACAGTGAGCCGGAACCTTATAAATGCTCATCCGGATGGGTTTGACATCTTCTTGTTTGTTCACCTTGATCATGGAGGCTAAGGTATCCAAAGCATCAGCCATCTGATTTTCGTCTCGTGGAAGGTAATGGAAGGTAATGTCATCAAACTCTTTAACCAATTCAAGGACTAGTTTCCGATAATCGATTAACTTGGGGTCTCTGGTCTCCCATTCTCCTTTGAGTTGATAAATTACTAGTGCAGAATCCCCAAACACCTCTAGCACTTTAATCTTGTGATCTATGGCTGCGCGGATACCCATGATGCATGCCTCGTATTCCATCATGTTATTCGTACAATCAAAATCCAATTTACTAGTGAATGGATAATGATCTTCGTTTGGGGATACTAAGACGGCCCCGATTCCATTGCCCACAACATTTGACGCCCTATCGAAGTTCAATTTCCAAGGAAGTTCTTCCAAAGTGCCTTCTTCAGTGGTAGCAACACACATTAGGTCTTCATTCGGGAAGTCAAAGTTTAAAGGCTCGTAGTCTTCCAAAGCTCTACTGGCTAGAAAATCTGCTATTGTACTTCCTTTTACTGCTTTCTGGTTCACATAGACTATGTCGAATTCAGAAAGCAGAATCTGCCATCGGGCCATCCTTCCATTCAAGGCTGTTAACTCCATCATGTACTTCAAGGGGTTTAATTTTGAGATGAGCCAAGTGGTGTGATATAACATATACTGCCTCAGCCTCCGGGTTGTCCAAATTAAGGCACAACACAATTTCTCTATTGGCGGGTACCTTGTCTCACATTCTGTGAACTTCTTACTAAGATAGTAAATGGCTTTCTCTTTCCTTCCTGACTCATCATGCTGACCCAATACGCATCCCATGGAGTTCTCGAATACTGCCAAATACAGTATCAACGGCTTATTGGAGTTAGGTGGCATCAACACCGAGGCGTTGGATAAGTACTGTTTGACCTGGTTGAAAGCCCTTTGGCATTCTTCATCCCATTCACCTGGGTTATGTTTCTTGAGGAGGCGAAAGACAGGGTCACATTTCTCGGTCAGTTGTGAAATGAACCGAGCAATGTAATTTAATCTTCCTAAAAAGTCTCAAACTTCTTTCTGAGTGCGCGGCGGGGATAGCTCTTGTATGACTTTAACTTTGTCTGGATCGATCTCAATCCCTTTCTCACTAACCACGAATCCGAGCAACTTTCCAGACTTGGCTCTGAAGACATTTGGCTGGGTTGGGTTTTAACTGGAACTTCCTCAACCTCAAGAACAATTTCCTCAAGACTTGTATGTGCTCCTTCTCTGTTCGAGAATTTGCGATCATGTCATCGACATAAACCTCGATTTCTTTATGCATCATGTCATGAAAATGGGTTACCATGGCTCTTTGATAAGTTGCCCCCGCATTCTTCAGTCCAAATGATATCACCTTGTAGCAGAACGTGCCCCACATGGTTACAAATGTGGTTTTCTCCATATCTTCAGGATGCATCTTGATCTAGTTATATCCAAAAAAACCGTCCATGAATGAAAACAGTGAGTGTCCTGCTGTGTTGTCCACTAGGGTGTCGATATGAGCCAGTGGGAAATTGTCTTTCGGGCTGGCTTTATTCAAATCTCTGTAGTCCACATACATTCGCACCTTTTCATCTTTCTTGGGGATGGGGACGATGTTGGCTACCCAATCTGAGTATTTTACCACCTTCAGGAATCCGACATCGAACTGCTTTCGAACCTCTTCTTTTATTTTTAGCAAAACATCGGGCCTCATTCTTTGGAGTTTTTCTGAACTGGCTTACATTCTTCCTTTATGGGAAGTCGATGTACCACGATGTCAGTGTCCAACCCGGGCATATCTTGGTATGACCATGCGAAGACGTCTTTGAATTCTTGAAGTAATTCAATGAGGTCTCGCTTCATCTCCATAGTGATACATGTTCTGATCTTCACCTTTTGTCCTTCTCCTAAGTTCACAATTTCAACTGATTCTTTGTATGGTAAGATTTGTTTCTTGTCTTGTTCTACCATCCTCAACAAATCAGGAGATAGATTACAGCCTTGGTCATCTTCAAATCCTGAGAATCATCCATACATACATCTCGCTCGAAAGGAAATTCTGAGTCGCTAGCAGTGTCACTCATATCATTAATATCTGGGGACTGTTATGAGGATGAATGCAGACACAAAGAAACAAAAGAATTCGAAACATTTATTTACGTGGTATGATTATGAATGACGAATGAAAGAATATTTAGAAGAATGTTTCAAGAATAAAAGAATCGAAAAGTAATCATTTGTATGGTTATGAAATTGAGAGGACGAGAGAACATTTGCTCAAAAATGATAATAACTGTGCATTTTATTGAAATATCGTTTTTAAACATTAGCCTATTTCACAAAAGATTCTTATTACTCCTAGGCCTAGAGCAATAAGTGTGTTTTAGACATTACTCTGAATCCGTTCTAAAAACTACAGGAATCTCTTCCGCAGTCCAGTTGTCCAGAACACTTCTAGGCGTGCAGAGGAAATGCCCGACAAATTCTCTCTTCTGGTCTCCTCTTTGCATATGACGTTGATGTCCAAGCTTTCCAGCCTCTCTTCTATAGCTCCCGTCATTGGTGTGTCTCTCCCGGGATGAATGATTCCCCCATACACAAATGTTTTTGATATATGGGGGAATGTCATCGGTTCCCACTTGATTTCCTCCCCCGTTAACCGTACTCTCCTTCTTTCTTGCTTCCTTTCCAGCTCCCTTCTCCGTTGTTTGACATCCGGCTTAAATCCTAAGCCGAAGCGGTCTCTCTTATCTTTCAACATTGGCGTCTCAATCCTTCCTTGTAGATGTCTCCCGAGTCCCCTTTCGGGTAGGGCCCCTTTTCCAATCGTCAACTGGAGGCTCATCCTCGTGGTTTTGGACAATTCCGGCGCCAGAATTTTGCTCCCCTCGGTGATGAATGTCGCATTAACAAATTCAAAAGATCGAAATGAGAATTCGATTGCTTCGTCATCTGTCTCCAAATAGGGTGCAATATTGCTCACAGTTGCAATAATATCCTCCTCAGCCTTGATCGTTATCAACCTCCCCTCCGATACTAGCTTCAACTTTTGATGCAACGAGGAAGGCACTGCCCCAGCTGAATGTATCCAGGGCCTCTCCAACAAGCAATTGAATGAGGGGTTGATGTCCATTACGAGGAAATCCATCTCATATGTGTTTGGCCCAATCTGAGGGGTACCTCGATTCTGCCCATCACCTTCCTCTCTGTGCCATCAAATGCTTTCACGATGTTCTGGCACTCCTTCATGTGAGAGCTGTCTATAGGTAACCTATTTAACGTGGTCAATGGCAGAACGTTCAAAGCCGACCCATTGTCAATCAATACACCTGGCAGCGTATACCCTTTACAGCGTGTGGTGATATGCAGAGCTTTAGTCAACCCCATGCCCCCGGGTGGTATCTCGTCATCATTAAAAAAGATATAATTGTCGGCACTTATGTTGTTAACCAAGCGGTCCAACTTGTTAACGGAGATATCATTGGGAACATACGTTTCATTCAAGACCTTCATTAGTGCGCTATGATGAACTTTCGAGCTTAAAAGTAAGGCCAGCACCGAGATACGGGCTGGTTGTTTAAGTAGTTGTTCTACCACACTATATTTGCTATACTTTAGGAATTTTAAAAACTCCTTGGCCTCCTCTTCGTTAATTGGCTCGTTAACAGGCTTGGTTGCTTTTTCTTTCATTTTCTCGGCCATTGGGGCTTTTCCTTTTACGGGTTGTACCTCTTCGTTTGCTGCATTGTAACGTCTCCCGCTACGTGTATAGGAGCCCTTGTCTTGACCCTTTTTTGAAGCATCCACGAGGCTCTCCTTCCCTGGAATCATCACGCTACAATCATAATTCCATGGGACCTTTTTGCTGTCTTTATAGGGGAAGACTGCAGGTCTTTGGATTATGACCCTTGGTGGCATTTGTACTCCGGTTTCGTTATTTTTGGGTCTCGATATGATAACTATGGGATAGTTAGCTATTTGATTTTGTGCCGTCGATTCTCCTTCTGATGCGCATATATCTCCCTCTACGGGATCTTATATCTCTTCATAAAACTCCATTTCCTTATTATCCATCATATTTTGTACTAGGGCCCTGAACTCTACATAATCTTGGATTTCATGCCCCACTTTGTCGTGAAACTCACAGTAGTTTCTCTCTTCTTCGGATTCTTCTCTTGAATCCAACGCGATCAATCCTCTCTTGGCCATCTCCTTCCATACTCGCCTCAACGGGCTCCTAACTTTTGCCACCTTATATTTGGTCTTCTTATTCTTACCTTCACTTATCCCATTCACTCGTTGGTCGATATGATTGGGGAGTGGGTTTCCCGCTACATTGGGTGTGGCTGGGTCGTCAAATCTTACGATCCTCATCTTAATGAGTCTTTCGACTAATTTCTTAAACGCAGCGCAGTTTTCGATAGAGTGCCCGGTGACTCCTGCGTGGTATTCACATTGGGCGTTTGTGTTATACCATTTGGGATACGGGGGCTGCAGTGGCTTCAGGTAGAAAGGGGATACCACATGAGCGTTGAACAGGTTCTGGTACAACTCCCTATACGTGATGGGTATAAGGGTGAATTGAGGTCTTTCTGTGTTCTCCCTTGCGTTGGATTCTTGTCTTACAGAACTTTGCTAACTGGTGGTCACTGTCCTGGGTTGATTTACGGTGAATGACTTAGACTGACCTTTGTTAGATGTGCTCATGTTGTTCACTTCATTGTCTCTTTTCCTCGGGGCCGACTTCCTGGTACTTTTTCCGGCTTCTATCTTACCACTTCTCACGATATTTTCGATCATTTCCCCTGTCATCACTATGTCGGAGATGCTCGTAGTGGCGCTTTCCAACATATGAGTAATAAAAGGGGCTTTCAAAGTGTTAATAAAGAGCATTGTCGTCTTTTTTTCTAGAAGTGGCGGCTAAACTTGTATCGCCACTTCTCTCCACCTTTGTGCGTACTGTCTGAAGCTTTCATTTAACTTTTTCTCCATATTCTGGAGAGTGATTCTGTCGGGGTCATGTCCGTCACATGACTGTATTGCTTCATAAAGGCCTGAGCCAGGTCCTTTCATGAGTTAAATTTAGCTCGGCTTAATTGGTTATACCACTTAGATGCCACCCCGACCAGACTATCTTGAAAGTAATGGATTAATAGCTGGTCGTTGTTAACATATCCCGCCATTCGCCTGCAGAATATAGTGATGTGGGCTTCAGGGCAGCTCGTTCCATTGTATTTCTCGAATTCGGGCATTTTGAATTTGGGGGGAAGGACTAAATCTGGGACCAAACTCATGTCCTTGGCATCAATCCATTGATGATGATCCGCGCTCTCCATGGCTTTGAATTTCTCTTCAAGCCATCTACACCGTTCTTCCAATTGTTTTTGCGAATCCATCCTCACCTTTTCTTCTTCAGCAATTTCATCCAAGTCGGGAAGAGGCGGATAGTTCGGGTTGTTGACAAAGTTAGAGCCTGAGCTGCTTTGGAAATTCATCGGTATTGAAGCTCTGGCCTGAATCTGCTGGGGCAGGATCGTGACAGATGGTTTTGGTAGATTAATCTCGGGCTTCATCGGGACATGTGTCGGAGTGAAGCTAGGGGGTATTGAGGATCCTCATTAGCTTCTTCAACTTTGTCCATGGGGCCCTTTCCTTTATCCGTTCCTTTCAGCAGCAATTTGGATAATTGGGACATCATTTCTCTCTAGGACTCCATCATTTGCTCCTTCATTTCTCGTTGAATCTTGGCTAGCTGCTTTTGCATCTGAGACTGCATTTGATCTTGCATGTCTTTTTGCATTTGCTCCAATTTCTCGAGTCTCTTATCTATTGATTCTTTTCTTGTACCGTAGGGGTGCGTGGTTGGTTGGTTTTCGTTGGTTTCCAGGTTACTGAAATAATTTTTAATTAATTAATTAGAAAACTCTTATGGCCTTTAATGCATAATGATGTGATGTAATGCAAATGCATGAATGCAAATGAGGCATCAATTTCGATTCAACTGCCCTTAGAAAATTTCACTTGAAAATAAAATCGTTTACAAAAAGTCGAGTTACAAATAAAATTTTGCTCTAACACTTAGAGTCCTAATTTTTCTAAGCAACGAGGCCAGCTCTTGTCCGCGCTCTGACTCCAACTCATACTTCACGCTCATTATGTCCGCCTGAACCGCTAAAGTTTGCAAATAATCTGCTACCTCCCGGATTTGGGTTATGGCTTCCCCTATGAGGTAATCTCTATTTCTGACTTGGTCTTGTGCATGGCAAAGCTGTTCTTTCCAACGATCCTCGTTTGCTTCGAAAAACTGGATCCACATTTCGTAGTTTTGCAATGACGCCTCTAACTCTTCTATTCTTCCTTTCATTTCTTCTATCTTGCTCAAGCTTGCCCTCAATTCCATTGCGGTGTTGCGGTTTCGGAATTGATACAGAGACTTCTTGAGTTCTGCCACTCTAGCCCTTAATTTCCCTCGCTCATTTCTGCTTTCCGATAGACTCCTCTCCAATTCTTCATTTCGTGCCTGAGTTTCTTGGAATTTTCTTTCCCACCAGTCGGTATTGGCCTTTTCTTCCCGAATTTCATGGTGCCATTGTTCGAAAGTCTTACCTAAACCCGCAGTCCTCATGGATAGGCGTAACTTCTTGTAGTCCGTCTTCAAGCTGTCTAGATCTTCTTCGGCCTTAGTTTTTCCTTTTCTTCACTTCTCAGCCTCTGATCTCTGAACATCGGCGTCTAATCTTAGGTGCATCTTCTCTTCTTCCAATTGTTCGATCTTCTTCCCAAACTCTAAACTTTTTTTCTCGAATTCTTGCGTTATAATTTCCAATTCTGATGGGGCGACTTGCAATTATTCCCCGATAGGTATAGCATTCTCTAAGCTTGGCCTAGGAATATTATCATTAATCCTTTTCTTAAACCACTCGTTATACTCGGGCGTTACCATAGAACCGACGGCTAACCTCTTCATCCAACAAGTTTGCTTCCAAGCAGCCGATAACTTTCGAACTCTCTTCTTATAGTGAGCACCTTTAAACGAGAATTCACTCTGAGCAAGTCCGTAGATCGTGGGTACAAACTGCCTCGACTTGTATTGCCTCAAGGCTATCAACAGAGTATACCCGATAGCTCCTCAGATTTCTAACAGTGGCACCCAATCGAAGTTACCACATCGGTACATGATCTCGTCAGGGACCATCCAATAAGCTCTCCACTCGATATCCCCATCCTTGAGGTGTTGAAGAATATCCATCCACTTCTCCTCCGAGATATCCTCTCTCCTCTGTATAGCTGCCTCTTCTTTCAAAGGGGAATAACCTTCGGAAAAGACTCGATAGGAAACCTTGTCTACCTTCCAAAAGTGCCCATGAAACCATACCATCAATAATTGAGCACATCCAATAAACCGCCCCTCACCTGTCTTCCGACATGAGCTCAAAGACCTGAACGTTTCTGCCAATATTACCGGTACCGGTGTGATTCCCTTTTCAAGGCGATCGAACAAGTCGATGACCGCCTCGTCCACGTGCCTCAAAGCCTTAGGAAAGATCACTAATCCGTAGATGCTAAAGGTAAATATATCGACCCTCTTTCTTTCGTATGGATGGGTCAAGATCAAATCTCACAAATTCTCCCAAGGGATACATTTGCTATCTTCTTTTTGCTGAATCCGAGCAGTGACTCAAGGCTCGCTCATCCCAGAAATGCCCATCAGTTTCTTCACGAAAGGCTGATTACTAAAAACCCGGACATAAGTTTTCCAGACCTGAATCTTTGGACACCTAAGTAGCGTAGTGTATTCCTCCATGGTAGGTACCAAATCCACTTCTCCAAAAGTGAAACACTTGTACGCAGAATTCCAAAACTACACCAAGGCTCAGAACAAATGCTTATCCACTCTAATGTCTAGCAGGTAAGATATGTCACCGTAGTTTTGGTAAAACAACTGCTTGATCCCTTCATCCCAACTAGCCCAAATGTCTCTCAACTCTTGCAGCTCATTCTGTACTACATTGACGCGAGTGAAATCTTGCAGTTCCGACACATACCCTTCTGCCAAGCTATCCCCTCTCTCAGATTGTAGCCTCTCCGACCAAGCACAAACGGCCGCATTATCCTCGACTTTACTAAGAAATTCATTCTCCATGTCAAATTTTCTAACTTAGTAATTGAATGTGGATTAACGCCTCCTTTAGTATGCAATGTCATGCAAAAAAGACAATCAAAACAAAACATCGGTTAGTATCAAATAATAGTGATAGAATGCAAGCACATAAATGATGATTATAACGCATATACGGGTAAGTACTAAGGCTCGACGCGGCTCCACCCAAGGATAGCTCCTAAGGTTCACTATATGTGGTTTAGTTCTAGGGATAAGGTACCCGAACCAGCAGATTCCTCAATCTTCACCCATTATAGGCTCATATAGATTGAGTTCGGTTCAGGGGGATACATTTCCCTATGACCATACGGAGATGAAAATCTCACGAAATCATAGGTACGGATGTACCCCGGAAGCAATCCACTAGCCCATGCGGAGGTGAAAACCTCACGGAAGCGTAGTTTCTTACTCCCACTTAGAAGGTGTGACCACAGTGGTCATGCAATGAAATGCAGTGCTATTCTACAAGACTTGCACCAAAACAAACATACAATCAAATGCAATTGAAAAATACATGATTTTTAAAATAAATTTTTGGTCTTTTAACAAAAGGACAGTAAATAATCGATTTTTATGGCTTGACTCTCAAGTTCAGTCCCCAGCGGAGTCGCCAAGCTGTCGAAACCATCCCTCGATTTAAAGATTTTAAATTTAAAAAAAGGGGGGAAATCGACTTTTGAAAAATAAATACTTGGAGTCGCCACCAATCCATTTGTTTTGGTGTGATCGGGTTACCTAAGAATTTAGTTATTTTAATAAAATGCTTTTTGATTCACTAAAACAACGATTCTAATCTACGAGAATATGAGAAAATGGGCTCGGGAGTTGGTTACGTATGAGGAAGGATTAGCACCCTCATTACGCCCAAAATTGGTACCAAATCGATTAAATACTGTCCTTATGTCTAAAATTAAAATGTTTTTGAAATATGATTCTTGTTAATAACGTTTAAATAACTCGAGTGGGTTACCAAAATCTTCTTGACGTTTATAATTCGAAATTTACAAAAGGATGCCCAACTATTTGGTCTAACGAAAAACCGAAACCTAGCACAGTAAGGTATGATTCCTCAAATTTCCGAACATTGCCTCACCTTAGAAAATACGAGTGAAATTCCGAAGGGATCTTCGATTGTTTTGAGCAAAAGAGAAAGCGCAACCCAGCACGATACGGCTTGATTCTCAAATCGCCAAATATCGAATATCGCTTTCGTTTTGCAAGGTTTTTAATAAACATGAATGAAAACCTAAAGGAATATTTGATTGTTTTGAACAACAAGAAATCACAAGCCAGCACCATAGGACATGATTCCCAAATTATCAAACACCGAGTATTGCCTTCATTTTAAAGGATATTTAGAAGACACGAGTAAAGCTTTAAAGGGATATTCGATTAATTTGAGCAAACACGAAATTGTAACCCAACACGTTAGGGTACGATTCCGCGAATTGCGAAATATCAAATCTCTTCTTCGTTTTTTAAAAGATTTTTAGAGAATTGTAAAACTAGCTTAAAATGCATTGGTTTGATTTGAAATAAGACGACATTGATCACGAAATCTGGTTTTTAAAAAACCACATTTCAAAAATCAAGTGGAAAACGATGAATGGGGTAATATGTGTATGCATAAAAATACGACAATGAAAAGAAATGAAGATAATACAATCAACTACAAGAACCTAAACGAATAAGCATAACTAGTTTGGAAATATAACTCAATTTCAACCATGCATGGAGAATAATGACAATGTAAAACAATGAATAAGTAATATGCAACGATAACATGCATAGCATAATATAATATGACTACCACTAGATACACAAAATAAAATGCAAATCGAAGGAGTGATATGGTATAAACTATTTTAAACAACAATGAATGAATGAACACATAATATGTAGACTGACAAATTTGTATTAAAAAACTAGGGATAGATGTATGATTTTTGAAATAGATATTATAGAATGAAAGTTTGAGTTAAATTGTATATAAAACATTTTATACGCAAATTCATTTAAAAGTTAACAAAATACATGATAATTTAAATAATATACAATACAAAAGAATAATAAGGATATAAGATGAGATATAACACACAAAACAGTTTTATAAAACATATATACATGTAAGTTTATTGTAGAAAGATCATGAAATTAATAATAATATAAATTTTAAATTAGTCTAAAACAAATGTACACATGCCTTTATACCAAAACATTTAAATAATAGGCCACATAAAACACAAAAGTAATATAATATAAAAGAATATTCAAAAATAATAATTAATGATTACAAAAATGAAGTTTCTAAAATTAATTCATATATGTATATTGAAAATACTTGATAAATTACAAAGCAGAGTGTTTTAACATAAGCAAATCTATTAAAATAATAAGTGAATTAATATATATATATATATAAATTTAAAAGCAAATACATGCAAAATAACATTTAAATAATATGTATAGGGCTAAGTGAATCTTATTAAAAGCTACATAGTAGATTTAAGGACATACTTGTATATACAAGAAAGCTATATGTATAAAATGTATAGATTTAGAAGTATATGCGGATTAAACATAGGCAACAACAAACATATATGCTCACATGATAATAATTTAAAAGATATATTATATAATAGAATATAAGAACAAATTTAAAAGGAAATATAAGTATAAAATAATATGAGATTAATAGTATGGATAAAATAAAACGAACTTTATTATATGGCACATATATGTATACATATATAATGGTAATATATACAAGGATATTTACAAAGCATCAGGCAAAAATATTGTAATAGCATGGCATAAAAAACAAACAACATACTAGCGATTAAAAAGAAACAAAAGAAAAGCATTAAAATAATATACAATGTAAAACAAGAATGATAATGTCGAAAGTGCCTTTGAAACAAAAATGAATCATAAAGTAAAAAATAGTAAAAAAAAGAAGAAGGGATTTAATTAAAACTAAACCAAAACACAAAGGGGTGACTTGAAAATAAATCATTAATGATAAAAGGGTCAAAAGGTAAAGTGAGCAATTGCACAGGGGCTCAAACTGGAAATATTCCAGGCTCCCAAAGCGCAGCACACCAGCGTGGACTAAAATGCAAACACGCGCGAATTAATGGGCCAATTTAAAAGAGTCGAAGCAGAATAGATAGGGCGCGATTGAATGCGCACGTGAAAGAGGAGGACCAAGCCTGAAAATATCCTATTTGCGGCGAGAAGGCACGGGTCTGGGTTCTGGAGCGGGTTGACGCGCGGACCCTTCCCCTCAGGAACGGCGCCGTTTCGCTGCATGCTTAAATCCTCAAGCAAATGAATGGCATTTTACCATTTCTCTAAGCTGCAGACTGAATACCCAATTGTTAGGGTTTCGGCGCAGCAACCTTCATTTACCCAGGGCCATTCGATCGTCAGTTCACCATCAAAATTGGTGAGTGACTCAGAAGCCTCTTTGTTCCCATCAGAATCGACGCCTAAAAAAACCTTTTCCTTTCGCATCTCTAACCCCGACTTTGATGGAGAAGACGAGGATTTCATTGATGCGTCCGCGAAGGTAAGTTTCTCGCTCCTCTTTCTTCCCTGTTTTTTTTAAAAGTTCTAAAGAAGGCAGGACATATGCGAAAAAATATTGAAGACGATGAAGATTCAAAAATCACCTTCTTTGCTTTGTATTGTTTTTTATTCTCTTTTTCGTATTTGTTTTTGTTGCCTTTGTCCGTAACCATTACAAAGATTGAATTGTTGGCTTTATAGCCGGAAAGAAAAGAAAATAAAAAGGAAATAAAAATAAGAAATACAATTGTTTGATTGTTTCTGTTGCTGTTGTCTCTTTTGTATTTGCAGGTATGGGGTGGTGTTTGCGTGTGTACGAGAGCGTGGGCGTGGCGCCAAGATGCTGGGGCGTACGGAGGCATAGAGCTACTGTCCGGTTGCTGTTGCGGCGCAGGAGAAAGGGGGTGATTTAGGGTTTGTCTTGGTTTAACATTCTGGGCCTATTGGGCCTTGTGAATTTGGGTTTGTAATATTTTGGGTTTAAAATTGGGTTACGTAACTTGGACTGATGGACTTTTATTGGACTGTTAATGTATTTTTTGTTTATTATTTTTTGGTTTTAAATTTATACGGGCCCGGGCTAAATTGGCCCATTACAGCTGCCTCTCTTTGCTCATTATCGTGAAACGAGAACAAAGCAAAGACTTCGACGAGGGTCAATTTTGCCCTGTTTTGCGGAATCATGACTTCTTTGGTGCTTCTTTTCTTCGAGTGACTTTGACCTGCTCCATTGGAGACGAGATCTGCAATCTTCGGCCTACTCCACTACAACATTAGGGAGCTAGGATGGTAGCTTAAATCTGCTTCACTGTAACTTCAGGAAGCCAAGGTTCGTCATCTTCGATTTGCTCTCTGTCAATCACAGAGACGCCAAATCTGTCATCTTCGATCTGCTCTCCGCCAATACAGAGACGCCAAATCTGCTATCTTTGATCTGCTCTCCGCCAATACAGAGATGCCAAATCTGCTATCTTTGATCTGCTCTCTGCCAATACAGAGACGCCAAATCTGCTATATTTGATCTGCTCTCTGCCAATACAGAGACGCCAGATTTGCTATCTTCGATCTGTTCTCTGCCAATACAGAGACGCTGAATCTGCTATCTTCGATCTGCTCTCTGCCAATACAGAGACGCCAAATCTACTATTTTCGATCTGCCCTCTGCCAATATAGAGATGCCAAATCTGCTATCTTCGATCTGTTCCCCGCCAATACAGAGATGTCAAATCTGCTATCGTCGATCTGCCCTCTGCCAGTACAGAAATGCCCAAATCTGCTATCTTCATCTACTCTCCGCTAATACAGAGATGCCAAATCTGTAGGATTCGCCAATGTCGCTACACTGTCTTCTAAAGACATGATGTGTAGAATGGGTTTCCTGTATCTGTGTATGTCAAATAACTAGGATGCTATTATCGAGGTGAATTAAATGATCCTAACTAAATGAATGACTATGAATGTAGAAATGTCATGAGAGTGATTCCTTTTTAAACGCTTAAGGTGCCATTGCTCATAATTCACCCAGGTTCTATCATTGATGTGCTATCACGCCCTCTTGCTTAGCCGTTATCACTGACAAAAAAATTTGAAGAAATAGTCATAATTTGGACTACTCTTTTCTCAATGTTTCCAACTTTGAACCTGGTTAGTCTTGGCTAGTGGCCCTATTACAAGTCCTCGTACTATTTAGAGACTTTCTAGAGTAATATGCATAACATCTTTTGTGTGAATATTACATGTCCAAAAATCGTGATTTCAACAAAAGTGCTCGAAAAAGATTATCATAATTGACAAAATGGAATTTTATTAAGTAAAACTCGAAGTGAATACATAGGATAACGAATCTGATAAGGTGAAAAAAAATGAGAAGAAGGTGCCCCAGATATAGCAGCACGAGTTTCACTATTCTAATTTCTCAAAGGCTTCTTCGAACCAAACGTGTGTTCAGGAGATCCCGCGTATTTTGTTGACGCTCCAAGGTGTAATGTTCTTCTGTCTTGCTGATTTCGGGAGGACGAGACTACCATATGCCCCATATTCAAAATTTGAGCTGCCCGTTTTTGGGTTTTCAACTCAAAAGCCCCTTTAGTTCCAAAGTGCCCTTTCCGGGTTTTCATCTTGGCCTCTTCGTTTTTTTTAGATTTCAGAGTGCCCTTTCCGGGTTTTCACTCTGGTCTCTCTATTTTTTCAAGTAAAATACTTCTTGACCGAATCTGAATTTACAGGATTGGGTAAATTTCCACCGTCCATCTCGGCTAAAATTAATGCCCCTCTGGAGAAAGCTTTCTTTACCACGTAAGGCCTTTCCCAATTAGGCATCCATTTCCCTCGAAAATCCTTCTGTATAGGAAGGATCTTTTTCAAAACCAGGTATCCTTTATGGAATTCTCTAAGGCGAACCTTTCTGTCATAAGCCCGCATCATTCATTTTTGGTACATCTTACCATGACGGATAGCTCTTAGCCTCTTTTCCTCAATTATCATTTGATCATATCGAGACTGGATCCACTCGGCTTCTTCCAACTTTAACTCAGATAACACTCGGAGTGATGGGATCTCGACTTCAACCGGCAACACCGCCTCCATTCCGTAGACCAAAGAGAAAGGGGTCGCCCCTGTTGAGGTTCTGACTGACGTTCGATAAGCAAAGAGGGCAAACGGTAACTTCTCATGCCAATCTCTGTAGGTCTCGGTCATCTTCCCTACAATTTTCTTAATATTTTTATTGGCTGCTTCCACTGCCCCATTCATCTTCAAGCGATACGGTGACGAGTTGTGATGTCTGATCTTAAATTGACTGCAGACCTCCGCTATCGTACTGTTGTTCAAGTTTAATGCATTATCAGATATAATCCTCTTCGGCATTCCATATCGACATATGATCTCTTTTTTCAGAAACTTGCTCACTGCTGACTTTGTCACACTAGCATACGAAGCGGCTTCTACCCATTTGGTGAAATAGTCGATAACCACAAAGATGAAACAATGCCCATTGAAAGCTTTCGGCGATATTGGTCCAATCACATCTATGCCCCACATAGAGAATGGCCATGGAGAAACATGACATGCAGCGGTGAAGGAGGCACATGAATTTTATCACTGTAGATTTAACACTTATGACATCTCTTAGCGTAATTGACACAGTCTCCTTCCATGGTGGACCAATAGTACCCGAATCTCATAATTTTCCTGGCCATTGTAAAGCCATTAGCGTGTGTCCCACAGACACCTTTATGGACTTCTTCCAAGATTTTCCTAGCCTTTACAGCGTCTACACATCTTAGTAGCACTTGATCCTTTCTTATTTTGTATAATATATCCCATATAAGACATAGTTGATGACCAGTCTTCTTAGCGTTCTTTTGTCATTCTCGTTTGCTTGGTCCGGGTACTCATGATTCTTCACGTACTGCAATATATCGTGATACCAAGGGTGATTATCTTTCTCTTCGTCTTCTTCAATATTGTAACAGTGAGCCAGAACCTCATAAATGCTCATCCGGATGGGTTTGACATCTTCTTGTTTGTTCACCTTGATCATGGAGGCTAAGGTAGCCAAAGCATCAGCCATCTGATTTTCGTCTCGTGGAAGGTAATGGAAGGTAATGTCATCAAACTCTTTAACCAATTCAAGGACCAGTTTCTGATAATCGATTAACTTGGGGTCTCTGGTCTCCTATTCTCCTTTGAGTTGATAAATTACTAGTGCAGAATCCCCAAACACCTCTAGCACTTTAATCTTGTGATCTATGGCTGCGCGGATACCCATGATGCATGCCTCGTATTCCATCATGTTATTCGTACAATCAAAATCCAATTTACTAGTGAATGGATAATGATCTCCGTTTGGGGATACTAAGACGGCCCCGATTCCATTGCCCACAACATTTGACGCCCTATCGAAGTTCAATTTCCAAGAAAGTTCTTCCAAAGTGCCTTCTTCAGTGGTAGCAACACACATTAGGTCTTCATTCGGGAAGTCGAAGTTTAAAGGCTCGTAGTCTTCCAAAGCTCTACTGGCCAGAAAATCTGCTATTGCACTTCCTTTTACTGCTTTCCGGTTCACGTAGACTATGTCGAATTCAGAAAGCAGAATCTGCCATCGGGCCATCCTTCCATTCAAGGCTGTTGACTCCATCATGTACTTCAAGGGGTCTAATTTTGAGATGAGCCAAGTGGTGTGATATAACATATACTACCTCAGCCTCCGGGTTGTCGAAATTAAGGCACAACACAATTTCTCTATTGGCGGGTACCTTGTCTCACATTCTGTGAACTTCTTACTAAGATAGTAAATGGCTTTCTCTTTCCTTCCTAACTC
The DNA here is from genome assembly GCF_007990345.1 of Gossypium hirsutum. Taxonomy (NCBI): domain Eukaryota; kingdom Viridiplantae; phylum Streptophyta; class Magnoliopsida; order Malvales; family Malvaceae; genus Gossypium; species Gossypium hirsutum. Next base: position 16,077,811 of record NC_053430.1, read on the forward strand.
ATCATGCTGACCCAATACGCATCCCATGGAGTTCTCAAATACTGCCAAATACAGTATCAACAGCTTATTGGAGTTAGGTGGCATCAACACCGAGGCGTTGGATAAGTACTGTTTGACCTGGTTGAAAGCCCTTTGGCATTCTTCATCCCATTCACCTGGGTTATGTTTCTTGAGGAGGCGAAAGACAAGGTCACATTTCTCGGTCAGTTGTGAAATGAACCGAGCAATGTAATTTAATCTTCCTAAAAAGTCTCAAACTTCTTTCTGAATGCGCGGCGGGGATAGCTCTTGTATGACTTTAACTTTGTCTGGATCAATCTCAATCCCTTTCTCACTAACCATGAATCCGAGCAACTTTCCAGACTTGGCTCCGAAGACATTTGGCTGGGTTGGGTTTTAACTGGAACTTCCTCAACCTCAAGAACAATTTCCTCAAGACTTGTATGTGCTCCTTCTCTGTTCGAGAATTTGCGATCATGTCATCGACATAAACCTCGATTTCTTTATGCATCATGTCATGAAAATGGGTTACCATGGCTCTTTGATAAGTTGCCCCCGTATTCTTCAGTCCAAATGGTATCACCTTGTAGCAGAACGTGCCCCACATGGTTACAAATGTGGTTTTCTCCATATCTTCAGGATGCATCTTGATCTAGTTATATCCGAAAAAACCGTCCATGAATGAAAACAGTGAGTGTCCTGCTGTGTTGTCCACTAGGGTGTCGATATGAGCCAGTGGGAAATTGTCTTTCGGGCTGGCTTTATTCAAATCTCTGTAGTCCACATACATTCGCACCTTTTCATATTTCTTGGGGATGGGGACGATGTTGGCTACCCAATCTGAGTATTTTACCACCTTCAGGAATCCGGCATCGAACTGCTTTCGAACCTCTTCTTTTATTTTTAGCAAAACATCGGGCCTCATTCTTCGGAGTTTTTGCTGAACTGGCTTACATTCTTCCTTTATGGGAAGTCGATGTACCACGATGTCAGTGTCCAACCCGGGCATATCTTGGTATGACCATGCGAAGATGTCTTTGAATTCTTGAAGTAATTCAATGAGGTCTCGCTTCATCTCCATAGTGATACATGTTCCGATCTTCACCTTTTGTCCTTCTCCTAAGTTCACAATTTCAACTGATTCTTTGTATGGTAAGATTTGTTTCTCGTCTTGTTCTACCATCCTCAACAAATTAGGAGATAGATTACAGCCTTGGTCATCTTCAAATCCTGAGAATCATCCATACATACATCTCGCTCGAAAGGAAATTCTGAGTCGCTAGCAGTGTCACTCATATCATTAATATCTGGGGACTGTTATGAGGATGAATGCAGACACAAAGAAACAAATGAATTCGAAACATTTATTTACGTGGTATGATTATGAATGACGAATGAAAGAATATTTAGAAGAATGTTTCAAGAATAAAAGAATCGAAAAGTAATCATTTGTATGGTTATGAAATTGAGAGGACGAGAGAACATTTGCTCAAAAATGATAATAACTGTGCATTTTATTGAAATATCGTTTTTAAACATTAGCCTATTTTATAAAAGATTCTTATTACTCCTAGGCCTAGAGCAATAAGTGTGTTTTAGACATTACTCTAAATCCGTTCTAAAAACTACAGGAATCTCTTCCGCAGTCCAGTTGTCCAGAACACTTCTAGGCGTGCAGAGGAAATGCCCGACAAATTCTCTCTTCTGGTCTCCTCTTTGCATATGACGTTGATGTCCAAGCTTTCCAGCCTCTCTTCTATAGCTCCCGTCATTGGTGTGTCTCTCTCGGGATGAATGATTCCCCAGACACAAATGTTTTTGATATATGGGGGAATGTCATCGTTCCCACCAGGGATTTAAATAGCGGACCGAAACCGCTATAGCGGCTGTTATATAGCGGTAGCGGCGCCGTCCGAAACTGCAACGGCTAAAAATAACGGTGTGAAGCAGAGTCACACCGATAACGGTGGGTCGCGGCCGCAACTTAACGGATAACGGCCGGTCGCGACAATAACGGGATGCTATTCCCGTTATATCCCGTTATAGTGAATTAAAAAAAATCCATCTCCCTCATCTAAATAAAAATCAGCAGAAACAGTGAAACTTAATAAAACAAAAGGGAATATATTCCCCTGCAAAATCAGTGTTTTCAATCAAAAAAAGTAAAAAGAAAGCAAACAAAAACTGAAACCAAATAAACAGCAAGCAAATAAGCAATCAAAATTCAAAACTCCTTTCTCATATTTCGGTCGCTAAACTGAAACCCAAATGGCAAACAAAGTAAACTGATCACTTCACATTCAGATTCAGAGACTGATAATCTTCAAGTAAGTACCTAAAACTTCGTCTTGTTGATTCTTGCTTGTTTTTGCAGTAGATTCAGAGTTTTTTTGAGAGGATGATAGAGTTTAGACTTTAGATCACAAAGTGAATCAATCCCTTACTAACCGTTGTAAGATCGAGAAAAATGAAATCAATCCAGCAACGAAGATGAAAACGAGCAAGAGAAGAGAGATCTTGGAAGCTGGAAAGTGGAAACTGGCGTTTGATTTCCCTCTTGACTCTTCTTCAGTTTTTCTTTCTGTTTCTGATATTTCTGACGTTTGATTTCCCTTTTTCTTTATTTTTTCATTTTTAATGTCTTTACTCCTAGCCAAAACCAAGGCACCGTTTAGGCTTCCAATATTTTCATGACAGGTCACTGTTTAATGGGTGTAAATTTGGCACTTTGACTAAAATTAATAGGCTGTAAAATTAATAGGCTGTAAGACTTGAAATTAGAATTCATTATAACTGTTAAACATATATATGTATATAATCATTTTTAAAATAAAACCAGTATATATTATTTAATGAGAATGATATCCTTACTATATTTATTAAAATTAATATAAAAATGAGATTTAATTTGAATGATAAAATTGAGGATTTGAAAGTTTTTAAATATGATTATTGTTTGTATTTTTCTATATGTATTTTGGATTTAAATTGATTTTTTTTGTATTTTGTATAAAATGTAAAAATACTTTTATATTTTAATATTTGCTACTTTGTAAAAAGGTTATGTTTTTTTAATTAATTTCCAATCAAGTTAGTGTTTAGTTGACTCTTGACATTAACTTATCGACAATTAAGTATAATATAAATATTTATATTCTATTTGTTTAATTTTTATTGATATAAATTTTAACATATTAATAATTTATGAAATTAAATTTTTACGTACACATATGGAGTTTTAATAATTTTCTTGTGTAATTATATACTATGCTAATGCAACCATAAAAAATCATCTATACTATAAATTAAGGAGTTGATTGAGTTGATGTAACCTAATAACCGAGACCAAACTCAATTAGAAAATTATTATCCATTCATTTTATAAAACAACAAATATTATTTTGAGGTATTTATATATTTTTATATTTGATAAATTTAGAAAAAAAATACATGCATATAAATGTAAATAATGACATTTGAAATCCAACATTAAAATCATCTTAACTTTATCATTTCATGCCCTTAATTTTCATAGCAATTTTTTTATAAATATATTACGTAAATGTTTTCACATGCTATTTCTATAAACTAGTAAGTATTTAAAGTGGAAAAGAGTGAATTCCACCTCTCACTCCCATCCTCTTTTAACTTGTTGAAGCAAAGTATATTTGGGTTGATTTATTAGGGTTTGGAGAGATTTTATAGAAAATGAAAATTGCATTGATAACAATCATATTATTATATTTTTTAATATGAAAGCTTCAATCTTATCAGGTTTATAATTTTACTTTATATGTTATTTTTTAATTAATATTGTAATTATAATTTATAATGATAATTAGTTATTATTTATTATTATTTTAAAATTTCATAACTTTCATAATTTATTATTTATTATTATGTATGAATTATGCAATAAATTTAAATTTTCCATGTTAATGATGTTTACTTTTTTTTGTATTATATTGTTGATAATATAAGTAATGAGTTGCTTATATTTCTAAATATAATTTTATGTTTCTTATATATAAATAAAAATAAAGCATGCCACCACGTGAAGAGCTCCCGACTAAAGGATTGGAGGGTGCACCAAGTAATGATATAGGTTGGCACTTTGGAACTCTAGTGCCAAATGCGAGAGGAAGTATCGTATGTAAACTTTGTGGTAAAGTTGTGAAAGGAGGAATAACACGATTTAAAGAGCACATTGCTCATAAAACCGGCAATGTTGCACCATGCCCTAATGTTACTGGTATGTGATACTTTATTATTATTAAATGTTATTGTAAATTTATCAATAAAGATTATATATAATTGATAATAATATAAAGTGTGAATTATTTTTATTTTATTAACAGGTGTCATTAGAGAAAGTATGATGAATGTACTAAAAGAAAGCAACACAAAGAAAATAGACAAAAAGAGGAGAAAAGATGAATTCTTATCTCAATTAACAGAAGAGGAGGATGAGCATGAGGGATTCATTGATGAGGTTTCTGCTATAAGGCAAGCAACTCGAGAAAGTATCCAATCACAACACGAGTGGCATAGAAGGGAAGAATTCAGACGAAGTACTGGTGGTTGGGATAACATTTATGAAGAAGGGCGATCTTCTCATGGATCAGCTAGAGAACATAATCGAGAAAGAACAAGTAAATCTATTCCAGGTGAGTCTGAGTTTACCTTAAGGGGAGCTATACCTGAATTGGTTAGAAGCAAAAGTTCAAAGCAACCAAAGGTCAATGACTCTTTTTTAAAGAGTTTTCGAAGGAAGATAGGTGAAGCGGTATCTAAATTTATAATATATGAAAGACTTCCTTTTCAATTAGCAAGCTCTCCATGGTTGTATAACTTAATTCAAGTGGCAACAGAAGTTGGACAAGGTGTAAAGCTCCCAACACCTTATGAGGTTTCAGATGTGTATTTGGAGTCAGAGTATCAACGAGTTCATGATTGGGTAAATGTACTAAAGACTCATTGGAAAGAATTGGGTGCAACTCTAATGTGTGATGGTTGGACCAACAGTTTGAATCAAATGCACATCATTAATTTCCTTGTTTATTGCAGTAAAGGAACCATTTTTTGGAAATCGGTAGATGTCTCAAGTGTCCGTAGTAGAGATGCTGAATTCTACTACCGTTTGTTAGATTCAGTTGTAGAAGAAATTGGAGAAAATTACATTGTCCAAATAGTGACTGATAATGAGGCAGCAATGAAAGCTGCTGGAAAAAAGTTAATGTTGAAAAGACAACATCTATATTGGACCTCATGTGCAGCTCACTGTTTAGATTTATGCCTTGAAGATATTGGGAAAAAGCCCAGTGTAGCAAAAGTGTTAGATGAGGCAAAGAAAGTGACTTGCTTTATATACAATCACATTTGGACTGTTGATTTGATGAAGAAGTATACACAAGGGAAACAAATACTTCGACCCGCTCTTACTCGATTTGCAACTCATTTCATTCAACTTGAAGAGATAACAAGACAAAAGCAAGGTTTGAGAGAAATGTTTAATTCAAAGGTCAGTATTTTATAATTAGTTAATATAATTACTTAAATATAGTAACCTTTAGTGATTTTATTAGTTCCAAATAATTTAAATTATATTATTTTAAAATTTTTCTTATGAATATATAGGAATTTAAAGAATCAAAATGGGGAAAGCAAAAGTCAGGGCCTGCTTATGAAGCCAAAAAAATTGTTTTGGGAAAAGATTTTTGGAAAAAAGCCAATGACCTCATAAAAGTTTATGAGCCCTTAGTAAGAGTATTGAGACTTGTGGATAGCGATGAAAAACCAACGATGGGCTTTATTTATGAGGCTGTTGATAGGGCTAAACGAGCAATTCAACAAAATTGTCGATATTTCACAAAGTATGAAAAGATTATTGACAATAGATGGAATTTTATGCATTCCGACTTGCATTCAGCTGGTAAGATAAAATATTTCATATAATTAAGAACTATTTTTATATTTTATTATTTTAAGCTTTAGATTATTATTATTTGATGATATTCTTATAAATTATACTTAGGTTATTTTCTCAACCCTCAATTTCAATTTGGGGTGGAGCATTCTGAGAATGTATTAATAGAAACATTAGAAGGTACACGATCAGTAATTGAAAGATTAGAACCTTCTATGGATACTCAAGTCAGAATGGTTAATCAGGTTAGATTCAACTACTATTATTTGTAACTTAGTTAAATAATTTGAAATAGAATTTTTATTTTTATTTTTACTCTATCTTTTATTTATGCAGTTGTTATTATTTAGAGATAAACATGAGACATTCGGTACTCCACAAGCACAAAGAGCTTGGAAGCAAATGAATCCGGGTAAACAGTTAATTAAATTATTTAATTTAATTTATATTATTTAATTATATTGTACATTTTAAAGTTATTTTGAAATTTAAATAATATTATGCAGCTGAGTGGTGGATGATATATGGCACATGTGTTCCCGAATTACAAAAATTAGCAATTAAAGTGCTTAGTCAAACAACTTCAGCATCAAATTGCGAACGAAATTGGAGCACATTTAGTTATATTCACACCAAGGCAAGAAATAGGTTAAAGTATAAAAAACTTGAAAAACTAGTGTTTACCTATTATAATATGAGGCTTAAGATGAGGCATCAACAAAGAATGAGCACTGATGATATAAATGCTAGTTTTAATCCTATCAGCCTTGATTATATCTTTGAAGATGTTGATCCACTATCAGAATGGCTTCATGAGAAAGGGAATCCATTGTTAGATGGTGAAAATGCCGGTGTGTTGCCTGTGGATACCTCTGATGATGAAATGGATGTTGATCAATCGCAACAACAAATTTTGTCTCATTCAAGTTCTAGTTCAACTCCAAGTCAGAGTGGCGATGGACCCGATGGTGGTGGTTTAAGTCCAATCGATGAGGATGACGGATATAGTGGTGATAGAGGTGAAATTAGGTCTTCTAGTCAGTATGGAGGAGAATATGGGGTGGTACCACTGGTGGACATTTTCGTGACAGATCAGAGTTTGATGGAAATATGTTTCCTGAACCTAGGAGAGATAGAAGTGAACCTAGAGCTCCATCAAAGGGAAAAGGCAAGAAGCATACTTCTATAGGCTCTTCATCTGGTAGTGGTAGGAGATCGAGTTCTAGTAACCTTGGGTATAGTGATTCATCTACTAGCACTCAAGGTTTTTATCCACCAGAACAACCTTCACATGGTTATCCACAACCATATGGTTATTATCCACCATTTCCTAATTATGGTGTGCCATACCAGCCTCAAATGTATCCTCCTCCACCAATGTATCACCCACCTCCACCTTTCATGTATCCTCCTCCTCAAATATATCCTCCATATCAATTGAATGAAAACCAAGGTGAAAATGTTGCTTTTTTTGGATATATTTTTGGACAAAGGCCAAGAGAATCAAGTCAAGAACGCTTCTAAAGTGAAGGTGAAGGATTTGATCTTTCTCGTCATTCCACTAATTGGTGAAAACTAAATCGTGCCACTATCATTATTTGTAAGGTATGTTTTTTTAAAGAAATCCTTTGTTATTGTTCTTAATTTTGATGATATTAAAACATTTAAAATAATATATATCTTTAGATAAATGAATAAAGTATATTTTATGAAAAGATAATGAAGAATCGAAGCATGTTAAATTATATATGAAAGTAGAATGAGATGAGAATAAGTGGTAGGAAATAGGAATAATTAATGAGAATCTATTCATTAATTTATCTATTCCTTTTTCCTTTTGCAGCGTATTTATATCTTCACTATCTTCAAAGCTGTCAAGAAATATTGAAGACATCTCTCATGTATGAATTCTCAATTCTTTTATTTATAAAAACTTTCAAACTTATTAAATATGATAAATGTTTAATATTTCTTTTTTTTTTACTTTGTTATTAGTTAATATAACATTCTTAGAAAATTCGTAAATAAATATAAGAATAATTAATGATTATAAAAGTTGTGTTCTCATGTCATATTAATAAAGGTTCATAAGTGTTAGAAAACACTCTAAAAATCATTAAAAGTGACTTTTTATAATTATAATTATAATTACTATGTTTTACAGTAAGTTGTGCGAATTTGAAAAAAATTCACGACCGCGATACCCGCAGTGACCGCAATAGCGTCCGTTATGTCCGCGACCGCGACAAACGCGACGCAACCGAAAACGCGACCGCGACCGCAATTTAAATCCCTGGTTCCCACTTGATTTCCTCCCCCGTTAACCGTACTCTCCTTCTTTCTTGCTTCCTTTCCAGCTTCCTTCTCCGTTGTTTGACATCCGGCTTAAATCCTAAGCCGAAGCGGTCTCTCTTGTCTTTCAACATTGGCGTCTCAATCCTTCCTTGTAGATGTCTCCCGAGTCCCCTTTCGGGTAGGGCCCCTTTTCCAATCGTCAACTGGAGGCTCATCCTCGTGGTTTTGGACAATTCCGGTGCCAGAATTTTTCTCCCCTCGGCGATGAATGTCGCATTAACAAATTCCAAAGATCGAAATGAGAATTCGATTGCTTCGTCATCTGTCTCCAAATAGGGTGCATTATTGCTCACAGTTGCAATAATATCCTCCTCAGCCTTGATCGTTATCAACCTCCCCTCCGATACTAGCTTTAACTTTTGATGCAACGAGGAAGGCACTGCCCCAGCTGAATGTATCCAGGGCCTCTCCAACAAGCAATTGAATGAGGGGTTGATGTCCATTACGAGGAAATCCACCTCATATGTGTTTGGCCCAATCTGAGGGGGTACCTCGATTCTGCCCATCACCTTCCTCTCTGTGCCATCAAATGCTTTCACGATGTTCTGGCACACCTTCATGTGAGAGCTGTCTATAGGTAACCTATTTAACGTGGTCAATGGCAGAACATTCAAAGCCGACCCATTGTCAATCAATACACCTGGCAGCGTATACCCTTTACAGCGTGTGGTGATATGCAGAGCTTTAGTCAACCCCATGCCCCTGGGTGGTATCTCGTCATCATTAAAAAAGATATAATTGTCGGCATTTATGTTGTTAACCAAGCGGTCCAACTTGTTAACGGAGATATCATTGGGAACATACATTTCATTCAAGACCTTCATTAGTGCGCTATGATGAACTTTCGAGCTTAAAAGTAAGGCCAGCACCGAGATACGGGCTGGTTGTTTACGTAGTTGTTCTACCACACTATATTTGCTATACTTTAGGAATTTTAAAAACTCCTTGGCCTCCTCTTCGTTAACTGGCTCGTTAACAGGCTTGGTTGCTTTTTCTTTCATTTCCTCGGCCATTGGGGCTTTTCCTTTTACGGGTTGTACCTCTTCGTTTACTGCATTGTAACGTCTCCCGCTACGTGTATAGGAGCCCTTGTCTTGACCCTTTTTTGAAGCATCCACGAGGCTCTCCTTCCCTGGAATCATCACGCTACAATCATAATTCCATGGGACCTTTTTGCTGTCTTTATAGGGGAAGACTGCAGGTCTTTGGATTATGACCCTTGGTGGCATTTGTACTCCGATTTTGTTATTTTTGGGTCTCGATATGATAACTATGGGATAGTTAGCTATTTGATTTTGTGCCGTCGATTCTCCTTCTGATGCGCATATATCTCCCTCTACGGGATCTTATATCTCTTCATAAAACTCCATTTCCTTATTATCCATCATATTTTGTACTAGGGCCCTGAACTCTACACAATCTTGGATTTCATGCCCCACTTTGTCGTGAAACTCACAGTAGTTTCTCTCTTCTTCGGATTCTTTTCTTGAATCCAACGCGATCAATCCTCTTTTGGCCATCTCCTTCCATACTCGCCTCAACGGGCTCCTAAATTTTGCCACCTTATATTTGGTTTTCTTATTCTTACCTTCACTTATCCCATTCACTCCTTGGTCGATATGATTGGGGAGTGGGTTTCCTGCTACATTGGGTGTGGCTGGGTCGTCAAATCTTACGATCTCCATCTTAATGAGTCTTTCGACTAATTTCTTAAACGCAGCGCAGTTTTTGATAGAGTGCCCGGTGACTCCTGCGTAGTATTCACATTGGGCGTTTGTGTCATACCATTTGGGATACGGGGGCTGCAGTGGCTTCAGGTAGAAAGTGGATACCACATGAGCGTTGAACAGGTTCTGGTACAACTCCCTATACGTCATGGGTATAAGGGTGAATTGAGGTCTTTCTGTGTTCTCCCTTGCGTTGGATTCTTGTCTTACAGAACTTTGCTAACTGGTGGTCACTGTCTTGGGTTGATTTACGGTGAATGACTTGGACTGACCTTTGTTAGATGTGCTCATGTTGTTCACTTCATTGTCTCTTTTCCTCGGGGCCGACTTCCTGGCACTTTCTCCGGCTTCTATCTTACCACTTCTCACGATATTTTCGATCATTTCCCCTGTCATCACTATGTCGGAGAAGCTCTTAGTGGCGCTTCCCAACATATGAGTGATAAAAGGGGCTTTCAAAGTGTTAATAAAGAGTATTGTCGTCTCTTTTTCTAGAAGTGGCGGCTGAACTTGTATCGCCACTTCTCTCCACCTTTGTGCGTACTGTCTGAAGCTTTCATTTAACTTTTTCTCCATATTCTGGAGAGTGATTCTGTCGGGGGTCATGTCCGTTACATGACTGTATTGCTTCATAAAGGCCTGATCCAGGTCCTTTCATGAGTTAAATTTAGCTCGGCTTAATTGGTTATACCACTTAAATGCCACCCCGACCAGACTATCTTGAAAGTAATGGATTAATAGCTGGTCGTTGTTAACATATCCCGTCATTCGCCTGCAGAATATAGTGATGTGGGCTTCAGGGCAGCTCGTTCCATTGTATTTCTCGAATTCGGGCATTTTGAATTTGGGGGGAAGGACTAAATCTGGGACCAAACTCATGTCCTTGGCATCAATCCCTTGATGATGATCCGCGCTCTCCATGGCTTTGAATTTCTCTTCAAGCCATCTACACCGTTCTTCCAATTGTTTTTGCGAATCCATCCTCACCTTTTCTTCTTCAACAATTTCATCCAAGTCGGGAAGAGGCGGATAGTTCGGGTTGTTGACAAAGTTAGAGCCTGAGCTGGTTTGGAAATTCATCGGTATTGAAGCTCCGGCCTGAATCTGCTGGGGCAGGATCGTGACAGATGGTTTTGGTAGATTAATCTCGGGCTTCATCGGGACATGTGTCGGAGTGAAGCTAGGGGGTATTGAGGATCCTTATTAGCTTCTTTATCCGTTCCTCCCAGCAGCAATTTAGATAATTGGGACATCATTTCTTTCTAGGACTCCATCATTTGCTCCTTTATTTCTCGTTGAATCTTGGCTAGCTGCTTTTGCATCTGAGACTGCATTTGATCTTGCATATCCTTTTGCATTTGCTTCAATTTCTCGAGTCTCTTATCTATTGATTCTTTTCTTGTACCATAGGGGTGCGTGGTTGGTTGGTTTTCGTTGGTTTCCAGGTTACTGAAATAATTTTTAATTAATTAAGTAGAAAACTCTTATGGCCTTTAATGCATAATGATGTGATGTAATGCAAATGAATGAATGCAAATGAGGCATCAATTTCGATTCAGCTGCCCTTAGAAAATTTCACTTGAAAATAAAATCTTTTACAAAAAGTCGAGTTACAAATAAAATTTTGCTCTAACACTTAGAGTCCTAATTTTTCTAAGCAACGAGGCCAGCTCTTGTCCGCGCTCTGACTCCAACTCATACTTCACGCTCATTGTGTCCGCCTGAACCGCTAAAGTTTACAAATAATCTGCTACCTCCCGGATTTGGGTTATGGCTTCCCCTATGAGGTAATCTCTATTTCTGACTTGGTCTTGCGCATGGCGAAGCTGTTCTTTCCAACGATCCTCGTTTGCTTCGAAAAACTGGATCCGCATTTTGCAGTTTTGCAATGACGCCTCTAACTCTTCTATTCTTCCTTTAATTTCTTCTATCTTGCTCAAGCTTGCCCTCAATTCCATTGCGGTGTTGCGATTTCGGAATTGATACAGAGACTTCTCGAGTTCTGCCACTCTAGCCCTTAATTTCCCTCGCTCATTTCTGCTTTCCGATAGACTCCTCTCCAATTCTTCGTTTCGTGCCTGAGTTTCTTAGAATTTTCTTTCCCACCAGTCGGTATTGGCCTTTTCTTCCCGAATTTCATGGTGCCATTGTTCGGAAGTCTTACCTAAACCCGCAGTCCTCATGGATAGGCGTAACTTCTTGTAGTCCGTCTTCATGCTGTCTAGATCTTCTTCGGCCTTAGTTTTTCCTTTTCTTCACTTCTCAGCCTCTGATCTCTGAACATCGGCGTCTAATCTTAGGTGCATCTTCTCTTCCTCCAATTGTTCGATCTTCTTCCCAAACTCTAAACTTTTCTTCTCGAAATCTTGCCTTATAATTTCCAATTCTGATGGGGCGACTTGCAATTGTTCCCCGATAGGTCTAGCATTCTCTAAGCTTGGCCTAGGAATATTATCATTAATCCTTTTCTTAAACCACTCGTTATACTCGGGCGTTACCATGGAACCGACGGCTAACCTCTTCATCCAACAAGTTTGCTTCCAAGCATCCGATAACTTCCGAACTCTCTTCTTATAGTGAGCACCTTTAAACGAGAATTCACTCTGAGCAAGTCCGTAGATCGTGGGTACAAACTGCCTCGACTTGTATTGCCTCAAGGCTATCAACAGAGTATACCCGATAGCTCCTTAGATTCCTAACAGTGGCACCCAATCGAAGTTACCACATCGGTACATGATCTCGTCAGGGACCATCCAATAAGCTCTCCACTCGATATCCCCATCCTTAAGGTGTTGAAGAATATCCATCCACTTCTCCTCCGAGATATCCTCTCTCCTCTGTATAGCTGCCTCTTCTTTCAAAAGGGAATAACCTTCGGAAAAGACTCGATAGGAAACCTTGTCTACCTTCCAAAAGTGCCCATGAAACCATACCATCAATAATTGAGCACATCCAATAAACCGCCCCTCACCTGTCTTCCGACATGAGCTCAAAGACCTGAACGTTTCTGCCAATATTACCGGTACCGGTGTGATTCCCTTTTCAAGGCGATCGAACAAGTCGATGACCGCCTCGTCCATGTGCCTCAAAGCCTTAGAAAAGATCACTAATCCGTAGATGCTTAAGGCAAATATATCGACCCTCTTTCTTTCGTCTGGATGGGTCAAGATCAAATCTCACAAATTCTCCCAAGGGATACATTTGCTATCTCCTTTTTGCTGAATCCGAGCAGTGACCCAAGGCTCGCTCATCCCAGAAATGCCCATCAGTTTCTTCACGAAATCCTGATTACTAAAAACCCGGACATAAGTCTTCCGGACCTGAATCTTTGGACACCTAAGTAGCGTAGTGTATTCCTCCATGGTAGGTACCAAATCCACTTCTCCAAAAAAGAAACACTTATACGCAGAATTCCAAAACTACACCAAGGCTCAGAACAAATGCTTATCCACTCTAATGTCTAGCAGGTAAGATATGTCACCATAGTTTTGGTAAAACAACTGCTTGATCCCTTCATCCCAACTAGCCCAAATGTCTCTAAACTCTTGCAGCTCATTCTGTACTACATTGACGCGAGTGAAATCTTGCAGCTCCGACACATACCCTTCTGCCAAGCTATCCCCTCTCTCAGATTGTAGCCTCTCTGACCAAGCACGAACGGCCGTATTATCCTCGACTTTACTAAGAAATTCATTCTCCATGTCAAATTTTCTAACTTAGTAATTGAATGTGGATTAACGCCTCCTTTAGTATGCAATGTCATGCAAAAAAGACAATCAAAACAAAATATCGGTTAGTATCAAATAATAGCGATAGAATGCAAGCACATAAATGATGATTATAACGCATATACGGGTAAGTACTAAGGCTCGACGCAGCTCCACCCAAGGATAGCTCCTAAGGTTCACTATATGTGGTTTAGTTCTAGGGATAAGGTACCCGAACCAGTAGATTCCTCAATCCTCACCCATTATAGGCTCATATAGATCGAGTTCGGTTCGGGGGGATACATTTCCCTATGACCATACGGAGATGAAAATCTCACGAAATCATAGGTACGGATGTACCCCGAAAGCAATCCACTAGCCCATGCGGAGGTGAAAACCTCACGAAAGCGTAGTTTCTTACTCCCACTTAGAAGGTGTGACCACAGTGGTCATGCAATGAAATGCAGTGCTATTCTACAAGACTTGCACCAAAACAAACATACAATCAAATGCAATTGAAAAATACATGATTTTTAAAATAAATTTTTGGTCTTTTAACAAAAGGACAGTAAATAATCGATTTTTATGGCTTGACTCTCAAGTTCAGTCCCCAGCGGAGTCGCCAAGCTGTCGAAACCATCCCTCGATTTAAAGATTTTAAATTTAAAAAAAGGGGGGAAATTGACTTTTGAAAAATAAATACTTGGAGTCGCCACCAATCCTTTTGTTTTGGTGTGATCGGGTTACCTAAGAATTTAGTTATTTTAATAAAATGCTTTTTGATTCACTAAAACAACGATTCTGATCTACGAGAATATGAGAAAACGGGCTCGGGAGTTGGTTACGTATGAGGAAGGATTAGCACCCTCATTACGCCCAAAATTGGTACCAAATCGATTAAATACTGTCCTTATGTCTAAAATTAAAATATTTTTGAAATATGATTCTCGTTTATAACGTTTAAATAACTCGAGTGGGTTACCAAAATCTTCTTGACGTTTATAATTCGAAATTTACAAAAGGATGCCCAACTATTTGGTCTAACGAAAAACCGAAACCCAGCACAGTAAGGTATGATTCCTCAAATTTCTGAACATCGAACATTGCCTCACCTTAGAAAATACGAGTGAAATTCCGAAGGGATCTTCGATTGTTTTGAGCAAAAGAGAAAGCGCAACCCAGCACGATAGGGCTTGATTCTCAAATCGCCAAACATCGAATATCGCTTTCGTTTTGCAAGGTTTTTAATAAACATGAATGAAAACCTAAAGGAATATTTGATTGTTTTGAACAACAAGAAATCACAAGCCAGCACCATAGGACATGATTCCCGAATTATCAAACACCGAGTATTGCCTTCGTTTTAAAGGATATTTAGAAGACACAAGTAAAGCTTTAAAGGGATATTCGATTATTTTGAGCAAACACGAAATTGCAACCCAACACGTTAGGGTACGATTCCGCGAATTGCGAAATATCAAATCTCTTCTTCGTTTTTTAAAAGTTTTTTAGAGAATTGTGAAACTAGCTTAAAATGCATTGGTTTGATTTGAAATAAGACGACATTGATCACGAAATTTGGTTTTTATAAAACCACATTTCAAAAATCAAGTGGAAAACGATGAATGGGGTAATATGTGTATGCATAAAAATACGACAATGAAAAGAAATGAAGATAATACAATCAACTACAAGAACTTAAACGAATAAGCATAACTAGTTTGGAAATATAACTCAATTTCAACCATGCATGGAGAATAATGACAATGTAAAACAATGAATAAGTAATATGCAACGATAACATGCATAGCATAATATAATATGACTACCACTAGATACACAAAATAAAATGCAAATCGAAGGAGTGATATGGTATAAACTATTTTAAACAACAATGAATGAATGAACACATAAAATGTAGATTGACAAATTTGTATTAAAAAACTAGAGATAGATGTATGATTTTTGAAATAGATATTATAGAATGAAAGTTTGAGTTAAATTGTATATAAAACATTTTATACGCGAATTCATCTAAAAGTTAACAAAATACATGATAATTTAATAATATACAATACAAAAGAATAATAAGGATATAAGATGAGATATAACACACAAAATAGTTTTATAAAACATATATACATGTAAGTTTATTGTAGAAAGATCATGAAATTAATAATAATATAAATTTTAAATTAGTCTAAAACAAATGTACACATGCCTTTATACCAAAACATTTAAATAATAGGCCACATAAAACACAAAAGTAATATAATATAAAAGAATATTCAAAAATAATAATTAATGATTACAAAAATGAAGTTTCTAAAATTAATTCATATACGTATATTGAAAATACTTGATAAATTACAAAGCAGAGTGTTTTAACATAAGCAAATCTATTAAAATAATAAGTGAATTAATATATATATATATAAATTTAAAAGCAAATACATGCAAAATAACATTTAAATAATATGTATAGGGCTAAGTGAATCTTATTAAAAGCTACATAGTAGATTTAAGGACATACTTGTATATACAAGAAAGCTATATGTATAAAATGTATAGATTTAGAAGTATATGCGGATTAAACATAGGCAACAATAAACATATATGCTCACATGATAATAATTTAAAAGATATATTATATAATAGAATATAAGAACAAATTTAAAAGGAAATATAAGTATAAAATAATATGAGATTAATAGTATGCATAAAATAAAACGAACTTTATTATATGGCACATATATGTATACATATATAATGGTAATATATACAAGGATATTTACAAAGCATCAGGCAAAAATATTGTAATAGCATGGCATAAAAAACAAACAACATAATAGCGATTAAAAAGAAACACAAGAAAAGCATTAAAATAATATACAATGTAAAACAAGAATGATAATGTCGAAAGTGCCTTTGAAACAAAAATGAATCATAAAGTAAAAAATAGTAAAAAAAAATAGAAGGGATTTAATTAAAATTAAACCAAAACACAAAGGGGTGACTTGAAAATAAATCATTAATGATAGAAGGGTCAAAAGGTAAAGTGAGCAATTGCACAGGGGCTCAAACTGGAAATATTCCAGGCTCCCAAAGCGCAGCACACCAGCGTGGACTAAAATGCAAACACGCGCGAATTAATGGGCCAATTTAAAAGAATCGAAGCCGAATAGATAGGGCGCGATTGGATGCGCACGTGAAAGAGGAGGACCAAGCCTGCAAATATCCCATTTGCAGCGAGAAGGCACGGGTCTGGGTCCTGGAGCGGGTTGATGCTGAGACCCTTCCCCTTAGGAACAGCGCCGTTTTGCTGCATGCTTAAAACCTCAAGCAAATGAATGGCATTTTACCATTTCTCCAAGCTGCAGACCGAATACCCAATTGTTAGGGTTTCGGCGCAGCAACCTTCATTTACCCAGGGCCATTCGATCGTCAGTTCACCATCAAAATTGGTGAGTGACTCAGAAGCCTCTTTGTTCCCATCAGAATCGACGCTTAAAAAAACCTTTTCCTTTCGCATCTCTAACCCTGACTTCGATGGAGAAGACGAGGTCATTGATGCGTCCGCGAAGGTAAGTTTCTCGCTCCTCTTTCTTCCCCGTTTTTTTTAAAAGTTCTAAAGAAGGCAGGACATATGCGAAAAAAATATTGAAGACGAAGAAGATTCAAAAATCACCTTCTTTGCTTTGTATTGTTTTTGTATTCTCTTTTTCGTATTTGTTTTTGTTGCCTTTGTCCGTAACCATTACAAAGATTGAATTGTTGGCTTTATAGCCGGAAAGAAAAGAAAATAAAAAGGAAATAAAAATAAGAAATACAATTTTTGTTTGTTTCTGCTGCTGTTGTCTCTTCTGTATTTGCAGGTACGGGGTGGTGTTTGTGTGTGTACGAGAGCGTGGGCGTGGCGCCAGGATGCTGGGGCGTAGGAGGCTTGGAGCTGCTATCCGATTGCTGTTGCGGCGCAGGAGAAAGGGGGTGATTTAGGGTTTGTCTTGGCTTAACATTCTAGGCCTATTGGGCCTTGTGAATTTGGGTTTGTAATATTTTGGGTTTAAAATTGGGTTATGTAACTTGGACTGATGGGCTTTTATTGGACTGTTAATATATTTTTTGTTTATTATTTTTTGGTTTTGTATTTATACGGGCCCGGGCTAAATTGGCCCATTACATGTATTATTTGTAATTTATACATGTATCAGTAATTATATTAGAAAACTCTTTAAGAATAATTCTTTTAGTAAATATGGTAATTTGTGTTTTTATATTGTATTTATAGTATTTTCTCATATTATAATCATGTTTAAAATATTTTATATATTTTATATTTGTTTAAAATATATTTGTATCATGTCGAGCATAATCTAGTGTGCTAGCTAGAAGGTCTATATATTATTAAAGATTTTAAAAATTCTGATTAAATTTAGAAGTGTATTGTCTTGAAATTTAGAATTTAAAATTTAAGCCTATATTAGAAATTAATTTTAAAAAACAAGTGTTGTAAGGCTAGTTGGGATTAAAATCCGACTGATTTGGATTATTTTGTTGACACTAAAAGTGTGGCCACAGTTAGTCATAGTTGCGTTGCAACCACGACCGGCCAGCCTGGTTTCGGGGTAAAGAAAATCATTCATTTTCAATGAAGTTCCAACGATTAGAAATTTAACCAACTAAGACAAGAGTAAGTTGAAGTTGACTCTTTATCAATGATATAATTCACATCTGCTAGCTAGGGACAAATAAAGTTGTACTAATATTTTTATTTTCATTTTCTTTTTCGTAATTTGCATGAAAAATAAATACCCACATGACAAGGACTATAATGCCTATGGGGGCATTTGCCACTTCTTTCTCCACCACCACTACTCTTCAATTCAATCTCCCACCAAAGAATTCTTTCTTTTTTGAAAGATAGATGCAGTGGAATTTGATAAAGTTTGATTGTTGATGTTATTGGGAAATGACCCTTCAATTCGACGAGAGAAAGTATCTCCACAGGGTAAAATTAATGCCACCCTTTTGATGTGTAGGGTTGTGAGAATTTCTCCAACTACTGTCCATCTTTTCCTATGATTAGTTGTAGTTATAGGCATAAACTTGATTATTTTTTTAGTATACTCAACACCCACATCTTAGTGGACACCCGCTTATCTTATTTTCTTTGCAAAACTTTTGCTCATTATCAAAGATGAGATTCCAAGTTTATTTCCCTCCTTTTCACCATGCGGATTGATGTAAATCAAAGCCAAGCAATGATAGATAATGAAGCTTTTGATTAATGGTTAGATATTATTCACTTTTGCACTACTAGAATGAAGTTGACTAAATTTAGTTTTAATTTTTTTTATGAATTGTAATAATTTAATTTACTCAACTACATAATATTATATATCTTCAGTACATCAAAGATTATTTTTTCCTTTATGCAAATGCAACCATACTAGCTAGTAAATATTATATATGAACGATAATTCTATTATTTTAGAGTTATTTGTCTTTTATTCTAGTAGGATTTTAGTTAATTTTTTAGGTTAATTTTTAGTATATTTTTTAAGAATTTTATTTTATTTATATTTAAATTATACTTTAAGTTCATTATATATTGTTAATATTAATTTAGATTCATTTTTAAGTGTTTTTTACCCATTGTAAGTCCAACAAAATATGAAGAGAGGATAACTTAATTTATGCAAAAAAAATAAAAATAAAAATAAAAACAAAAACAGATTTTCTCTTTAGCGAAAAATTCGTTCACTGAAGCGATGCGATAACCTAATCATTTTTAAGGGTTTTGATAGTATATAAAAGGGAAAAAGAGAGTAAACCTCAAAGGAGGATTTTTTTTTTTTTTGGGGGGGGGGATAGTAGCTGCCAAAGCCTTCAAGTATTAAGGTTCGATGAAAATCATCAAGCAACTTCAACTTCTCTATTTTTTTCTTGTTTCCTTTTTCATGACTAATTCTCTTACGTTATTTTCAGATGTTTTTCAAATTTTCCATTAACCAAATTTCTTTTGTAGGTGTAATGAATTCCATGTGTAATTAATTGAATATTTTTTCTTTCATATCTTTTAATTTTTATTTATAGAGATTTGGTTATTTATTCATTTTTGTTCTTTATTAATAACAAACTAGTTAACTATTAATTTGAAAAAACTTAAAGAAATTAAAATGAATAACTCTTGGTCTAAATTAGATTGGTCAAATATTGATTTGTAATTAAGATACGAATATATTCGATTACCTTGGGTAGCAAAAATTGAGATTTGTTCTTAATCAATTTGGTCTATTTTATTGGCATGAGATTATAGCTTAGTAATTAGATCAAGTTAGTTCTTTAATTGCTTAAAGATAATTAAGGGAATTTAGTATCTTATGTTAGCAATAAATTCTATTAGATAAATCAGGCACAGATAGAACAATTAGCTAATACATTATTGGTTGAAATTGTAATTCTAAGCTTTGATTGATTATTTCATTTTATTTTGCTTTGCTAATTTTTATTTACTAGATTTAGTTTGAAATATTCTATTATCAAATTATTTGGATAGCTTAAAAAGTAATAATTGGTGATTAGCATTATAATTAGTAAAAGCTCTCCACGACAACAATCTTTTTATACTACTTGTCATGATACGTATACTTGAGTGTGTGATATTCGTTCAACAAGTTTTTTGGTGTCATTGCAGGAGAATCAATTGCTAATTTAGTTAACAGTTTTAATTACTTTTCGCCTAGCTCAAATTTATTTTTATTTTTAAGTTCTTTTGGCTTTTCTATGCGCAGAAGTCAAAATCTAGAGTTTTTATCACTTGATTTAGAAATTGAGGTCTTACGAAGGCTCAAACGATTAAATATCAATTTCGATGTTGAGTTTGAAGAGTCAACCATGGCTAACCCCAATGTGAATGATAAAGTTAATGGACAAATTAATGTATGAGTTCCTCACACTGCTCTAGTTGCTCCTAGATCTATCAGAGACTATGCTATACCTCATGGTGAAAGACTCAAACCTAATATTCACTTTCCAATTGTGAAAGCAAACAACATTGAGATTAAGCTAGTGGTTATTCAGACAGTCTATGCTATTTAATATTTTTGGTTTTTCCCATGAATATCCCAATCAACATTTGCGGAAGTGCATCTAAACAAGTTGTGGAACGACATCACTATTTTTCAACAATATGAAGAGGAAACTCTACGTGGGGAATGGGAACGGTTTAAGGACATGCATAAGAAGTGTCTTCACCACCAAGTGCTAGATTGGTTATTGATCCAAACTTTCTACATTGGGCTAAGAGAGTCAATCATAGGTAATCCCAATGTAGCAACTAATAGAACACTATTGAGTAAGTCACTTGAAGAGGCTGTCAGGATAATTGAAAACATGGCAAAAAAATAATCCACAATGTGAAACACCCCTTACTCGTATCCGATGCAAGGACAGGGTACAAGGTATTACCTGACTTAAGTAGAACCAAACATACAGAATCGGGCCACAAAATTTTATTCAAACTAAAACCAATCAATTAAAGTCAATTTGTCCCTATTATGGACCTACGAGGCCCAAAACATACATCATTAGTAGAGGGACTAAACCGAAAACTTACGAAAGTTCTAAGAAAATTTCTAGGTTAAAGCCTCACACGCCCGCGTGGAGGCAATGCACACGCCCGTGTGCTTGGGGACACACCCATGTCCCACACCCGTGTGGAATTATTGGATTTATTTTCCAATTTAAAGCTACAAGGGTTTTCACACGGCCGAGCACACGCCCTTGTCCTTAATTTTACCCTAGTATGTGTCGAAACCACCCTTTTTTCAAATATTTTAAAATTTTAAATTTGATGAAATGAGGGCTATCGACTTTTGAAAAACAGAAATATGGAGTCGCCACCGATCTTTCGTTTTGGTGTGATCGGATCACCTAAGGATTTGGTTATTTTAATAAAACATTTTTGGTTTACTAAAATAGTGATTCTGGTCTACGAAAATATGAGAAAACGGGCTCGGGAGTCGGTTACATATGAGGAAGGATTAGCACCCTCACTACGCCCAAAATTGGTACCCAAATCGATTAAATATTGTCCTTATGTCTAAAATTAAAAAATGTTTTTGAAATGTGGTTCTTTTTAAATAACATTTGAATAACCCGAGTCGGTTGCCAAAAATCTTCTTGTTTCGACGTCCGAAAATTTTTAATTTGAAAATCACAAAAGGATGCTCACTATTTAGTTCAACGGGAAACCGAAACCCAGTACAGTAGGGCACGATTCCTCGAATTTCCAAACATTGACCATTGCCTCGCTTTAGAAAATTAGAGTGAAATTCTGAAGAGATATTCGATTACTTTGAACAAACGGAAGATTGCAACCCAGCACGATAGGGCACTATTCCCCGAATTGTCAAACATCGAACCTTTCTTTCGCTTTTAAGAGTTTTTTAGAAAATGTGAGTGAAATTCAAAAGGGATCTTCAATTGTTTCGAACCAATGAAAAAGCGCAACCTAGCACGATAGGGCACGATTCTCAGATCGCCAAACATTGAACATCACCTTCGTTTTAAAGTGTTTTCTTAAAGAACATGAGTGAAAACCTAAAGGAATATTCGATTGTTTTGACCAAACAAGGAATCACAACCCAGCACGATAGGGCATGATTCCCGAATTGTCAAACACTGAGTATTGCCTTCGTTTTAAAGAATCTTTAGAAGACACGAGTGAAATTTTGAAGGGTTATTTGATTATTTTGAGCAAACGAGAAATTGCAACCCAACACGTTAGGGCACGATTCCGCGAATTGCCAAATATCGAATCTCGTCTTCGTTTTAAAGAATTTTTTAAAATTGTGAAACTAGCTTTAAACGCGTTAATTCGATTTGAAATAGGACGAAATTAATCGTAAAATTTAGACTTTGTAAAACCACATTTCATAAACAAGTGGAAAATGATGATATGGGATAATAGGCACATGCGAGATACAATCAATTAACAAACTAATAATTAAATATAGCTAACCTAAAAATGCAACTCGATTATAATAATGCATGGAGAACAATTGATTAATAATACAATGACGAAAATGATAATATAACAATCACACAAGCAAAACAAGACATACAATAATATGCCACAATAATGTACATAGCATGATATAGAATAACCAATGCAAGATATAAAAAACAACATAGCAATTAGAAGCCCATGTGCTATAAAACGGTTTTAAAATAATAACGAATAAATGGACCCATATATATAGGTTGACCAATTTGTATATAAAAAACTAGGGCTAGATATATAATTTTTTTGAAATAGACATTATAGAAAGAAAGAAAGTTTGAATCAAATTGCATGTAGAGTATTTTAAACACAAGTACATTTAAAAAGTTGACAGTATATGATGATTTAAATAATATATAATATAAAAGAATAATGATGAAGATGTATGGCAAGACATAACACACCAAATGCATTTATAAAAATATGTACATGTAAGTTTATTGTAAGAAAAACGTGAAATTAATAACAAGATATATATAATTTCTTAAAATAGTCTAAAAATTATGCATAATCTTATATCAAAACATTTAAAATAATAGACTATATATACACGAAAGCAATATAATGTAAAGATATACTCAAATAACAATAATTTTATAATTACAAAAAAAAACAATGAAATTTCCTAAATTATTTTATATATATAGAGAGAGAGAAAATACTTGATAAATCGCAAAGCAAAAAGTGTTTTGAATAAAAAACTATTAAAGCAATAAGTGCATTAATATATATATAAATTTAAAAGTAAATACATGTAAAATAACATAGAAATGGTAACATATATAGGACTAAATTTATTTTATTATAAATTATATACATAGCAGATTTAAAAACATACCTACATGTAAGGCATTATATACATAAAATACTATAGATTCAACGACATGTATATACGGATCAAGTATAGATGTTGAATAATATATATACATATATAATAGTTATTTAAATAATATGTACAACAGCCATGCACAATGAAATATGATGACAAAAATATGTGCCGAAATATATATATATATATATATAAATAAATAAAGGCATGCAGGGAATAAAATAACATTAATAGTACACATAGAACAAAATTAACTTATTAGCATGCATAGATACGTATATATATAACGAAGTGTAAAACATTTATATAAAATACACACAATATTATGACAATATTATAAAAAAAATAATAAAAGAAAAGCAATTATAAGATAGATTAAAATGTACAAATGAGTAATCGAGAAAAGAATACTATAAATAAAAAGGATTTAATTAGAATCAATCCCAAACAAAAAGGATAATTTATAAACTAAATAAACAAAAAGAGGACTAAAGTGCGAAGCGTACAAAGCATAGGGGCTCAAAATGGAATAAATCCAGGCCCTAAAATGCTGCGTACGAACGCGGACTCGATCGCAAAATAGCGCAAATTATAGGAGAAAATTAAAAAACGAAAAAGAAGCACAGATGGGCTGATTTAAACACGGCGTAAAAAGGGAAGGATTTAATGTGCAATTAACCCCTCACCGCGAAAACGCGCGGATCCCAGGGGCTATCGGGTCAGGTCGTCGGGCATAGTGTCAAACGACGTTGTTTTCTGGCCATTACATTTGGCTCAAACAGTGCTGTTTTTGCTCCTTTAAAAGGCTAAATATGGATTCATTCAGCCGAACCCTAGCAGGACATTAGCCTCCCCCCTTTTGCTGTCCAGTTAACCCCCAGAATGCTCCTTTCTTCATCTATGCGCCACCATGAACGGCGATCCGCGCATTCGAACTCCAAAGGAGTGATTTTCAGCCTTGAGACCCCATTCGGACTTCGATTTCAACGAAGTGAAGGGGAAATGACAGCTAACTTACAAGGTAAAGTCTTGTTTCCCTTTATTCTTTTATTTTTAGATACCAAAAAAGAAAAAGAAAATCAAAGGGTATAGATCGGGAACAATGCGGGATAAACCCAGAAACTCAAGAGCAGAAATCACCTTTTTTCTTTGTTGCTTTGTATTGCTTATGTTCGTAAAAAACTTACAAATGATTCTCTTTATGCTTTATAGCCGAGAGAAAGAAAGAAGGAAAAATAAAAATAAAAATAAAAATAAAAAATATACAATTTTTGCTATTTTCTTGCGTCTGTTGTTTTATTGCGTTTGGTGTGCAGGTACGGGCGCTGTGCTGACGTACGGGGGCTGTGCTGGCGCAGGCGTGGCTGTTGGAGGATACGGAGGCCAGGGCTGAGGCTTGGCTGCGGTGCGAGAGTAGGAAAGAGACCCTAGGGTTTCTTGTTCTAAAATTTCTGGGCCATTTAGGCCGATGTAATTTTGGGCCTTGGGTTAATTTGGGGATTGGGTTTGGGCCAAAGTCTGTAAAAGGATATTTACTGGACTGTTATAATTTTATTTGGGGTTTATGGTTTTTGGTTTATTTATTTTTTATATATCTTATATTTATATGTATATATATGTTTGGGGGTTTTTAGCGGGCCCGGGCTAAAATTGGTCATTACAGTATGAATTTCGGTCGTTTCGAGTAATGTATGTATTAAATGAGCTAAATTTGGTATTATAGATCAAGAGAATCGAGATACGGACCTTGATCGAGGAAAGAATAAGGTTTAAGAGGTTTAGGCTCAATTTTTAATATTTTGTACTGAGGTAAGTACATATGCAAATAAATACATTAATTATAGTTATTAAATGATTTATTGATATTTGTGTGCTTAATATGCTTATTTAGCTATGTTGATTGTCAAAACCTCTTTTTTTTTTAAAAAAAAAGGTTTTCTTTGAAAATGGGAGTCGCCACCAACCTTTTTAAGTGTGATTGGATCACCTTATAAAACATTTTGGTCTACGAAATTGTGAAAAAACGGGCTCAGGAGTCGGTTACGTACGAGGAAGGGTTAGCACCCTCGTAACGCCCAAAATTGGTACCAAATTGAATAGTTTTGTCTTAATGTCAAAAGCTTGAAAGAATTTAGAAATAAGATCTCTTTTTAAAACCATAATAATTTGAGTTAAAAATCGAAATTATTTCGTTCCAAAAGAGTGCGAACATCACATCCAGCGTGATTGGACACGATATTCTTAAACTTTCATAACTAAAAATCATCTTGTGATTTAAAAAATCTATGTAAAAGGATACTTTAAAGATTTAGACAAACGAGAAATTGCAACCCAGCATGTTAGGGCACTATTTCCCGAATTCCTAAACACAAAAGACATTACCTCGTTTTTAAGATTCCTTTGGATTAAATGAAATATAAAATTTTAAAAAAAAGCGATGATGCATTTAACCTATTACAAAAGATCAATATTAAATTAATTAAACTACATAATTTAACATTTCATGCAAATATTGTCGAAACCACTTTTGAAAGGGATGTTTGAAAAATGGGGATCGACTTTTGAAAAACGAAAACGGGAGTCGCCACCAACCTTTTTAGGTGTGATTGGATCACCTTATAAAACGTTTTGGTCTACGAAAATTAAGAAAACAGGTTCGGGAGTCGGTTACGTACGAGGAAGGATTAGCACCCTCGCAACGCCCAAAATTGGTACCAAATTGAATAGTTTTCTGTCTTAATGTCAAAAATTTGAAAGGATTTAAAAATAGGATCCCTTTTTTAAAACTGAAATTATTTAAGTTGAAAAATCGAGATTCCTTAGCTCCGAAAGAATACAAACATCACATCCAGCATGATAGGACACGATATTCTTAAACTCTCGTAACTGAAATCATCTCGTGATTTACAAAATCTATTTAGAAGGATACTTTAGGCATTTAGACAAACGAGAAATCGCAACCCAGCATGTGAGGGCACTATTTCCCAAATTCCTAAATACGAAAAACATTGCCTCATTTTAGAAAAACTTTTGGATAAAATATGACAATTAAATGAAATATATTTTTTAAAATAATGATTTGAGTAAAATTTAAAAAATAATTTACTAAGAGTAATACTAAAAAAATTATTAAAAAATGAAAGAGTTTGAATGATACTAAAATTATTAAAAATTAAAAAATATAAAAAATTCGGGAAACATGGATTAAATCAAAATAAAAAGGATTGAAAAACGAAGATGAACAAAGAATAAAATAATAACAAACCGTAGAAAATAAGAACGTAAAAGGGAGAGAAATTTGAGTGAAAGCTCTCAAAAATTTTTTATTGTTTCCCAAAACTCCAGTGTGTTTACAATGAAGGGAGAGGCCTCTATTTATAGTTGAACCTCTTCAAATCCAATGGTACAGATCAATTACATCAACGGTTAAGATTAAAAGGTATCTACAAATTAAATCTCTAAGATTACAAAATCATATCTTCTAATATTGCATATTATATCTAAGATTGCAATCATATCTAAGATTGTATCATATCTAAGATTGCATATCATATCTAAGATTGCATATCATTGAAGATTATATTTCCATATGAGTCAAGCTTGTAGATGGACCTTAAATCTTTTCAAGTAATGGGTCATTCCGATCGGGCCAAATTATATTTGTAATTCTAGACTGAACTTGGACTTCGTTTTTCTTTTTGGGGTTTATTATTTTTTTTGGACTTATTTCTGGGCCCGGGCAAAATTGAGTGTCTACAGCTGCCCCTCTTTGCTCATTGTTGTGTAACAGGAATAGAGAAAAGACTATAAAAGAACCAATTTTTCCCGTGCTCGCCGAGTCTTGAGTTCTTGATCTTTGATCTTCTTTAAATGGCTTCTTGACGACTTCAATCTACTTCACTGCAACTCAGGAAGGCGATATCTGCTATCTTTGATCTGCTTCAGGTCTAATACAGAGACGCCAAATCTGTTATCTTCGATTTACTCCCCATCTAATACAGAGACGCCAAATCTGCTTCTTCAATCTGCTCCCCGTCTAATACAGAGATGCCAAATCTGTTATCTCCGATTTGCTCCCCGTCTAATACAGAGATGCCAAATCTGTCATCTTGGATCTGCTTCGATGTAAACACATGAAGGTCAGATCTGCTATGTCTTCGATCTGTTCCTCGTCTAATACAATGATGCCAAATCATCTTGGATCTGCTTCAATGAAGGTCAGATCTGATGTGTCTTCGATCTGCTCCCCGTCTAATACAGAGATGCCAAATCATCTTGGATCTGCTTCAATGAAGGTCAGATCTGCTATGTCTTCGATCTGCTCTCCGTTGAATATGGAGATGCCAAATCTATTTCTTCGATTTGTTCTCTGTCAGTACAGAGATACCAAATCATCTTAGATCTGCTTCAGCATAAACACGTGAAAGCCAAATCTGCTATATCTTCGATCTGCTCCCCGTCTAATACAGAGATGCCAAATCATCTTGGATCTGCTTCAATGAAGGTCCAATCTGTTATGTCTTCGATCTTCTCCCCGTCTAATACAGAGATGCCAAATCATCTTGGATCTGCTTCAATGAAGGTCAAATCTATTGTATCTTCATCTGCTCCCCGTCTAATACAGAGATGCCAAATCATCTTGGATCTGCTTCAATGAAGGTCAGATCTGCTATGTTTTCGATCTGCTCTCCATCAAATATGGAGATGCCAAATCTGTTTCTTTGATTTGTTCTCTGACATTACAAAGATGCCAAATCATCTTAGATCTGCTTCAGCGTAAACACGTGAAAGCCAAATCTGCTATGTCTTCGATCTGCTCCTTGTCAATGTAAGGATGCCAAATCATCTTGGATCTACTTCAATATGAAAACATCCGAATGTTAGATCTGCTATGTCTTCGATCTGCTCTCTGTCGAATATGGAGATGCCAAATCTATTTCTTTGATTTGTTCTCTGACAATATAGAGATGTTAAATCATCTTGGATCCGCTTCAGAGTAAACACCTGAAGGTCAAATCTGCTATGCTTTAGCCTGTTACCCTACTACTTAGGGGGTTAAGGCGTATCAATCTTCATTGTCCCTTGAAGGACATAACCTATATAATGTGTATGAGTTCATGCCTAATGATTAGGATGCTATCATCGAAGTGAGTCAAATGTTCCTAATTAAACCTGTTATAATGCAAAATGTTTATGAATATGACCCCTATTCCAAACGTCACCACTCATTATTTCTCGAAGTTTATCCTTATTTCTCTCGAAGTATCATTCCTACTCAGCCTGTGGGTTTGTACCATTCTTCAAATGCTATGACCCACCAAAAATGTTTGTAAGATGATCCTCTCTTAGGAACAAATAATTTGATTTGTCCAATCATCATTTTGGACTAAAGAAAGAATTTCCTCAAGTTCTTTCAAACCTCACTTACGTGAATTCTTCGAACAATTGTTCTGTTTTAGTTTCTTGTATTATCTAGAAATTTCCAGAGTAATGAGCAAAACTTCATTTGTGAAAATTATTTAGTTCATCTATCATTATTTTAATGTAACATACTTTAAGAATAATGGAAGATGAATTTAATCTTGAGAATAATTAGATTTGAATAAATTTTTCAAAAATACAAAGGAAATTAATCTGAAAGCCTATCTTTGAGAAGAAAAAGAATCTAAAGATAGCAAACAGGACAAAAGTTAGATGCCCTAGATATCGCCACTTGAGCGTTTATATGCCAGCTCCATGAAGACTTTCTTGAATTCAACATGCGTTTAAAAGATCCAAAGTACTTTGTTGATGCCCCGATATGCAACGCACTTCACTCTTCGTTGAATCAGATATAGTAAGATTATTGTGTGCTCTTCAAAATTTGAGCTGCCCTTTCGGGTTTTCAACTCAAAACTCCTTTGGTCACAAGGCGCCCTTTGCGGGTTTTCACCTTTGCCTCTCCATTTTTTTTTTGAAAACTCAAGGCGTCCTTTGCGGGTTTTCACCTTGAATTCTTCTCTTATTTAGACAAAGTACTTTTTGACTGAGTCTGAATTCACTGGATTGGGCAAAATTTTCCCATCCATTTCTGTTAAGATC
This sequence comes from Gossypium hirsutum, assembly GCF_007990345.1. Classification (NCBI taxonomy): domain Eukaryota; kingdom Viridiplantae; phylum Streptophyta; class Magnoliopsida; order Malvales; family Malvaceae; genus Gossypium; species Gossypium hirsutum. Next base: position 16,107,503 of record NC_053430.1, read on the forward strand.
AATGCACCCCTAGAGAAGGCCTTCTTCATGATATACGGCCCTTCCCAATTTGGCATCCATTTTCCTCTAAAGTCCTTCTGAATAGGGAGGATCTTTTTCAGCACAAGATCCCCTTCGTGGAATTCTTTTGGTCGCACTTTCTTGTCGTAAGCTTGCATCATTCGCTTCTGATACATCTGACCATGACGAATGGCCTTTAGCCTCTTTTCCTCAATCAAGTTCAACTGATCATATCGCGATTGTATCCATTCAGCTTCATTCAACTTTATCTCTGACAAGACTCGAAGAGACGGTATTTCCACTTCAATGGGTAACACTGCTTCCATCCCATAAACCAACCAGAAAGGAGTTACCCCGGTAGAGGTTCTGACAGACGTTCGGTAAGCTAAGAGTGCAAATGGTAACTTCTCATGCCAGTCTCTGTAGGTTTCAGTCATTTTCCCCCTATCTTCTTGATGTTTTTGTTAGCAGCTTCCACTGCCCCATTCATCTTTGGGTGATACGGCGAAGAGTTATGATGCTTAATCCAGAACTGACTGCAAACTTCTGCTATCATTTTTTTGTTCAAGTTCAGTGCATTGTCTGATATGATCTTTTCAGGCATCCCATACCGACAAATAATCTCTTTCTTTAAGAAACGACTTACAGCCGACTTAGTAACATTCGCATGAGAAGTAGCCTCTACCCACTTCATGAAGTAATCAATGACCACAAAAATAAAGCGATGCCCATTTGAAGCTTTTGGTGATATTGGCCCAATGACATCCATGACCCACATAGAAAAAGGCCATGGAGAAGTCATAACGTGTAGAGGTGAAGGTGGTACATGAATCTTGTCTCCATAAATCTGACATTTATGACATTTTTTGGCATAGTTGATATAATCCCGTTCCAAAGTAGACCAATAATATCCAAACCTTATAATTTGTCTAGCCATCGTGAAACCATTAGCGTGCGTCCTACAAGCACCCTCGTGAACTTCTTCCAAGATTAACTTAGCTTCCACGGCATCAACACATCTCAACAGTACTTGGTCATTTCTTCTTTTGTACAGAATGTCCCCATCCAAAATGTAGTCGCAGGCTAATCTCCTTAAAGTTCGCTTATCATTTTCAGTTGCCTGTTCTGGGTATTTACGATCTCTCATATATCGTAATATATCCTGATACCAAGGGTTATCATCATTTTCTTCTTCCTCAATGTTACAACAGTAAGCTGGAGCCTCGAAGATACTCATCTGAATGGGTCTCATCTCCTTCTCTTTATTCACTTTAATTATTGAAGCCAAGGTTGCTAGAGCATCTGCCATCTGGTTTTCGTCTCGTGGGATATAATTGAAAGTGATGTCATCGAACTCCTCAAGTAACCCCAAAACTACCTTTCGATAATTGATCAATTTAGGATCCCTTGTCTCCCATTCACCTTTAAGCTGGTAAATTACCAACGTGGAGTCTCCATAAACTTCCAAGGTTCTTATTATTCGCTCTATAGTCGCTCGGAGTCCCATGATGTACGCTTCATACTCGGCCATATTGTTTGTGCAATCAAAATCCAACTTGCACGTGAATGGATAATAATCACCATTTGGGGATACCAAGACTACCCCAATTCTATTTCCCACTGCATTGGATGCCCCATCAAAGCTCAACTTCCAAGGATAATCCCCTGTAGCTGCTACACACATCAACTCCTCATTTGGGAAATAAAAACTCAACGGCTCATAGTCTTCTAGAGCTCTACTAGCCAAAAATTCCGCTATCGCACTTCCTTTTATAGCCTTCTGGCTCACATAAACTATGTCAAACTCTAAAAGCAGAATTTGCCACCTCGCCATTCTTCCATTCAAAGTTGTTGACTCCATCATATACTTCAGAGGATCAAGTTTTGAAATAAGCCAAGTAGTATGATACAACATATATTGCCTCAACCTTCGAGTCGTCCAGATTAAAGCACAGCACAATTTCTCAATTGGCGAATATCTCATCTCACACTCTGTGAATTTCTTACTGAGGTAGTATATCGCCTTCTCCTTTCTTCCCGACTCATCATGTTGGCCAAGCACACATCCCATAGAATTGCTAAACACTGATAAGTATAGAATTAATGGTCTACCTGGATTAGGTGGAGATAACACAAGAGCATTTAACAAGTATTGCTTAACTTTATCGAAAGCATTCTGGCATTCCTCATCCCAAGTACCTTGGTTGTGTTTTCTAAGGAGGCGAAATATAGGGTCACATTTCTGAGTTAATTGTGAAATAAACCGAGCAATATAATTCAACCTTCCAAGAAAACCCCGAACTTCTTTCTGAGAATGCGGTAAAGGCAAATCTTGTATGACTCTAACTTTGTCTGAATCAACTTCTAGTCCTTTTTCACTGACCACAAAACCTAGTAACTTCCCCGACCTGGCTCCAAAAGTGTATTTTTTCGGATTAAGTTTTAACTGAAACTTCCTTAATTTCAAGAATAGTTTCTTTAAAACCTCAATATGTTCCTCCTTTGTTCAAGATTTGGAAATCATATCATCAACATACACCTCAATTTCCTTGTGCATCATATCGTGAAATAAGGTCATCATAGCCCTTTGGTATGTTGCCCCTGCATTCTTTAGCACAAAGGGCATTACTTTATAACAGAAAGTCCTCCAAAAGGTTATGAAGATGGTTTCGTCCATTTCTTCAGTATGCATCTTTATCTGATTGTACCCTGAAAAACCGTCCATGAAGGAGAACAACGAATATCCCGCTGTGTTGTCTACCAAAGTGTCTATGTGAGGCAGAGGGAAATTATCTTTTGGGCTAGCTTTCTTCAAATCCCTGTTATCAGCACACATTCGTACTTTCCCATCCTTCTTAGGAACTGGTACAATGTTAGCTACCCATTCAGAATACTTCACCTCTTGTAAGAATCCCGCATCGAACTGTTTCTTGACTTCATCTTTTATTTTTAATACGATATCTGGTCTCATTCTTCGCAACTTCTGTTGAACTGGTTTACAATCCTATCTTATTGGAAGACGATGCACCACAATATCAGTATTTAACCCTGGCATATCTTGATAGGACCACGCGAAGATATCCTTGAACTTACGTAACAACTCAATCAGTCCTTGCCTTATATCATCAGCAATATGCGTGCCAATTTTCACCTCTTTCCCTTCCTCTAGGGCTACATTCTCTACTGCCTTTTTCTCATGTGGCATGATTTGTTTCTCCTCCTGTTTTACCATCCTCAAAAGATCTAGAGACACATCACAATCCTGGACATCTTCAAAATCCTGTGATTCCTCTAAACACATGTCTTGCTCATGAGAGAAATCAGAATTTGTAATATCAATGCTCATGTCATTGATATCTAGGGATCTGTGAAGTATAAAGAATGAATGAATTTAAGAATGATTATTTATGTTCTATGAATGAAAGAATAAGAATTACCAAAATTTAACGGAATATTGGTTGATAAAAAATGAAACAATACTCATTCAAATCGATAAAAGTTATGCTTTATTAAAAAAATAATAGATGATCGTAAGCCCATTCCACAAATGTAATCCTATTACTCCTAGGCCCTAGAGTAACAAAAATGTTTCGAGAATTATTCTGAAAAATTCCTAAAGACTACAGGAAGTTCCTCCGCAGTCCAATTGTTCAGAGAGCTTCCCGGTTCGTAAAGGCGAATGCCCTCAAGGTTTCCTTAATCAGTCCCTTCTTCATGTATGGCATTGATGGAATGATTTTCATTTCCAAACACCCCCATCTCCAGGTAAGCTATCCCTCCTGATACAAAAGTCTAGGATATATAAGGGAACGTCTTCTTTTCGCTCAACCGTGACCCTCTTCTCTCTTTCTCTCTTTCTTTCTCTTTTTAACCTTAGTTAGGGTCTTTTTATGGATTATAATGCATGTGATGTGATGCAATGCAAATGCATGAATACAAAAGAAAAAGAGATGTTGATCTTGAATTTAATTCCATTAGAATAACTTTTCTAGAAAACAAATTTCTTTACATGAAAATAGATTACATATGCAGTCTTGCCCTTCATAGTCCAAGTAAACGCTGATCTTTTCTTCATGGTCGAATCTTGTAAATTCTCCAAAAGATGCCTTTGCTAGCTCCTTGCTGCTTAATCTGAGACTCGATCTCTTGCTCGCTTATCTCCATGATACTCATCAAAAAGTGCCAGCTCTTGGATAATCTTCGTTGGCAATTAAATAAGTCATGTATTCTTTCGTGGACTTCCGGCTTTCTCTCGTCATGCCTTTGTTGGCTTAAATCTTTGGCAATTATATCATTTATTCTTCCATGGACTACCAGCTTTCTCTCGTCGTGTTTACTTTGACTATATTCAGGCGACCGCACTATAATCCACTTTATCAAGAAATTCGTTTTCTTATGACAAACTATTCTATTTAGGAATCGAATTTCGAATCAACACCTTCTTTTATTTGATGTAATGTAATGCAAATGCATGAATGCAAAAAGGTATCCATCTTGATTCAGTTTCATTTTAGAAAACGTTATTTAAGGAACAAAAGTCTTTTCATAAAACAGATTACAAATACGCTTTCGTTCGTAGGCCCAGAGTCTTAACCCTATCAAATAACAAAGCTAACTCTCGACCTCTATCTGAACTGCCCCACTTTATATTGCTTTAGGACGAGTAACGGTGTATAACCAACGACTCCCCAAATCTCAGGAAGAGGTACCCAATCAAAACTGCCGCAGCGATAAAGGACTTCATTAGGAGCCAACCAAGGAGCCTTCCACATAACATCTTCCTCTCGAAGATTCTGAAGAATGTCTATCCACCTCTCCTCTGAAATGTCATCTCTCCTCGGCATGTCTACTGCTTCTTTTAAGGGAGAATAACCCTCAAAGAATACTCAGCAAGGAACCTTATCAAGCTTCTAAAAATGACTGTGGAACCAAACCAACAGCAACTGTGCACATCCAATGAATCTACCTTTGCCGGCTCTCCGACATGCACTCAAAGATCTAAATGTCTCAGCTAGGATTATTGGTACCAGTGTATTCTGCTTACCAACACGATCGAACAAATCCGCAACTGCCTCATCCATGTGCCCCAACGCCTTTGGGAAAATCACCATGCCGTAAATACTTAAAGCCAGGACGTCGACCCTTTTCTTTACGTCTGGATATGTTGATATCAAATCCTTCAAAATGGCCCATGGAACGCACTTACTATCACCCTTTTTCTGTATACGAGCTACAGCCCACTGCTTACTCATCCCAGTAATCATCAACAACTTCTTTGCAAAAGTTGGAAGACTAGCAGGCCTAACATAAGCCTTGTGACCCTGAATCCTCAGGCAACGCAGTAAAGTCGTATCTTGTAACCCTGAATCCTCGGGCAACGCAGTAAATTCGTATACTCCTCTAAAGTAGGTGCAAGATCAACATCACCAAATGTAAAGCAACCATAAGCAGGGTTCCAAAACTGTACCATAGCTCCAAACAAGTGCCTATCTACTTTGACGTCTAGCAAATAGGGAAGGTCTCCATAATTCTGATAGAAAAGCTGCTTAGCCTCGTCATCCCATTGGGCCCAAATGTTGCTCAGCTCCTAAAACTCATTCTGCATCGAATTAATACGAGTGAAGTCCCATAACTCTGACGTATATCCCTCAGTGACACTATCTCCTTTCTCTAACTGGGTTTTCTCTGACCAGGTACAGACAGAAGCATTGTCCTCCACTCTATCAAGGTATTCATTCCTCATTACAAAACTTTCTAATCTAGAAATCGAGCCGTGAATCGACACCTTTAAATTCCAAATGACATGCAATGACAGCAAAATAAAATAGGTCAGTATCATAAAAAATGATAAACAAGTACTTACAAGGGTAGCTTACTAAAGGCTATCACTATCTTTCCTAAACTCTTTAAAGTTCACTATATGAGTTTTAGCTTTAAAGCTAGGGTACCTGAACCAGCAGATTCCTTGGTCTTCACCCATTATAGGCTCATATAGACCAAGTTCAGTTCAGGGGGACACATTTCCCTATGGCCATACGGAGATGAAAATCTCACGAAAACATAGGTACAGTATCCCGGAAGCAATCCACTAGCTCATACGAAGGTGAAAACCTTACGAAAGTGTAGCTTCTCACTCCCACTTAAAGCTGTGACCACAACGGTCATGCAAATGCAATGTACAGCAATAAGGTAACAAACATATGCAGCAAACGCATGTAAAAAGGATCCAATTTAAAATTTTCTAAACTTCCGACATTAAGACAGAAAATACTCAATTTCTTGGCTTGACTCTCTTAAGTTCCCAGTGGAGTCGCCAAGCTGTCGAAACCATTTTTTAAAGGGATGTTTGAAAAATGGGGATTGACTTTTGAAAAATGAAAACGGAAGTCGCCACCAATCTTTTTAGGTGTGATTGGATCACCTTATAAAACGTTTTGGTCTACGAAAATTAAGAAAATAGGTTCGGGAGTCGGTTACGTACGAGGAAGGATTAGCACCCTCGCAACGCCCAAAATTGGTACCAAATTGAATAGTTTTCTGTCTTAATGTCAAAAATTTGAAAGAATTTAAAAATAGGATCCCTTTTTTAAAACCTAAATTATTTAAGTTGAAAAATCGAGATTCCTTAGCTCCGAAAGAATACAAACATCACATCCAGCATGATAGGACACGATATTCTTAAACTCTCGTAACTGAAATCATCTCGTGATTTACAAAATCTATTTAGAAGGATACTTTAGGCATTTAGACAAACGGGAAATCGCAACCCAGCATGTTAGGGCACTATTTCTCAAATTCCTAAATACGAAAAACATTGCCTCATTTTAAAAAAACTTTGGATAAAATATGACAATTAAATGAAATATATATATTTTTAAATAATGATTTGAGTAAAATTTAAAAAATAATTTACTAAGAATAATACTAAAAAATTATTAAAAATGAAAGAGTTTGATATGATACTAAAATTATTAAAAATTAAAATATATAAAAAATTCGGGAAACATGGATTAAATCAAAATAAAAAGGATTGAAAAACGAAGATGAACAAAGGATAAAATAAGAACAAACCGTAGAAAATAAGAACGTAAGAGGGAGAGAAATTTGAGTGAAAGCTCTCAAAAAAATTTTATTGTTTCCCAAAACTCCAGTGTGTTTACAATGAAGGGAGAGACCTCTATTTATAGTTGAATCTCCTCAAATCCAACGATACAGATCAATTACATCAACGGTTAAGATTAAAAGGTATCTACAAATTAAATCTCTAAGATTACAAAATCATATCTTCTAAGATTGTATATCATATCTAAGATTGCAATCATATCTAAGATTGCATCATATCTAAGATTGCATATCATATCTAAGATTGCATATCATTGAAGATAATATTTCCATATGAGTCAAGCTTGTAGATGGACCTTAAATCTTTTCAAGTAATGGGCTATTCCGATCAGGCCAAATTATATTTGTAATTCTAGCCTGAACTTGGACTTCGTTTTTTTTTGGGTTTATTATTTTTGTTTTTGGACTTATTTCTGAGCCCGGGCAAAATTGAGTGTCTACAAATATAATATAGAAAACGATAAATATGACATAAATCACACAATATACGTTAACATTTCATGCATATATATTCACAAATAACATGAATATACACATTATCATTTCATGCAAAATACAAAATAGCAAAATAATGAATATAACAATACCAATTACACATATACATAATAATATTTCATGCGAATATATTCTTCAAATAACAACATAAATGATCCATTTTCATGCGAATATATAATAATAAATAAATAACATAAAAATAACAAATAATTTATGAGATAAAATTAACATATTAAAACAATACCAAATAAATACAAAAGGGATATAAAAAAAACAAACAAATTAAAAACAATTGGAAAAAATAAATGAGGTAAAAAATATTTAAAGCAATATATAAAAAATATAAAAAATTTTAAAAAATATATATTAGATGATATAATAATTCAATATATATTCATATAAATAATACTATATTAAATAGGTGCAAAATTTTTTAATAAATTTTGGAATTTTACATAATATGCTAAATATTTAATAATGATATATATATTATTTAATAATAATTTACAAGAAATTTTTTAAATTTTAAGAAATTTTTTAAATTTTACGCAATTAATGAATAATAAAATAATTTATAATTTATAATAAAATAAAAATGTAAGGAATGATATATATAGTAAAATATATAATATATAATAAAATTTATAAATAAAATGTATAATAATATAAATAATATAATGAATAATATATAAATAAAAATAATATATACACTATTTTTATATATAACTAATATTTATAGAAATAAATAATACACATAGTATTTAAAATAAATTAAATATATAAAGAGGATTAAAATCAAATTTAATTAAAAATTCAGGGTTAATTACAAATAAATAATAAAAATTTGGGCCTAATTGAAATGCACATTGAAATATAAGGGACTCACTAGGCAATTAGTCCTAATCCCTAAAAATGACGTCGTTCTTCAGAATAGATTTATAAGGGCCATCGGGACTAAATTGAATTAATCGTAAAAGATTAGGGCCAATTTAAAATAAAAATAAAATGTAATTGTAAATTTTAAAACTGCGGAAGGATCGATTTGGTAATTTGCCCTTAAAATAAAAACACACGGATCCTATTCGGGTCACGGGTTTACACGCGGATCTTAAGCTTTGAAACGACGCCGTTTGGAGCTTATTATTTTGAGCAAAAACGACATCGTTTTCTTAAGGCTATATAAGCCAAATTTTAATCTAAAATTTCATTTTAAACCCGATTCTAAAAAAAAAATCCTCTGAAAGAGGGTTGAGAATCAGCCCTCGGAGCTCTGTCGAGCCTCCGTCCAGGGGCTCACACGCGCCTACGCGCCACCGTCAACACCGCCTCTTACGGCGGCCGAAAGCTGGAAAGCTTCGTTTTTCAATGGAGATCCATCGGTAAACTTCTCTTTTCCTTATTTTAGTAATATTTCATACATTCATAACGAAAGAAAAAAATAAGGTAAAAAAATCACCTCTGTTTCCTCGATAATCTGTTGGTATTTTTTATGTGTATGTCAACTGCCTGTACTTTATTGTATGTATGTATATATAAAAAAATTGTTTACATCGTTCTTGATTCGGGCTTTTATAGCCACCGAATATATTACAATCTTTGGTTTTATTTCTTGCCATATTTGCATTTGTCTCTGTTGTTCTTCTCTCTTTTTTGCAGGTACCAGCGAGAAATCTGGCGGTGAACACGTTGGCATCGATTTGTGTACCGATTACGGCGCAATATGGAGCCGGAGTCACGGCATCGATCGAGGCATCGATGAAGGGTCACTGGAACGACGCCTAAACGAAAGGGCGTGACTATTGGTGTGCCTGCGACGCCTAGGGTTTCAGAAACCCTAGGCCTTCTGTCTTCTGTCAACATTTGGGCCATTTGGGCCCTGTATATTTTGGGTTGAGGGTGTGAACGGGTATTGGGTAGTTTAGGTATTTGGGCCACCCATTTGGACTGTAAAGGACTTTATTATTTCCTTAATTTTTATTTTTTGTTTATTTATTTATTTATTTTACGGGCTCGAGCAATTTTGGGCTATTACAGCTGCCCCTCTTTGCTTATTACTGTGTAACAGGAATAGAGCAAAGATTATAAAAGGACCAAATTTGCCCGGCCTGGCCAAGTCTCAAAATCTTGATCCTCATCTTCCTCAAAGGTATTCTGATAGCTTCAAACTTGCTTCATCGTAACTTAGGAATGTCAAATCTGCTATCTTCAACCTGCTCCCTGCAAACTCAGGAACGCCAAGCCGAAATATTTGATTTACTCCTTGCCTAATACGGAGAGGCCAAATCTGTCATCTTCAATCTGCTTTAATGTAAGCATTCAAATGTCAGATCTGCTATCTTCGATCTGCTCTCTGTCAATACAGAAAAGCCAAATCTGCTATCTTTGATCTGCTCTCTGTCAATATAGAGACGTCAAATCTGCTATCTTCGATCTGCTCACTGACAATATAGAGACGCCAAATCTGTTATCTTCAATCTGCTCTCTGACAATATAGAGACGCCAAATCTGTTATCTTCAATCCGCTCTCTGACAATACAAAGACGCCAAATCTGCTATCTTCGATCTGCTCTCTGTCAATACAGAGACGCCAAATCTGTTATCTTCGGTCTGCTCTCTGACAATACAGACACGCCAAATCTGTCATTTTGATTTGCTCTCTGTCAATACAGAGACGCCAAATCTGTCATCTTCGATCTGCTCTCTGTCAATACAGAGACACGAAATCTGTTATCTTCAATCTGCTCTTTGACAATATAGAGACGCCAAATCTGCTATGGGTGATCTATATTGTCCCTAAAGGGCGTAACCTGTAGAATGCATATGTGCTCATGCCTGATGATTAAGATGCCATGCTCAAAATGAATCAAATGCTCCTAATTATGATGCAAAATGTTATGAAAAGGATTCCTATTTCAGACGACTTTATTCATTCATCCCTCCGAGTTTCACCTTTTTTCGAAATATCAATCATACCCAGCTCGTATGCTTTGAATCAAATGGGTCCTATTGTACCATTCTTCGAATGTTATGACCTACTAGAGACAATCCTCTCCCACGATTGAATCATTTGAATTGTCTAATCATCCTTTGAACTGAAGAAGGAGTTTTCTCGAGTACCTCTGACCCTTACTCTTGGGAATTCTTCAAACAATTGTTCTGTTTTAGTTTCTTGTATTCTCTAGAGATTTCCAGAGTAATATGCAAAACTTCGTTTGTAAAAATATTTAGTTCATCAATTATTATTTCAATGCAACACTCTTTATGAATAATGGAAGACAAATAATTTAATCTTGAGAATAGTTAGATAAATCACCAGAATACAACAGGAAATTAATCTGAAAACATATCTTTGAGAAGAAAAAGAATCCAAAGATAGTAAACAGGACAACAATCAAATGTCCAACATATCATAGCTTGGGCTTCTGTATACAAACTCCATGAAGACTAATCTCGAGTTTAATATGTGTTTAGAAGATCCAAAGTACTTTGTTAATGCCCTAGTATGTAACACACTCCACTTTTTTTCAAGTCTGGTATAGCAAGGTCACTGCATACTTCTCAAAATTTGAGCAGCCCTTTCGGGTTTTCAACTCAAAACCCCTTTGGTCTCAATGCGCCCTTTGCGGGTTTTCACCTTGGCCTCTCCATTTTATTTTATTTTTTTTAGAAGTCTCAAAGCGCCCTTTATGGGTTTTCACCTCTAAAGTCCTTCTGTATGGGAAGAATCTTTTTCAATACAAGGTCCCCTTCGTGGAATTCTCTTGGACGAACTTTCTTGTCATAAGCTCGCATCATTCGCTTCTGATACATCTGACCATGATGAATAGCCCTTAGCCTCTTTTCTTCAATCAAGTTCAATTGGTCATACCGCGATTGAATCCATTCTGCTTCATTCAGCTTTATTTCTGACAAAATTTGAAGAGAAGGTATTTCTACTTCAATGGGCAACATTGCCTCCATCCCATAAACCAATGAGAAAGGAGTTGCCCTAGTAGAGGTTCTGACTGACGTTCGATAGGCAAAGAGTGCAAATGGTAATTTCTCATGCCAGTCTCTGTAGGTCTCAGTCATTTTCCCTACTATCCTCTTAATATTCTTGTTGGCAGCTTCCACTGCCCTATTCATTTTTGGGCGATATGGAAATGAATTATGATGTTTGATCTTGAATTGGCTACAAACTTTCGCAATCATGCTGTTATTCAAGTTCAATGCATTGTCCGATATAATCCTTTCAGGCATTCCATACCGACAAATAATCTCCTCTTTCAAGAAACGACTCACCGTCGACTTGGTAACACTAGCATATGAAGTTACCTCTACCAATTCCGTGAAGTAATCGATAACCACGAAAATGAAATGATGCCCATTCGAAGCTTTCAGTGATATTGGCCCAATGATATCCATGCCCCACATGGAAAAGGGCCATGGAGAAGTCATAACATGTAAGGGTGAAGGTGGTACATGAATCTTGTCCCCATATATCTGGCATTTATGACATTTCTTGGCATAACTGATATAATCTCCTTTCATAGTAGACCAATAGTATCCAAACCTCATGATCTGCCTTGCCATTGTAAAGCCATTAGCATGTGTCCCACAAACGCCTTCATGTACTTCTTCCAAGATTTGTCTAGCTTCCATAGCATTGACACATCTCAAAAGTACTTGATCTTTCCTTCTTTTATAAAGGATATCCCCATCTAGTACATATTCGCAGGCTAACCTCCTCAAAGTTCTTTTATCATTCTCAGTTGCCTGCTCAAGATATTCACGATTTCTCACATATCATAATATATATTGATACCAAGGATGGTCATCCTTTTTCTCTTCTTCGATGTTATAGCAATGAGCTGGAACCTCAGAAATACTCATCTAAATTGATCTAACATCCTCTTGTTTATTTGCTTTAATCATGGAAGCCAGTGTTGCTAAAGTATCTGCCATCTGATTTTCATCTCGTGGGAGATACTTGAAGGTGATATTATCAAACTCCTCAAGTAACTCCAAAACTACCTTTCGATAATGAATCAATTTGGGGTCTCTTGTCTCTCATTCACCCCTAAGCTGATAAATTACCAATGCAAAGTCTCCATACACTTCTAGGGTTCTAATTTTTCGCTCTTTGGCCGCTTGAATTCCCATGATACATGCTTCATACTCGGCCATATTGTTCGTGCAGTCAAAATCCAATTTACATGTAAATGGATAATGATCACCATTTGGGGATACCAAGCCTGCCCCAATTCCATTTCCTACAGCGTTGGATGCCCCGTCAAAGTTCAGCTTCCATGGATGTTCTTCAATCGCTGCCACATACATCAACTCCTCATTAGGGAAATCAAAGCTCAATGGCTTGTAATCTTCTAGAGCTCTACTAGCCAGAAATTCTGCTATCGCGCTCCCTTTTATAGCCTTTTGACTCACATAGACTATATCAAATTCTGAAAGCAATACTTGCCACCTTGCCATTCTTCCATTTAGGGCTGTTGACTCCATCATGTACTTTAATGGATCAAGTTTCAAAATTAACCAAGTCGTATGATATAGCATATATTGCCTCAACCTTCGAGTCGTCCAGATCAAAGCACAACACAACTTCTCAATTGGCAAATATCTCATCTCACACTCTGTGAATTTTTTGCTGAAGTAATATATCACCTTCTCCTTTCTTCCTGACTTGTCATGTTGACCAAGCACACACCCCATAGAATTACTAAACACTGATAAGTATAGAATTAATGGTCTATCTAGACTGGGTAGAGATAATACTGGAGCGTTTAACAAGTATTACTTAACCTTATCAAAAGCATTCTGGCATTCCTCATCCCAAGTACCTAGGTTGTGTTTTCTAAGGAGGCGAAATAGAGGATCGCATTTCTCGGTTAATTGTGAAATAAATCGAGCAATATAATTCAATCTTTCAAGAAAACCCTAAACTTTCTTTTGAGTACGTGGTGGAGGCAATTCTCGTATGGCTCTAACCTTGTCTGACTCAACTTTTATTCCCTTTTCGCTGACCACAAAGCCCAATAATTTCCCCGACTTAGCTCCGAAAATGCACTTTGCCGGATTAAGCTTCAACTGAAACTTCCTTAATCTTAGGAACAAATTCCTCAATACTTCAATATGCTCTGTCTCTATTCAAGATTTAGCAATCATGTCATCAACATACACCTCAATCTTCTTGTGCATCATATCATGAAATAAGGTCACTATAGCCCTTTGGTATGTTGCCTCTGCATTCTTTAGCCCGAAGGGCATTACCTTGTAACAAAAGGTGCCCCATAATGTTATAAAGGTAGTTTTATCCATGTCCTCAGGATGCATCTTTATCTGATTGTACCCTGAGAAGCCACCCATAAAAGAAAACAACGAATATCCCGCTGTATTGTCCACCAAAGTGTCGATGTGCGGTAAAGGAAAGTTGTCCTTTGGACTAGCTTTGTTCAGTTCTCTGTAATCAACACACATTCGTACCTTCCTATCCTTCTTAGGGACAAGCACAATGTTTGCCACCCATTCTGAATACTTAATCTCTTGTAGGAATCCAGCATCAAACTGCTTCTTGACTTCATCTTTTATTTTCAGCACAATATCAGGCCTCATCCTTCACAATTTTTGTTGGACTGGCTTGCAATCTTGTCTTATGGGGAGACGATGTACCACGATATCAATATTCTAACCCGGCATATCCTCGTATGACCATGCAAAGATATCTTTGAATTCACGTAGTAGCTCAACAAGACCTTGTCTCGTTTCCTTTGCAATATGTGTCCCTATTTTCACCTCTTTACCTTCCTCCAAGACTACATTCTCTATTGCCTCTTTCTCACGGGGTAGGATTTTTTCTCCTCTTGTTTCATCATTCTCAACAGATCAGGAGACACATCACAATTCCTGTCATCTTCGAAATCCTGAGGTTCTTCTACACACATGTCTTGCTCAAAAGAGAATTTAGGATTTGTAGTATCAGTGCTCATGCCATTGATATCTAGGGACCTGCAGGGTACGAAAGAATGTACAAAGAATGAATGAATTTTAAGAATGCTCATTTATGTGTTATGTATGAAATGAAAAATTTGAAAGAATTTAAAAAGGTCAAAATAATATTGATCGGTATAAAAGAATATTCACTTGGATTGATAACGAAAGTCATGTTTTATGCAAATATCCGAACATGAGCCTATTTTACAAATGAAACTTTATTACTCCTAGGCTCTAGAGCAACAAGAGTGTTCTAAAAATTACTCTAAAAAGTCTTTAAAAACTACAGGAAGTTCTTCTGCAATCCAATTGTTTAAAGAGCTTCCCGGTTCGTAAGGGCGAATGCCCTCAAGGTTTCTTCATTCAGATTCTTCACTATGTACAGCATTGATGTGATAACTTCCTTTTTCGAGCAACCTCTCTCAGGGTGAATTATCCCTCCCGATATAAAGGTTTGGGATATATGAGGGAACGTCATCAACTCCCACTCTATTTCTCTTCCACTTAAACGTGCCCTTCTTCTTTCTTGATGCTTCTCTATTTTCTTCCTCCTCTGCTTGTGATCTGACCTAAAACCCAAGCCAAAACAGTCTTTGTTCTCCTTTAATTCTGGAATCTGAATCCTTTCTTGAAGATATCTTCCCAATCCTTTTCCTGGCAAGGCTCCTTTCTCCATTGTCATCTGTAAACCCATTCTTGTGGTTTTGGATATCCTAGGTACCGGCACCTCATTCCCCTCTGAAATGAATGTTGCATTAACGAATTTTAAGGAATGAAAAGAGCACTCAATGGCCTCCTCATTTGCTTCTACATAAGGTGCGTCACTGGTAACTGTCGCTATAATGTCCTCCTCCGCATTTATGGTGACCAGCCGTCCATCCGCTACTAACTTCAATTTCTGGTGCAAAGATGAGGGCACCGCTCCTGCCGAATGTATCAAGGCCTCCCCAACAGGCAATTTTATGAGGGCTTGATGTCCACCACTAAAAAGTCCACCTCATACATGTTTGGCCCAATCATTAAAGGAATATCAATTCTTCCCATAACCTTTCTTTCCGTGCCATCAAATGCTCTTACCATATTATGGCATGTTTTCATGTGAGAACTGTCTATGGGCAATCTGTTCAATGTGGATAATGGCAAGACATTTAAGGCTGACCCATTATCAATAAGCACACTCGACATTTTATACCTCTTACAGCGAGTGGTGATGTGTAAAGCTTTAGCTGATTCCATGCCACCAGGTGGGATTTCATCATCGTTGAAATAGATGAAATTGTTAGCACTTATGTTACTAACCAATCGATCCAACTTATTGACGGATATATCATTAGTAACGTAAGTCTCATTGAGCACCTTCATTAATGCTTCCCGATGTACCTTTGAACTCAAAAGCAAAGCCAACACTGATATGCGAGCTGCTTGTTTGCGCAATTGTTCAACCACACTGTACTCACTGTGTTTTAGGAATTTTAGAAACTCTCTGGCTTCTTATTCCTTCACTGGCTCATTAACAAGTACTTCAACCCCCTTTCCTTTGTCAAAGGCTTTTGCTTTCACAGGTTCAACTCTGACACCTTCTACATCATAACGCTTCCCACTACGTGTATAAGAACCCTCATCTTAAGCCTCCTTAGAAGCACTGGCTATATCCTCCTTCTCCGACATTGTCACATTGTAGTTATAATTCCAAGGTACCCTCTTGTTATCCTTATAAGGAAAGGAAACAGGTTTATGAATAATAACTTTCGATACCGTTGGTATTTCAACTTCATTATTTCTTGGTAAAGAAATAATGATCCTTGGCCGGTTTTGATTCTTCGGTCCACCTTCTAATGTGCATATACGTCCCTCATCTGAGCCAGCTTCATAAAATTCCAGCTCCTTATTATCCATAGGCTTTGTACCAATGCCTTAAACTCGTCACATTCCTGGATCTCGTGTCCCTCTTCAGCATGGAATTCACAGTAGTCCCTTACTCCTCTATTCCTTTCTTTAGAGATTATCATCTTTCTTTTCACTATTTCTTCCCAAATCATTTTCATCGGTGTTCTCACCTTGGCCATGCCCTCTTTAATCCTTCTCATACCAGTATCCCCAATTACGTTTACCCCTTGATCACCATGATTTGGCAAGGGTTCTCATTACTAGGGGTGTCATCAAATTCTACAACCCCCATCTTGACAAGTCTTTCCACTGCTTTTTTAAAGCCAGTGCAATTTTCGATCGAATGCCCCGATATCCCTGCATGGTATTCACATTTGGCATTTGCAACGTACCATTTAGGGTATGGAGGTTACAGAGGTTTCAAATGAAAATGAGCTATTGCATGCGCATTAAATAAACTTTGATAAAGCTCCCGATACGTCACTGGGATAGGCGTAAATGAGACCTTTTTAGAATTTTGTCTCGAACCAGATCCCTACTTTTGAGAATCTTGTTGCCCAATTGTAGTTACTCCGGGCTGACTAACCGTAACCGCTTTTGAATTATAACTACTCGTATTGTTCACCTCATTATCTTTCCTTCTTAGGGCCGATCTTTTAGCGGTTTCCCCCTCTATCTTGCCACCCCTTATGGCTTTCTCAATCATTTCTCCCGCCATAACTATATCAGCAAAACTCTTGGTGGTACTTCCAATCATGTGAGTAATGAATGGGGCTTTCAAAGTTTTAATGAATAGCATGGTAGTTTCTTTCTCCAAGAGCGGTGGTTGAACTTGCATGGCAACCTCCCTCCACCTCTGTGCATATTGCCTAAAGCTCTCATTAGGCTTCTTTTCCATATTTTGCAAAGTGATTCTATTAGGAATCATGTCAGTCACATGATTATATTACTGCGTAAAGGCTTGCACTAAGTCTCTTCAAGAACCAATCCTTGCGCGACTCAATTGATTGTACCACCTAGCCGCTGCCCCAACCAAACTGTCTTGAAAACAATGGATCATCATTGTTTACATAGCCAGTCATCCGCCTACAGAACATGGTGATATGAGCCTCAAGGCAAGTAGTTCCATTGTACTTCTCAAATTCCGGCATCTTGAGCTTATGAGGAAGCACCAAATCTGGGACCAAACTCAAGTCCTTAGCATCAATTCCCTGACGATTATCAACGTTTTCTAATGCCTTAAATTTCTCCTCTAACCAACTACAACATTCCTCTAATTGCCTTGATGATTCGAGTCTCATCTCTTCCTTCTCCGCTACATCTAAATCAGGGATGACTGGATTGGTAGGATTATCTCCTGGATTAAATCCCGAGCTAGTTTGAAAATTCATAGGTATTCCAACATCAACTTGCCCATGTTGTGATCTTATTGTGATGGACGGCCTTCGGGGATACGCCTCAAGTTGAGTTTGTACATGGGGTGGAGTAAAACCCGGAGGATGGTCCTCATTATCCTCTTCAGTGATAGTCATAGGGGCCTTTCCTTTATCTGTTGCCCCTTTCAGCAGCTGAGCCATTTTAGCCATCATATTCCTTTAGGCCTCCAACATTTGATCTTTCATCTCCTGTTGGATTTTTGCCAATTGTTCCTATAATTACTCTTGCATTTCTTTCTGGATCTGCTTAAGTCTTTGATCCATATTCTTTGTATTGGTACGTGTACCGTAAGGATGTGTTGCTTCCAGATTTCCTCTTTCTCTCACACTCTTTCTCCCTCTATAATTTTAACTAATTAGGGTCTTTCTATAAATTTGAATGCATATGATGCGATGAGATGCAAATGCATGAATGTAAAAGATATCGATTCTGATTCAGTTTCTTTTAGAAAACGTTATTTAAGAAACAAAAATCTTTACACAAAATGAATTACAAATACGCCTTCGCCCTCATGCCTAGAGTTTTAACCCTATCCAATAACAAAACTAACTCTAGACCTCTATCTGACACTAACTCATACTTTGTACTCAATACATTAGCTTACGCTGCCAGGTCTTACAAATGATCAGTAACCTTTCGAATCTGTACTATATCTTCTCCCATGAGTTAGTCCCTATCTCTGACTTGATCCTGAAAATGGTGAAGATCTCCCTTCCAATGTTCTTCTCTTGCCTTGACCTGCTCAATCCGTAGCTCACAGTCCTGCAATGCTGCTTCCATCCCTCCAATATTGTGCTTCATTTCCTCGATCTTATCCAAGCTTGCATTTAACTCAACTGCAGAGTTGCGACTTCGGTGATGATGAAGAGACCGTCCAAGCTCAGTCACCTTAGTCTTTAATCCTTGATTCTCCTTCTCCAGGGCCTGATTACGCGCCTGCATCTCTTGGAACTTCTTCTCCCAATACTCGGCTTTGGCTTTTTCTTCTTGAACCTATTGTTGCCACTGCTCTGAAAACTTCCCCAATCCAGCTCTTTTCATTGATAACTGTATCCTCTTATATTGCGTCTTCAAGTTATCTCGGTCTTCCTCAATCTTTCTCTTTTCTTTCCTCTCTTATTCGACCTCAATTCTATGAACGTCGACGTCTAAGCTTAGGTACATCTTCTCCTCCTCAAGCCTCTTTGTCTTTCTCCCGAGTTCCAAATTCTTTCTTTCAAACTCTTGCTTTATGACTTCTAACTCTGTTGGGATCACTCGTAAACTCTCCTCCATCAATCGGGCAACCCCCAAACTCAGCCTAGGGATGTTATCATTGATCTTCTTGCTAAACCACTCTTTCTACCCAAGGGTCGTCGTTGGTCTTTCGGTCAGAATCTTCACACAGTAAATTTTCTTCCAAGCCTCGAAAATCTCTCGCATCTTCTTCTTATAATGATCCCCCTTATATGAGAAATCACTCTGAGCTAACCCTTGTGTTGCCGGTATAAACTGCCCCGCTTTGTATTGCCTTAGGACGAGTAATGGTGCATAACCAACAACTCCCCAAATTCCAGGAAGAGGTACCCAATTAAAACTTCCACAATGATAAAGGACATCATTAGGAGCCATCCAAGGAGCTTTCCACATTACATCTTTCTCTCGAAGATTCTGAAGTATCTCCGTCCATCTTTCCTCTATGATGTCGTCCCTCTTCAGCGTAGCTGCAGCTTCCCTTAAGGGAGAGTAATCCTCAAAGAACACTCGGTAAGGAACCTTATCAACCTTCCAAAAGTGACTATGAAACCATACTAATAACAACTGTGCACATCCAATGAATCTACCTTCACCAGCTCTTTGACATGCGCTCAAAGATATAAATGTCTCAGTTAGGATTGCAGGTACAGGTGTGTTCTGTTTACCAAGTCAATCGAATAAATCTGCCACTGCTTCATCTATTTGCCCAATAGCTTTAGGGAAAATCACAAACCATAAATACTTAAGGCCAAGATATCAACCCTCTTCTTCACATCTGGGTGTGCCAATATCAAATCCCTCAAACTTGCCCACGGAATGCATTTGCTATCACCCTTTTGTTGGACTCGAGCTGCGGCCCACTGTTCACTCACCCCTGTAATCATCATTAATTTCTTCACAAAAGTTGGGGGATTAGCAGCCCTAACATAAGCTTTGTTACCTTGAATTTTTGGACAGCGAAGTAAGGTCGTATACTCCTCTAAAGTAGGTACTAAGTCTACCTCTCCAAATGTAAAACAACTATAAGCAGGGTTCCAAAACTGTACCATAGCTTGAAACAGATGCTTATCCACCTTGATGTCTAGCAAATAGGGAAGATCTCCATAATTCTGGTAGAACAGCTGCTTGGCCTCGTCATCCCATTGGGCCCAAATGTCCTTCAACTCCTGAAACTCATTCTGTGTTGAACTTATACGAGTGAAGTCCCACAACTCTGATGTATACCCCTTAGTGACACTATCTCCTTTCTCTAACTGGGTTTTTTCTGACCATGCATAGACAGAAGCATTGTCCTCCACTTTATCAAGATATTCGTTCTTCATTACAAAACTTTCTAATCTAGAAATCGAACCATGAATCGACACCTTTAAATGTTGAGTGACATGCAATGATAGCAAAATAAAGTAAGTCAGTATCATATAAAAGTATAACAAACAAGCACTTATAAGGGTAGCTTACTAAAGGCTATCACTATACTCCCTAGGGTAAGCACTTAAAGTTCACTATATGCGTTTCAGTTCTAAAGCAAGGGTACCTGAACCAGCAGATTCCGCGATCCTCACCCATTATAGGCTCATATGGACCAAGTTCGGTTCAGGGGAACACATTTCCCTATGGCCATACAGAGATGAAAATCTCACGAAGACATAGGTACAGATGTATCCCGGAAGCAATCCACTAGCCCATACGGAGGTGAAAACCTCACGAAAGCGTAGCTTCTCACTCCCACTTAAGGGTGTGACCACAGCAGTCATGCAAATGCAATGAGTGTGAAATCAAAATATAAACATATGCAGCAAACACATGTAAAAGATTGACATTTTAAAATTTTTCCAAACTTTTAACATTAAGACAAAAAAATCAATTTCTTGGCTTGACTCTCTTATAAACTCCCCAGTGGAGTTGCCAAGCTGTCGAAACCTCTTTTTTTTTTAAAAAGGAAGGTTTTCTTTGAAAATGGGAGTCGCCACCAACCTTTTTAAGTGTGATTGGATCACCTTATAAAACATTTTGGTCTATGAAATTGTGAGAAAACGGGCTCGGGAGTCGGTTACGTACGAGAAGGGTTAGCACCCTCGCAACGCCTAAAATTGGTACCAAATTGAATAGTTTTGTCTTAGTGTCAAAAGCTTGAAAGAATTTAGAAATAAGATCTCTTTTTAAAACCGTAATAATTTGAGTTAAAAATCGAAATTCTTTTGTTCCAAAAGAGTGCGAACATCACATCCAGCGTGATTGGACACGATATTCTTAAACTTTCATAACTAAAAATCATTTTGTGATTTACAAAATCTATTTAAAAGGATACTTTAGACATTTAGACAAACGAGAAATCGCAACCCAGCATGTTAGGGCACTATTTCCTGAATTCCTAAACACAAAAGACATTGCCTCATTTTTAAGATTCCTTTAGATTAAATGAAATATAAATTTTTTTTTAAAAAAAAAGCGATGATGCATTTAACCTATTACAAAAGATCAATATTAAATTAATTAAACTACATACTTTAACATTTCATGCAAATATAATATAGAAAACGATAAATACGACATAAACCACACAATATACATTAACATTTCATGCATATATAATCACAAATAACATGAATATACACATTATCATTTCATGCAAAATACAAAATAGCAAAATAATGAATATAACAATACCAATTACACATATACATAATAATATTTCATGCAAATATATTCTTAAAATAACAACATAAATGATCCATTTTCATGCGAATATACAACAATAAATAAATAACATAAAAATAACAAATAATTTAGAAGATAAAATTAACATATTAAAACAATACCAAATAAATACAAAAGGGATATAAAAAAACAAACAAATTAAAAAAAATTGGAAAAAATAAATGAGGTAAAAAATATTTAAAGCAATATATAAATAATATAAAAAATTTTAAAAAAATATATTATATGATATAATAATTCAATATATATTCATATAAATAATACTATATTAAATAGGTGCAAAATTTTATAATAAATTTTGGAATTTTACATAATATGCTAAATATTTAATAATGATATATATATTATTTAATAATAATTTACAAGAAATTTTTTAAATTTTAAGAAATTTTTTAAATTTTACGCAATTAATGAATAATAAAATAATATATAATTTATAATAAAATAAAAATGTAAGGAATGATATATATATAGAATAAATATATAATATATAATAAAATTTATAAATAAAATGTATAGTAATATAATGAATATAATGAATAATATATAAATAAAAATAATATATACATTATTTTTATATATAACTAATATTTATAGAAATAAATAATACACATAGTATTTAAAATAAATTAAATATATAAAGAGGATTAAAATCGAATTTAATTAAAAATCCAGGATTAATTACAAATAAATAAAAAAATTTGGGCCTAATTGAAATGCACATTGAAATCTGAGGGACTCACTGGGCAATTAGCCCTAATCCCTAAAAACGACGTCGTTCTTCAGATAGATTTTATAAGGGCCATTGGGACTAAATTGAATTAATCGTAAAAGATTAGGGCCAATTTAAAATAAAAATAAAATGTAATTGTAAATTTTAAAAATGCGGAAGGATCGATTTGGTAATTTGCCCTTAAAATAAAAACACGCGGATCCTATCCGGGTCACGGGTTTACACGCGGATCTTAGTCTTTGAAACGACACCGTTTGGAGCTTATTGTTTTAAGCAAAAACGACATCGTTTTCTTAAGGCTATATAAGCCAAATTTTAATCTAAAATTTCATTTTAAACCTGATTCTAAAAAAAACAAAAAAAATCCTCTGAAAGAGGGTTGAGAATCAGCCCTCGGAGCTCTGTCGAGCCTCCGTCCAGGGGCTCACAAGCGCCTACGCGCCACCGTCAACACCGCCTCTTACGGCGGCTGGAAGTTGGAAAGCTTCATTTTTCAACGGAGATCCGTCGGTAAACTTCTGTTTTCCTTATTTTGGTAATATTTCATACACTAATAATGAAAGAAAAAAATAAGGTAAAAAAATCACCTCTGTTTCCTCGATAATCTGTTGGTATTTTTTATGTGTATGTCAACTGCCTGTATTTTATTGTATGTATGTAAATATAAAAAACTGTTTACATCGTTCTTGATTCGGGCTTTTATAGCCACCGATTATATTACAATCTTTGATTTTATTTCTTGCCATATTTGCATTTGTCTCTGCTGTTCTTCTCTCTTTTTTGCAGGTACCAGCGAGAAATCCGGCTGTGAATGCGCTGGCGTCGATTTGTGTACCGATTACGGTGCAATATGAAGCCGGAGTCACGGTGTCGATCGAGGCGTCGATGAAGGGTCATTGGAACGGCGCCTAAACGAAAGGGCGTGACTATTGGTGTGCCTGCGGCGCCTAGGGTTTCAGAAACCCTAGGCCTTCTGTCTTCTGTCAACATTTTGGGCCATTTGGGCCCTGTATATTTTGGGTTGAGGGTGTAAACGGGTATTGGGTAGTTTAGGTATTTGGGCCACCCATTTGGACTGTAAAGGACTTAATTATTTCCTTAATTTTTAATTTTTTATTTTACGGGCCCGGGCAATTTTGGGCTATTACATTGATAATATAACAAGTTTTGATACTTTGCTATATGATTATGAGACGTTGGCCATACGAAAGAACCCATTTATGCGAGTACGTTCGGTAAAGATCTGAAAGTCTAAAATCCCGTTTGAACCTTAAGAATAGTTGAAGATACAAGTGACATGTCACTAGGATAGTTATGTGTGTTATAAGCTCATTCAATATGTGATACATGCTAGGGTCCGGGTGTTGGATATCTTGAGTTGTGTTCGGATACTCTCTTAGCTCTTTGAGTAGCCCCTTTGAGAGGGCATGTGATTCTGTGATATGAGGCACTTCGGTGCACTTTCTGGCAGGTAACCAAGGCTACGTTCAGGCACTTCGGTGCATTTCTTCCGTGTGTTCGAATTATATTCCAAGTGTTCAATGGGTAACATAATATGAATTCTGTAAGTAAGATTTAAATAAGCCATATGTGTGCAAGATGGCACAGGTATGTACTAAAACCTTATGAGGACTTAGTATATGATGATATTATGAAAGATATGTATTTGGATAAGCATGTGCATATGACTATGAAAGGTAAGTATATATATGACATGATGGAAAGTATTACAATGGATAAGTAATTATGCTTAGATTATCAATAGTTGTAAAAGGGTTTAATTATTTTTGTCATGACATGTATAGGAACCTTGTCTATTTTATGTATATGTGTCATGTTGAAGTAGCCAAGTGTAATGGCTCATTTGGGCATTGATTATTTTGTATGCGGCCATGTGGTTTGGTTCATATTAATGATTGAGATGTATCCCTAAGTTTACCTTTGCATGCATACTAAGATATGTATGTGTTGGGTAATGGATGACTATTTATTTGCTTGTATGTGATTGCATGATTTAGCACTCATAATGGATTGATAATAAGGAATATGGTAAACCATGAAATTGGTGTGGAATGACTAAAAGATAAGGTTGTGTGAATACTAATGGACTAGTATAAAAAGGGGTGTTACACAATGGATTTCAAGTAGAACTAGTGTGAGCGAAAAGAAAATAGTTGGAATAGTAGAGGTTGATGTGATGACAACCCTCATTGTCGAAATAGATGTGTTGAGCAATTTTTTGAAGTGACTGTAATGTGCCAATGAAAGTGCCCACTTTCATCACCACTACAACAGAGATAAAGTTGCCTTATTTGGAAGATTTATATTATCAGTTCACTTGGAGAAACATATCAGATCTGATCGAATCGGTTGTACCAATCCCTTGGATCAAGGATATTGGATCGAGACAAAACTTGAAGACTTATCTTCCAACAATTCACCTTACTTGGTTCATTATTATTTTATTGTATTTAGCTATTTTAGTTGTATATTATGATTGTTCTTTAGTATGTTATCAAGTCCCGAAAACTTCTATATATTTGAGAGACTTGTATAGGTTTATGTACTAAATATTGAGAGCACTTTTTAGTTCATTAAGGAATGTTATTTATGAATGTGCATTTTAGATAGTAAAACCTTATAATATAATAATGGGGATTCTTCAATGGGTGTGTTAGAATTAGGTTCATTGGTTGTACCAGGTTCAAAAATAATGAATTCATCTCATTAAGATAGACTTTGTAGACATAAGGAAACTAAACTATGTAAACAATTTTTATTTCTCTTATTTTTCTTTTGCTATCACTTCTACTTATATTATGTTTCTTTTACTTTACCAATTGGTTCGAGTCAACAATTGGCATCAAAGCTACCCATTTAACATAGTTAATGGAGATTCTTGGTGTTGCTAATTGCAAGATATGGAAGGATCATCAACCTCCAATCCATCGATGTTGGATTGTGGTAATTATGCCTATTGAAAAGCACAAATGAAGGCATATATCAAGCCTATTGATGAAAAGGTTTGGCACTCTATTCTTGTTGGATGGAAACCTCCCATGGTTGAAACAAATGCTGAAAGAATTCGAAAACCTAAGTTGCAGTGGACAACTGATAAGGAACATCTTGATAATGCCAACTTCAAAGTATTTGAAGCTATTAAAGAGCTTGTTTATGAAGGTTGTTATAAGATAACTACTTAAGATATTTCAAGTGATAAATTCATTTTTTGAATGAGATATTAATTTTTATCAAGGCACTGTTAAAGGGGTTATTCTATCATCTTATAAATAGGCTATTTTGTGTCACACTTGGTGAACGGTTTTTTGAGTGTTTTATTGAGTTTTTTTTTATTCTAGCTTAGTATTTTTAACATTCTTCTTAAGTTTTATTGGAGAAATTTTCTTGATTGTAAGGGAGGTATTTTAGGAAAAGTGGTTTGTAATAATTTGGGTTTAACATTGGGGCTGCAAATATCCGTTATTGTAAAGATAGTTTGGGCTTTAGCCAATATTTGATATGGACAAATTGTGGAATAAAATCATTCTCTGAGTGAGGCTCTACGAAGTAGGATTGGTGAATTCAAACTATGTTAACAAATATCATGGGTTAATTTATTCTTAGTTTGCTCTTTGCTTTACTTTGTCTTTAATTTGTTCTATTCGATTTCATTCCTACCTCTATTCTAATAGAAGTTAAAACGAAAGTGTTTTTGAATTGCAAATAAGGTTATTTGTTTCAACAGTAGTTTTAACATCAAGTTGGAACAAAGTGCAAATGAAACTTTTTCAGTTTATTTTGTTGATCATGTTTTATTTTAAAGGTAGAGAGATAAGGGGGTGAGCGAAAATGGGTGGAGTCGTAAATGAGTTGAGTGGATATTTTGGGGAAAGTGAGGGAATGATACTATTAACTAATATGTGATCCATGAGTAACTAATGCTTAAGGTTTGAGCTTAAATTGAATATTATCCATACTTTAGCCATAATCAATGTTACAAGCTAAATAAAGGCCTACTAACCTTTGATTATGTTTTTCTACATTAGTAGAGAGATAGATTGAAAGGAATATGTATGAGACATTTTTTTATAATGCTTACCTTACTATAATTTTATTTAGCTTAATTGCTAGATTTGAAATATTTAGACACACATACAAACACACACACATAGGGTCACACAAGTTCACACTAGGTATTAGTTGTAGGAGGAAACTTAGACTTTGATACTGTTGAACCTAATATATTTTTTTTGGTACAAAGTGAGGGGGAATTGCATCAGCATGGTTTGAACATTGGACATTGAGGTGTCAACAAAGAGCTTTAATATGAGATATTGAAGCAATTTATGAGAAAATTTAGGACTAACATATTTAAGTTGGGTAGGTAGTTAGTTGTTGTTCTTTTTCTTTTACTAAG
Source organism: Gossypium hirsutum (assembly GCF_007990345.1). Taxonomy (NCBI): domain Eukaryota; kingdom Viridiplantae; phylum Streptophyta; class Magnoliopsida; order Malvales; family Malvaceae; genus Gossypium; species Gossypium hirsutum. The sequence goes on from NC_053430.1 coordinate 16,134,532, forward strand.
GATTAACGAAACTCTACATTTTAGGGTATGATAACTCTAATATCTTAAAGTTATTTGTCTTTTATTCTAATAGTGATGCGTTGTTGAGAGCACCAAAAATATCCTAATCCATGTAAAATAGTAAAAATAACAGTAAAGGGGAAGTAGGGTCGAATCCTCAGGGACCAGATTGTACGAATGCTCATTTCTTGAAATCGTGGACAATTTCTTGGCCAAGAAAACTCGCATTTCTGAAAAATAAAAAAAAACAGAATTTAAGAATTTCGATCTGGAAAAATAAAAATAGAATTTTAAGTTGAATTGAAATTGTGAAATTAAATAAATTACGAAAATTAAAATGAAGAATAAAAATAAACAGAGTTTGGGAAAAGAGAAAGTTTCTTATGTGGCGAGATTCCAGCCTCCGGTTGTCTCGATCCGCCTTGGGTTCAATTCTTGGCTTTTAAGTAACTCTTCTCAAGCAGGATAAGCTAGTTATAGTGGAAGAGGACGCCTACGACCACCAACTCCAAGGATTTAGACTTAAAATTTGGCGGAGCCTGACTCTAGCCAATAATCGCTTTTGTGGGACTATCTTCTGCTAGATCATCACTTCCCAACGGCGAATACCACGCAATTTTGTCTCTTGGATTCGCCAACCTCTGACGCAAAAAGCCAACGAACTGACTGTGCAACCTTCCCAAAACGTACAAAGCGACCGATCCTTGCACAAGTTGAAAAGATCACCTATTAAGAGACATGGATGGAAGTGTCAGCCCGGTAATGCGGAGAAGCGATGAATATCTTGTTGAGAAGGCTAAGCGCGAGTTCATGATTCTTTTTTTTCTTTGGGGAATTTTGACAACCTTCGGCTAGATTGGTTTAGTGGCTTATGATTTTGGGAAAGAAATAAATAAAATAGATATGGAATTTTTATTGAAGAAAATATGGAGAAAACAAAAGACAGAATTTTTGGAAGAGTGAGTGTTTTCAGAAAAAAAGAGATATCCAATATGTGCCACTCCATCTCCTATTTATAGTACTAGAAAACCTAGTCTATTTCTAATTAAATTCTAAAAGATAAATACAAATAAATAAAAATAATTAAAGATAAATGAAAATAAATCCTAAAATTAAATCTAAATAAAAATCCTTAATAATTATCCTAATATAATTGAAATTAAAGTAGAGTCTTGTTCTAAAAAATCTCTTCTTTTGTATTTTAGTCCTTAGGTCTTCCATGTTTCCATTTTTGGCACCACTTCTCTCTTTCTTTGCATGTTGGCCCATTATATCTTCAAATTCGCACCTTTTTCCTTTAAATTTCTTTTTGCCTGCAGTTTAGTCCCTAAAAGATAAAATATCATAAGATAACCCAAATTAGTAGGATCATACTCAAAATAAACATGCAATTAGCATATAAAATATGTCGTTCTAGAATATTATCAAATAGGATTTTAGTTTATTTTGTAGGTTAGTTTTTAGTAGATTGTAGGAACTTTATTTTATTTATATTTAATTTATCTTTTAAGTTAATTATAAATTATTAATGCTAATTTGAGCTCATTTTCAAGTGGTGAAAACAAAGCATGAAGAAATGATAGTTTAATTTACGCAAAAAATGCAATTTTTCACCTTAGCAAAAGATTTGCCTTCTGGAGTGTGTGCACCACGTGAATAGTGGCATATAGTATTTTGCTTCAGTGAAAGATTCTTCTTCAAGAGTGGCATGATTGCTTGATAATTTTTAAAGGTTGCAAATTTGATAGGATAATAAAAGGGAAAAAGAAAAGACAACCTCAAAGGAGGTGTAGGGAAAAGAAGAGCAAGTGCCAAAGGCTTCAAGCATTAAGGATCGACGTAAATCATCAAGAATACTCAATTTCTCTATCTATTTTTCGTTCTTACTTAATTTTCCATGACTAATTCATGTGTTTCTTTTGAAATACTCAATTTTTCCATGAATTATGAATCCTTTGCTAAGATTGCAATGAATTTCATGTTAATTGAATATTTTTATTTTTCCATTTCTTTTTATAGATTTGATTCTTTACTTATTCTTTATTGATAATATTTTTGCCCGCTATTAATTTGATAAAGCTCAAAGAAATTGGAAAAAGACTTTTCGTTTTAGGTCTAGCATGAATAACTCTTAGCTTAAATTAGATGGGTCAAATCTTGATTTGTAATTAGAATATGAATATATCTTACTGCCTTGACTAACCAAATTTGGGGTTTATTCTTAATCGATTGAGTTTAAATTATTGGCGTAGGAATATAGGTAAGTAATTAAATTAAGTTAATTCTTTAATTGCTCGGAAGAAAATTAAGGGAATTTAGTATCCAGGTTAGTGATCAACTCTATTAGGATAAAATGGGTGAAGATAGAATAATTAGTTAATACATTAGATGAAATTGTAATCTTAGGAATTTATTATTGATTGATTATTTCGTTTTATTTTGCTTTGTTGATTTTTGTTCACTTGATTTAGTTTGAAAAAAAATTATTATCGATTTATTTGGATAGGTTACAGAGTAATAACTGATGATTAACATCATAATTAGTAAAAGCTTGATAATATGCTTAATCGACATATTTATTGTGCTTAATTTTGATAAATCATTAAATGGGATGCTACTAATTTTAGATATATTATTTGATTTTTAATTAGATGCAAAAGCAAACCCCAAAAATAAAAAACAGTAAGAAATTGGGTTGTTGTAAAAGTTTTGGGTCAAAGAACAAGTTAATGCACAAAGATCTATTTTGGGAACTTTTATTTTGAGATTTATTTGTAAAAGGGATATTTTTAATTGTTCTTTAGGATCATATTTTAATTTTATAGTATTTTATATTTTGATTATTTTTAGATAACTTTTTAATAGTAGATTAGATTATTGGTTAAAGGGGAAGTTTTTTGATTTGTTATCAAGGATTGGTTTGAAATCAGAGCAAAAATTGAGCCTAAAGTTAGAATTTCATCACATCAATTTATTCAATTTAATTTCATTTTGCTTATTTTTTATGTTATTTTGATTTTAATTATTTTTATTTTTATCATATTTAAATCTATTCTTTTTTCTTTTTCTTTTTTTTTTTTTGCACGGATCGTCAAATGTTGTAAGCAAAACAGTTGCCTACGCATGCAACCCGGTTAAACCAAACAACAATTTTAGATATCTCAATCCCTGTGAGATCGACCATGCTCCCTATACTGCAATTTATATATTGTTTAGGCATAAAAATTTATTTTTGATGGATTCGACACCCATCAAAATTCTTTGTAAAAATAATCTTTTTATATTACTTGTCATAATACATATACTTGCATGTGTACTATTCGTCCAACAATGAACTGATAAAATCATCATAGTTAGGTCTTTATCTATCAATATGAAGTAATTTAGACAAATTTCATGTTCAAAGAGCTCCTTCTTCGTTCAATTGTTTGTTTTATGGGTTCTTTTAAGTTTTGACAGTTAATTAAAAATCGAACAAAAATGATATGTTCCTAAAACAAAATTCATTTGCAACACATAATAGTCCTTCCTAAAGGCTGACTGTCCAAATTATTGAAATCTTGAAGTTGTTGTCATTTTCAGAAGCTAGGCGTTGAAACTTGAAAGTTTTTTTTTTAATGGAAAAAACTTGGAAGTTGATAGTGTAACACATTAACCACATGCATGGGTCAGAGAAATAACTTATTGTAGTGGGGAAAACAGTTTAGCCTCTATACCCTTTATATTTCACAAACCCAATCTAAGAGCCTATAGCAAGTCATGTTGCATCAAATCTTTTTTTTTTCATCTAAAAAAACCACCATAAATGAAGCCTATTAATGGATGGTGGTAGGTTATATAAATATGTATGGAGCTAAGGATTATTGAGAAATTTGTTGACGAAACTTCTACTTTCATAAGAACTTAAACTTGGAATTAGTTCAGAATCATATATTCCCATTTATATTTATGAAATTTAAAAATAGTGAAAATATTATTGATGATATAGAAATGTAAGAATTGATTATATGAATTGATGGAGTAAAATTCAACTTCTCTATATTGTACAATATATAAGTGAATAATTATAAAAGATAAATAAACATTAGATGTAATGGTAAGACATATTATTAATTAGGAAGAATAACTATAAATTTTAAAAAAAAATAATCTTTATAAATCATAAAACGAACATAAAATTTTATTTATTTTGTAATGTAGAAATATTAAAAAATAGAAAAAGGAAGTGGGCCAGAGACAAGGTACAACAAGTTGGGAGCTTAGCACTTGTGTTATGATATGAAACATCATGGCACAAAGAAAGAGACTGGTTGTGTTGGAGTAACTAAAGTGGATATGGAAATCGTTGTTTCCCAAACATAGACTAGGGTGAATGGGTTCCTCATTGTCATTCAACTCTAGTTATTGACCAACCAAGGACCGAAACGTCGAGTGACTACAAGTTACAATGGAGCTACGACAGCACCAGCAGTGCTTTAATATAAAGTAGTTCCTCAAAGAGAGAGAATAGTCCCTTGGTTTATATCCCTCTTGAAAGTGATATATAGATGTTGTCCAATCGGTCTACTACTAACAATATGAGAAGATGCTAAGCCACTCTTCGGGTCCCCTTCTTTCATGGAGATTCTTTAGGGATATCAAGTTCCCACAACGTATTTTCAATGTCATCATCATCCTCAAAGATTTTTTAAGCCAATCAACTATAACAATACATATTCCCCCCATTATTTTGTAATGCAGCCTTTGGACTTGAAATAACAAAAGAAACAGAGAACCATAAAATCCTTGCTTATATTTAAAAGCCTATTGTATCATGTGCTTTCAAGCTCGCATCTCTATTTTTGGGAATTTGGCTTAACAAGCTAATTTCTAGATTTAATCAAAAACTTTTTTGTAATACAATAATGATCTCTTTTGTGAATTATGAAAATGATGTTTAGAATATATTGATTTCATAAGATTAAGAAGCTATATAAGGTATCTTTTATAGTTTTTAAATATATTTACTTGAGAGAGAGGGGATTATACTTTCCTCTCGTCTATTCACCCGACGGGATTATAGTGTATTTACTCTTTTTAATTTTGTTTAAAATATATTTGGTTAGATAAAAAAGATGGAGAGATGAAAGGAGTGCTTGGAAAAATAAAAAGAAAATATTTTTTTCTAATAAAAGAAACCAATGCATCAATGAAGGGAAATATTAGAAGTTAAAAACCAACAAATAACCTAACACCAACAAATTAAAAGAAAATAAATTTTGAATGTGTTTGATAAGGATTATAGAAGAAAAGTGAGTGGAAATAAAATAAGAAACATCTTAATGCATAAAAAAATCCGAAGATGAAATAAGAGAAAATGAGAGAGATATATATATCTCAATTCAAAATTATAAATTTTTCAAATATTCATTTTGTTTCTTTATCTTTTTCAACTCTATCAAATAATAAACGTTAAACAATTACCTTCTATTTCAAATTTTTCATATTTTCTACCAAAAACACCTATTTAAAAGAAATTACATTTTCCATCATTCTATTTTTACCTCTTTAATTTTTCATTTTTTTAAATTTTTTTCTACTCTATTAAGTAAAGTGAAAACCTCTTAAAAAAATTTATTTAAAAAATACATTAAGAGACAAGTAAGTTAATTAATTAATTAATGATGATGATGGAAACAAGTTGGGTAACCAAGTCATTGTGATAAATACATAAAGACACCCTGAATCACAAGAATTTAAATGAATATAATTACGTTCCTTTGTCACCGAATTACTATGTTTAAAATATGCAAAAATAGGATGAACCTTATTTAGCCTCTAAATTTAGCAAATAAAATTATAATCATTCTATCTGTAAAAATGCTCCTCACATGGGACTTGCAAATGCTATTAAGGCCATCTCGTTTGAGCTAAGTAAAGTGGGTGTGGGGTATGTCTCTTTTTTTATCTTGATGCTAGTTGGGCATCATCTTCCAGAGGCAAACTTTTTTTCATTATATGATTTCTAATCATCATAACTATACTAATTAATCATATAATTATTGCATTGTTAGAATTTTTGTAAAAATAAATTTTGACGTTACTTTTATAAATACGTAATTCTTTCTATTTATCTATCAAAATTTTGAATATTATAGAGAAGTGATTATTATACACTTACATGAAATAGCTATAATAACAATTTAAATTCAAATCATATTTAATCGAAAATCATAAAGCCTATTGTAAACTTTAAAATATATAGATATTTTAGCACTTTTTTGTGTACAATTTATGCTGATTCCGAGCAAATAAATAGCACTTTTTGTAGTTTTATACTCAATTTTCTGATATTTATAATTTCAATGGGAATGTGTTAAATTTGTAAAATTTATGTTAACTGCATGTTATTTTATTAATTTTTGGGAATAATTAGGCTAAAAGATGATAAAATTTTGGATGTATTTAAATCTTAAACATGTATAGGTTGAAAGATTCAAAAGATAGTCACGTAGGCTTCAAAATGACTTTATTCCAGATTCAATTACATAGAGGCCTAATACTGTCTAATTGAAGGCCCAAAACCATTCCATTTACCCACTTTTCCATGGAATAGAATGGAAAAATCCACTGCTAAAATTAGCAAACCATAACTGGCCACTCATCTCCCGAAAATAACAAATTTGACCCCATTCTCCATCAAATAAAATCAGCAAATTTTTCCCCTTGAATCAAGGCTCAAAACTGTCCACTTCCCTGCTAAAAATAGCAGTCAAAACCACCTCCCTTTTACCATTCAAAGGTCGGCCATACAAGGAGAAAAATAAGCCAACTTCCTTGCTAAAATTGAAAAGTCTCCACCCACTATTCCTCACTTTAAGGGACAGCACCAAGGACATTGGGGGCTAGAAGGCTGTAAAAGGATGCTTTATTTCATCCATCAACACACACTAGTTTTCAGCAAAAAAACATCTTTTGAGTGTTCTTGTCTTTCTCATGACTTGTTAAACACTCAATTTCCACAAAGTAATGCAATTCACTTGCCAAAAATGAGAGCAATCAAAGAGGTATAACTTGAGAGCATTTTAGTGATTTAAGGTAAAGACAATGAGGAGAGCCACAATGGGAAGCCATGAGGAGTAGTCGCAAATAACCCCTTGCAATTCAATTGTTTTCTCTTCTTGTTGTGAATTGGTCGTGGATAACTCTTCATTATTAATTGATGTTTTTTATGTTGGAAGACAAGTTTGCATCTCATCTTTATATTTAAAATTTAATATTACTCGCTTCCCTTCGATATGATCCTCAGAGTACTTATTTATTCCATTGTAACTATATTACAACCTGACCCGTATATTTGTGATACCACCTTTCACATCTTTTGTGTAGGATTTCTACTCTGGACGTGGGTATGTCCGGAGGCAATCAACTACCAAAAAAATGACCCCCTATATATATATATATCTTGGAGCACGAGAGGCAATGAGTCCCTTCTTCTTCCCTAAGAAAACCCTAGTGTTCTCCAACCTTCTCCTTCCTCTCCACTATTTTTCTCTTAGTTCCCTATTCTAGCTTGCTACTTGTCACAGTTGAATCGGCCTTCCCGTGGCCACCACCTTTTCCTCCTTGTTTCTTCCTTTTTGATTTATTGTGTCAACAACATATAAAATTACACATTAAAATAAAATTCATGTATAGTTTTGAAATTTATCCCTTGATTATAAAGATCTCTGTTTTAAGAATTTAAGATAACAAATTAAGATGTAAAATGAAACTATGAGCATATATACATTAATTTACCTACTACCTTCAAAATTTATAAATACCAGCAAGTAGCATGGAAAAATCTCCTATGACTTAAGATCGCATTCAAAAGATTATCATATTTCTATGGAAGATCTACAACAATAACTTCTCCACAAAGGATCTCTTATCAAGAAGGCTTTCAATCAATGACTTTTTATGTCCCCTTTGTAAGGATAATAAAGAACCCCTTGACCATCTCTTTCTTAACTACAACTTCGCTAAAGCGGTCTAGTTTGGATCTCCCTTTGCATTCCGCATTAAATCCTTAAATGGTACATCTATATCCAATTGGATCCTTCAATCGCTTCAATGTAATAATCTCTCATCTGAGTGCTAAAGGAGTTTCTACACGGCAACGTCTTGCACTCTATAGATAATCTAGAAATCAAAGAACAATATCATATTTCAAGGAACTAGTCCTTGCCTCATCGGTGTAATTAAAAGAATCTTTGACACGTTTCAGTCAATCCTTAATTCCTTCCAGGACAACTTTTACCAAATCCGACAGTAGAGAATTCGTTTGGTTCCTTTTTTAGATACTCCTACCTCACAATGGTATCTTTCTTTTAACATTGTTCAAAATAGACAAAACACATGATTGGAGGATCAGCCATGGCCCAAAATTCTAACGGTTTCAAACTTATATCTATCTGCAGTTTTAAATTTTCTAGCAAACTTCTTGCTCGGATCCTCACTCATTGTGTTATTCTCCTGCTTCTTAGGTCTCACAATATTAATTCTTGTAGGCTATTGAAGGGCAATAAGAAATGGAGCAACATCATTGCTGGTTGCACCAAAATTGGATGGAAACTTCAGCTAAATTTTAAGGATATTATGTCCCATCTTCAACACGTCAATATTTCTTCGCAACCAGCGAATAACCATCAACTGAGAAGTGAAGCGTACCATTGGACTAAAACTGCTTCTAAAACTTTTTTCAATTTCTCTTGGCCTTAATTGTTCTTGATCTTGTACCCAAAAAATTTTATTTGTAAATAGGGTAAAAAGAAAAATACTCACTTCATTGTATTTTGATCACCCAATTATTAATTTTTTTCTATTTACTCACTCAACTTTTTAAAAATAAATATATTAGTCACTCTTCCATTAATTGTCGTTAGTTCAGGGACAGAAAGCTAATGTGGGTTTTTTTATTGGCCTAATAACAAACTTAACTCTTCAATATTTACACATTCTATCAATTTGATTTAAATATAAAAAATTTCACAAATCCTTTCAAGAAACACACTCTCGACCCTCTCTTACTCTTGAAAATCCACACCCTCGACCCTCTCGTGAACCACATTTAAAAAGAATCAGTTTTCAAATAATATAAGTAGTAGTACCTAATCATTACTTTGCAACAAACATAATTTTTAGTTTTTCCAGTTTAAAATTTAAATTCTCATTTTATTCTTCATATATTTAGAATTTAGTCTCCTTGATTTTATTTCAAGAAATTTATTCCCTCTATACTTTAGATTTAAAAATGCAAGTCCAATTGTTAATATAATTAAAATTTTGTCTAATCTAGGTTCATTGCAATGACATTTTTTTAGTTACACAGCTACTAAGTAAGTTTTTTAAAAATGTTATACCAGCAAATTTCACATAAATTTTAATGATATTAATAATTAGATCTAAATTTTGAAATATGAAAAAATTAGATAACTAAATTCCTAGAAATAACAAGGTTTTCAAAATCAAAGTGGTAGTCAAATCGATTAGGCCACCAATTCACCCGATGTGGACAGTTTGAACATTTAAATAATAAAAATAAAAAATAAAAATATTAAAAATCAATTCAACTAATATGTATCGTTTCTTGGCTCAACTGGTCTAAAGTCTTTCTTCGGATTTGTAGATGATGGGCCAATTTGATCCATTTCAGATAACCATGGGACATGGGCAAATCCAAAAAGAATTTTTTAGGGAAGAGAAATGATAAGTACTAAAAGTAACATGTTTTAACCTCGTTCTTAATGCATTTTTGGGTGATAATTCGACGTTAGTGGTGAATTTTATACTCCTAATCCTTTAAATTTATATTTTTATGCTTAATAAAGCATTTGAAAGGAAAATGAGCAAAAATCGGAGTAAGCTACAAAAGCCACATGGGCTGACCCATTCCACATGGCCTGGCCACACGACCGTGTGAACCACACGGGCATGTGGTAGGCTATTTCATTTTCACGAGATTTCATGCCAAACTTCGAAAAATCGCGATTTTTAGGTTTTTTGGGCATTCTAAGACGTATATATGACAAAAATAAAAAGATAGGAGTGAGTCGTCATAGAATATTTAAGAAAACAACTCGAAAAGCACTGGTGAAGCTGATTCTGAAACAGATTTCCGTCAAGATTGAAGATTCCCAATTGATTTTTTACGAGCTTATCTTGAGTTTCTTTGTTTCTTTCAATTATATTGTATCTTGGATGTTTTTATTTTCAAGCATGGACTATTTTTCTAAATACCTAGAAAGATGAACCCTATAATGTATTCTGTCGTTTGATTTTTATTTTATGTAATAAATATTCAGTTTCTTGTTCTCAACTATGTGTACTTAATTTTTGGTTTAATATTTCTAGATTATTAATCCATATTTGATGTGCTTAAATCGGTGGTTGAATAGACCCTATTTAAGAGTGGATCTTGCTTAATTGAGTGGAGTTGCATATAATCTTAGAAATAGGATGGCATAAATCTACCAGATTAGAGTCAAATCTAATAGGGAATCCATAGCACGAGCTAATGCAATAATAAGGGTTTTAATTAGAAAAAAATTTTAATTAATCAACCTAGAGTCAATTGCTCTTATGCTCGAAAAAAATATTTGCATAATTTAGGGGTTTCTACATATCAATATACTAAGTTAAGAAATTGCATAATTTAAATTGATAGTGATAGATGGAATCTAAGTGAATTCTTTTCTCGATATTGTTTTTATGTTAGTTAATTAATTTAGTTAATTTTAATTTTTAATTAATCATTCAAATTATTCAGTTAAATAATAGAAATACGGTAATTACTAATACTTTTAGTCTTCGTAGGAATGATATATTTGCTCACCGTAGCTATACTATTAATTACTAATACGGGAATTACTAATACTTGACTTAGTAAAAATTTTAGTTAGTTATGTGGACATCAAGAAATTAAATTGTATATAATTATACTGTTTTAATAGCTTATTCTTTATAATTTTTAAAGAATTAAATCAATTTTTTATTATTTTAGGGGGCATAATGTAATTTTATTATTACTAATCTAAAATTTTATAAACTATAAAAGGGATTAAATAGAAAATTTTTTCATTTTACGAGGGTAGCAAGGGACTTATATCACATTCTAGCCAAATAATAATTCCAACAAAAAAGGTCAATGCAAGCTCTAAGAAAGATGGCGTCATTATTCATGTCAGCAACCAGCTCTCTTTGCTCCTCATAAGTAGCGGCCTCTGCAGCCTCTGCTCTCTCCCATCTCTCTTACGCGCTATGTTTGGATATCCAACAATCCCACGCGCCTCCTCCGAGTTTTTCAGCGACTCCCTGACGTCCCCCGACGTCCTGACGACCTCGCCGTTAATCTTCCCTACATTATGTCCGGTAACCGCCGAGTTGTTCGAGTCAGTGACCGAGGCGTTTCACAGTGGCAGCAGCAGCGGGAGTTACAACTCGCCGAGTTCGCTCACCAGTTGCTGCACCACTACCACTCAGAGACGGAGCCTGATGCAGAGAAGCGTCAGTAGCCATTCCCTCCAAATTCAAAAGAATGGGTTTCATAATTGTCATTTGGCCACCAGCCTTAATGAGTCTATTGATTCTTATTCCGTCCCGGTGAGGAGAGTTTTCAGTACAGGAGATTTAGACCAGGTTGGTTTCTACAGTGCCTTATTGTTTAGTTTAATATATATATATATTAAAGTGTAATGAAATGCAGGGAAATAGCATGGGGCAGCGAAATTGGAGGTGGGAGAGTCCACTGGGGAGTGAGAGTAATGCCATCATTGAAGGATTGAGCAGAGCCTGCCGCTATAGTCCTCAACAGAAGAAAGAAAGGATTGAAAGATATCGAAGTAAAAGAAATCTCAGGAACTTCAACAAAAAGATTAAGGTTTCTATTAATTATCTACCTCAATTCCCTAACCTTTTTCTACTTTTTCAATTATGTTTTTCTCTTTTCTTAATCATTTCAAATTCTTCCATTTCTGCGTGTAATATGTGTAAATAAGTTTAGTCGTATACTTTAATGTCATCATCTTTAGTTGCCCGTATTGATTAAAATTTAAAAATTTAGTCTTGATTTTTTAAAATATGATGTGGTAAATATATTATTACATGTATAATGTCATATCAGCTTGTTATTTTTACATGTGTCAGTGAATTTATCGGTTATTTTACGTCAAGACTAAAATTTTAAAACATATAGGGACTAAGAATGAACCAACTGGAAAATGTAAACTAAATCTATAACTCTAAACATAGTATAAGACTAACAAAATAATTTAACCAAATGAATTTAACTGCTACTATTTTGAGTCAAGATTGAAATTTCAAAATTCAAAAAGTATAGGGATGTAAATTGATGAATTCAATAAGTACAAAGACTAAAATTAACCAAATTAAAGTTCGAAAATTAAATTCACAACTTACTCAAAATATAGGGACTAATAAAAAATTTTAACCATTTTTTTATAATTAAAGTTTATCCCCTTAGTATTCAAGTTTAATTTCATCATTGTCACAAAAGAATATTTTACACATTTTTACTAGGTAAAAATCATTAAATTCGAGTTTAACACAACGGCATATTGTTAATGGAATGGCTTCATTTATATTTTGAATTTTTAATTACATATTGCTTTCAAAAAAAAACATTATACAAACTTCCTTATAAAATCCTAATGCCAATTTCTTTTTATCTTTGCTAAAAAGGAAAAGGGTTATTCAAAGTTTGACCTCCACAATAAGTGTTGATTAAAAATTTAATAACAGTGCATGTTGTTGTCCACTATATCAATTACATAATTGACAAGTAGCACTTTCTGTATTAAATCTATTTTATTTTCTTGATCCTTGTAGGGTCCCCTTCCCCTTTATTGTGTGATGCTCATTTAGTGTTTGTCACATTGAATTTAACTTAGATTTACCATAATTGAATCAAATTAGATAAGAAATTAAAGTGGTTTCTATGAATTTGTTGAGTGCACGAAAACAAGTAAAAAGATTCTCCAACTAAAAGATAAGTATATCAATATGGTACATTACAGGCCTTACATCAATAATAATAGAATCATTGAAGTTTCAAATTTAGGTCTCATCTTAAATAGATTAACAGAATTCAACTTGTCATCTAATTATATGCTCTGATTTGTCAGTATGCATGTAGGAAAACATTGGCAGATAGTAGGCCACGTGTTCGAGGTCGATTCGTAAGAAATGAAGAAATCGAGAAGATCAATGATCATCAAGTTGAATGGATCCATGTAAACGGTGAGGAAGAAGACGATGAAGAGAATTGGATTGCTTTTATTGATTCTCTCTCACCAAATCTCATTAATCCTTAATGCTAAAAGGAGTTTCTAATGTTTTTTTTTTGCAAATTTACTGTGAAAATTGTATTAGGTTTGCTTTTGTTCTTTTTAATATTTTGATGCAATGTTAACTAAGTTCTTCTTACCTTTAAATAGTTTATACATATATTTTTAATTATAAAAATGAAATTGCTAGTCTTAATCCCAAAGTTTATTTAATTCGGGTTAACCCTCTAAACTAGGACTTAAATTGAATAATCTTAAACATGATGTGTTGTCTAAATACTAAAATTAAATTTCCTACTGAATTAGTTAAAGAAAATTAAAAAAAATGGAATATTTTCCTTTTATACATGCAATTGAAAGTTGCTATGATACTCACTATTACCAACCCACTATTTGAGTACTCGACTAGGTCTTGGCTCGTACTCTATGCGGTTCACACTTTGGGTTCGCTTGCAAGGTACTTGCACCCTTCTTTGATGAGACCACATGATGTGGGTTCGCATCATTATAAAGACAAACACATATCATGCAAGCACGTGTTAACCATAAAGTAGGCCATGTGTAGACATGCATGGAAACCTACCTACTATATCACATCCATGAACAATAACAATATCATATAAATATACAGTTTAACCCATTTGAAGAGGACATGCTCTAAAAACTACTCAACAATTTTGTGCGGTGAGTGTGGACAGACTTCTGATCTTCAAATTTTCAAATTACTAAAGAAACCAAAATGACTTACCTCAACTAGAATTTCTATATTAATTTTCCATCAGGCTAGGCAAGAGGTTCTGGCACTAGCAATCAACCCAGTAAGGTAGACCTTTTTACTGGTTGGTTTGCTGACAGATCAGAGAATTTAGGTATCTCAGGCCATGTAGGTGCTTCCAACTCTTTCGATATCAATATTCCCTTTAGTCAATGGTCGTCATTTCCCCCTGATCAGGAAGCATTGCCACAACATTTGTTTGGTTTGTAGGAGAAATTGAGGTTGATGACGGAACATATGGCTCAACAAAGTGTTAGGTTCGAACAGCAGGAAGTGTTTCTGCAGGAGTTGCTAAGACAGAAGGAAGAATTGAGGAGGAAGATGCAATTTGATAATTTCGATCTCCAGGATTGTGTCATGCCTACCGAGGAGGAGGATGTAAGGGCACATGAAAAGTCGTGGCAAAATGAAATGGATGCTTTGCATAAATATGTACGAGCATTGCATCCTGATATGGACTGGTTGTTTTGTTATAATAACCTATTATCTCCTGAAATAGTAGTTGTGAGCCTACCAACTGAGTTTAAAGTTCCAAAAGAAATGTTCGAATGAAGAAGGGATACTCGAGCACATCTCATGCAATAGAATAATTATATGAATGTAATAAGGGCTTCCGATGTAGCAAAATGTAAAGTTTTCTCGATGACTCTTAGAGAAAGTACGAAAAATTAGTATTTGTCTTTGCCACATGACTTCATTTAAAGCTTCTCGCAGTTGGACCAGATGTTTTTGGGAAGGTTTCGAGCCCATAAAACTATAATGAGCACTCTTGTGGATTTGATGTCAGTGAAACAAAGGGATGGAGAATCTTTGCAATATTATGTTAAACGATTCAATGCAGCAACGTTGAATACAAAGAATTTGGAGGACCAGTGGGTTAATGATTCCTTTATCATGGGAGTCCAAAATGAGCACGTGTAATATTTGTTTACTAATAATAAGCCACAGAGTTTGACAGATTTGTATTTGAGGGCTCATACTTTTGTTGAAGTAGAGAAAATTAAGAGGGCAGCTCGCAATACTCTCCAAAAAGATGATAGACAATTTAGAGGTCGACAAGGGGTTCGTAGTCATCAGGCTCCTCCTTCTTAGAGTCTATGTGTATAAGGTGGGGTACATCAGAGGAACTATTCAAAACATGAATCACCGATGGCATTTTAGATACCTAAGGCTGAATACACAAGAAGGTACGTTCCTTATGGAAAGTTTGAAACTTATAATCCTTTGATAAATGCCAAAAATAACATGTTTTAGCCTAATTCTTAAAGTATTTTTGGATAATTATTCAATTTAAATGGTACAATTTATGCTCCCAATCCTTTAAATTCATGTTTCTATATTTAAGAGAGCCTTTGGGAGCAAAAGAAGCAGAAAACAAGCAAAAATCGAAAAATCAGAGCAAGTTTTAGGAGCCACACAGGCTGGACACACGACCGTGTGCCAAACCGTGTCAATTTTGTGAGTCACGCTTCAAACATGTAGGAAAATGCATTTTTTAGGTTTTTTGGGCATTCTGAGACCTATATATAACAAAAATCAAAAGATGGGAGAGATTCATCATAGATTACTAAAGAAAACAACTCGAAAAATACCATTTAAGTGGACTTTGAAGTAAATTTCCATCAAGATTAAAGATCTCCTTTTAATTTCTTCGAATTTTATTATGAGTTTCTTTGTTTCCTGTGGTTATATTGTCTTTAGGATGTTTTTATTTGCTATCATGAACTAGTTTTCCAATACCTAAGGAGATGAACCCTAGGATGGATTATGTTATTTGATTTTTATTTTTACGCAATAAATATTTGGATCTTTTTCTCAATTATGTGTGCTTAATTCTTGGTTTGGTATTTCTAAACTATTAATCTATGTTTGATGTGCTTAAATTAATGGAGGAATAAACCCTATTTAAGAGTAGATCTAGTGTAATTGAGTGGAGTTACGTGCAATCCTAGAAATAGGACCACATAAATCTACCAGATTAGAGTCAAATCTGATAGGGGAATCCATAGATTGAGTTAATGCGATAATAGGGGTTTTAATTAGAAAAAAAATTCAATTAATCAACATAGAGTCAGTTGCTCTTAGTCTTGAAGAGAGATATTAGCATAATTTAGGGATTTCTACCAATCAAGATATTAAGTAAAGAAATTGCATAATTTAGATTGATAATTGCAGATGAAGTCTAGGTGAATTCTTTCTTGGGTATTGTCTCAATTTTTGGTTGTTAATTGTTTATTTTTCCTGATTTTTTCTTTGCAGTGTTCCTTAGTTAATTCAGTTTAGTTAATTTTAGTTTTAATTAATCACTCAAATTTATCGATTAAGAGTATTTGTACTCATCGTAGATATACTATTAATTGATAGGTGAACTTGTCTTTTTCAAATTTTTAGTTGGTTTACGACTGCATCATTCTTTAAATGCTTCACATGCCTACATTCTTAGTCAGGTTAAAAGTTTGGGCATTTTGTCAAGCCCTCCACTCATGTGACGTAGTCAGTCAATAACCAATCTGAGAGACAAGTATAATTTTCACAATGACGAAGGATATAAGACCAATAATTATTTTTCTTTGAAAGATGTTATTAAGGAGATAGTTAGAAATGGCGAGATGAAAGACTTTGTGGCTCAAGATGCTACATCATCAGGTCAGAGTTTGCAGGGAATTGACAAGGGTAAAAAAAGGTTAGAGGCACAATACATGTGATAATTGATACAGATAAAGAGTGGACGGCCTCTAACATGAAAAAAAAGGCTCATATTAGAAATGTAATGTCAGTCAGTTCACTGAAGAGGCTGCTGCATCAACAAAAAAAGTGGGAGGTAGAGTTTAATGATGAGGATGAAGATTTAGTATGTAATGAACAAGGAAATGATCCGACGGTCATGTCAGCAACTATAGCAAGATTTGAGGTGAAGAGAATTTTGGTTGATAATGGCAGTGCTGTGGAGGTGTTGACTTGGGAAACATACCAGAAGATGGGGCTGAATAAGCAAGCTTTGAGGAGGGCGAGCCATTTGTATGGTTTTACGAATCATTCAGTCGAGGTAAAAGAATGCATTACTCTGCTTGTTACTTTATAGGATGGTGAGTAGACCACTACAAAATATGTTCAGTTCTTTGTGATAGACCATCCAATGGTTTATAATGTCATTTTTGGGCATCCCATCATAAAAATGGCTAAGATGATTATTATAACTTTTTGTATGAAGATTAAGTTCCCCACTAGAACAGGGATAGGTTTTATGAAGTCTGACCAACAAGTAGCTAGATAATGTTATATGTTATCAGTCAAGCAAATACATGAACAGGTCAGACTTTGCAATAGACAGAAGTAGCTAGTCAATTTTTAGATTTTAATAGTTTGGATGTCATAAGTGAAAAGAGAGTTAGTAAACCAGAAGTAGAAGAGGTCATAGAAACTTTGCAGTTGTTCTATGATAGCACGGATAAGTTAGTAAGGATTTCATCAGTGTTGGAAAATGAGGCAAATAGGATTTGGTTTAGTGTTTGAGAGAGAATGTAGAAGTTTTTGCATAGTCAACTGCAGACATGCCTGATGTAAATTCTTAAGTGATTGTTCATCGACAAAACAAGTCTCTTGAGATCAAACTAGTTAAACAGAAAAGAAGAAGGTTTGCTCTACAAGTCGTAGAGGCCATTAGGCGGGAAGTAGAAAAGTTACTTTCAACGGGATTCATCAAGGAGGTGGCGTACCCAAAATGGGTATCAAATAATGTGATGGTAAAGAAGGCTAATGAAAAGAGGAAAATGTGTATTGCTTATACTAGCCTTAACAAAGCTTACCCAAAGGATAGTTTTCTTTTACCCTTGATCGATATGTTGGTAGATGTATTATCGGGTTATAAATTCATGATTTTTATGGATGTATTCTCAGGTTTTAACCAAATTTTCATGGCTCCAAAAGATTAGGATAAAATAATCTTTATTACAAAAGAATGTTTATTTTGCTATCAAGTTATGCCTTTTGGGTTGAAGAACACAAGTGCGATTTACTAGAGATTGGTTAATAAGATCTTCAAAGAATAAATTGATCGTAGTGTTGAAGTTTATGTTGATGATATGTTGGTAAAGAGATTTACTTTGAGGGGGCATATTTAGGATTTATTATGATCCCATAGTATGAAGTTGAATCTTAAGAAGTGTGCTTTCGATGTGAGAGCAGGCAAATTCTTAGGCTTCTTGGTTTAGAAAGGAGCATAGAGGCAAACCCTGAGAAGGTTTGGTTCATTCTATATATGTCTCCTCCGAAGACCATGAAAGACATTCAACGCTTAACAATGAGAGTGGTCGCACTTAACAGATTCATATCCAGGATGACAGATAAGTGCTTACCATTCTTTTAGCAGGACAAAAGAATGCCAAGCTGCTTTGGAGAAGTTCAAGTTACAATCTCATGTCCTCGTCACTTTTGATGTCGCCTTGTATAAGGGAGACTTTTTATCTTTATCTGGCGATCTCGAAAGAAACGGTAGCAACAATGATCAAAACTGATGGTGTTCACCAATTTTAAGTATATTATGTTAGAAAGGTGTTACAGAACAGTGAACAAAGGTATTCAAAGACAGAAAAACTCATTTCACTTTAATAGTAGCGGCTCGCAAGTTGAGACCTTACTTCCAGGTTCATCCTATGATTGTCATGACGAATTAGCCCATCAAGGATATTTTGTCTAGAGTGGCTACTTTAGGTAGAATGACCAAATTGGGAATTGAACTGGCATAATTTGGAATAGAATATACCTCAAGAATAGTGATCAAGGCTCATACTCTTGCTAGGTATCGACCATTCAATTGGAAAAATCAAAACCACCTTTAAGCTTATACTTAACTCGTATGTACTTGCAACGGTTTAGGAAAAAGTTTGAAGAACAATTCGAGATGATTGATTCTACATCTTTGTGAGGAGACAAATAAAACAAATCTATTAAACATCCTTGATTGCACGCTTTCAGCTAGTACAAATTCTGGAAAACGACGATTGATGGCACTTCCTCCCATTGACTACATTCAATGAAATATGCCATTGCAACCTACCATGAAAAGCTAGATAACTGTCCCGAAGCTATCCTATATTTATCGAGAATATGGTAGAAGAAGAGGTGGAGTGGTAAATGAAAACATGCCTCTATCACGTGCAGTGGAAGTAGGAAACTCCCGTTGGTGGTGCTGCTCAATCGGTTTAATCCTTCAGCGATTGAGAAGTCGTAAGCAAGTTGGGTAATTGAATTCCTCGAGCAACTAAAACTCGACTCATTTCTTCCTTTTTGGTGGTGCAAACATAAGCTTTTGTCTTCACCGGAGTACTCATTTCACGACTGTCAAAACCCTTCTTTTTTTTAAATCATCTTTTTATTTTGAAACAAACGGAAATAGAAGTTACCACCAATCCTTTTTATGATGTGTGATCGAATCACATTGTAATTTGATCGTTTTAATAAAAGGTTTAATTTACTAAGATGATGATTTTTAGTCTACAAAATCCAGGAAATGGGTTCAGGAGTCGGTTACGCACGAGTAAGGATTAGCACCCTCGTGATGCCCAAAATTGGTACCTAGTTGATTAATTGATGTCTTAGTGTCGAGAATTCAAAATTTGAAGAGAATTTGAAACACGATCCCACATTGCATAATGATATTTTTTAATTAAAATCACTTAAGTAAATTAAAACATATGTAAAAGGCCTTATTATCTCGAGGTAAACAAAAAGGTCACGTCCCGTAAGTTAGGACACGACATCTCGAATCCTCAAAAATAAGCTTGCTCATTTTTCGATTATTAATTAAATCTCATGTGTTTTAGTTTTAAAAGAGATGTTCGGCTATCTAGGTTCAAGGAGAAAGTCAAACCCCATAAGTTAGGACACGACTTCTTGAATCTCCAAATACAGAACATTGCCTTAATTTTAAAACTTCCTTCATCGAGTAATAACAAATGTAACATTTAAAGCAAGGTATGTTTATCTTATTTGGGTAGAGTACAACAATGGATAAATATATCTAAACCTAATGTATCGTATAGTGATAATGGAATAATATAAAATGGCTATAAGGGTAGAATGTTAGAATGATATATAATAAATAAATAGAGGAATACTATAATAATACTAATGTAATTGTAATAATAATAATAATAATAATAATAATAATAATAATAATAAAATAAATAAGGTAACTTAAAATAAAAAATAAAAATGGAAAATACATGATAAAAAGATAAATAGACATGACATGAAAGTGCCAAAAATAATAAAAGAAATAATAAAATAACAAGAAAAAATTAAAAATAAAATAATAATTACAATAATAATAAACGAACAAAAAAATGCACAAATAAAAGCATATGGGCAATCTAATTTTTAATTAAATAATAATAAATCAATAAATCAATAAAAAAACAGTTTGTAAAAAGGGTTGAAATTAAATAAGCAAAGGATAAAATTGAACTTTAAATGAAATTAGGGGTATAAATTGTAATTATTATTCTAATAATAATATAAATAATCAAGCAAAGATAAATAATAATAATAATAATAAATGTGCAAATAAATAAAAAATAAAAATGTAAGCAGTCTAATTTTCAAATATACGAAAAAGGTAATAAGTAAATAAATAAAAGGTTTGCAAAAGGTTGAGGTCAAATAAATGATGGACTAAATTGAAATTTAAATAAAATTGCAAGTATAAATAATAATAAATTAAATAATAAAACATAAATAATGACCAAAATAAAATACGCGTAAAGGAGGAGGGACTAACTAGGAAATTATTCCCAGTCCCACAAATGCGCTGTTCTATAAGGGACCAAAATGAAACAAAATCAAAATCACAAGGTAAAAATTAAAAAAAAAGAAATAGGACTGGATTGAAAAATAATTAAAAAAACGAAAGGACTAGAGGCACAATTAACCCCTTTGTAGCAAGAACACGCGGATTCTACCAGCTCTCGGGTCAGGTATTGGGTCGTGTCAAAACAACATCATTTTGACGTTTGAAAATTGGCTCAAAACTGTGTTGTTTAGTACCGCCTATTTAAACAAAAATTTAAAAAAAAAACTCATTTCTGCCTTCAATTTTAAAAAAAAAAACTAAAAGCCCTTTTTTTCTCTCAAACCATCCTCAGACCGGCCTTTAGGTCTGGTGACCCTTCCCCCGATGGCCATCAGTCACCGGCAACGGGCTCCGCCGTCCCAGTGGTCAGAAAACACCAAATACCCTTTCTTTTTTTTAGTGCTTTGACTCCAAGAGCCCAAATCTAGGGTCAGTATTCCCAAAGCCCCATGAAAATTAAAAATAATAATAATAATAATAATAAACACATTTGATTTCTCCGTATTTTGGTGGGTTCTCCGCACCTTCCTCTTCGACATGGTCCTCAGGCGAATCGAAGACGATTCGGAGGCCATGCACCGAAAAGAGCAATCTTTCATTGGAGACGGTGTCCTCGCACACCTCGACGGTGGGATACGAAGCGGCGTTTAGGTAAAAATTATATTTTCTATTTATTTTATGCTTTTTTTAAATAGCAGATGAAAAAAAGAAAAATCACCTTTGAAGTCTTTTCTTTGTATATGTTTTTATTACTTCTTGTATATATTTTTTCTCTGTCCAAAAATACATGCTGTTGAGGGGGCTTTTTATCCAATTATACACTGTTTTTCTATTGTTTTCATTTCCTATTTCTACGCCGTTTATGTCCATGCGTTTGTCCTCTTTTCTCTTTTTATTTGCAGGTAGCGATGGAGGGTCAACGATGAGGAAAGAAGCCTGCCCTTGCCATTTTGGTGAAACGGCAGCAGGGCAGACCTTAGAACGAGAGGCCTCGGGGGGGTGCTTGTGAAGAGGGTGTGGCGCCAAAAACCCAATATAAAAAAAATTTAAATTTTTGGGTCGCTGGGCCATTAGAATTTTCATTGAATTGGGCTATTTGGGCCTATTTTTTTTGTAAATGGACTGTTATATTTTAGATTTTGATTTTTTTATTTTTGGTTCTATTTTTTTTGTTTTATTGTTTGTAATTTGGGCTCGGGCAAAATTGGCCCATTACAACGACTTTGTGAAGAGATGCCCTAAATAACACAATCGCTTTCTCTCATCCTAACCATTGTATTCTAATAAACCCAAAAGAATCACAAGAACAATGTAAATTTTAAGAAAATTTCCTCTAAAGCTGTTCTTCTCAACAACAGCTTCTTCTCCAAAATCTTAAATTCAAACAGTTTAATTTTTAAGGCTCAAGCAACTTCCTTTTAAAAGGGTTCTCTATTTTAATGATTAATGTATTTCAAAATAGGGGAACAATGAGCTGTGTACAGTTGTACCACTGCTTAACACATGGCGAAGTGTATGTTACAAGTTAAAACCAGGTGTATATAATAGCTTTTCCTTATGTAAACTTTCATCTCGTAAAAATCAGGTTCTAAAAGAAGTTACTTTAAAACTCTTCTTTGAACTAAACGGGGGACAAATTGTTATGATACTCCCTATTACCGACCTATTACTCGAGTACCCGATTGGATCCTAACCCGTACTCTATACGATTTGCACTTTGGGTTCGCATGTAAGGTGCTCACACCTTTCTTTGATGAGATTGTATGATGTGGGTTTGCACCATCATAAAGATGAACCCAAATCATGTAAACATATGTTAACCCTAGAGTATGGTACATGTCGACATGCATGAGAACCTACCTACAATATCACATCCACGAACAGTAACTATATTATATAAATACACAATTTAACCCATCTGAAGAGGACACTCTCTAAAAACTACTCTAACAATAGTTTTCCATATTTATATTTTGTTTGGAAAAT
Organism: Gossypium hirsutum; assembly: GCF_007990345.1. Lineage (NCBI taxonomy): Eukaryota > Viridiplantae > Streptophyta > Magnoliopsida > Malvales > Malvaceae > Gossypium > Gossypium hirsutum. The sequence continues at coordinate 16,157,468 of NC_053430.1, forward strand.
AAAAACTAGTAAATTAATGAAAATTAAAATAAATTTTTATGATTCTTTTAATTATATTTTTTATAAAAATGTATTTCACAAATTAAACAATTTTACTTCTTTATTTTCTTCTAATTTCTCTCTAAATTGAGAGAATTAAAAATTAAAAATTTCAAGTCTCTTTATTTCCCTTCTCTAAAACAAAAACATTATCCAAATTTGTTTTAATTCAATGCAAACATACTCTTAATGTAGAATCTATGAACGGTCATTTTCACAATTTACAATGTATGTTAAGTTTCATCATGTGTAATAAACATGTCAAGAAACCAAAAGATTACAGAATCTAATTTATAATTAAAAAGTACTTAAATTTGTATTTGGAAAACTATTTCCTTTTCAACTGTGCTTGCTAGACCTATACACTATGATAAGTCAGCAACAAAGTATTGGAAATAAACACGAGGAAATTTTATTTTTAGGGAGAAAAAACTCCAAGAGGAAGGAAGAAAAAAACTTCATTTATTTAAAAAAATTGAATATCGGAATAGCTCATGTTAATTATAATAATTAAGAGGTTTATTACTTTGTCATTAGCTGAAGGCTAGTAGGCAGCCCCTACAGTTGGGAAGGGCGGCGGCAATGTTGGTTCTTTGTCGGGCCCGGGCGGTAGCGGCTGTGGTTTGCGCACTAAGTTTATTATATTTGACCTTTATTTTAAGAAAAGACATTAAACCCTTAAAATACTACGAACCCCCAAACTTCCCATCATCCATGTATATATAAATAATCAATAAAAAGATTCCTCATTGTCTCCAAAGTTTCTTATTCATAATCTTTGGAATATGTAAATGGACAAATAACCTTTGCAAAGCATACTGAAAATGGTGGAACATCCAGGGCTTTTTTTGGGATTGCAGTAATGGTTTTTATGAGTAGTTTATTCTTTTAATATTATAAAAAAAACTGGGTCCAACAAGAAATGATTAGGTTGTATATTGGCAAGAAAATGAGCCAAATCCATTGTCATTTTCAATGGTGAAATGAAAATGAAATCCACCCCATTTATTGTTATTTCAATGGCAATTGGCCAACAAAAGAGAAACAAGGCACTGATCATAGACAACACATAATGTAAAATAGTATGCAGGAATAGAGTGGAAACCCACCCAGCAGATTGAAGTCGAGACATGGTGGTATAAGCCCTTTTAACCAGAAATTAAAATGGATCAGGTCTCAGAATTTTTGGCCTGAAGTTTAGGGATAGTGACAGTGAGAACCCCATTCTCCATAGAAGCTTTAACTTCATCCATCTTCACATTTTCCGGCAACCTGAACCTCCTGGAGAACTTGCCAATACTCTTCTCGAGGCGGTGCCAGGTGTCGTTCTTGTCTTCCTTCTCAAACATCATCTGTCCGCTGATCTGGAGCACTCTGTCGTCCTCGATCTCCACTTTCACTTCCTCTTTCTTCAGCCCAGGAAGGTCGGCCTTGAACACGTGCGCGTCGTTGGTCTCCTTCCAGTCCACACGTGCGTTGACGAAGCCGGCTTTTTCACGGGAGGGTAGAGGGAAATCCAAGTCCTTGAAAGGGTCCCATATGTTCAAAGAAAAAGGGCCGAAAAGGCCGCTGGGGCTGCGTCGGGCGCCGTAGAAGTGAGGAAGCATCGCCATTGCTTTTGAGAAATAACGCTCTGACAAATTGGAACTTAATCGTGTTGGTAAAGATAAAAGAAGAGGGTGATGGGTGAGTATTATATATATATAGAAAGACGGGGAGGAAGGATCTAGTAACTTGAGGAATAACAGTTTCAGGATTCAAATGGGAAGAAAACCGTTTTGCAGTTGAAGTCCTAAACATGGATGATTTGCTACAACCAATAATGGGCCAAGATCCTAAAATAAAAATTATTACATGCATGTTGATCACAAGGTTTCTTAACTTAATTAATAAGTGGGTGGAAAAAAGTAGAAATAGACTGTGTTTTTACAAGAAATTGAACTAAGATCGTTATTGGAGGCTTTACCTGTATCTACTCTCAGTTAAGACTTATAATTCTATATTGAGTAACACTATAGAAAACTGAAAATAAAGTTCAGAGTAACATGGCAAGTCTAGCCTGTGAATTCCCCATCTTCACTGTTTCTCATTTTATTATGTATTTTTCCAAAACCATCCAACTTTATCAATATATATTTTAGATATTCTTTTAATTTTTTCTTCTCTTGTAATCATTAAACTAGTATTTTTTGTCAAAATGCTTTTAAATAAATGAAAAAAAGATTAATATTAACATTTGTTAACTTTTCTAGTACAATAATTAGGTTTAAGTCACATTAATAATTAATTAATTTTTTTACAATTTTAAAAAATTATAAAATTTTATTATAACTTTTATTATTAAATAAATTTTTTCTCCCCTCGCTTCCTTTTTTGGTTAAATTTCAATTAAATCCATATTTTTTTTGAGTTTTCCCACTACTCTTGTTGACAAAAGTCTTCAATATTAAAAGCTATTTTTCGTGTTTGTAACTCTTGACTCTCAAGGAGTTAGTTTGGTCCTAAAAAAAAAAAAAAAGTAAACAGGACAAAAGTTTAACTAAAAAACAAACGGGATTTACTAAAATATTAATACACGTGTCAATAACATATTGGTGGGGGGGTAAGGAATTTTGTTCCACAGAACCATGTCTTAATTTTTTGACATTTTTTTTATATTTTATTATTTGTATTATATATGATTTAATAAAAACATAGCTTATCATTATAATTAAATAATCACTGCTAATTCTAATTTTACAAACTAAATTCACCTCCTATTTAAAAAAAGATTCATAATTTTGCTTCTTGATCATTAAAATTTGGTAAGAAAATATTTAACAATTTCTATGTTACTCAGATTAAAGAAAGATGAAAACTCTACTCATAATCTTTCTGGTAATTTCGAATTTTGAGGATTTTAGGGTTTTCAATCAGTTTCCAGTGGTTTGTGGTACTTAACTTTTTGTTTCTCCAATTTCGATGGTCGTTTTGCCCAAGGTTGCACTTTACACTATGTTTTGGATTAATATTTGTAAAAGAAAAATGAACTTACTACATATTACTTTATTCGGATTGCTCAAATTAATAAGAAAAAGGAAAGTAAAGTATATTTAACCATTTTTGTTTGGTTACATGGGGGAAAGGAAAACAACTAATTAAATATAGTGATATTTTACTATCATAATATAATTATGTAAAAATTAAAAAAAATGATATTTTAAGTTTTAAATTTGTTCAATTTAGTCCGAACGTGAATTTCTTCTTCCTCATTCATACCCCATGTCATTTTCATAATAAATAATCATTATCAATACAAATTTTTTTTTCTTTTATGTTTTGTCAAATTACACTTTAGTCATCATACTCTTCCAAGTTTTCAATTTAGTTCTTTTTCCAAAATTTCACACTCACATTCGTCCTCACTAATTTCCTTTCCTAAAATCAAATCAACTCCATAAGAAAATTCATTTTATAAACTCATTTTCATATTTTCTCATAGTGCCATATATTATACTCACGAAATTTTGGGGTGTTACACCCAATGTGATTTCCATTTCTGACTAACCTATGATTACTTGTGTTCTGGGGCATGTTGATCAACCAATTTTTCAAGATGGCACATCAGTTGATTTAGACTCTCTTCCTCTTATCTGTTATCTGGGATTTACCTTTCTGAGTTTGATTTACATCAGCTCCAAATTGAATTTTCTAGACGCCGTAATGCTATAGATAGTAGGCCAATTAAGGGTTTCTCGAATAAAAGGGCGTTGCATAACCATTTTGGCTCTTTTTTAGTACTTCCTATGGCTGGTAGTAATTCGCAACTAGTTGAAGATTGTAAGACATTTGTTTTTTCAATGCATTCTAGTGCACCTGGGTTGTTTTGAATTCTGGATGCATCTACTGCAATTGGGGATTTAGCAGGTGCAATGGTTTCAGTACCAACCATCTCTACTTCTAACAACAGCAATTCTTGGGCTTCTATTATTTTAGGATCAGTTATTGCATTGTACCCCGAAAATCAATGGTGTAATACCACTCATCTTTGGATAAAAGAAAATCAATGGTGTAATACCCCCCAAATTTTGGTTTTTAAGAATTGAAAAGCATTTTAAAGGTGAATTAACCATTTGGTGAGAAAGTATGAATAGTGAAATCTAGTAAGGACTAAATTGCAAGTTTTTAAAAATTGAAGGACTAAAAGTGGAAATTTACCATTTTAGAAAGGGATGAAATTTTAAGAATTTTTTTTATGAATATGACATGGAGATATATTGATATGGGCTGGAAAATTGAGATATGGACTAAATTAAATAAAGTGAAAAGAATAAGTACTAAAGTGCAGTTTTCTCACTTTATGAGAGAGAGGCTATGCAATTTTACCATTATTAATAGATTTTTGGAGACATAATGATGGGATTAAAATTTCCATGCAATGAGGTGTAAAGAAGAGAAAATCAAATGGTAATTAAGCATGAAATGTGTTGAAATGTTGGTTTCATGTTATATTTGACTTCCTGACGCTTTTCACCCTTCCTTCACTATACTACTTCAATATCAGTCACCTAGGAGTATTTAGCCTTGCAAGGTGGTCCTTGCTTATTCACATGGAATTCCATGTGCCCTTATGCTACTTAGGTCATAGCATAAGCTAGTGATGCTTTTGGCTAGAAAATCGTAGAATTTTCTGCACAATTAGAAGACTGAATGGAATCAACTTGGACAACTAAAATAAGAAGGAAAGAAAGAAAAGAAAGAAGAAAGAAAAAGAGGAGAGAGAGAGAATTTTCCATGATTTTCCTTAGGTTCTACCTTAAAACCAAAGCCTAATTTCATATCTTAGAGTATTATGAGATCATTTTCTACCATGGAAATCAATTAGGTGAAAAAGAAGGTGAAGCAAAGCATAGGAAAGTGAAGAGAAAGGTTGAGTTCAAATGAAGAAATAGGTAAGCACTTAACTGAATTCAAGTTAGTTTATTTTAATTCGAATATTTGAGTATTTAAATCTTAATTTGAAATAATTAAATAAGATATGATTAAGATCATTGGATATGTATATTGAATTTAGTAGTGAATATGTAATTAAATGTATGTTAGTAATGTAAGAAATGAGAAAGTGATAATTTAGTGATTAGTGAATATTATGAAACTAATGATTAAATTATAAAGAGTGAAAGTTATTTATATAGTGAATATTGTCGAGACCATTTTTAAAATTAAGTTTTGGAAAATGGTAATCGACTTTAAGAAAAACAAAAACGGGAGTCGCCACCAATCTTTTTAGGTGTGATTGGATCACCTTATAAAATGTTTTGTTTCAAAACATTAATTTTGGTCTACGAAAGTTGAGAAAACGGATTCGGGAGTCGGTTACGTACGAGGAAGGGTTAGCACCCTCGTAACGCCCAAAAATTGGTACCTAATTGATTATTAAGTGTCTTTTATGTCGGAAATTTTGAAAATTTAAGATGTAATCCTCTTTAAAACATTTTGATTTTGTAAATTTGGGCTCACTCGTATCAAAGTATCGACACTAAGTTACCTTTTTGGAAATCCCTATCTTGAAACAACAAAACGTTATATCCAGTCAGTTAGGACATATTGCTTTGAAATTCCAAGACAGTTACTCGCATTTTGAAAACCTTAAAAAACTTAGAAGGGTACTTGATTATTCGAACTCAACGAGAAAAGTCGCAACCCAATAAGTTAGGGCACTATTTTTCGAAATTTCCAAACACCAAGCATTGCCTCTATATTTGTTGAAAACTTTGGAACTTTGTTTTTAATTAATGAATGAGAAATCACATTATCATTAAGGAACAAAATATTGCAACAGTAAGTGAATAAAACATGCATTTAAACGATACAGTAGCCATAACACAAAAATCATATACTAGATACATACATATAAGAATAATATATATAACAAATCTTAACAACATGCCTATAAAGATATACATAACATATATTGAAAATGAATAAACAAAGCATTCAAACATACAAAGTAGTAATTAACAATAATGCATCAGATACAAAAAAAAGTAATACAATATCTATGTACATGTTCATAAAATGTAATATCAAATAATAAATATAAACTAACATTTAACACATGATATATGCAATATAAAAAAAATCATAAAAAATTAAAATATAAAGTGAATAATTATTAACAAAATATACATATAATAAAAATATGATATTTAATAACAATTTTGAAATAGTATTTAATTATACAATATGTAATATATGATGACAGAATTTAAAAATATATTGTCTTAGAAAAAAAATGTATAAGAATTTATATTTATAATAAAATAATTATAATGTAAATTTAGCATAATATAAAATAAGTAATTAATGATGAAATATACATGTATATAAAAATAAAAATGACATAATAATATAGAATAATATATAATATGTATACAAAAATAATGTATAGTATATATATTAATATATAATATAAGCACAAATATAATAACCATATATAAATAATAATGTAAAATAATAATAATATAAAATAATATATTTAAAACGTAAGATAATATAAAGATAAAGATACTTAAACATTAAGTGATAAAATATAGTACAGATATATATAGGAAAATAATATATGATAAAAATATAAGTAGTATCTTTGATAATAATATATGTATAATTTTTTTATAAATAGATTATATAAAATAACATAATTTAAAAATAGTAAAACAAATGTTAAAATTGAATTTAAATAGAATTATAAGGTTAATTTGCAAAATAGCATAAGTTCTAGGCCTGATTTGCGAGAATTAAAACGGCAAAGGACTCACTAGGCAGTTTGCCCTAATCCTAAACGATGCCGTCTCCAGGATGTAATAACCGTTGGGATTAAATTAAAACTAAAACAAAATAATAGGGCCAAATCATAAATAAAATAAAGTGTAATTATAAACTAAAAAAGGGTGGAAGGACTGATCGGGTAATTAACCCAATTCTAAAAATGCGCGGATCCTCCCCAGGTAATCGGGTCAAAGCGCGGATCCTGGGGGTCTAAAACGTAGTCGTTTTGCTGGGGCTATATAAACCAAAGCTTTAGCCCAAAAATCATTTTACACTGGGTTTTTAAAAAAAAAACTTAAAATTCTCTCTGAAATGAGAGGAGAGAGAGAGAAAGAGCTTGACTCTAGTCTCCGTCGAGCTGAGACTCGGTCCTTGGCTTCATGCGCCCACGCGCCGTCGCTGACTCCTCCCCGTTCGATGGCCGAAGATCCGAAACCCCGATTTTTCCATGCAAATAAAGGGTTCGACCTTTTCCTTTTCATTATTTACAGTATATAAGTACATATATGTAAAATACTTTACCTTTGTGTATCTGAATTAACTGTAGTATCTTGCTTTGTGTACGTATGTAAAAATAAAATTTTTATTGCATCTATGTATGTATTTCAGAAACCTCCAAAATCCTCCCCTTACATCGTTTGATTCGGGCTTTTATAACCACTGCTGTTTTTACAAAAACAAGGAAAGAAATCTTTTCATATCTTTCCATATTTGCTTTGCTTGCTGCTGTGGGTCTTTCCTTCTTTTGCAGGTATCAAGAAAGATTTAGCAACAACGAATATCGGCGTTGACTCAAGCATAGACCACGGCATGATTCGAAACCTGGAATCTCGGCCTGGAATCACGGTGCTGATGGCGTAAGACGAACCGACGCATTGATTGCAGTGTTTAACTTCTGGAGCCTTCCATTTGCGGCGCTTAGGGTTTCTGAAACCCTAGGCCTCGTTTGTTTTTGGGTCTGGGTATAAATGGGTTTTTGGGTAGTTTAACTGGGTCATGGGTGTAACGGGTTATTGGGTTTGAGTCTGCTGTAGGTTTAAGTATTGGGTTAAGTTTGGCTGATGGTTTAGGTTAAATTGGGCTACGGATGTATTTGGGTCTGCTGGGTAGGGTCACGGGTAGTGCTTTTGAACCAAAAACACCTGGGCTTTGTAATTGGACTTTTAAATGGACTCTTTAAAGAAATAAATACTTATTTATTTAATTTTACTTTGTTTTTAGCCCGGTCAAATTTGGGCTATTACAAATATTATGAAACTAATGATTAAATTATAAAGAGTGAAAGTTATTTATTTGTCATTGATTGATGAGTGAATAGATGTAGAATAGCGAAATCAACATAGAAAGGACTAAATCGTAAATAGTGTAAAATTTGGTATATGAAGTAGATATTGTGATTAAAGGTTTAAATGAAGTGAAAAGTAATACTAAAGTGTTATAAAAAGGAAATATTGAATTTTCATGAATATATGGATTAAATTGTAAAATGTTTAAACATTACTAAGTGTGTTAAATTAGTGAAATAAATATTTAAGTGAAGTGTTTTATGAAAATAAAGTATTATATGAAAATGAATTAAAATCTAAAATATAAAGTATTGTAAATATGTGATATGTCAGTGTTCATGTGAATTAATGTATGAAGTAAATATATAGTGCGTGTGGTTATGTAATTCAAATTGAGTAACTAATGTGATGCAAAGATATATATGTGAAATGTAAAGTATGTTATATGAAAGTGAATATGTGAATGTGTGAAATGAAAATATTATGTTTATGCTTATGTGATTTAAAAGGAACGAATAAAGTGTTATGTGAGTAAATGCCTTAATGAACTTAAAAGGATATATGATATATGATAATGAAATGATTTTGGAGTTGAAAAAAGCTGGGGGTTCGGATGGGAACCAAGCTAATGTTGCATGGGTTCGAAGGGATTAGGAGAAGAGAAATGGGTTATATAATGTATTTACCGGAGTTCCCGTTATCAAAGTTGTGTTATAGGTTGTGAGTTTATTTTTGGCCTGGATCTCTGTAATGTATCAAAATTATTGAACTCCTTTGAGATTCACAAAGGACTGCAAAAGTAATATGTGAATGTAAAAGTGTTATAGTGATATATGTGATTCAGGAATACATGTGAATTAAGTATTAAATGAAATATATAAATTAAAGGTGAGTTTGGATGGGCGGTGCGTTTACCTACGATTAGTGTAAAAATAGCGGTGGCGGTGAGATTAGATACTGTAGCGATACTGTAGTGTGAGACAAAAAGTAAACTAAACGCACCGCACCGCACTCAATCGCCCATCCAAACTCACCCTAAGTGTTTATGTTATGTTTGTGATATGAGAAAAATATTTTGTTATGTGAATGTGAAAGTTGATTAATGGCTATATGTGTTAAAATAAAAACTATAAATTATAAAATTAATTTAAATGATTTTATATTTTAAAAATGAATTAAAAGTTTAAGTATACAAGTGAAAGAAACTATGTGAATGAATGATTAAAAAACTTATTTATATATATATATATGGTAATATTGAATTCAGTTGAGTATTTACTAAGCTACTCACATAGCTTAACATATTTGTTTAAATGCGTAGATGAAAGAAAGTAGATTGAAGATACGAGAAGTACTTCTTCACAAGGATGACATCAATTTTCAAAGTTTAAAGACACTTTTTATATATGATTTTGGATTTTAGATATGGCATATACTTAGATTTAGTAGTATAAATATGAACTATAAATATATATTTGAAATGTTATAATGCAAATGTACGAATTAAATTTTAAAAAATGATTATGTTACTCAAATTTATTATTGGATCGAATAAGTGGTGTTACGATTGACTTCTTCAATATCTAATATATCTGTTTTTACTTCAAAAGACACTCTCTTCGGGATCATAATACCTTTTAAGGATTGGTTCATGAAATTGGCAAGTGAAAGACTCTGACTCTTATGGATGTTGACTATCCTTTGCCATGGTCTTTAATCAGTGTTAGGGGTTGATTATGGTGAAGATGTTTCGACGAGCAGTTTTGAGCAGTGCAGCTGACAGCCATGAGGTTTCATGGAATTGCCGTGGGCTTGAGAACCAACACCCGGTGCAATGTCTTCAGCATTTGCTCAAGGTTCAAGTTCCTTGCATAGTTTTTCTGATGGAAACAAAACTACTTGGTCTACACATGGAATAGTTAAGGAAATGGTTGGTATTTTCTCATGGTATGGATGTTGGTTCCCTTGGATCCGGTGAGGACCTATTTTTTATGTTGGAAACCTACTTTAAATGTTACCCTTCGTAATTACATTATTAATCATGTTAATGTTGTAATTGATGATGGTGCTTCTGTGATCCACGAGTATGTTTCTAAAATCTTTTCATGAATTCAAAAAATGTTTGAAGTCATATTTGAACAAGAAGCGGTTACAGGCTAGGTGGATCCACACATGATCCAATTCTAAAAGATTATTCAAGCTTCAGCTTCACTATTTAAAAATAATAATAAAATATAAATTTTATATTTATCTTTATATTTAAATAATTTTTTAAAATTATTTAATTTAGATTTAAGATGGATGAGACTAGATCAAAATAAAATAAAAATAAAAATTATTGTACAAGCTCGAATTGTGTCAGGACAGACTGGCTACCCAACCTGTGAATAAGTTTGAACATGTATTAAACCATAGCCACAACTTAATATAGAAGTTGTTGTCACAGGTCGAGACTTTAGCTCTAGTCACACGACCTTAAGCTTGGTTCCATCGACAATGAGCTTAAATTAACCTTCTATCAATAATTAGGAGAGATTTTGACACATTTAACCTAGACAAGCACATAAGAGAGCCCTTACAATGACGAGAGAAAATATGATAAAATGTACACAAAAGAATACTTATAACCACGATAGAAAATATGAGAGAATGTAAAAATGTTATTGATCTCAAAAGTTAGCTTGTGAGGGGAACTTAGGCAAGTCCCATTCGATAATGATTACAAATCATCTTAATGGACAGCCTAAATCTATTCCCTATAACTTTCCCAACTACTTCATTAAATGCTACATGTGTGAGAATTCTAGAGCTTCTAGAATCTTCTACTCGATTTTAAAAGGATTTGGTCCCTTCAAATCTAGAGCTTTCGGGGTTTATTCGGACTTCTAGAATCTTCCGAGACACTTCGGGAACCTCTTGACTCAGTTTTCTCATGCTCACATCATCCCGGACTTGACCCGGTGCTTCAAGTAGCTTTGCACAAGGGCGGATGGTGACAATGTCTGATGCCTAAATTCTCGCTTTGGCATTCGCATTGGCTTGGGGCGCTAGATTCTGACTTGCCCTTCAAATATTCGCTGAGTTTTCAACTTAAATATCAACAAAAAAACAAGGTGCTTCAAAATAACCTTAAAGGCAATTCACGTCAACGATCGGAGTCCATGTTTGTCCTAATCTCAACCCTCCATTATAATTCATCATGGTCAATTCATCGTCAAATATTTCACAGAAATCATTCTATCATTTTAAATTCTACTCACCAAATTTCCAAATCATCAAAATCTCCTTTTTTTTTTTTGGTTGGGGGGGGGTGGGGGTCTGTTTGATATTTAGAGATGTCAGGGAGGGAAAAGAGAGGCAAGGGACTAGGCAAAGTAGGAGCTAAGCATCACCGTAAGGTCCTTGGTTATAACATCTAGAGAATCACAAAAGCATGCAATTCAGTGTCTTGATCGGCTTAATCTACGAGGAAACCGGTGGAATTCTCAAGTTCTTGTTGAACATCATTCGCCGATACTTGAATGGAATGGTAAAGGGGGAGGATTGTCACCGCCGTGCATGTGGTTTATGCACTTAACAGATGCAGGGTAGGACCTTGTATGTACCTGGTGGTTAGATGAATTTGGTCTTGGGGCTTTTCGGAATGCTTCAGTATTTTTCCAAGCTTATGGGTTGTGATTCGAACGAAACATGTAATAGACGAAAAGGAAATCAAATTAATGGAAAATTTACTGAAGTTCAAAATAAAGCAACTACAAGATTCTAAGTTTATCCTCTAAAATGTTATTACAAGTGCTGTATAACAATAATCACTCGGCTTTCTGCTTCGAAGATTTTGGTACAGCAGGGTAGCGCAACCTGGTTGTGCGTCTGCCGATGAATTTGAGAACCTCATCAATTAGAATTACCGGGAAAGCAACGGCAATTACGAGCAGCCATTCATTGGTGCTGAGGGGAACAATCCCAAACACTCGAGCAAGGAATGGCACATACAGAATCAAGAAGTGCAGTCCAAATGAGACTGACATGGCTAAAAGGAGCCATGGGTTCACCCAAGGAGGCATCGTTAACAAGCTTCCATCTTCAGATAGGGCATTAAGGGAGTTGAACATTTCAATGGCTACCAAGACAGAGAGGGAAAGAGTCGAGGCTTTGATTTTCCCTGACTGAAAGTAGTCGCATGGGTCGGAATCGAATTTGAACACTTGGGAACCTGCTGTGAATGGTGACACAGAAAAACCTTCCCAAGAATCGCATTTAGCCCAGTTAGCAAGTCGGGAGTAGGTAACAAGACTATGCCCATCTCCACTCAGATCAATGCCCAGGAAGCTATGGTGGGTGTACCATATGATGAAGACCCCGACAGTGGCTATCCCCACATAGAGCCCAATCACCTGGCACGGATGAAAGAAATAAGTGGGCTTACATCTTTGGTAAAATTCCACATTTATTGAGCCAAGGACAAGAAAAACATGAATCAGTTACCAGGTAGCGGAACAAGATCCAAGCAGTGATTAGTGAGTCGTCACTTCGTCTTGGAGGCTTCATCATTATATCTTTGTCAGGGGGATTGAACCCTAGAGCAGTTGCTGGAGGTCCATCAGTAACAAGATTAACCCACAGAAGCTGAACAGGTATCATGCCTTCTGGAATCCCCAATGCAGAAGTCAAAAATATAGAAGCAACCTCACCAATGTTGGAGGATATCATGTACCTGCAATGTTTTTTTAAGCAGAAAATTATGTCAGTCAATGTCGTTAATAAAAAACTAAAGAAATTGGCCAAAAATCTCATTTTCTATCTATACATCTAAGTAACAATACTAACCTTATAAAAGCCTTCATATTGTTGTAAATGGATCTGCCCTCACCAACTGCAGCAACTATAGTGCTGAAGTTATCATCTGCTAACACCATGTCAGATGCTTCCTTTGCAACCTGAAAAGAATCAAGCAAGGGATAGAGATAGAGTATATAATAAGAAAATTATGCATTCATGAATAACTTAAACTAACTGCTAACATACTAGGTTTTGGGATGCCGAATTTTTACTATAATCACCTGGTAATAGGCAATGAAGTACTAAGATTTTTAAAAGAACTACAGATGAAATCCAGTCAAATGTCTAGAATAAGTAGGTAACTCAGATCAATATCTATAGAATGTCAGGAAATAGTGGTATAGTTGTATAGCTATTCCAACATATATACATTCTGAATAAAAGGCAGCCCAACCATGCATACTGCATTGCATTCATCTGGGTCTCTGAATATTCTCCCATAATGCTATTTCACAAGGAGAGCTGACAATATACAATTAGCAATTAACCATATGGACATCATGGATATAACAGGAAAGGGTAGTGGATACCTCAGTCCCAGCAATGCCCATTGCCACTCCAATATCAGCCAACTTCAAGGCAGGAGCATCATTAACTCCATCCCCGGTCATAGCAACCACTTCACCATCCTCCTTCAGCAACCTAACTATCTCTTGCTTGTGCCTTGGCTCAGCCCGAGAAAATAAAAGACCTCCACTCTGCCTCAGATGATTTTTCTGATTAGGATGATCCATAAAGTCCTTCCCAGTTAAGCTTCTTGAACTGATATCTTCAGAAGATCCAAATACGCCAATTTCACGACAAATAGCTTCCGCTGTGTTCTTGTTGTCTCCTGTAATGACCATAACACGAATTCCAGCTGCTTTGCAGTCCTCAATTGCTTGGCGAACCTCTTTCCGAGGAGGATCCTTCATAGGTTTATCCAAGTGCTTCAGAAAAATAGGCAGAAATAAGAAAATAAAAATGCAAACAAACCAGAAGCAGCAGCTTACCCTTAACCCAACTAAACCGGAAAAAATAAGTTTACTCTCAATTGAAGAATAATTGGATGGATTAAGCAAAAGCTGATGTGCTGGATGATCTTCATCACCATTATATGTTGTGAACTCAAAAGGCTCTTCCTTATATGCAAAACCAAGGCAACGTAATGCATCTGTTGACATTTCATGAAGACTCTGTAAAATAAGATCCTTTGAATATTGATCTAGTTCAATGATAGAGCCGTCGCGTAGCTGCATAAAAGAGCTCCTCTCCAACAGATTCTCAACAGCACCCTGAAAAGTTACACATGCACAACCAGAGTGACATATTGAAAGGACGTGGAAATATTTTTTAACCAGCAGCAAGCATCATTGATAAAATCTTACTAGGATGTTTACTGGCACCAAAAAGAAAAGGAGATTGGAGGAGAACAAATGGGCAACATAAATCAACAAGTGGTCAGTCCATGTTACAAGGCAAAGAGAGATGATTAGACCTTTACTAGCAATGCCTTTTGTCCTGTGCTGGAATTCACAATAACTCCCATGGACTTCCGATCACGGTCAAACTCAAGTGTCACAATCCTTTGCTCCATTTTGTTCCACGCTTGACAGCAGCCTAGCGTAAAATAACAAAAGAACAGAGAAAGCTCGGTAGGATCCAGAAAGCATCACCTAACAAACAACAAAATTATAGGAAATGAATCAGCTAACATACGTTGATGGTCCCAATGATCTGAAGAGGAGCCATTCTCTTCCGGTAATCCCATTTTCTCAACCAGAACCTGAAATAAAAAAGAACCAAATAGGAATCTCAGCAAGATGAAAATATGCAACATGATCATTTAGTATAAACCGAAAGTTTACACTCTCCAAATCTAGAAAGCACATCACAAGTGTCATGGGCAAACAAGGCCAAGCTTAAAATACAGCACACAGAAGCAAGCTTCTGCTGCAGTAAATTGAAACGATTGAATTGTTGATGCAGCGATTTAGGTGTCCCTATTATATCACTTTAAAATGGACATAATCCATATCCAAAATATGATACAAGAAAAACAGGTTCAAAGCTAAGTTTTTGCTTTGGTTTTAATTCAGGTCAGTTTGGCTTTATATAGACATATCCAATATACAGAACAGGGTTCAATTTCAGAAATGGGGTTAGTCACCTTTAGTGCAGCCTCAGTAGGCATTCCAGTGGCAACATAATGACTCCCAGATTGCTCAACACCAGCATCATTGCAAACAGCACAAATCTTTGCAATCATTTGAAGATTGGCATCCATTTCACCAGCAGCCCAGCCTCGAATTTTCCCATCAAAAGGATTATAAGTAGTTCCTTCCACATCAAAAGCTCGCAGAATGGCAGGCCTTGAACCTATAGCAATAAGCTTAGAAACAGCCATCTGATTGGTAGTCAAAGTACCAGTCTTATCAGAACAGATAACCGTTGTGCAACCAAGAGTCTCAACACTAGGCAGCTTACGGACAAGTGCATTCTTTTGAGCCATCTTTCGGGTTCCCAGTGCCAGACATGTTGTAATAACTGCTGGTAAACCTTCTGGAATAGCAGCAACAGCTAATGCAACAGCTATTTCAAAGTAATATGTGCACTTCTCAAATGAGAACTTAAAGTTGCTAGCCCAGCCATCAACATATTCCCAAGAAAGAAAATATTTCACATTAATAAGCCAAACCAACGCACAAACCACTCCAATTATCATTGTTAGAGCCTCTCCAAACTCATTCAACTTCTTCTTTAACGGGGTATCATCATCGCTCTGCGATGCTTCATGAATCTGTGAATGCACCTTCCCAATCTCCGTATTCATGCCTATCTGAGTGACCATGCAGATACAATTTCCATTGACCACAGTTGTTCCAGCAAAAACCATACATTTCTTCCCTTGAATATCTGTATTCTCAGGAACAACCTTTGCAGTCTTGCTCACAGCTTCACTCTCTCCGGTCAATGATCCCTGTTCAACTCTTACAGTTGAGCTTATCAAAGTCAAAACCCGCATATCTGCGGGTACCTTATCACCAACTCTCAACTCCACAATATCACCTGGAACAAGCTCCTTTGCAGGCAAATTTGAGACCTTCTTACCATCTCGAACTACATTTGCCTGCTCCGATTGAATTTCCTTCAGAGCCTCCAAGGCTTTTTCTGCATTGCTTTCTTGCCATATTCCAACAATGGCATTCACTATCAAGATCAAGAATATAACAAGCGGCTCCACAAAAGCTGTTATCTCCTTCTCCCCTCCTTCATCACCATCTAACCAAGCTAAAACAAACGATATAATAGCAGCAAGCAATAATATCCTAACTAATGTGTCATTAAATTGCTCCAGAATTAGTTGAAAAATTGATGTGCCCTCATGCTTTTCTAACTCATTCCATCCATAAATCTCCCTCATTTTCTCAACTTCAGCACTTGATAACCCTAATTCTCGATTCATTTGGAAGTTTTCTTCACATTGCTTCACATCCTTTGCCCAAGCAGGAAAATTTTCTACCTTGGAAGAAGCAGCACTGACTTTTTCTCTCTTCCCATAGTCTTCTCCACCTCTCCCCATTGAAATTCAATGCTGAAGAAAAAGTTCTTCAAGTAATTGAAGAAAAATCAAAATAGCTTAAGTTAAAAGTTGAAACTTTACTTCCTATCTTCAACAGTGGACCTGAAAGCAAAAAAAAAATTTAAAGTAACATCATGATCAACAAAGTAAATTAACAAAAACCCACTAAGCATTAAAAATTACCAATCTATTTGTCCCCAAAACAATAAGAAAAGCAATAAAAGAGCAAATAAAGAATACCGCTTTTCTTCCATAACCCATTCCACATTTTTTTTTTTTGCAAATTTATACATTAGAAACAATTAACCAAGGAGTAAAAAACTGGAGTTACCCAGTAGCATATCTGATTTCCGGTTCAACCAATTGAAAGGATAGGTCAGCATAAATTATAAAAAAAAATCAAAATTTTTCAAAAAGAAGCAAACGAAAATCAGTATAAAAGAAGTATATAAAAAAAGAATTCTAAAGATATTAACATGTTTAATAAGCAGGTTTTAGTTTCGTGTTCAGCAAGACTTGGCGGCATCCAATATTGATAGAACATTTCCTAAATAGAAAAGGCGATGCAAAAAACAATTCCTGCATGCTAAGGTCGTCATTTTCATGATTTATACATGGGAAAGCTGCGCTCAAAGTTGCTTAAAACTTGACCAAAAAAAGAAAAGAAAAGAAATCATTATATATTTCTGGTTTGGCACTAAAAGAGAAAGAACCCAAGCTCGGTTTTGTGTTTGACCAAATCAAAATTGGAAATTGTATCGTTAAGAGCGACTTCAATATCACCAGATCGACAGATGAACACCCATCCAAACCAGACAAACATTCAGGGAATAAAAATAAAATACTCAAAGATCTAACCTTAAACTGAATGAAGAAGATGTGAAGAACCGAAGAAGAGAACAGAATGAGACCGTAGAGCAGTTGGTCAGTTAAAAGGACGAATTAAAGAAAAAGAATAATTGAAAATCAATCAGATGCCCTAAGGGCCCCAATTTGGGCCTTTCAATCTATGATCGCTTGGGCTAAAAAGAGTCCAAATCAATGAAAATATTATATCATTTCCGGTTTTATTAGATTTTTAACAGCTTTTCATCGTTTATATTTTATTCGTTCTCGATTTCCAACTTATCTCCCATTTTTACTAATCCAGTCTCTTTATTCTTTAAGCACTTCTATGTTTCACTTCCAAAAAAGAAAACAGTTCTAAATTTCGATTGAATCCATAAATCCGATCTTATTTTTTATCATTGAATTTCTCCTAAATTATCTGTTCATTAAATTCTCTCAGCAACCAAACACAATAGAAATATATGAATCAAAAGTAAAAAAAAAAAAACTGTGCTTACCAAAATCCTGGAGTTTCTCTGTTTCCACTCAGCTTCTGATTCATTCTCTTTTTTCTTTTTTACTCTGTAATTTTTTTAAAAAGAATTTTTTTTTTCTTTTAATTACAGTTTTGATCTTTGGGATCTTAATAAATAGAAACGAGAGAGATTTGATTTATAGAGAGCGATTCAATGCCTAGAAAACATCGCTTTCTCTCCATCTCTATGTGCGTATTCTCTTTTGTCTTCTTAGAAGGACCTAGATTCCACATTGCCTCAACTAATAAGGAATTGCCACGTGTTCATAGATCAACGATAGGCCCACGTTAAGCGATCGCTTTTCATGCCCTTTACCATGTGGCAAACAAATAGGGGCGACCATTTTGTTTCAATGTTTGTGGCCTCCCGCACTGAATCTCCACTCTCGGAAAGGTGCACACTTTTTTCTCTTTCTTTCTTTTTCATGCAATTATAATTACAAATTATATTGTTTTAGCTAGTAAATTTTCATTTTTTTAATAACATACCATAGTACAATTTATTAATAGTATATAAATTCATATATGGTGCATCAAATGCAAACTTTTTAATTAATGCTTAAGAAAGTTCCTATTCCTTTCCTACTTCCCTTGCTGGTAAAAGAATTTGGAGTTGATATAAGAGATAATATATAATTTGGCCTTTAAATTTATTTATTTGTACCTAGATTATTCTTAAATATTTTTGGATTCAATTTATTCTTAAACTTGTATTCTATCAATTAAGTTAGTCCATTCACACTAACATCATTAGTTTGTATTATCGTAACATTTATAACTAATGCGGTGATATCATGTGGCAACCTCTCATAATGTCACGTGACAAACATAATTTATATATTTACATTTATATATATTTTTTTAATTTATGTTTTTTCACTTAGCACATTGTTATCGCATGGCTCTATCGAATTGATTAGGTCCAAAATAAAGTTTAGGAACCACTTAAGTATAAATGAATAAGTTGAGGGGCCTAATTGTATATTAACCCTTCATATATTCTATTGATTTGTGTGACTATTCTAAGTTTCTTTTTCTCCCTTTTGGGGGTTTTCTTGTGGGGACATAAAGATGGCATGATAGAGTTTCTTCTTGCAATTGAGTGTATATTTACAAATTTAAAAAGGATTTTCTTCCATATGCCAACTTTTCCAATGCTAGGAAACTAACATGAATTTTATTTATTCAAGATGAAAATGTGTAAAGTCAAATTTGGATATGGAATGTTTAAACAAGTCAAGTTTGCTTTTAATTCTATTTTGAAGAAATAATTCATTATAGGATTACCCAAGCTAGCCTTCACTGTTATTTGAGCTTAGGTAAATGTCGTATGTATATATATATGCGCTCATATGAATATACTCGAGAAAAATTAATGTTACCAATCAAACTTGGTACAATTAGTGAAAGTAGAGATTTTGGGTATTGAGTACTTAAATTCAAGATTTATTATGTGTTAGTATGTGTAAATTTTCGAATTTCTTCATGTGTGAGTTTTAGTCTAGTGTATCAATTTAATTTAACATTGTAATTTTTTTTATGATAAATGTGAAGTATTTGTATTGTAGTTATAAATGTACCATATCAGCTGGTCTTTCATAGCTGTGAATTGGGAGCTTAGAAGGCATCTTATTACACAATTATTGATGACCAGGGTCCATGATTGTGTTTTTCATAGGAAGACTCAGAATACATACTCTTATCTCAATGGAAATTCCAGGGAAATTTCGGCCACATTGACGCATGCTAGATATTCACTGGTGTTGCATTCAATGGGAGATTAGGAAATGTCACAGGCACTCCAAATCCCAAAGTCAACGAGAAAATTCTCTTTTAATTTAAATCTATCCATATCATCAATGAATATTTTAAACTATATCATTCCTATCTGCTTCTTCTTGTCACTTTCTCAAAGAAACAAACAAGTTGCAGATTGGAAGTCTGACAACGCTGCATATTTTTCTGCAATTCAATCTTACTTTAGTTACCAGGAAATTTAAGTGAAACTGAGTTTCCGCAGTAGGCATGAAAATGGTATGAATGGAATATTGCCTATTTGCCATTCACTTTCATCACTCGGTGTCATCAAATTTGTATTGTTATAGTGAGCAATGCTATTCTTGTTTCTCTTGGGGGAAAAGATGGGGGACAAAACTGTACAAGTAAGTTGGAATTTATCATGTCATCTGGCCGGAGGGAAACTGTCACCAAACAAAGTGCGAAGATGAGTTCATAGTTAAGACAAAGCTCAGCCAATAGTTGTTGACTTCGTTTTTATTTCTAGCCCCTCATCTGGATTGTTCTCTCAACAAGGGTATATAACTTGGACCCTTTTTTGGGCAAAATAGAGTGGACAATGCTCAATTTCAGCTCACAACAACTTTGGGCTTTGCACTTTAGCAACTTTTGGGGTCAAATACAAAACCCCACATCTTCTATCCCTTTTAGGCTTTTTCTTTCCTGTTTGTTCTAATTATATAAATTTTCTTTGAAATCATATTTGGCTTTTGTACCCTTCTCCTTGTCTTATAAGATGCAAAATGTTGATGTATTAAACAGGATAGTCCTTAGAATTTGTTGGGTGTAGGTTGCAAAGAAATTAAAAATGTTAGAGCATATTAGAGTTATGTCTTTAGAGTATGTATTGTTGGGGATAAACTTGTGTATGCAACGAACAAGAATAGTAAAAAAGAAATTGAAAAGATCGAACACACAAATTTACATGAAAAAACTCCTCAAAAAGAGGATAAAAACCATGGAAAGGAGATTTCACTAATATAAAATATGTACAAAGATGGAGAGAATCAAAGAAAGAAAAAACTAGAAACCCCAAAAGAAAAACCCTTCAAACTCAAAAGCACAGAATTCTCTCAATCTGTATATTTTATATTGTTGTATAAACCTAGGGTAACTAAAGCTTATTCATAGGTTGAAATTCATAACTTTTATAACTAGAATATCCTTAGGTTAATCAAAGTTTAAGTGAGAACCTAAAATAGAGTTTAACTGAGAAAAGAAAACTGAGAAACTTGAGAAACACATCACCACATTGTGAAGTGGCTTTTCCATCGTCAAGACGAAGATTTTCTTCTCGTTGTGATGTTGGTTTCTCGTCGTGACGTCGAGCTTTATCTCGTCGGGATGTCACTTACTGTTTTGTCTGAAATGCGAGGCATGACGTCGAGCTTTATCTCATCGGGATGTCACTTACTGTTTTGTCTGAAATGCGAGGCATACTCCACAAATCTCCACCTTGACTTGTATTTCACTTAACTCTTTTGCCAAGCCCTATCACGGGCCTAATTTGATCTTCATCGAATACTTACCAAGTCCAAGTAGTGCTCGAACTTTGAAACTGGAAGACTTTTTGTCAACATGTCGGTCGAATTGTGTTCTGTGACAATTTTGTGAATTTGAACATCTCCTTGAATGATTACCTCTCGAACCAAATGATATCGAATGTCTATTGCTTTGTCCTTTCAGGGTGCATCTGATCTTTGGTGAGATGTATGACATTTTGATAATTATAATATACGATACCCTCTCTTATTAACCAATTCGCTAAACAAGACTCTTAACGAAATTGCTTCCTTTACAACTTCAGTGATTGCCATGTATTCAGCTTCAGTAGTTGACAAAGCCATTGTGGCTTAAAGTATAGTTTTCCAACTAATGACACAATTTTTGAAATCAAATAGATAACATGTGAGAGACCTCCTTTCAACTGAGTCTCTTACATAATCTAAATCAATATATCCGACTAAACTCTTTTGGCTTCTTTCGAACTTTAAGCACATATTTGAAGTACCCGCAAATATCTAAAAATCCACTTAACTGCATGCTAGTGTAACTTACCTGTTTTGACTATGTATCTACTAACAATACTAATAACATGTGAAATATTAGGATGAGTTCATACCATTGTATACATTGAACTTCCGACTGCACTTGAGTAAGGTACTTTTGACATATACCTTTCTTCTTCTTCTTCTTCTTCATTTTAAAGGGAATTTAAAATTGAAAGTTTAAAATGTGTAGCTAAGTGAGTACTTACTAGTTTTGAGTCTTGCATCTCAAACTGCTTAATATCTTCTTTATGTATCTTTGTTGCCACAAGAAAAATTTCTCGAAACGTCTATCCCTTCAAATTTTTATCCCCAAAATTTTCTTTATTGCACTTAAATCCTTCATCTCGAACTTAGAGTTAAACATGATTTTAAGTTGTTTAATTTTAGATGGATCCTTAGTCGTAATCAACATGTTATCAACATAGAGCAACAAATATATGAATGAACCATCATCAAGATATTATGAATATAAACAATTGTCTTACTCACTTTGCGAAAAACCAATATTCAACATGAAGGAGTCGAACTTTTTGTACCACTACCGAGGAGACTACTTCAAATCGTATAATGATTTTTTGTAGAAGACAAATATGATCTTCTTTAATTTTAGTTTTGAAGCCTTCTGATTGTTGCATGTAGATCTCCTCCTCAAGGTTACCATGAAGGAAAGAAGTATTTACATCTAACGGCTCTAACTCAAGATTGTTTAATGCAATAAGAGCCAAAAATGCTCGAATGGACCTATGTTTCACAACATGAGAAAAAAAATCATGAAAATTAACCCCCTCGACTTGACTGTAGCTCTTTGCAACTAATCTTACCTTGTATCTAGTATCATTCGAACTCGAACCTTTTTTCTTCTTAAACATCCATTTGCAGCCAACTATTTTATTACCGATGGGTGGTTTAACTAGCTGCCAAGTCTCATTCTTTTGAAGTGATTTCATCTCTTATTTCTTAGCAATGGGTTATTTGCTAGAATCAAAAGCTTGAACTTCCTCGGAATAACATGAAGAGTCAGTTGAATCAATGCTCTCTACAACACTTAGATTATATGTCATTAGGTTCCCTTCATAGTATTTCTGTGGTGGTCGGATTTCTCGTTTTTTCCTATCACGAGTCAACTAATAATTCGTTAATTGAGATGGTGAGGGTACTTGTGATTTGGATGAAGTCTCAAACTAATATAAAATAGCTTCGATCTCGTGAGAACCAATTTTTTTGTGTCGTCGCGATGTCATATGTTTCTTCGTCAGGATGACGTCCCTGTTTGTCATGATGTTGCGATGCCATACTTCCTCTTGTCACGATCTCACTTATTGTTTCTTCTTTCGTCTCCACCTTACTTGAAACACTCTGGTTTGTTATGTTTTTAAATGTAGGCGACCCTTTTTCTGAATGAATCATGGCAGATTCATCGAATGTGACATCTCTACTAACAATTATTTTGTTGGTTTCCAGACACCACAATTTAAAACCTTTCATACCAGAAGAGTATCCCAGAAAGATGCACTTTACGACCCTTGGTTCGAGCTTTCCCTAGCTAACTTTAGCATGAGTAGGACAACCGAAAATTCTAAGGTTAGAATAATTAGGAGGATTACTTGTTTAATGCTCAATGGGGAGATCGGTTCACGAAAGGCTTTCCAAATTAATGACTTCAGCCCATAACTCCTTCCTTAAACCTATGTTGGAAAACATACATCAGGCCTTTTCAAACAAAGTTTTGTTCATCTTTTTAGCAACTTTATTCTGCTCGGAGTACCTACAATGGTGCGATGTATTTTTATTCCTTCCTTCCCGTTTGCAGTAATCATTAAACTCTGATTAACATAATTTGAGACCATTGCCTGTCTTCAACCGCTTCACGGACTTTCCATTCTGTTTCTCTAACAGTGTTTTCCACTGCTTGAAGATTTCGAAGACTTCATTCTTCTATTTCAAAAATAAATCCAAACCTTTCTAGAGCAATCATCAGTGAAAGTTAGAAAATATTTATTACCTCCTTTTGAGGTGTCAAGAGTCAGACCCCATAAATTAAAATGGATATAGTCGAGAGTCTCTCTTGTTCTGTGCACTACTGAATTAAAACTTATTCGTGTTTACTTTTCATAAGTGCAGTGTTCGCAAAAACCTAACTTAGCAACTCTATTGTCTTTTAGAATACTTCTTTTACACAATGTTGCCATACCTTTCTCACTCGTATAACCAACTCGCAAGTGCCAAAGTTTAGTTGAATCGAATTCCACAGAGAAAGAATCACGTCATATCATCGCGATATCATGATGGTTCTCGTCGTAACGTGTTTATGATTCTAGCTCTTTTTCAGTAATTGCAACTGCACCAGTCATCATCAACCTTTGCAGAACGTATAAGCTGCCCTATTTCTTTCCTCTCATCACAACAAGAGCTTCACGAGAAACCTTTAAGCCATTTGACTTGATGACAATCTTGCAATCATTAGAGTCTAACTAAGATTCCTAATGAGATGTGATTTTTTTTTAAATTAGGCACATGCTTGACATCTGACAGTGTCCGAATAATTTCATCGTGCATCCTAATTTGTACTGTTTCGATTCTAGTTTTCTTACATGGAGAATTATTCCCCCATCAACATAACTCCACCTTTAATCGAATTTTACATAGAGAACCAATTCGTGTTGAAACACATGTGATAGGATCACCCTGAATCAAAGATCAACTCAGATGTAAGCTTGGAGCTTTCACTTGTAGACACCAACAAGAAATCATCACATCTGTCCTTGGTTATACTAGAATCATCAACTTTTTCTTTTTGCTTTCCTTTCTTTTTGTTTACGTCATCCCTCTTATTTTTGTTGTATTCTGCTTTGATGTGGCCCATCTTCTTATAGTAGCCACATTGTTTATTGCGGTTTCTGGATTTATATCTTGCCCTTGACATGTTTTAATATGACTTTCTGGATTGTTGCTTACCCCTTGCAACAAAAACTGAGGCTTGCTCGTCTGACTTTTTATTTGGGCTTAACTCGTAATCAAGTTTGTCTTTGCTTAGTAGATTTCCCTTCACGTCCTCAAAATCTCTCCCATAAATCAGGGTTTCCCTGAAAGTTCTGTAAGAAGCGGGCAAAGAACATAGCAACAGCATGGCTTGATCCTTACCGCTGATGTTTGCTTCAAGATTCTTTAGGTCATTGATAAGGGTAGCGAACTCACTAATGTGAGCTCTAATGGACTCACTTTCAACCATCTCGAACATGTATAACCATTGTTTTAGCACTAACCTATTAGCTAGATATTTCGTCATATATAAGGCTTCTAGTTTCTTCCATAGCACAGACACTATTTTCTCCATCAGTACCTCCTGTAACACATTATTTGTAAGGTATAGTTGAATTGTAAATAGAGTTTTTTCTTCATGTAATGATATTTTTTAGATCGATTTGAATCAATATTTTCGTCATTCGAACTTGCCACAAACTGAAATTTGCGATTCCATCGAACTTCTCAATGTCAAATCTTGTTGCTCCCATCTCTAAACGGATTAAATACGAAAATCGAACCAAACTCTAATACTAGTTTGTTGGGGATAAACTCATGCGTGCAACGAACAAGAATAGTGAAGAAGAAATTGAAAAGATCGAACACACAAATTTAAGTAAAAAAACTTCTCAAAAGAGGATAAAAAACCACGGGCAAAAGGAGATTTCACTAATATAAAATATTTACAAAGATGGAGATAATCAAAGAAAGGAAAAACTCAAAACCCTGAAAGAAAAACCCTTCAAACTCAAAAACATAAATTCCTCTCAAACTGTATATTTTATGTTGTTGTATAAACCTAGGGTAACTAAGGCCTATTTATAGGCTGAAATTTGTAGCATTTATAACTAGAATATCTCTAGGTTAATCAGAGTTTATGTGAGAAACTAAAACATAGTTTAACTGAGAGAAGAAAACTGAGAAACTTAAGGAACACGTTGCCACGTCATGATGTAACTTTTGCATCGTCAGGACAAAGAATGATCATGTCGTCGGGACGAAAATTTTCTTCTCGTTGTGGCACCGATTACTAGTCGTGACATCACTTACTATTTTGTCTTAAATGCGAGACATACTCCACATGTATATAGAGAGAGAAATATCTAACGACATACTCCACATGTATATAGAGAGAGAAATATCTAACTTGACTTAAAGTGTTTTTCGATCTCATCACACCAATGGTGAAATAAAAGGTTTACAAAATATATTTTTATTTATTATTGTTCACTAGGGTTAAAAATCATAGATGGTGAGATTGGTCTACCTCACCACACCACATAATTCTCACTTGAGCAAGAACTTTTTGCTAGTAAAAGCATTCCCCAAAGGAATATACTTTGACTTTTAATCTCGCACTAGCTTCTTAGGTCACGTGTATTGCACGTATATTATTTTTATTTAATTAATTGTATATATATTTTTATTTCATGGAACATAAAATAATTAAAATATTTTATAATAAATATTAGTATCTAGACATTTTAATATTTTAAATTACAACGACAATGTAACCCAAGATAATTATAAAGTGTAATTCAATATTTTATTGTGCTTTATTTATTCAGATTCAAATTTTTATTTAATATAATAGTAAACAATTTTTTATTTGAAGTAAGAAATAATTTAAAATAAAATGGTATTGGTTATTTATAAATCTGAATAGTTTAAAATATAATGCAAGTGAAATCTAAAATTTATCAAACATTATCTATTCTAAATTTTTATTTAGTTTAATATAATAAAAAAATTTATGTTTGAGTTATAAATAATTTAAAATAATAAGATATTACTTATCTATAAATTTAAATTACTTAAATTACAATGAAAATATAATTCAATATTACTATAAAGTGTCACTTAATATTTATATGACTTCTTTTCTAATGCGGTATTTATATTTTTTTTGTCCAATCTAATACTTGTTTGATAAAAATTATATATTTTGATACCCAAAGGTAAAAATACTAATTTTTTAGTATTTAATTTAGGTTTTCAAGCTTGATTTGATGAAAGATAACTGCTAATATTATTAGGTTTAAATTTTTCATGGTTTTGTTAATAAAATAAATTTAGTGTTAATTATGAATTTGTTTAATTTTGCGTTCAATTTGCCAAATATAACCTGATGGATCTAATTTAATTTGGCTTTTGGGTTGATTTGATGAATGTTGATTGCTAATATTATTAGCTAATTATGAATTATCATCAAATCAACTCTAAATCCTAAATTAAGCACTAAAAAGTTAACAATGTTACCTTTAGGTACCAAAATGTATAATTTTTGTCAAATACATGTACTACATTAGACCAAAAAATAACACAAGTACCACATTAGAAAAAAAACTAAATTATATATTAAGTCTTATTTTTAATATAATTATACAAATAAACCTATTTATATAATTGAAAAGTTTAAATTACAATGAAAGTCTAATTAAGGTGAATACATCCGTGGAACTTTCGCTACAATCAGGAAAATGCTTTTGCTTTATAGAGCCAAGAAAGGCCTTTGAAAGCAAGACATAAAGAATAGGAGTCAGAAGGAAGGGACCCCTATGAAGTAGAGCCTGTAGCGCTTTTACCCGCAGAACTCAAACCTATCCGAGGGTTAGGTGAAAGGGATCGGGAGAGCAGTTGAAGACCTCTCGCCTTCGTTGAACGTATTTCAAAACCTCCCTAAAAGTGCACTTGGGGAGTTTAACGACCACGCTTGTACCTGTACGACTCTTCCTTTCACCTTGAAAACCGAGTTGGAATGCTTTTAGAATAGAATGCTTCGTAACCTCACCCTTTCCATCGTTAACACTCCTCCTTAAGCTTCGCTAAAGCGACTACGTACCTCGCTGCTGCTAAGTGTGAATATCCTGAGACCCGAGACTCTACTACTACCCTTTATCAAGCTGGTTTACAATAGTGCGGGAATAGCGGCTAAAAGATTCCCAATTATCTTATAGCATCTTAGAGTAAAGGTAATAAGATCTTTTAGGTAGCTTTTTTTATTCAAAAATGTAATTCAATATTATGATTTTAATGGATTAAATTTTATCAAATGAAATATTAATTTTAAAATTTAATTTCAAAACATTGATTTAATTTTTAAATTTTTTAAAATATTGTTTACATTTTAGAATTTAAGTATAGTTTGTAATTTAAAATAAAAATTATTAATTAACAATTAAATTAAAATTGAATCAAATACAATCATATCATGTTCAAAATTAACTATCTAATCAGGACCATGATAACGTTTTTTAATATAAAAATATTATGTAATAAATTAAAGATAAACTAAATGATCTCAATGTTATCTTCTTCTTCAATCTATCCTCCTTATCATTATCTTTAATATCAATCTTTTCTTCAATCTTTCATCTTCATTGTCATCTTCTATTAAGATTTATTTTGTTTGTCAACTTGTTTGAAATCTTTTATTGCTAAATTTTATTATTGGGTTGAAAATTTTAGTATTGGGTTTTATTGCTCAATTCTATAAGTGTTGAATTTATATTAAAAAATTGTTTGGTAAATTAGTGAATATAGGTGCTGAATATAATTATATTGTTTGATAAAAGTAAATATTAATTTTTTAAAGATTATATATTTTTTTAATTTTAATCTTATTAATATAATATTTTATATTATTTTGGATAGTTTTAATTGAAAGATAAATATGCTAATTTGAATACCTGTTTTTTTAAAGGATAATTTATTTCAGTATTTTAACAATATAAAATCAACTTAATATTTTCTACATTAAGTGTATATTTTCTACATTAAGTGTTTTAACACTTTTTTGTTGAAAATTTTATATTAAGCAAAAAAATTAAAATGATTATCAAACACATTTTTTGAAACCTTTTTTCAAAATCGGTTGTTTATTTAAAAAGAAAATGGAGTCGCCACCAATCCTTTTTAATTAGGTGTGACCGGATCACCTCAAAGTTTGGTCATTTTAATAAAATGTTAAATTTATTAAAATTATTTTCAGTCTACAAAAATCCGGAAAACGGGTTCGGGAGTCGGTTACGTATGAGGAAGGATTAGCACCCTCAAAATACCCAAAATTGGTACCTAATTGATTACTTATTGTTTTAATGTCGGAAGTTGAAAACTCGAAGAGAAATTAAAATATGATCCCTCTTTCCACGTTTTTTTTAATCACTTAACTAAATTAGAACTTATGTAAGAGGTCTTCTTATCTCGAGGTAACCAAAACGAAAACGCCATGTCCTGTAAGTTAGGGCACGACATCTCGAATTCTCAAAAACAAGATTGCTCATTATTTAATTTTTACCTAAGTCTTTTATATTTTAAATTTTAAAAGGATGCTCGTTTAACTTGGTTCAAGGACAAAATCATACCACGTAAGTTAGGGCATCATTTCTCAAATCTCTAAACAAAGAAAATCGCCTCGAAAAAAATTTATTTTTTATGTATCGGGTAAAACGAATATAACATTTAATGCGATGTACATTTGATTTATTTCGGCATAGTATAGAAATAGATAAGTACATTTAAACAATACTCGTGGCATGATTGTAGCAAAATAAAATAAAATGGAAATGTGTAAAAAAAAGAAACGATGATATACGAAAAATAAAAATAAAAATGTCATGCTAGTAAATGACAATGATATAACTATAATAGTAAGAAAGAACCAATTCATAATAACAGTGGCCTTAATCATATTATAATTACTATTCTAATACTAATATAAATAGTCAAAGAAAGATGATAATAATGATGATAATAATAATAATAATAATAATAATAATAATAATAATAATAATAATAGGGGCAAGCACAAATAAAAAGAAAAATGAATAATATAAATTTTAAATATAAAAACGGTAAAAAAATGATAAATAAATAAATAATTGCTAAAAAGTTGAAATTAAATAAATAAAGGACTGAATCAAAATTTAAATGAAATTTAAAGCATTAATTGTGATAAAATAAATAAACAAGTAAATAAAGGACTAAAATGTGAGCGTGAAAAGGAACAGGGACCAAATGGGAAATTATTCCCAACCCCATTAAATGCTCCGTTCCTTTGGCAAATCGGGGGACTAAATTGAAAGTATTTAAAACTAAATGGTGCAATCTAAAAAAGAAAAAAAACAAAGGAATTAGGACCACATTAAAAAAAGGTTCAAAGGCGGAAGGACTAAGGTAGCAAATAGACCACTTTACAAAAGCATGCGGATCCCAGGGGATTCGGGTCGGGTTGGCGGGTCGAGCTTTGAAACAATGCCGTTTTGGCACTTATGAACACCGGCCAAAACGGCACCGTTCAGTCCTATCTATATAAATCAATTTTTTTATTTCAAAAACTTCATTCTACTTAGGTTATTAAAAAAACTTTAAAACCCTATATTTTTCTCTCAGCCTTTCTCTTAGTCTAGCCTTTGAGCCATTGTGGGCCACTGTGGTGGCCACCGGTCACCAGCAACGGCAGTCGCTGCCTCTGGTGGTCGGAATCCAAAAAATCCTTTTTTTAGCCTCGTTTTAACCCTTTTTTTAACTTTTTAAAACCTTTTTCACCCTGATTTGAAGTAAAAATGAAGAAAAATCAAAAAATGTTTAAGAAATCTTTCGGTTTCTCCTCCACCAAAGATACTATCTGTAATAACCCAAAATTCATGGGCATCGAAAAAATACAATATCGGGCCTCTGTCTTAGTAAACCGAGTTCGTAAATAATTATTAGGAATAATTGTAAGTCTAGTAGTATGTTTAATTAGGCTTTAATTAAGTGAAATTAGCTCAATTTAGAGAAAATAGTAAAAATGACTAAATTGAATAAG
Organism: Gossypium hirsutum; assembly: GCF_007990345.1. Lineage (NCBI taxonomy): Eukaryota > Viridiplantae > Streptophyta > Magnoliopsida > Malvales > Malvaceae > Gossypium > Gossypium hirsutum. Next base: position 16,188,042 of record NC_053430.1, read on the forward strand.
GGGTAAAAAAACGGCACCGTTCAGTCTTGTCTATATAAATCAATTTTTTTTTTTTGTAAAACTTCATTCTACTTAGGTTTTTTAAAAAAAACTTTAAAACCTTATATTTTTCTCTCAGCCTCTCTCTTAGTCTGGCCTTTGAGCAGTCTGGGCCACTGTGGTGGCCACTGGTCACCAGCGACGGTAGTCGTTACCTCTGTTGGCTGAAATCCAAAAAATACCCTTTTTAGCCTCGTTTTAACCCTTTTTTAACTTTTTAAAACCTTTTTCACCCTGATTTGAAGTAAAAATGATGAAAAATCAGAAAATGTTTAAGAAACCTTTCGGTTTCTCCTCCTCCAACGATACTATCTGTAATGACCCAAAATTTACGAGTATCGAAAAAGTACAATATTGGGCCTCCATCTTAGTAAACCAAGTTCGTAAATCATTATTAGGAATAACTGTGAGTCTAGTAGTGTGTTTAATTTAGCTTTAATTAAGTGAAATTAGTTCAATTTAGAGAAAATAGTAAAAATGACTAAATTGAATAAGGGGTAAAAGTTGAATTATAGATTAATAGAAAATAAAAAGGATTAAAATGGAAATTAAGCCATTAACAAGAAATGAGGCGGCATATATGTAATAAAAATCTAAGATTTTTATGTTATATTTTAATTATATAATTAATTATTTAGATATAAATTATGTTAAATGAATTTAAAACAATTATATTATAAGATTTTTATATGATAAATAAAATATGATTTTGACAAATGGATGGTGATAAAAATATACAATTGTAACATATTTACATATTTACTTATTTACTTTTTATTAAAGTAAATAGATATTTATTATTTTTATTAAAATTAAAAAGATAGTTATTAATTAAATAATTATTTATAAGATTTTTATGAAGTAATTAGATAAAATCATGACAAATGTATGGTATTGATCATGTAAAAATGTAGAAAAGTAAATGTATACATTTGTATTATATTATTAATTATATGATAGATATTTATAATAATTAAATTATAATATATTAAGTTAATAAAATAAATAAAACAAATGAAATAATAAAAGAATAAAACGAAAGACAAAAGAAAAAAAAAGTAATAGAACAGAGAAGCTTTTGAAATAGAGCAGGGAAAGAAGAAAGAAATAAGAAAAAGAAAGAAAATGGGGAAATAGGGAATTTGAAGCTTGGAGTTTAATTGGTAAGCTTAATTATTAAGTCATTTTTTCTTAATTTTGATGTTTTAGAAGTTTTAGAACAAAGTTTTGTTGAAATTAAGTTGAGGTTTTGAAAGTTTTTAGGTTTTGAACATAGTTCACGTTGAACAAAATAATGAATTAGGGATTTAATTAAATGAATTTTAAGTTAAAATTGATTAAAGGATTAAATTGTAAATCAGGCTATAAGTTTTGTGTTGTAGGGATTAAATTGAAAGAAGTTTTAAATTAGGGTTTTATTATGAACATTAGATAGTTAAGTAGAATATGGAAGGAAATTGAAGAGAAATAAAGTATAAATTGAGTTAGAAAAGTATAAATTGAGTTAGAAAAGTAAATGAGTAATTAGGATTAAATTGGAATTAGGGTATAAATTGGATAGAAATTTAATTATTATTGTAAAATTAGTGCTGTAATTAATAGTATAATTATTTAATTTTCGTAGCTAATAAAGAATTCGAGGTATCGACAGAAAAAGGGAAGGAGAAGGTTGTCGAGGAGTAACTGCAAAATTCGGGTTTGTATTATTATAATTTAAGTTATTTATTATTAAGTATTAATTTTAAATTTATTTATTTTATAGAAGCAAATATTGAGGTAAATAATTTTATTGAATTGAATTTATAAAATTGAATTGAATTAGAAATATATGTTAGTATTACTATAATTCGAATTTAATTATTATTAATTGTTGAATTTTAAGTTAATATGCATGGTAAGTATTAGTATTGAATTGTAATTATATGTGAATAATTGAAATGCATATTGAATTGAGAAAATGTATTGAATTATGATTATGTGAATTGAAAATTAATTAAAAAGTGAAAAATGATTGAATTGAAAATGTGAGAAATTGTGACTGAATTGAATTGAGATTTATATGTGATTCGGAAACTCTATTAACTAGTCGGGCTAAGTCAGATATAGTTGGTATGCCATAGGATTGGAAGTGTTTAGGGATACTTCGACCTTGAGTCGATGAGACACTGGGTGTCACTATTTTACTTCGGATAAATTCGATGAGGTACTGGGTACCACTTTACTTCGGTTAGGCCGATGAGAAATTGGGTGTCAACTTTGTTTCGAACTATCTAATGAGGCACTGGGTGCCAAACTGGTGTGTTTGGTTAGATCCGTGTATTCGCCAAAGTCCGAGTCTGTTAATAGGGGCAATTAAAAGAAAAGTTAAGTTGAATAAAAGGAATTGGCTGAACCATTGAAAGAAATGTGAAAATGGAACATCAATTGAAAATGTGATTTGAATGTGAGTATGAGAATGCAAAGAATGAACCAATGGTTCATGAATTAGATAATGGCTCAACATGAATGTATATGATTTCAATTGAAGAATAGCTAAATTAAATTGTATGAATATATTGAGAAGGGCAAATTTATGTTTAAATTGGTTTAGTAAATAGTGTGCGTGATAAGTTTTATATTTTTATGATTGATCGTACTTGTAAACTAACTATTATCATGATAAAGGAAAGTGCACCTATCGAACAGTAGTATAGCTTATAACAAGACCGAAATGTCGAACCCACAGGAACTAAAAGTACTAGTATTAACCTTCTTTTTATTTTCTAGCCTAAAAATAAGAGGATTTGTTTTTATCTAAACTAATTAACTAAACTAAGAATGTATAGGAAGTAAATTGGGGAAATACTCTTGGAAAAACTAATTGATTTAGACAATACCCAAGGAAGAATCCACCTAGACTTCACTTGTTATTTGACTCTGAATTAGACGATTTATTCACTTGACTCAATCCGTAGAAATTCCTAATTTATATTATTATCTCTCTCGAGACTAACAACGTCTAACCCTAAGTTGATTAATTGAAATCTCTTTCTAATTAAAACCCCTAGTGTTGCATTAACTCGATCTATGGATTCCCTTATTAGGTTTGACCCCAATCCAGCAGATTTTTTGTCGCCCTATGTCTAGGGGTGCAATCAACTCCGCTTAATTATGCTAGATCTACTCTTAGACAGGGACTTTTGCTCCTCTAAATAAGCACATCAATACTTGAATCAATATCCTGGAATATTAAAGCAAGTATTAAGAACAAATAACTAAGAACAAATCAAGTATTTATCATATAATTCAAAAAATAATAATAAGATCAGTCTTAGGTTTCATCCCCCTTAGGTATTTAGGGGATTTAGTTCATATGTGTAAAAGAAAACATCTCAGAAGAATAATGATAACAAAACATAAAGAAAACCCAAAAACCCCTGAAGGAAATTGAAGGGAGATCTTCAGTCTTGAAGGAGAATCCGGCTTCTGAGATGGATCAATCAGCTTTCTTCGAGTAATTCCTTGCCTCCTATTCCGTGTGTCTTCTAAGTGCCCTTCTAGGGTGTTTATATAAGCTTTAGAATGCTTCCAAACCCTCAAAAGTGGCCCTTTCCGAATAGAACTAGATTTGGGCTTGACAAGGACACGGTCATGTGACACCCCCGTGTGAGGTAGCTTAGGCCGTGCTAGAGTCTGCTAAAAAGACAAGGGCGTGTGGTCTACCCGTGTAAGGAAGTCCAGGCTGTGTTGATTTCCCACGTTGACCCATTTTCTTCGTTTTTGGCCCGTTTCTCGCTCTTTTTTCTCTCCTATGCTCACCTAAGTATAAAACATGAAATTAAAGGATTAGAAGCATCGAATTCCACATATCTAGTGATAATTCATCCATAAATATGCTAAGCATGTAATAAAATTATGTATAAATTATGACTTATCAAATACCCCCACACTTAAGCGTTTGCTTGTCATCAAGCAAAATTCTCAATTCACAATTAAGAATTCATTTTTTCTCAACTTATAATTTCTATCAATAATATCTCAAAATAATTTATAAGTAATCATACATTGATAATTCAACTAGAAGAATATCAAAGTTTCAAACATTCCAAGTTGAGCATTTTATCATGAAAACATAGGTGTTTCCCCTCATCTAAGTAATCACCTTTGATTCAAAATATCAAAAAATTCAACATCCTCACTAAAGATTCACTCAAATCACTCGAGGTGTTTAAAGACAACAAATTTAGCACTCATCAGTCAATATGAAAAGTTATTACCATAGGCTTGCGTGAAAATCAAATCTCCACCACTATATATTGAGATGATGCATCAATCAAAAGGTCTTTAGAGTGTTGTAACGTGGCTTTGGATAGGGGGTGTGGTCACAAGCTGAAAGAGAAAGTTAGAATCGAGATTGAATTGAAAAATTACCTAACTAGAAAAATACTAAAGTTGAAAAATTACATTCTTAATTAGATGATCTTATAATTGAGCTTTTCTTCATGGTTAACATCGTTTTAAACCAAGCATTACATAATTTCGTAATTTGCTAGACGACAAATCTCAATTGTAGTAGCTTCGTTCGTGTTTTTTTTTAAGAACAAATCAAGTAATATAGAACTTTGCTAACTATCAAAAATAAAACATAGCTAAGCAATTTATTCAAATCAAATCTCGACAAAAATAGGGATCAAATTAATTGAGGGGATTTCAACAATAATAGGTTATGGGTTAATATTGAGGGTAAATCAATGAATGGCTTGTTAGGCTCGAGGGGGTTCACTTAGGGTTAATTATGAAGGTAGACTTTTATGGAGTGAGTGGGTTAAACCTAAGTGCCTTTATCATCTCGACATATCAAATCAATGGTGTGGTCTTGACATGCATAATCGAAGCAAGTTCTAGAATAACAAATCAATATTGACGCGCTTATAGCAACAATAAAAGTGAGCATGAAAGAAATAATATATGCTCTAAAGGCTCAAGATCTCACAAAAATTATGGCTTTTTGATGTTAATCCTATGAATTTCAACTTCAAGATAATGCCTAAACTTGGGGAAATAACCTAAAAAAAATTTAATTCTCAAAAATCAACTTATTATGCTTGATTCTCTAATTTCTTAAAGTTTAAACAATCAATGCATAAATGCCTATGTTTTAATTCAAGACATATAAAAAATAGTAAATTAATCAAAATTCATCCTAATAGTGATATGAGTAAGTCACGTAAGAATAAAACAAAAATTAGGGATTTTTCATAAAATGATATAAATAACCCTCCTACACTTAAGATGTACATTGTCCTCAATGTACAAAGATAGATGTACTGAAAAATATAGATGTAAGATCATAAGATAGGGAGAGAAGTGAAACTTTTTGAATGTTAAATGGAATCCTTGAATTGGAGTCATGAAAAGTAATCGGCTAAGGCAAGGGTGAGATTTGGAGAAGGATACTCCAGTGGTGGTAGAGGTTGTTAGTCCACAAGTGCTGCGCCAAAAGAATATTATAACTGGTGGTAACTATGGTCATGGTCGAGCAGGGCATGGCAGTCGTGGAGGACTATTCCAGTGGAGTTGCAAATTCCTAAGTAATATTGAGCTTTGGAGCTCTTCATAACTGCGATAGAATCATTAGTTCTTTAGGAAATATAAAGTTGGCTGAAAACATAAATTACATAATATAAATTGTAAGTCCTAAAGATGAAATAAAAATAGTATTAAAAAGAAATAAAATGAAAAGTAATTTAAAAAAGATAAATAAAGATAAAATTAAAAAATAATAAATAATAAATAAAAGTCTTCAAAAATCCTCATCGCCAGATGGTTCGCGAGGTGGGGGGTGGCGATGAGATGTGAATGTGCTGACAAATCTGATGTAAGGTTGCATCAATGTGATCAAAGTGCTGAAAACATTGCTGTTCGAATCGAATGAGACGCTCAGAGATGTCAGCGAGTGAAGCAACCGCATGAACTAGACGATGAATAGGTGGTGGCTGAGATGGTGGATCCTCATGAGGTGGAGGGTAATGTCCTCTGGGTCTTCCTGCTCGGCTGACTGGACGAGGCGGTACTGAGGAGGATCAAATCCACATCGTCGCTCGATCATCCTCATATGAAGCATACTCGAGATACCCTGTGGGATCATTTGACCGATGAGGGTGAGGGAGGATAATTGTGCCGTCGTGTTGAGGAGACCGAAGTACCGCACCAGGCGAGTCAACTAAGGGCCGATGGAAATGACTCTCTTCCTATGTCGCTCTGTCTGATGGCGAATGGCGAGGGCAATGAAATAAGTGAGGTTGAATACGTGCCCATGCGCCATGCTCCACAAAAAATAGGCATCGTTAGTGTTGATGATGCCGATAATCTTTCGCAGACCTGTCAGGGTGTGGGCTAGGATGGCGTGTAAGTATCACAGTGATGGGACGAAAGCCGATGCCATGGAGCGGCTAGGGTCATAAGTGGTCGAAGTAGGGACTAGAGCTTTCCAGTAATTTGAAAGAGAATAGTGGATGTGATGATAGAGACTGTCGAAGTCATCGTCATCCATAAACTCTTCGTATAGAGTCTTAATACGACACCGAACTCAGGCACGCTCAACTGGCGAACTAAACTGCCAAGACGGAACTGGACCGTTTCGGGATTTTCGAACTCTGTCATAATGGCTTGAAGTTGGAAGGTTGAACATAGTTCTAATATGAGCTCGAGATATGTTGGCTCAATGATCTCGAAGAAGAGCCCTCATGGGTCAGTAGTCAGGAGAGCTCGGACTGCTTCAGCGAGTTAGATCTGCTTTAGGGCGGTCTAATCAATGCAACGGTCCACACCTAAGGGTCGGGCCTAGAGTATCTAAAAAAGTTCCTCTTAGGGTCCCAAGGGAAACTGTAGGAAGGGGTGGTGCACTTTGGCATATGCACTTGCTAATGTGGCTCCGGGTCCCTTCTGCTTTTTCAAAGCGGGGACGGCAGTTTTCTTGCCATGTGGATTTGACATGGTATATCTGCAAGAAGAACGTGTATTATATCTTAATGAATGGAGTAGATAACATATGCTAACAAATTCAAAAAGGAATTAACCATGAATATAAACTAACAAATTCAACCAAAAACTAATGACATTAGCAAGACTCAACTAAAAGCAATCAAAATTGACGACAGAAATTTTATGGCAAATGGCATAGTAATAGCATAACTAAATTCAACACGAAATAGATGAAATAGATCCTAAGAATGAGGATGATATGATAATCAATTAATAGAAAAATGTAAGTAATAGGGTAAAATCATGATAGTAAGCATCAAAAGAAAGTAAAAGAGAAGAGAAAATCGTTAGTGGAGGACCGGTGGCCAGAGGAGCGACGACATGATGGTGCTGGTGTGATGGTTGGGCGTGGGATGAGTGGAGAGACAAAGAGAAAGGAATGTGTATGGAAGGGAGGACAAGAGGGAAGATTTTGATGTGTATGGAGGAAAAGAGAGGAGAAAGGGTGGATTTTGGGGTGATGGTCGGCTTAGGTGGCGACGGCGGTGATGGAAGCGACGGTTAGGGTTAGGGTATTAGGGAAGAGGATGATGAATAGTGTGGGTTTATATAGATATTGGGGCACGCGGCCTTGAGGCACGCCCGTGTGCCCTTATTTTAGCCCGTGTGTTTCTTGGTTTTCAAATTTGGTGAGTCTGGAATTCGGCCCATGCCCGTGTTCTTCGGGCATGTTGGTGCACACGGCCGTGTCACACGACCGTGGCCTGCTTTGTTCACTTCTCTCACTCCAGTGTGTATAAATGCGCACACCGTGTTATTTTGACAGCTTCAACCACGGGTGGTGGGCACGGGAGTGTCGCACGCCCCTGTTAAGTGCTCAGTTTCTACCACGACTTATAGCCACGGGCGTGTTGCACGCCTGTGTTGATTTGGTAGGATTGCCCACGACCATGTCGCACAAACGTGGCAACGTATCGAATCTCGTGTTTTGGGAAAAATTTTGCTCTATTTTCACACGGCTGTATCGCACGGTCGTGTCACCACCCATGGTATGAGCACGGCCTAAGGCACACCCATGTGCCTGGCTGTGTGGATTTAGAAAACTTGTGTTTAAGGATTCAGTTAATGATTTAGATGTTAAAAACTAAAATTTAAAGAAATCAACATCGTTAGTGCTTGGGTTGCCTCCCGAGAAGCGCTTATTTATAGTCTAAGCTCGACTTACCTCTCTGTTTCATGGTCATAGTGGTGCGAGGAGTTTACACTCCTCATTCCTGCTATCAATTTCATCAAAATAAGGTTTTAGACGAGTATTATTTACTTTAAAAGTGTCGAATTTGGAATGAGTTACCTCGACTGTACCGTATGGGAAAATGCTAAGTATCATAAAAGGGATTGCTCTATTTGGTTTAGAAGTGGTAGTATGAAGGTCTACCGCAGCTAATAGTACTTTGTCCCCAACCTTAAGTTGATTTGATAAAACATTTAGTCTGTCATGGCGTGGTTCTGGTTTATCGTGTGTTCTCGGTCTCTGTGTACGCCATTCATCTAGTTCCTCGATCTATAGCATTCTCTCTTCATAGATGGGTCCTTTGTTGTTACTTGAACATGGCTCATGTATGCTATTTGAACGTGTTTCCTGCATAGAAGGTTTCACCACATGATTAGTATTAGTAGTATGATTTATACAACCACCCTCAATATTCGATGTGTTACTCGAATTACGAGTTTGAAGAGTGATTGTATCATCACCCACACGAAGTGTGAGTTCACCTGTACCAACATCAATAATAGTTCTCGCAGTTGCTAAAAAGGGTCGTCCTAAAATCAAAGGTATGTTACTATCATCTTCCATATCTAGAACAACAAAGTCTACCGGGTATATAAATTTATCAATTTTAAAACATCTTCAATGATACCCCTAGGAAATCTAATGGTTTTATTAGCCAATTGAATGCTTATCCTAGTTTGTTTGGGTTTCCCAAGACCTAGCTGTTTAAACATTTTATAAGGCATAACATTAATGCTCGCCCCTAAATCAGTCAACGCATTATTAATATCTAAGCTACTAATTAAATAAGGAATCGTAAAGCTCCCTGGATCTTTCAATTTGTTGGGTAGCTTATTCTGTAGAATGGCTGAGCAAACTGGGCTTAACTCCACATGTGACGCCTCATCCAACTTCTGTTTATTTGCTAAAAGCTCCTTTAAAAATTTAACTGCGTTTGACATCTGCGAAAGAGCTTCAATAAATGGTAAGTTAATATGTAATTTCTTTAATAATTTAAGGAATTGACCAAATTGTTCGTCCGGGTGGTCTTTCCTTGTCGCTCTGGGGTATGACACACAAGGTTTGTTCTCTTTACTTATCGATTTTTGCTCACTGTGGTCCACCTTATCCTTACCTTTACTTGCCACAATTCTTTGCCTCAGTTTTGGTTCAGGTTCAACTAACCCATCTTTATTTCGAACGGTAATCGCATTAAGCTATTCCCTTGGGTTAGATTTAGTGTTACTCGTCAAGCTGCCTTGTGGTCGTTCAGAAATCAATTTAGCAAGCTGGCCTATCTGAGTTTCAAGCCTTCAGATTGACGCTTGTTGATTCTTAAGTGCGGTTTCAGTATTCTAAAAATGAGTTTCTGACAGTGAGATGAATTTTGTTAGCATCTCCTCAAGGTTCTGCTTCTTTTCCTACTGGTAAGGTAGTTGATGAAAACCTGGGGGATGTTGTGGCCTTTGATTTCCCTGGCCACCTCATGAAAAGTTGGGATGGTTCCTCCAACCTGCATTATGAGTGTTACTATATGGGTTATTTTGAGATCTAGAATTATTATTACCCATATATTGAACTTGTTCCTCCTCGGTGCTAGGATTGAAGGATTGATATTCTGTGTGTACTCCTCCTCCATTTGAATCGCACCTCATCACTGGATGTACCTGAGTAGAACCATACAAACCGTCAATCTTTTTATTTAATAGTTCTACCTGGTTAGATAGCATAGTAACCACGTCGAGGTTGAAAACACTAGCTACTTTTGTTGGCTTTATTCTCATGACTTGCTACTGATAGCTATTCAATGACATCTCTTCAATAAATTCATAAGCCTCTTCCAGTGTTTTGTTGTTTAAAGTTCCACTAGCGGCTGCGTCGATGAGTTGTCTTGTTGAGAGGTTCACACTGTTGTAAAAAGTCTGAACCTGTAGCCATAGAGGTAACCCATGGTGAGGGCACCTTCTTAATAGGTCCTTGTATCTCTCCCATGCATCATACAGGGTTTTTAGATCCATCTGCACAAAGGAAGAGATATCATTCCTTAGTTTAGCCATTTTAGCTGGCGGAAAATATTTTAGTAAAAAATTTTCGGTCATTTGTTCCCAAGTTGTGATTGACCCTCGTGGTAACGAGTTCAACCATTGTTTAGCTTTTTTCCTTAATGAGAATGGAAACAACCGAAGGTGTATGGCATTGTCAGAAGTGCTATTGATCTTAAAAGTGTCGCAGAACTTCAAAAAATTCTCCAAATGAGTGTTTGGATCCTTGTCCTGCAAACCATCAAACTGAACAAACTGTTGTATCATTTGAATCGTGTTAGGTTTCAGTTAAAAATTATTTGCAGCAATAACAGGTCTAACTATACTCGATTCAGCTCTTGTTAAAGTAGGTTTAGCATAATCATACATAGTACGGGGAACAGGATTCTGATTTAGTGGATCTGCGGCAACCACAGGAGGTAGCTGAATATTCTGATTTTCAGCCATCCCCTCTGTTGTAGTTTGACTATCGTCCTCTTGCCCTTCCTCTATGTATCGTAGGCTTCGCCTTATTTCTCTTCGATTTCTGCGAGCTGTGCTTTCGATCTCACTATCAAAAAGTAGAGGTCCTCACAGGTTTCTTCTAGTCATAAACTATAAAAACCTGCTAGAAGCAAATAAAAGAAAATTTTAATAATTTAAGCAAAAATAAATTTAAATTGCAATAAAAAATAAATGGCTAAAGTAATAAAAATTAAGTGTTCCTAATATCTTAGTTCCCCGGAAAAAGGTTCCAAAACTTGGTGTGCGTGATAAGTTTTATATTTTTATGATTGATCGTACTTGTAAACTAACTATTATCACGATAAAGGCAAGTGCACCTATCGAACAGTAGTATAGCTTATAGCAAGACCGAAATGTCGAACCCACAGGAACTAAAAGTACCAGTATTAACCTTCTTTTTATTACCTAGCCTAAAAATAAGAGGATTTGTTTTTATCTAAACTAATTAACTAAACTAAGAATGCACAGGAAGTAAATTGGGGAAATACTTTTCGAAAAACTAATTGATTTAGACAATACCCAAGGAAGAATCCACCTAGACTTCATTTGTTATTTGACTCTGAATTAGATGATTTATTCACTTGACTCGATTCGTAGAAATCCCTAATTTATATTATTATCTCTCTCGAGACTAACAACGTCTAACCCTAAGTTGATTAATTGAAATCTCTTTCTAATTAAAACCCCTAGTGTTGCATTAACTCGATCTATGGTTTCCCTTATTAGGTTTGACCCTAATCCAGCAGATTTTTGTCGCCCTATGTCTAGGGGTGCAATCAACTCCGCTTAATTATGCTAGATCTACTCTTAGACAGGGACTTTTGCTCCTCTAAATAAGCACATCAATACTTGAATCAATATCCTGGAATATTAAAGCAAGTATTAAGAACAAATAACTAAGAACAAATCAAGTATTTATCATATAATTCAAAAAATAATAACAAGATCCGTCTTAGGTTTCATCCCCCTTAGGTATTTAGGGGATTTAGTTCATATGTGTAAAAGAAAACATCTCAGAAGAATAATGATAACAAAACATAAAGAAAACCAAAAACCCCTGAAGGAAATTGAAGGGAGATCTTCAGTCTTGAAGGAGAATCCGGCTTCTGAGATGGATCAATCGGCTTTCTTCGAGTAATTCCTTGCCTCCTACTCCGTGTGTCTTTTAGGTGCTCTTCTAGGGTGTTTATATAGGCTTTAGAATGCTTCCAAACCCTCAAAAGTGGCCTTTTCCGAATATAACTAGATTTGGGCTCGACAGGGACACGACTGTGTGACACGCCCGTGTGAGGTGGCTTAGGCCGTGTTAGAGTCTGCTAAAAAGACACGAGCGTGTGGTCTACCCGTGCAAGGAAGTGCAACCCGTGTTGATTTCCCACATTGACTCATTTTCTCTATTTTTGGCCTGTTTCTCACTCTTTTTACTCTCCTATGCTCACCTAAGTTTAAAACGTGAAATTAAAGTATTAGGAGTATCGAATTCCACAAATCTAATGATAATTCATCCATAAATGTGCTAAGTATCGAATAAAAATATGTATAAATTACAACTTACCTGTAAATATTAAAATTATATGATTTATATGATTATCGGTTGTTTCCATGTGTAGGTTAATAGGTATTCAAAGTCTCAGTTCAGCATCCAGGCGATCCCGACTCCAGCGCAAAACTCGGTGATGTATTCTTCTTTTGGCAAAAGTGGCATGTAAATAGGTGTTAATTTGGTCACTTTAAAATGCTATATAATTTTTGTTGTAAAAAATGGTATTTGGAATTTTGGTGTTTAAACTAATGAAATGGTATGAAAATTTACATGATGTGCATGGCAGAATTGGTGCTAAATTTAGAATGGATGAATGAAATTCTAATTTAATTTTTAATGATAACATAAATGTTCATAGAGTAAATTATCAAATTATTGTTATAGGTATGATTTTAATACGATTAAACATGAAATTGCATTGGTTGAAATATTGGTTTTGGATTGGTTCCGGTTTGAAATTGCAGGGAAGGTTAAATATTTATAAAAGGGGTTATATTGAGCTTTTTTTGTTAAAAGAGTCAATTAGCAAAAGTTTTATATGAATTTATGATTATATTATAATATGTTCGATAATTATTTGAATATTAATCGTAAATTGCGCGATTGTCTGGTAATGCCTTGTAACCCTGTTTCGGTGACAGTTTAGGGTTAGGGGGTGTTACATTATCTTTCATCAGAGGCAGTGGCCTCAGCCTTGCACGACGAAGAACAAACGGCGCAGGTAAGAAGAGATTCTTTTATTTTTATTTTCGTAAAAACAAAGTAGATAAAAAATAGATTATAATAATAAAAACAAATTACCTCTTCTTCTTTTTTTTAAAAAAACTTGCTGATGTTTTTTTTTTGTATATTTCTTTGTCTTTTTTCGTTGTAAAAAATACATCTCCAATCTCTGGCTTTTATAGCCGATTACAAATATATTTTTTCTTTTCTTTCTTTTGTTGTTTCTACTATTTTTATCATCCGTCTTGTTTTCTTTTTCTACTATTTTGGTGCAACGATGGCATAGGAGGCAGTCCTCAGGTGACGCATCTGCTGATGTGACTAGGAGCAACAGCATAGGGGTCTAAGGTTTTTAGTTTTCTAAAAAATTGTTTAGGTTGTGGGTTGTTAGGCTTTGTTTTTGGGCCATTTTGTAGATGGACTTTTAATAATGGACTTCATTTTTTTGGTTTAGTTTTGGGTTGGGCCGAGAAAAATTGGGTTGTTACAGCTGCCCCTCTTTGCTCATTGTCGTGTAACCAGAATAGAGCAAAAACTTTAAAAAGGACCAATTTTGTCTTGTCTTATCGAATCTCGACTTCTTTGGTGCTTCTCTTTTTCGAGTAGCTTCATTCTAACCCACTGCAACTTCAAGGGTGCAGGAACTGTAGTTTCAATCTACTCCACTGGAACTTCAGGGAGATAAGATTCGTAGTTTCGATCTGCTCCACTGCTACTTCAGGGAGATAAGATTTGTAGTTGTAGCTTGAATTTGTTCCACTGCAATTTTAGGAAAATAAGACTTGCTATGTTAGATTTAATTCGACCCACTGCAACTTCAAAGGTATAAGATTTGTCGCTTCAATCTGCTCCACTGCAACTTCAGTTAGATAAGATTTGTAGCTTCAATCTGCTTCATAGCAACTTCAGGGAGATAAGATTTGTAACTTTAATTTGCTCCACTGTAGCTTCAAGTAGGTAATATTTGTAACTTGTAGCTTTAATTTGTTCCACTGCAACTTCAGGGAAATAAGACTTGCTATGGTAGATTTAATCTGACCTACTGCTACTTTAGAGGTATAGGATTTGTTGCTTCAATCTGCTCCACTGCAGCTTCAGCGAGATAAGATTTGTAGCTTTAATCTGCTCTACTGCAACTTTAAGGAGATAAGATTTGTAGCTTGAATCTGCTCCACTACAACTTCAAGGAGATAAGATTTGTAGCTTTAATATGCTCCACTGCAACTTTAAGGAGATAAAATTTGTTATATCAAATTTGATACGTGATATTCATGACAGGTTTTAAATATTTATAGTGAATCATTCTTAAAACTAACTATTATCACGATGAAGGCAAGTGTACCTATCGAACAATAGTATAGCTTTAGCAAGATCGGATTATCAAACCCAAAGGAACTAAAAGTACTAGTATTAACTTACTTTTTATTATCTAGCCTAAAAAATAAAAGGGTTTTGTTTATCTAACTAATTAACTAAACTAAGAAATCACAGAAAATAGAATTGGGGAATTACTTTTGGAAAAATGATTGAATTAAGACAATACCTAAGGAAAAATCCACCTAGACTTCATTTGTTATTTGACTCTAAATCGGACGATTTATTCATTTGAACTGATCCGTAGAAATCCCTAAGTTATATTATTATCCCTCTCGAGACTAACAACGTCTAACCCTAGGTTGAATAATTGAAATCTCTTTCTAATTAACTCCCTAGGGTTGCATTAACTCGATCTATGGATCCCCTTATTAGGTTTCAGCCTAATCCGGTAAAATCTTGTCACCCTATGTCTAGGGGTGCAATCAACTCCGCTTAATTATGACAAATTAGACATGGTCTCCTTTGAATACGAGCTTAACTTGAATCAATATCCTGGAATATCAAGACAAGAATTAAGAACACATAATTAAGAACAAGTCAGATATTTATCATACAATTCAGATAATAATAACAAGATCTGTCTTAGGTTTCATTCCCCTTAGGTATTTACGGGTTTTAGTTCATAACTAAAAAGGTAAACAATCTCAGAAGAATAATGAATACAAAACATAAAGAAAAACCCAAAACTCCTGAAGGGAAATTGAGGGGAGATCTTCAGTCTTGATGATGAATCTGGCTTCTGAGATGGAGCAATCAGCTTTCCTTGAGTAGTTCCCTGCTTCCCTCTCTCTGTCCTTTTCCTCCTCCTCTAGGGTGTATTTATAGGCTTTAGAATGCCTAAGAACCCTCAAAATTTGTCCTTTACGAATTAGACTAAACTTGGGCTCGGTAGGGACACGCCCGTGTGCGATTACTTCAGGCTGTGGTCAAGCCTGTTAATTAGGCATGAATTCGATTTATATATCATAATAGATATAGATCCTATTCTATCCTATAGATTCTGCCAAATTGACACGGCCGTGTGGTCTGCCCGTATGAGGAGGTCCAGGCCGTGTTGATTTCATACGTTGGCCCATTTTCTCCATTTTTGGTCCGTTTCTCGTTCCTTTCACTCTCCTATGCTCACCTAAGTATAAAATATGAAGTTAAGGCTTTAGGAGCATCGAATTCACCAATTTTAAGGAAAAATCATCCATAAAATGTGCTAAACATGGGATAGAAATATGTATAAGTTACGATTTATAAAAATTTAATCCAAACCACTGTAACTTCTGGGGTATAGGAATCGTGGTTTCACCGATTTGTTACATCGTTCTTTGGGGAACATGACCTATAGAATCCATTTCATAGGCCTATATTTATGCCAAGTGATTAGGATGTTATGATCAGAATGAACCAAATGCTCCTAACTAGATTTATATGAATGATGTTTGTATGAGTGCAGAATGTAATTTCTGAGAAAAATCCCCTTTTTAGTGCCTAGGTTGACATTGCTTGTTGTTCATCAAGTTTCTATCACTAATGTATTACTATCCCTTCTTATTCAGATTTGATATCTTTGACAGCAAACCTGAATAGGTAATCGTAATTTGGACTATTCGTTCCCAAATATTCCCCATCTTTAGATTAGGTTAGTTCTAACTAGTGGTCCTGTTTCAGGTCATTGTACTATGAAGAAAACCTTTCAGAGCAATATGCAAAAATCCTTTTACTTGAATATTGTTAGTCCATTAATCATTATTTCAATGTAAAAATGCTTGAAAAAGGTTGTAACAATGGACAAGATTGCAATTTATTGGGAGCAAAGCTTGAAATGAATAGATTAATCAAAATAGCAAATGTTGCTAAAATACAAAATGTGTAAGATGAAATTAGGTGCCCCAAATATCGCAGCATAAGCTTATATGCACAAACTTCTTGAGGACCATTTTGAGACTGATATGTGTTTAGGAGATCTAGAGTATTTTGTTGATGCCCCAAGATGTAACGTTTCTCCTTATAAGAAGACATGACTACTAGATGTTCAATCTTTGATCTAAATTTGTGCTGCCCTTTCCTGAGTTTTCAATTCAAAACCCCTTTGGTCTAAAGACGCCCTTTTACGAGTTTTTGCCTTGGTGTCTCCCCTTTTTATTTTTTTATTTTTTAAGAGAAGTATTTCTTGACTGAATCCAAATTCACAGGATTAGGCGGGTTTTTTTCATCTATCTCGGTCAAAATCAACCCTCCTCCAAAAAATGACCTTCTTTACCACATAAGGTCCTTCCCAATTTGGCATTCATTTTCCTCTGAAGTCTCTTTGTATGGGCTAGATCTTTTTCAATACTAGGTCCCCTTCATGAAAGTCTCTAGGATGTATCACATCCCAAATTAGGGCCTAGTCGGAATAGTAGTTTCGAGACCACAAATCTGATGTAAAAATATTTGTTTTATGATTGTTTTGAGGTCTATGGCATGAAAGCATGCAAGTGTGAAAGTTTTATGAAGAAATTCTAGGTGTAAGGTGTCCAATTGAAAATTAGGGACCAAATCGAATAAATTGCAAAACTTGTGTTCTAGAAGCAATTTGTATGAAATTACTTTGGATTATTAATTAGAAGATCTTAAATAGAAATTTTCCCAAATTCTAAGTTTTTAGACAAAAATGGGCATGGATGGAAAATTTTGAAAGTTTAGCAAGGAAGGGCATTTTGGTCATTTAGTAATAAGTGTAATTAAAAAGGGAAAATCAAAGCAAAATTCACTCATCTTCTTCCTTGTGGCTGCCAAAATTTGCAAGGGTTTCATAAGCTAGGGTTTTCGACATTTTCAAGCTTGATAGTAAGTGACTCCTAGCCCCGTTTTTAACATTCTTTACATTTTTGAGATCCTCGTAACATGCTCTATCCATTTCTACCCATATTTCAAGTTGTGTTCATGTTAGAAATTTGACCGATGCATGAGATGATTGTTCTTTGATGATTTATGGAGGATTATGAAAGTTAAATGTTAGATGATAATCTTTTACTAGATGATTTTTCATGAAAACACAAAAAATGGACCTATTTGTAAAAGGTACAAAATGGGTGGTAGAAATGTAAAATAGAGGAAAATATGGGCTAGTATGAACTTAGAATAGATTCAGCTAGGCTTGGGTAATCAAAAAAATACATACATTTCGTTTTACGAGCGTTAGGACTAAATTATAAAAATATGAAAGATTAGAGGTAAAATAGTCATTTTGCCCAAGAGTGAATTTTGGGGTTGAATTTGAATAATGTGATAGAATAATAATTTATTTTATTTTTATAGACCTCGAGAGACCCATTCCGGAGGTTGACCGTGGAAAACAAAAGGTTTCGGAATAACCAAAATCCAAATCTGAAACATCTTCTAGGTAAGTTCGTGTAACTCGAATGTATATTTTTTTATATTTAAAATGTATGCTCTTTGATTTTATGAAATTTTGATATTCATGATATAATAATTCATGTTATATGAATGTAATGATGGTGAACGAAAAGAATGTCCGATGGATTTTCCTAAAAAGGAACTGATGGTAAAAAGGATCTAGCCCGGACGGGTGTTCCTTATGTGATCTAGCCTCTAGAAGAATATGTGTTTTAAATGGATTTAGCCCAGACGGGTAATCCGAACTAGGATCTAAATTTAGCCTAGACTAGTAATTTAGATCCGAGCTCATTAAAGTATTTGTCGTTATAGGGGATTTAGCCTGGACTAGTAATCTCGACATTACTCTATGAATTTATACTATGGGGGATTTAGCCTGTACTGGCAATCATGCCATAATTAAGAACAAGTCAGATATTTATCATACAATTCAGATAATAATAACAAGATCTGTCTTAGGTTTCATTCCCCTTAGGTATTTAGGGGTTTTAGTTCATAACTAAAAAGGTAAACATCTCAGAAGAATAATGAATACAAAACATAAAGAAAAACCCAAAACTCTTGAAGGGAAATTAAAGGGAGATCTTCAGTCTTGATGATGAATCCGGCTTCTGAGATGGATCAATTGGCTTTCTTTAAGCAGTTCCCTGGTTGCCTCTCTCTTTGTCATTTTCCTCCTTTTTTAGGGTGTATTTATAAGCTTTAGAATGTCTAAAAACCCTCAAAATTGGCCTTTTCTGAATTAGACTAAACTTGGGCTTGACATGGACACGCCCGTGTGACACGTCCGTGTGCGATTACTTCAGGCCGTGGTCAAGCCTGTTAACTAGGAACGGGCGTATGGTCCACCCATGTGAATCATGCTTCGATTTTGCCAAATTGACACGGCCGTGTGGTCTGCCCGTGTGAGGAGGTTCAGGCCGTGTTGATTTCGTACGTTGGCTCATTTTCTCCGTTTTTGGCCTGTTTCTCGTTCCTTTCACTCTCCTATGCTCAACTAAGTATAAAATATGAAGTTAAGGCTTTAGGAGCATCGAATTCAGCAATTTTAAGGAAAAATCATCCATAAAATGTGCTAAGCATGGGATAGAAATATGTATAAATTACGGTTTATCAAATACCCCCACATTTAAGCATGTGCTTGTCCTCAAGAAAAATCCTTAACTCATAATCAAAATAAATTCTTCTCAACTTATAATTTCTATCGATAATATCTCAAAATAATCCATAGGTAATCATACATTGAAAATTCAACTGAAAGAACATCAAAGTTTCAAACATTCCAAGTTGAGTATTTTATCATGAAAACATAGGGGTCTCCCCTCATCTAAGTAATTACCTTTGATTCAAAATATCACAGAGTTTCATATCCTCACTAAAGATTCACTAAAATCACTCGAGGTGGTTAAGAACAATAAATGGAGCACTCAATAGTCAATAATGAAGAGTCAGTACTATAGGCTTGCATGAAAATCAAATCTCCACCACTATAAATTGAGATACAACATCAATCAAAAGATCTTTAGTGGGTTGTAACGTGGCTTTGGTTAGAGGGTGTGGTCACAAGCTGAAAGAAAGGGTTAGAATCGAGGTTGAATTGAAAAATTGCCTAACTAGAAAAATGATTAGTCATTAATTGCGTACAACAGAGCTTTTTCTCTGAATAAGAAATTTAACTCTTTAGCTCAAAAGATTACTACTACTAAAATGTACACATGTATTTTTTTTAACAAGTCAAATTACAAAATAAAATAAAACATAGCTCAGCAACTATTCCAACTCAAATCTCGACAAAAATAGAGATCAAATTAATTTAGGGGATTTCAACAATAATGAGTTATGGGTTGATATTGAGGGTACATAAATGAATGAGTTGTTAGGCTCAAGAGGGTTCACTAAGGGTTAATTGTGAAGGTAGGCTTTTATGGAGTGAGTGTGTTAAACCTAAGTGTCTTTATCACTTTGACATATCGAATCAAATGGTGTGGTCTTGACATGCATAATCAAGCAAGTTCTAGAATAACAATTCAATACTGACGCACTTATAATGAAAGTGAGCATGAAAGGAGTAATAGATGCTCTAAAGGTTCAAGATCTCACAAAAATTATAGCGTTTTGATGTTTAAACTTGTAGATTTCAATTCAAGATAATACCTAAACTTGGGGAAACAACTTAAAATTTTAAATTCTTAAAATCAACTTATCATGCTTAATTCTCTAATGTCTTAAAGTTTAAATAATCAATGCATGAATGCCTATGTTTTAATTTAAGATATATCAATGAAAATCATAAATCAATCAAAATTTATCCTAAACATGATATGAGAGCTTTTCAAGAGAACAAGGCAATCATTCAGGGATTTTTCTGATAGTGAAATGAATACCCCCCCACACTTAAGATGTACTTTGCCCTCAATGTACAAATATATATATATATATATATATAAAAGAACATAAAAATAAGATAGGGAGAGAAGAGAAACTTCCTGAGTGATGAATAAATTTCCTTGAACTGGAGTTTTGAAGAATAATCGGCATGAGGGTGGAGGAGGATACTCCGGCGGCGGTAGAGGTTCATTAGTCCATAAGTCCTGCCCCAAAAGAATATTATATCTGAAGTTGGTTATGATCGTGGTCGAGCAGGACATGACAGTCGTGGAGAACCTTTTCCAGTGGAGTTTTGAGTCCCTGAGTAATAGTGAGCTTTGGAGCTCTTTATAACAGTGATAGAATCAGGAACTCTTTTAGAAAATATATAAGGAAGAATAATTACTCGATAGGAAATAGCCAAAATTTAAAATTGTTAAATAAAAATTATAAAACCTAATAAAAATAAACTTAAAGAAAAATAAAAAGTAGTCCTAAAGTAGAATAAAAGTAAAAACATAAAATAATAAACAAAAGTTTTTAAACATCTTCATCGCTAGATGGTTCGCGAGGTGGGGGTGGCGATGAGATGTGGAAGTGCTGACAAATCTGGTGTAGTGTAGCATCAATGTGATTGAAGCGCTGAAAACATTGCTGCTCGAACCGGGTAAGGCGCTCAGAGATGTTAACGTATGGAGCCGCCGCATGAACTGGACGAGAAGGAGGTGGTAGCTAAGATAGTGGGTCCTCGTGACGTGGAGGGACATCATCAGTAATGTCCTTGAGGGCCTCCTCCTTGGTGGATTGGGCGAGACGGTACTGAGGAGGGAAGGTGCCACGTCGTTTCTCAATCATCCTCATACTTAGCATGCTCGGGATGCCCTATGGGGACATTTGTCCCATGAGAGCGAGGGAGGATGATTGGGCCGCTGTGTTGAGGAGCCCGAAGTGCCGAGCCAACTACGTCACATATGGCCCAATGGAAATGACCCCCTTCCTATGCCACTCCGTCTGATGTTGAATGGCGAGGGCAATGAAATAAGCAAGGTCTATGACCTGTCCATGCGACATACACCATAGAAAGTAGGCATCGTGAGTGTTGATGATGCCAGTAATCTCCCGCCTTCCTGTTAACGTGTGAGCCAAAATGGCATATAAGTACCACAGAGATAGAGGGAGAGCCAATGCCTTAGAGCGGTTAGGATTGTAGGAGGCAAATAACCTATACTATAATAGACAAAGTAAATGAGCCAAATAACCTTATGATAATAAGTAATGGAGATACCTAAAGAATGAATTTGTGTGGAGTTAATAATGTGAAACCCATAGAAACAATAACCATGAATGAATGTAGCCTAATATACTGACTAAGAAAATAAAAATTACCAAAACAAAACTTAAAAATATACATTTATACTTAACTATGAATTTGCACGTAAAATAGTCAAATGGAGCATAAAAATCATGAAATGGGTAAGAACTTCAACATGAAAAAGATGATAACTACTATATATACGAAATTTGAGTGATAAAAAGATGAAAATAACATGAAAACTGCAGATTACTACGATAAATAACATTAGAAATCAGTAAAATAAAAGAGAAAAGAGTAAACAAACGTTAGAAAGTGGAGAATAAGCGTAAAAAATGGGGTTGGAAGCGGCGCACGGGCGTGTTAGGGAGGCCGTGTGGACTTGCAGCGACTAGGGTTAGGGATTTTGGGTGAGGGAGATGATGAATAGTGAAGGGTATTTTTAGACTTTTGGACACACGGCCAGGGAAAACACCCGTGTTCCCTAATTTTTTGGCCGTGTGATTCGCAAATTTTGAATTTGGGCGCGTCTGACAATTTCCCCACGCCCGGATACCTTGGGCCTGTTAGTGCACATGACCGTGTCGCATGGCCGTGTCTGTCTTTATTCGCTTCTCCCATGCCCGTGTTTGAAGGGCCACGCCTGTGTTGTTTTGGCAGGTTCGCCCACGGTTTCTTGGCACGGGCATGTCGCACGCTCGTGTTAATTTGACAGGTTCAGCCACGGTTTCTAGGCACGCGCATGTCGCACGCCCATATTGTTTTGGCAGGTTCGCCCACGGCTATGTTGCACGGCCATGGTGATTTATCGTAGCCCGTGCTGGGGAAAATCTTTGCCCTATTTCCACACGGTCCTAAGTATGCCCGTGTACTTGGCCGTGTGTGCTTTCGAAAGCCTGCGTTTCATGAGTCGGTTAGTATGTTAGATGCTAAAACTAAAATTTAAAGAAATTAATATTGTTAGTGCTCGGGTTTCCTCCCGAGAAGTGCTCATTTATAGTCTAAGCTCGACTTACCTCTCCATTGAATGGTCATGGTGGTTCGAGGAGTTTATACTCCTCATCCCTACTGTGAATCTCATCAAAATAAGGTCTTAGGCAGTAGTGTTTACCTCAGAAGTGCCGAACTTAGGATGACTTACCTCGACTGTACCGAATGGGAAATTGCTAAGTACCGTAAGAGGAATTTCTTCATTCGGTTTAGCAGTGACAATGTGAGGATCTGTGGCATCTAATAAAACTTTATTTCCAACCTTAAGTTGATTTGGAAAGGTATCGAGCTTGTTCTGGAGTAGTTTTGGTTTATCGTGTGTTCTCGGTTTATGTGTCCGCCATTCATCTAGCTCCTCGATTCGTAGCTTTCATTCTTCATGAATAAGTCCTCTACTATTGCTTGAAAATGGCTCATATCCATCCTTTAAACTCATTTCCTGCAAAGTAGGTTGCATCATATTGTCAGTTTTAGTAAAACGATTTAGACAATCACCTTCAATTTTTGATGTGTTGCTGGAATTGCAAGCTTGAAGGGTAATTGTTTCGCCTCCCACACGAAGTGTGAGCTCACCTGTGCCAACATCAATAATCATTCTAGCAGTTGCTAAAAAGGGCCTTCCTGAAATCAAAGGAGTGTTGCAATCCTCCTCTATGTCTAGAACAACGAAGTCAACAGGAAATATAAATTTATCGATTTTAACTAACACATCTTCAATAATACCCCTAGGAAATCTTATAGTTTTATCTGCTAATTGAATGCTCATCCTAGTTTGTTTGGGTTTCCCAAGACCTAGTTGTTTAAACATTTTGTAAGGCTTGACGTTAATACTAGCCCCTAAATTAGCTAATGCATTATTAACATCTAAACTACCAATTAAGTAAGGAATCGTAAAACTCCCTGGATCTTTTAGTTTGTTGGGTAATTTATTCTATAGAATAGCTGAGCAAACTGCGTTTAGCTTCACATGCGAAGCCTCGTCCAACTTCCTCTTATTTGCTAAAAGCTCCTTTAAAAATTTCATTGCATTTGGCATCTGCTATTGAGCTTCAATAAACGGTAAGTTAATATGTAATTTTTTAAAGAGTTTAAGGAATTTACCAAATTGTTCATTTGAGCGGTCATTCCTTGTCGCATTAGGGTATGGCACACGAGGTTTGTATTATGTACTTACCGGTTTCTGCTCATTGTGGTCTACCTCACCTTTACCTTTGCTTATCTCAGTTTCTTGCCTTGGTTCTGGTTTAGGTGTGACTAACCCTTCCTCATCTTGACTAGTAATGGCGTTGAGTTGCTCCATTGGGTTATATTCTGTGTTGCTAGGCAAGCTACCTTGTGGTCGTTCAGAAATCAACTTGGCAAGCTGTCCAATTTGAGTTTTGAGCCCTTGGATCGATGCTTGTCGATTTTTGAGTGCTATCTCAGTATTTTGAAAACGGGTTTCTAGCATCAAGATGAATTTGGTTAGCATCTCCTCAAGGTTCGGCTTTTTCTCCTACTAGTAAGGTGGTTGTTGAAAACCTAGAGGATGTTGTGGCCTTTGATTTCCTTGACCACCCTACGAGAAATTGGGATGGTTCCTCCAACCTGCATTATAAGTGTTACTATATGGGTTATTTTGGGATTTAGAGTTATTGTTACACATATATTGGACTTATTACTCCTCGATGCTAGGGTTGAAGGGTTGATATTCAATGCATGCTCCTCCTCCATTCGAGTCGCACCTTATCACTGGATGTACCTGAGTAGAACCACACAAACCGTCAATCTTTTTATTTAAGAGTTCTACTTGGTTAGATAGTATAGTAACAGCGTCGAGGTTGAAAACACCGGCTGCTTTCGTCGGCTTTGTTCTCATAACTTGCCATTAATAGTTATTCAGTGACATCTCCTCAATAAATTCATAAGCTGCCTCAGGTGTCTTATTATTGATAGTTCCTCCAGCGGCTGCATCAATCATCTGCCAAGTCAAAGGATTCAGGCCATTATGAAATGTTTGAACCTGTAGCCAAAGCGATAACCCATGGTGAGGGCATCTTCGCAAGAGGTCCTTGTATCTCTCCCATGTATCGTAGAGTATTTCTAAATCCATTTGCACAAAAGAAGAGATATCATTATGTAATTTGGTTGCTTTAGCCGGTAGAAAATATTTTAATAAAAATTTTTTGGTCATTTTTTCCCAAGTAGTGATTGACCCTCGAGGTAATGAGTTCAACCACTGTTTAGCCTTATTCCTTAACGAAAAGGGAAACTGATAAACGCCAAATGATACATGTTTTTACCCCAAATACTTAGCATATTTATGGATGTTTACTATTAGATTTGTGGATTTTGGTGCTTTTAATCCGGCTATTTCATGTTTTGTACCCAGGAGAGCATCAAGAGTCAAAAAGAGCCAAAAACGAGCTAAAAAAGGGGACAAAATAGACCAAATTGAGAAGACACACATAGCCTAAGCCTTGCCACACAGGCAGCTCACACGCCTGTGCCTTTTGAGGGTGTCGACCAAGGTTTACACGACTCACACGACCTGGACATTGAGCCCACACTGCCGTGGCAATTTAACGGATCGAACACGGCCGTGGCACATAGGCGTGTCCCTTTTTCAAGGAGTTGTATTTTACACGGAAAAAGGATACTTAGGGGGCAAGAAAGCCAATCAAAAGCCTATATAAACACCCTAAGTATGACTTAGAAAGGGGGGCTCTCCAAAAATTTTCTGAAACATAAAACCACAAGCCGAGAATTACTTGAAGGAAGGCAGACGATCCATCTCAAAAACTGGAGCTACTCCAAAACTGAAGATCTCTCTCAGAATTCCTTCAGGGGTTTTAGAGCTTTCTTTATGTTTTGTTATTTTCATACTTTTGAGATGTACTCTTATTTTATTATGAACTAAACCCCTTAGATACCTAAGGAGGATAAAACCTATGATGGAACTTGTTATTATTATCTAAATTGTATGATAAATACTTGATTTGTTCTTAATTATACGTTCTTAATGCTTGAGTTAATATTCCGGGTATTAATTCATGATCTGATGTGCTTATGCAGAGGAGGAATAGACCCTGCATAAGAGTAGATTTGGCATAATTAAGCGGAGTTGATCGGGCGCCTAGAAATAGGGTTACGAGATTTTGCCAGATTAAGGTGAAACCTAATATGGGAGTCCATAGATCGAGTTAATGCAACTCTAGAGTGTTAATTAGAGAAAAGTCTCGGTTATTCAATCTAGGGGTTAGACGTTATTAGTCTTGAATAGGGATAATAACATAGGTTAGGGAGTCTCACGGATCAAGTTAAGTGAATAAATCGTCCGGTTAAGAGTCAGATAACAAGTGAAATCTGGGCGGATTCCTCTTTAGGTGTGGTCTTTATTGATTGCTTCTCTTCAAATCTTTTTCCAAATTCTCTCTCCGCTTTAATTAAATTAGTTAATTTGTTTAGATAATTAGTTTAATAAACAAACCCTTTTATTCTTAGGCTAGATAATAAAAAGATAGTTATTACTAGTACTTTTGGTTCCCTTGGGTACGATATCCCGATCTTGCCATTACTATACTATTGTTCGATAGGTGCGCTTGCCTTTTCGTCGTGATAATAGTTAGTCTAGGTTTGATCTTTATTATAAATATTTATTACTTGTTACGAATCACTGCGATCAAGTTTTTGGCGCCGTTGCCGGGGATCTGAAATATTAGGAACACTAAATTTTTATTACTTTAGCCATTTATTTTTCTTGAAATTTTATTTTATTTTCTTATTTATTAATTTACTTTTTCTTTCTCTAGGCAGGTTTTTATAGATTATGACTAGAAGAAATCTGTCAGGACCCTTCCTTTTTAGCGAAGAAATCAATCGAACAGTTCGTAGAAATCAAAGAGAAATAAGGCGTAGTTTACGATACACAGAAAACGAACAAAAAGACAACACTCAACCTCCAACCGATGAGATGGCTGAAAACTAAGACAATCAGCTGCCTCCTGCAATTGCAGCTAATCAAAATCCTGCTCCACGTACTATGTATGACTATGCTAAACCCTCTTTAACAAGAACTGAATCAAGTATAGTTAGACCTGCTATTGCTGCGAATAATTTTAAATTAAAACCTAACACTATTCAGATGATACAGCAGTTTGTTTAGTTTGATGGCTTGCAGGATGAATATCCTAACACTCACTTAGCAAATTTCCTGGAATTTTGCGATACATTCAAAATCAATGGCGTTTCTGATGATGTCATCCGTCTTCGGTTATTTCCCTTCTCATTGAGAAACAAAGCTAACCAGTGGTTGAACTCGTTACCACGAGGGTCTATCACTACTTGGGAGCAAATGACCGAGAAATTTTTACTAAAATATTTTCCGCCAGCTAAAACGGCTAAATTACGCAATGATATCTCTTCTTTTGTGCAGATGGACTTAGAAACACTTTACGATGCAAGGGAGAGATACAAGGATCTATTGAGAAGGTGCCCTCACCATGGGTTACCTCTATTGTTACAAGTTCAAACATTGCATAATGGTTTGAATCCCTCAACTCGGCAAATGGTTGACGCAGCTGTTGGCGGAACCATCAACAATAAAACACCGGAAGATGCCTACGAATTCATAGAGGAGATGTCACTGAACAACTATCAGTGGTAAGTCATGAGGACTAAGCCAACAAAAACAGTCGGCGTTTATAACATCGATTCAGTCACCATGCTTTCTAATCAGGTAGAACTTCTCAATAAAAAGACTGATAGTTTTCTTGGTTCTACGCAGGTACATCCAGTAATGAGGTGTGACTCAAGCGGAGGAACTGTGCATACAGAATACCAATCCTTCAATCATACAACTGAAGAAGAACAAGTCAACTATATGGGTAATAATAACTTTAGATCTCAAAATAACCCATACAGTAATACCTATAATGCAGGTTGGAGGAACCACCCAAATTTTTCCTGGGGAGGTCAAGGGAATCAGAAGCCACAAAATCCTTAGGGTTTTCAACAGCCACCTTATCACCAAGAGAAGAAGCCGAACCTTGAAGAGATGCTCTCTAAATTCATTTCAGTGTCAGAAACCCGTTTTTAAAATACCGAGACTGCACTTAAGAATCAACAAGCATCGATCCAAGGACTCGAAACTCAGATAGGCCAGCTGTCCAAACTAATCTCTGAAAGACCACAAGGTAGCCTGCCAAGTAATACTGAATCTAATCCGAGGGAACACCTTAATGTAATTAGCGTTCAAAATAAGGACGGACTCGTTATACTCGAGCCAGAAATACAGCAAAACAACGCGATAAACAAAGGACGAGAAGAGGTAAACGATAATGATCCCAAACAGGTAAGTACGAATTATGAACCTCGTGTGCCATATCCTAAAGCGATGACAAAAGACAGAACAGAAGAACAATTCGGTAAGTTTGTCAAACTCTTAAAGAAATTACATATTAACTTACCCTTTATTGAAGTTCTTTCGCAGATGCCCAACTCAGCAAAATTCTTAAAGGAACTTCTGAGAAATAAAAGGAAATTAGACACTACATCGCATGTGGAACTTAATGCAGTCTGCTCAGCCATTCTAAAGAATAAGGTACCTAACAATTTGCAAGATCTAGGGAGTTTTACAATTCCTTGCTTAATTGGTAGTTTATCTGTGAATAATACTTTAGCTGATCTAGGGGCAAGTATAAATGTTATGCCCTATAAAATGTTTAAACGACTAGGTCTCGGTAAACCCAAACAGACTAGGATGAGCATACAATTGGCTGACAAACCAGTTAGATTTCCTAAGGGTATTATTGAAGATGTTCTCGTTAAAATTGATAAATTTATTTACCCAGTAGACTTTGTTGTCTTGGACATGGATGAGGATAACGAGGTACCTTTAATTTTAGGATGACCCTTTTTAGCAACTGCCAAAACCATTATTAATGTAGGCACAGGGGAGCTAACACTTCGTGCAGGTGACAACACAGTAACCTCTAAGCACGCGACTCAGTCAAAACTTCTAAGACTCAGGATAATGCTATAAAACCTGTCAATGATAGAACTAATATTCAATCGTCCTTGTAGGAACTTCTTCGAACCAAGACAACAGAGACAGTGCACTACTATCATGAAGAGAACAAAGACGTCCATGAAGAACGAAGACTACGGATAGAGGAGCTAGATGAATGGCGAGAATACATGATAAACCTAAACTACGCAAAAACAAGACCGAAACCTCTCCTAATCAACTTAATGTTGGCGATACAGTCTTACTAGATGCCGTTGATCCCCACATTGTCATTACCACACCAAATGAGGAAATCCCTCTTACGGTACTCAGTATTTTTCCATTCGGTACAGTGGAGGTGAGCCATCCCAAGTTCGGCACTTTTAAGGTAAACAACACCCGTCTAAAACCTTATTTTAAAACTGACAACAGGAATGAGGAGTATGAACTCCTCAAACCACCATGATCATTCAACAGAGAGGTAAGTCGAGCTTAGACTATAAATAAGTGCTACTCGGGAGGCAACCCAAGCACTAACATATTTTGATTTCTTTATTTTTTAATTTCTAACACTTTGAACCATTAACTTAATCTTTTAATTGCACAATTTTTTAGTACACACGGCCAGGCACACGAGCGTGCCTAAAGCCGTGGCCAAACAGGGGAATAGACACGGCCGTGCGAGACGGCCGTGTTGAAGCATGACATGATTTCCCCAAAACACGGGGTACGATAAATCCCCATGGCCGTACGACATGGCCATGGGTGAACTTGATAGGAAGAACACGAGCGTGGGATAGGCAACCACGGGCGTGCCAGGGACAAGGCTCGATTCTATTTCTTCGACACGGGCATGCAACACGCCCATGCCACTAAACCGTGGACAACAATACACGGGCGTGCTACCATAAAATACGGGCGTGGGAGAAACGAAGAAATCTAGGCACGACCGTGGGACATGGCCATGTGCCACACACGCCCAAGACACACGAGCGTGTGATAGTAGCCGGGCACGACCTAATTTGAAAAAAATTTTAAAAACACGGGCTACCCTCATAGGCCACGGGCGTGGCCCTAGGACGTGTGCCTCTCCCCTATATAAACAAACCACTGTTCATCTTCTTTCTCCTTTCAAAACCCTAGCTGAAATCCACCCTCCCCCAACCCCTACTCCCTATTCTGGCCACCATTCCCTAGATTCTCACTTTCCCAACCCCTAAACCACCCTCAAAGTCACTCCACTTGCATTAATCCCCATTTTTCCCTCCCTATACCCTCAATTTTCCCAACACACGTCTTTTTCCCTGCGTCACACGCCCATGCTCAACACCACACACCCGTGCGCCGCCATACAGCAGCCCCTGGTTTACTTTCTTAATTTTTTCCAATTTGTGTTGCTACATTAGTATTTTACATGCTTTGCATACATATTGTTACTATTATAAATATGTTCTCGACAAGTTAGGCATTTGCTTTAAGAATTGACTTGTTTAAGTTATTCAATAACATATACTAATTTTAGGCCTATCGCTTAACTACTGATGTATCTTGGATTCTATCAATGATTATATATTTTCAGGTACATTATGTCGTCATCACGGGGCAAGAAGGCCGCGGTACCTTCCTCAAAGAGACGTAGGGGACCGGGTTCTTCCTTGGTACGTGCTACAGCCAAAGTTCGGTACCCGTTCCTTGAATTCCTACAAGCTTCACAGGAGGAGCTATTTTAGATACTCCGCGCACGATTTATCACCATAGGTCGCTGCATCAACTGGACTGCCATAGAGCAAGTTCAGCTCGCTAATGCCATCCGCGCCCTCCTATCCACTGACCCATGGGAACGGTTTTTCGCTATTATTGAGCCCACTTATTTAGAGATAACATTAGAATTATGCTCTACTTTTCATTTACAGGTGGTGATGACGAACAATGACGACCTAGGCACCATTCGTTTTCGATTAGGCGATGTAGTTCGTATGATGAGTGTTCTAGAGTTTGGCGTTGCTCTGGGACTTTACACCGATGAGTTTATGGAGGAGAATGACATGAATGCACTACTACGCAATATCCACATCTCCTCCTCCTTGTGCTGGAAGGCTTTGGCACCACTCTCTTCCAACTACGACCCTAGCCACTCGAAGGCCTCAGCTTTCCCCCCTTCCCTCCGCTATCTCCATGCCATATTGGCTAACACATTGACCAGGAGGAGAGCGAGCACCGGCGTCGTCACCACCCACGATGCCTACTATTTATGGTACATGGTGAATGCACACGTGACTAACTTGGTCTACTTCATTGCTTTCGCCATTCGCCATCAGACTGAGCGGCATAGGAAGGGAGTGATCTCAATCGGCCCCTACGTGACGCACCTTGCCAGACACTTCGGACTCCTTGACACCACGGCTCAGTCATCAACGCTTACACTGATAGGCCAGATGTCCCCACAAGGCATCACGACTATGTTACACATGCGGATGATCGAGCGCTGACGTGGGACTGACCCTCCTCAGTACCGTCTCTCTCATGCCATTAACGAGGAGGATCGTGAGGACATTCCTGATGATGTCCCCCCATAGCACGAGGAGCCTTTTACCGCACCACCTAGGGAACGACCAGTTCATGCGGTTGCTTCATTGGCACATCTTTTCGACCGACTCACCCATTTCGAGCAATATTGCACTACGCAATCCGAAATGATCCACGAGGGAGATCAGTGACGTGACTGAAAAATGGACGATATGCAGGCCATGATGCAGCAGCTGTGCCAGCACTTCCATATTGCACCTCCAGCACGACCACCTGAGGGCCCCACCGACGAGGATCATCGAATCCTCCTATTTTATTTTTATTTTTATTTATTTATTTTATTCTTATTTTTCTTTTGATTTTTATTTTCATTTCAATTTTCTTATTTTGAAAGACATATCTATATTAGTAAATTTTTATTTTCCATTTTCTAGTATTTTTAACAAGTAATTCCACTACACTCTCTTCTACACCAACTCTTAATAAACTCTTCATGATTCTACAGACTTCCAAGCAAAGCTGCTAGGAATATTTTACGCAATGAGGAAACAAATAGGGAACAATACCTAACGAGTGCCATGTTCAACGACCCAATTTCTTCATCTAGCCAAGAACAGTGGCCACTACCATTTTCCCCAAACACTCCAGCCTCAGAATCAAGCTCTGCATCCTTCTAACAGGAAGTTTCACCTCTTTCCCTCTTATGATTTTCTTTATGTTGACTAGTCTGTCTTTATACATTGAAGGCAATGTACATCATAAGTGTGGGGGGTGAACATGGAACCTAACTTTTTGCATTATTCTCAAATCCCTGAATTTGGTCTTGTGCTTAAGTGGTTTTCTCATAATATTGATAGAATGAATTCTGATTGATTTATAACTATTGTTGGTATGTCATGAATTAAACCATAGGAATTATGCATGATTATTTGATTATAAGACATTAAAGAATCAAGCATGATAAATTGATATTTTGAGAACTAAAATTTTTAGATTATTTTCCTAAATTGAGGTATTATCTTGAAATCTTAAGTATACAGGAATGACATCAAAAACCCAAATTTTTGGTGAGATTTTTGAGCCTTTTGAGCATATAGCTTTCTTTCTTGCCCACTTCTCTTGTGGTTTGAGTGTGTCAACATTGAACTGTTATTCTAGAACTTGCTTCGATTATACATGTCAAGACCACACGTATGATTTGATATACTGAGATGATAAATACACTTAGGATTTAACCCATTAACTCCATAAAAAGCCTTCCCACAATAATTAAACCCTTAGTGAATCCCCTTTGAGCCTACTAACCCTTTTTCTTTGATTAACCCTCATCATTAACCCATTAACCAATTATTGTTGAAATCCTCTTACTTAATTTGACCCTTTTTATCGAGATTGAATTTAATATTGTTACCTCACTATGTTCACCATTTTTTGTTACTGAATTATGAAATATAATTTATGTATTGTATTAACTTGATTTGTTCTTAAAAAGAAAAGTGTGTAATTCTCAGCAAGCTAAAGTTGTCATGAACTCATGTAAAATAGTTCTAGCTATTTGTTTGTGATTCAGTAATTAAGTTTTTGATAGTGGGGTAACATATTAAAATTTTCTCGATTCTAACCCCTGTTCTTCTACCTGTATCCATACCTGTAACCTAAACCCCATTACAACCATGCAAAGACCTTTTGATTAGTGTATCATATCATTTACAAGTGGTGGAGATTTGATTTTCATGCAAGCCTATGGTAATAAATTTTCATGTTAGACAATCAAGTGCTTAATCTTGACCCTTAAACACTTTGAATGATTTAAGTGAATCTTTAGTGAGGATGTCATCTTTTGTGTATTTAGAACTAAAGTTAATTACTTAAAGGAAGGAGCTTACCTATAATTTTATTATCGAAATATCCGATTTAGATTGTTTGAGGCTTTAATGCCCCTATAGTTAAATTTTCACTTTATAATTTTCCGTGGAATAGTTTGTAACATTATCAATACTGATTATGTGATTGAAAAGAATGAATTCTAGCAGTAAGTGAGAATTTTGCTTGAGGATAAACAAATGCTTAAGTGTGGGGGTATTTGATAAACGCCAAATGATACATGTTTTTACCCCAAATACGTAGCATATTTATGGATGTTTACCATTAGATTTGTGGATTTTGATGCTTTTAATCCAATTATTTCATGTTTTGTACCCAGGAGAGCACCAAGAGTCAAAAAGAGCAAAAAACGAGCTAAAAAGGGGACAAAATAGACCAAATCGAGAAGACCCACACGGCCTAAGCCTTGCCACACAGGTAGCTCACATGCCCTTGCCTTTCGAGGGTGTCGAACAAGGTTTACACGACTCACACGACCTGGATATTGAGCCCACACTGCCGTGGCAATTTAACGGATCAAACACGGCCGTGGCATACGGACGTGTCCCTTTTTCAAGGAGTTGTATTTTACATGGAAAAAGGATACTTAGGGGGTAAGAAAGCTAATCAAAAGCCTATATAAACACCCTAAGTATGACCTAGAAATGGGGGCTCTCCAGAACTTTTCTGGAACACAGAACCACACGCCGGGAATTACTTGAAGGAAGCTAGACGATCCATGTCAAAAGCGGGAGCTACTCCAAGATTGAAGATCTCTTTTAGAATTCCTTCAGGGGTTTTAGAGTTTTCTTTATGTTTTGTTATTTTCATACTTTTGAGATGTACTCTTATTTTATTATGAGCTAAACCCCTTAGATACCTAAGAGGGATAAAACCTATGATGAAACTTGTTATTATTATCTGAATTGTATGATAAATACTTGATTTGTTCTTAATTATGTGTTCTTAATGCTTGAGTTAATATTCCAGGTATTAATTCATGATCGGATGTGCTTATGCAGAGGAGGAATAGACCCTGCATAAGAGTAGATTTGGCATAATTAAGCGGAGTTGATTGGGAACCTAGAAATAGGGTTACGAGATTTTTTTGGATTAGGGTGAAACCTAATATGGGAGTCCATAGATCGAGTTAGTGCGACCCTAGAGTGTTAATTAGAGAAAAGTCTCAATTATTCAATCTAGGGGTTAGACGTTATTAGTCTTGAATAGGGATAATAACATAGGTTAGGGAGACTCACGGATCAAGTCGAGTGAATAAATCATTCGGTTCAGAGTCAGATAACAAGTGAAATCTAGGTGGATTCCTCCTTGGGTGTCGTCTTTATTAATTGCTTCTCTTCAAGTCTTTTTCCAAATTCTCTATTCGCTTTACTTAAATTAGTTAATTAGTTTAGATAATTAGTTTAATAAACAAACCCTTTTATTCTTAGGCTAGATAATAAAAAGATAGTTATTTCTAGTACTTTTGGTTCATTTGGCTACGATATCCCGATCTTTCCATTACTATACTATTGTTCGATAGGTGCGCTTGCCTTCTCGTCGTGATAAAAGTTAGTCTAGGTTTGATCTTCATTATAAATATTTATTACTTGTTACGAATCACTGTGATCAGAAACAACCGAAGATGTATGGCATCATCAGAAACACTAGTGATTTTAAATGTATCGCAAAATTCTAGGAAATTCACTAAGTGAGCGTTGGGATCCTCGTCCTGCAAAACATCAAACTGAACAAACTGTTGTATCATTTGAATTGTGTTAGGTTTCAGTTTAAAATTATTTCCAGCAATAGCAGGTCTAACTATACTTGACTCGGTTCCTGTTAAATTAGGTTTAGCATAATCATACATAGTGCGCGGAGCAGGATTCTGATTAACAGCAATCACAGGAGGTAGCAGATTTTCTTGGTTTTTAGCCATCTCCTCGGTTGTGGTTGAAGTATCGTCCTCATACTCGTTCTCTATGTATCTTAAGCTTCGTCTTATTTCTCTTTGGTTTCTGCAAATTGTGCGATCAATCTCACTGTAAAAAAATAATGGTCCTTACGGGTTTCTTCTAGTCATAAACTATAAAAACCTACTAAAAAAAGGGAAAAAGAAAAATTAGTAATAAAAATTAGAATAAAATTAACTTGCAAGAAAAATAAATGGCTAAAGTAATAAAAATTGAGTGTTCCTAATATCTTAGTTCCTTGGCAATGGCGCCAAAAACTTGATACGTGATGTTTGTGGCAGGTTTTAAATATTTATAATGAATAATTCTTGAAACTAACTATTATCACGATGAAGGCAAGTGTACCTATCGAACAGTAGTGTAGCTTTAGCAAGACCGGATTATCAAACCCAAAAGAACTAAAAGTATTAGTATTAACTTTCTTTTTATT
This sequence comes from Gossypium hirsutum, assembly GCF_007990345.1. Classification (NCBI taxonomy): domain Eukaryota; kingdom Viridiplantae; phylum Streptophyta; class Magnoliopsida; order Malvales; family Malvaceae; genus Gossypium; species Gossypium hirsutum. The sequence continues at coordinate 16,223,340 of NC_053430.1, forward strand.
ATCTAGCCTAAAAAATAAAAGGGGTTTTGTTTGTCTAACTAATTAACTAAACTAAGAAATCACAGAAAATAGAATTGGGGAATTACTTTTGGAAAAACGATTGAATTAAGACAATACCTAAAGAAAAATCCACCTAGACTTCACTTGTTATTTGACTCTGAATTGGACGATTTATTCATTTGACCTGATCCGTAGAAATCCCTATGTTATATTATTATCCCTCTCAAGACTAACAACGTCTAACCCTAGGTTGAATAATTGAAATCTCTTTCTAATTCACTCCCTAGGGTTGCATTAACTCGATCTATGGATCCCCTTATTAGGTTTCACCCTAATCCGGCAAAATCTTGTTACCTTATGTCTAGGGGTGCAATCAACTCCACTTAATTATGACAAATGTACTCTTAGACAGGGTCTATTCCTCCCCTGAATAAGAGTTTAACTTGAATCAATATCCTGGAATATCAAGACAAGAATTAAGAACATATAATTAAGAACAAGTCAGATAATAATAACAAGATCTATCTTAGGTTTCATTCCCCTTAGGTATTTACGGGTTTTAGTTCATAACTAAAAAGGTAAACAATCTCAGAAGAATAATGAATACAAAACATAAAGAAAAACCCAAAACTCCTGAAGGGAAATTGAGGGGAGATCTTCAGTCTTGATGATGAATCCGGCTTCTGAGATGGATCAATCAGCTTTCCTTGAGTAGTTCCCTACTTCCCTCTTTCTGTCCTTTTCCTCCTCCTCTAGGGTGTATTTATAAGCTTTAGAATGCCTAAGAACCCTCAAAATTTGTCTTTTTCGAATTAGACTAAACTTGGGCTCGGTAGGGACACGCCCGTGTGCGATTACTTCAGGCTGTGGTCAAGCCTGTTAATTAGGCATGAATTCGATTTATATATCATAATAGATATAGATCCTATTCTATCCTATAGATTCTGCCAAATTGACACGACCGTGTGGTCTGCCCGTGTGAGGAGGTCCAGGCCGTGTTGATTTCGTACATTGGCCCATTTTCTCCATTTTTGGCCCGTTTCTCGTTCCTTTCACTCTCCTATGCTCACCTAAGTATAAAATATGAAGTTACAGCTTTAGGAGCATCGAATTCACCAATTTTAAGGAAAAAATCATCCATAAAATGTGCTAAACATGGGATAGAAATATGTATAAGTTACGATTTATAAAAATTTAATCCAAACCACTGTAACTTCTGGGGTATAGGAATCGTGGTTTCACCGATTTATTACATCGTTCTTTGGGGAACATGACCTATAGAATCCATTTCATAGGCCTATATTTATGCCAAGTGATTAGGATGTTATGATCAGAATGAACCAAATGCTCCTAACTAGATTTATATGAATGATGTTTGTATGAGTGCAGAATGTAATTTCTGAGAAAAATCCCCTTTTTAGTGCTTAGGTTGACATTGCTTGTTGTTCATCAAGTTTTTATCACTAATGTATTACTATCCCTTCTTATTCAAATTTGATATCTTTGACAGCAAACCTGAATAGGTAATCGTAATTTGGACTATTCGTTCCCAAATATTCCCCACCTTTAGATTAGGTTAGTTCTAACTAGTGGTCCTGTTTCAGGTTATTGTACTATGTAAAAAACCTTTCAGAGCAATATGCAAAAATCCTTTTACTTGAATATTGTTAGTCCATTAATAATTATTTCAATGTAAAAATGCTTGAAAAAGGTTGTAACAATGGACAAGATTGCAATTTATTGGGAGCAAAGCTTGAAATGAATAGATTAATCAAAATAGCAAATGTTGCTAAAATACAAAATGTGTAAGAAGAAATTAGGTGCCCCAAATATCGCAGCATAAGCTTATATGCACAAACTTCTTGAGGACCATTTTGAGACTGATATGTGTTTAGGAGATCTAGAGTATTTTGTTGATGCCCCAAGATGTAACGTTTCTCCTTATAAGAAGACACGACTACTAGATGTTCAATCTTTGATCTAAATTTGAGCTGCCCTTTCTTGAGTTTTCAATTCAAAACCCCTTTGGTCTCAAGACGCCCTTTTACGAGTTTTCGCCTTGGTGTCTCCCCTTTTTATTTTTTTATTTTTTAAGAGAAGTATTTCTTGACTGAATCCAAATTCACAGGATTAGGCGGGTTTTTTTTCATCTATCTCCGTCAAAATCAGCCCTCCTCCAAAAAATGACCTTCTTTACCACATAAGGTCCTTCCCAATTTGGCATTCATTTTCCTCTAAAGTCTCTTTGTATGGGCTAGATCTTTTTCAATACTAGGTCCCCCTCATGAAAGTCTCTAGGATGTGTCACATCCCAAATTAGGGCCTAGCCGGAATAGTAGTTTCGGGACCACAAATCTGATGTAAAAATATTTGTTTTATGATTGTTTTGAGGTCTATGGCATGAAAGCATGCAAGTGTGAAAGTTTTATGAAGAAATTCTAGGTGTAAGGTGTCCAATTGAAAATTAGGGACCAAATCGAATAAATTGCAAAACTTGTGTTTTAGAAGCAATTTGTATGAAATTACTTTGGATTATTAATTAGAAGATCTTAAATAGAAATTTTCCCAAATTCTAAGTTTTTAGACAAAAATAGGCATGGATGGAAAATTTTGAAAGTTTAGCAAGGAAGGGCATTTTGGTCATTTAGTAATAAATGTAATTAAAAAGGGAAAATCAAAGAAAAATTCACTCATCTTCTTCCTTGTGGCTGCCAAAATTTGCAAGGGTTTCATAAGCTAGGGTTTTCGACATTTTCAAGCTTGATAGTAAGTGACTCCTAGCCCCATTTTTAACATTCTTTACATTTTTGAGATCCTCGTAACATGCTCTATCCATTTCTACCCATATTTCAAGCTGGGTTCATGTTAGAAATTTGACCCATGCATGAGATGATTGTTCTTTGATGATTTATGGAGGATTATGAAAGTTAAATGTTAGATGACAATCTTTTACTAGATGAATTTTCATGAAAACACAAAAAATGGACCTATTTGTAAAAGGTACAAAATGGGTGGTAGAAATGTAAAATAGAGGAAAATATGGGCTAGTATGAACTTAGAATAGATTCGGCTAGGCTTGGGTAATCAAAAAAATACATACATTTCGTTTTATGAGCGTTAGGACTAAATTATAAAAATATGAAAGATTAGAGGTAAAATAGTCATTTTGCCCAAGAGTGAATTTTGGGGTTGAATTTGAATAATGTGATAGAATAATAATTTATTTTATTTTTATAGACCTCGAGAGACCAATTCCGGAGGTTGACCGTGGAAAACAAAAGGTTTCGGAATAACCAAAATCCAAATCTGAAACATCTTCTAGGTAAGTTCGTGTAACTCGAATGTATATTTTTTTATATTTAAAATGTATGCTCTTTGATTTTATGAAATTTTGATATTCATGATATAATAATTCATGTTATATGAATGTAATGATGAAAAGAGGACTAAAAGTCCGGGTTGAACGAAAAGAATGTCCGATGGATTTTCCTAAAAAGGAACTGATGGTAAAAAGGATCTAGCCCGGACGGGTGTTCCTTATGTGATCTAGCCTCTCGAAGAATATGTGTTTTAAATGGATTTAGCCCAGACGGGTAATCCGAACTAGGATCTAAATTTAGCCTGGACTAGTAATTTAGATCCGAGCTCATTAAAGTATTTGTCGTTATAGGGGATTTAGCCTGGACTAGTAATCCCGACATTACTCTATGAGTTTATACTACGGGGGATTTAGCTGTACTGGCAATCACGCCATAAGGATTGAGGTTTGCGTGAGTGCGTTCGTTGAAAAGGTCACTAACATGAATTGACGATAAATGATTTAGTACTCTATAAGTGTACTATGGAATATCTATCGAGAATCCGAGGAATTCAACGGGATTAATATGGGAAAATGGAATGCGAATGCTTGTAATGATGAGCTCATCTAAGACCATTATTGTCATGTATTGTTATGTGACTAACTTGATGTTGGGTGCATGTGATAAGAAAAATATTCTTTTCTTGATGGATTGGTAAATTATGAAGTTGTATGTTAAAATAACCGGTAAGTTTACTTTCCCGTTATACGAACTTAATAAGCATGTTAATGCTTACCCCGTTTTATTTTCCCTGTCTTTTAGAGCTTGTGGACTTGTGAAGATTGGAAGACGGTTGAAGTATTGGTCACACTATCGACAAGTCTCGTTTTGGTATAAAGAACTTTTATTTCATTATAATGGCATGTATAAGGCTTTTTGATTATTTTGTTATAAGTATCTTTTGGTTAGACAAAGTAATGGCTTATGAAGATATGCTAATTCATTTTGTATATGGCCATGGGATGTGGCTTATATTGATATGGGTTGTAACCCTACCAAATATACATGTTTAAGTTTAAATGTTTCATGTGATGTGATTGTATGGTCTAGCATGGATGGATGTGTAAAAATGAGGCCTAATAACTTGAGAATGGTTATGGCATAAAATGTGAAATGTGATAATGATAGACCTTAAGAACGAGTAGGGTAACTTAGCATGTGCTAAACAAATGAGATGAGATTAACATGAAATAGACTATGCCAAAGTGGTTTAAGGGTATGTTTAGACCATGTTAAATACAATTGAAGCTAATAAGAGTGTATGGATGTTAGCGGGTGACAAGTGGCTAGGAAAATAGCCTTTAAATGGTTCACAGGGGTAAACACAGAACCATGTGTCTGGGCCCTGTATGACACATGGTCTGTCCCCATGGGCGTGTTGTTCGGCTGTGGGTCCCCTGCACCTTGAAATTTCAATTCAGTATGCATGGTAGTAAACACACGGGCAGAGACACGATCGTGTGTCTCAGCCATGTGGAGGACACGGCCTCTGGCCACAGGCGTGTGCCTTGGTCGTGTGCATCTGAATGGTTACTGACGTCATAAATAGAATGTAAAAGTTTTTAGACATAGGCGATGATAGGGGCGTGTTCATGGCCATGTGAGGGACACGGGCTAGGGACACAAGCGTGTGCTAGGCCGTGTGAAAACCCCTGTAGGTTTGAAATGAAAAATAAATTCATACGGGCAAGGTACACGGGCATGTCCCGAGTACACGGGCGTGTGCCCTGCCTCCACACGGGCGTGTGCCCTACCTCCAAACGGGCATGTGAGGCTTAAAGCATGGAATTTTTCCTAAATCTTCCTCAAGTTCTCAATTTAGTCTCGAACCATTTTTTAATGTCTGTTTTGGGCCTCGTAGGCCCATAATAGGGACATTGGGAATCTGATTGATTGGTTTTATTTTGGAATGAAATTTTATGACCCGATTTTACCTGAGTACTTGCGAAATTATACAGTAATACCTCGAACCTTGTCCTGATCTCGAGTACGAGTAAGGGGTGTTATAGGATGAACCTTTTTGTCATAAGCACGCATCATTCATTTTTGGTACATTTGACCTTGACAGATAACCTTCAGCCTCTTTTCTTCAATCAAGTTCAACTGATCATATCGAGATTGGATCTATTCTACTTCATCTAGATTGGATCTATTCTGCTTCATCTAACTTCAACTCTGACAAAACTTGGAGAGAAGGAATCTCGACTTTAATGGGCAAAACCATTTTCATTCCATAAACCAATGAGAAAGGCATTGCCCTAGTGGAGGTTCTAACAGATGTTCGATAAGTATAGAGGGAAAATGGTAACTTCTTATGTCAATCTTTATAAGCCTCTGTCATTTTCCCCACGATCTTCTTAATGTTCTTATTGGTTGCCTCCACTACACCATTTATTTTTGGGCGATATGGGTTGTGATATTTGATCTTGAATTTTCTACAAACCTCCACTATCGTGCTATTTTTCAAATTCAATACATTGTCAGATATAATCTTCTCTGGCATTCCATACCAACATATGACTTCTTTCTTCGAGAATTTGTTGACTGTCGACTTCGTGGGATTGGGATAGGAAGCGGCCTCTACCTACTTGGTGAAATAGTCGATAACCACAAATATGAATCTATGCCCATTGAAAGCTTTTACCAAGATCGACCCAATGACATCCATGCCCCACATAAAGAAAGGCCATGGAGAAGTCATAACGTGAAGAGGTGAAGGAGACTAATGAATTTTGTCTCCATAAATTTGGCATTTACGACATCTCTTGGCATAACTGATATAATCCCCTTCCATGGTGGATCAATAATATTCGAATCTCATAATTTGCCTGGCCATGTAAAACCATTAGCATGTGTTTCGCAAACACCCTTATGGATTTCTTCCAAAATTTTCTTGGCCTCAACGGAGTCCATACATCTTAGTAGCATCTGATCCTTTCTTCTTTTATATAGGATCTCCCCATCTAAGATAGTCATTGGCCTATATCCTCAGCATCTTTTTATCATTCTTGGTTGCCTGATCAGGGTATTCACGATTCTTTACATATTACAATATATCGTGGTACCAAGGGTGATCATCTTTTTCTTCTTCCTCGATGTTGTAACAATGGGCCGGAGCATCATAAATACTCATATGGATCAATTTTACATCGTCTTGTCTATTCACTTTGACCATGAAAGCTAAAATAGCTAGGGCATCAGCCATTTGATTTTCATACTGCAGGAGGTAGCAGAAGGCGATATCATCAAACTCCTTAATTAACTTAAGGACTAGCCTTCGGTAATTGGTCAACTTGGGGTCTCTCATCTCCCATTCTCCTTTGAGTTGATAGATCGCTAGTGCAGAATCCCCATATACCTTTAGTACTTTGATCTTGCGTTCTATAGCTGTACAGATACCCATGATGCATGCTTTATTTTCTGCAATGTTATTCGTCCAATGAAAATCCAATTTACTAGTAAAAGGATAATGATCTCTGTCTGGAGATACCAGAACTGCCCTGATTCCTTTACCAATAGCGTTTGAGGCCTCATTAAATTTAGTTTCCAAGGATGTTCTTCTTGAGCACTTTTTTCAGTGGTTGCAACATACATCATATTCTCTAAAGCTCGTAATCCTCTAAAGCTCTAATGGCTAGAAAATCTGCTATTGCACTCCCTTTTACTACCTTCTAGTTAGATTATATCAAATTCAGAAAGTAAAATTTGCTATCGGGTCATTCTTCTATTTAAAGCAGTCGACTCCATCATGTAGTTTAGAGGGTCCATTTTTTAGAATAGCCAAGTTGTGTGGTACAACATGTATTGTCTCAGTCTTCAGGTTGTCCAGGTTAAGGCATAACACAACTTTTCAATTGACGAGTATCTTGTCTCAGATTTAGTAAACTTCTTACTAAGGTAATATATAGCTCTTTCTTTCCTCCCTGACTTGTCATGTTGGCCAAGCATGCATCCTATAGAATTCCCAAATACTGCCAAATACAGTATCAGTGGTTTATCTGGGCTAGGTGACATCAGTACTGGGGCATTGGACAAGTAATGTTTGACCTTGTCGAAAGTCTTATGGTATTCCTCATCCCATACACTTGGATTATGTTTTCTAAAGAGATGGAATATGCAATCGCATTTATCAGCCAGTTGTTAAATGAATCAAGAGATGTAATTTAATCTCCCTAAGAAACCCCAGACCTCTTTTTGAGTGCATAGCGGAGGCAACTCCTATATAGCCTTGACTTAATCCAGGTTGATCTCGATCCCTTTTTCACTAACTACAAATCCTAGCAATTTTCCCAATCTAGCCCCGTATGTACATTTTGCTGGATTGAGCTTTAGCTGGAATTTTCTCAACCTCAAAAATAGTTTTCTCAAGACTTGTACATGTTTCTTTTCTATTAGGGATTTTGCAATCATATTATTGACATAAACCTCGATTTCTTTGTGCATCATATCATGAAACAAAGTTACCATGGCTATTTGATACGTCGCTCCTGCATTTTTGAGTCCAAATGGCATTACTTTATAACAAAATGTTCCCCAATATGGTCTTTTACATGTCTTTAGGATACATCTTTATCTAGTTGTATCCAGAAAAGCCATCCATTAGGAGAACAGTGAATAACCTGCTGTGTTGTCCACTAAAGTGTCAATATGAGGCAACGGGAAATTGTATTTCTGGCTAAATTTGTTTAAATCATTGTAGTCTACACATATTTGTACTTTTCCATCTTTTTTAGAGACGGGAACTATATTGGCTACCCACTACGCGTATTTAATTACTTGTAAAAAACCAGTATCGAATAGTTTCTTAACCTCTTCCTTTATTTTTAATAGAACATCGGGCATAATCCTTCGAAGTTTCTGTTAAACCGGCTTGCATTCTTCCTTTATGGGGAACCAGTGTACCATGATATCAGTTCTTAAACCATGCATGTCTTGATACAACCATACGAAGACATATTTGAAATCTTGGAGTAACTCAATGAGGTCTTGCTTTATCTCTGTAGTGATGCAAGCTTCGATCTTCACCTATCTCTTTTCTTGTTTGTCCCTCAAGCTCACAATTTCTACTGACTCTTTGTAAGGTAAGATTTGTTTCTCATCTTGTTTTACCATGCTTAACAAATTAGGATATAGGATACAATCTCGATCATCTTCGAAGTCTTAAGGTTCCTCTGGGCCTATAGTTTTAGATGCGGGTATTCGAGTTGACCCGAGTAAGATATCTGCGATTATAGATTGGAAACCTCTAAGAAATGTTTTAGAGGTCCACAGTTTCCTGGGACTCGTCGGCTACTATAGACGATTTGTAAAAGGCTTTTCGATGATTGCGACTCCACTGATGAGATTACTACAGAAAGATGTAAAGTTTGAATGGTCCAAGAAATGTTGGAAAAGTTTTGATCAGTTGAAAGTCCTTTTAACTGAAGCTCCAGTGTTAGTACAGCTAGAATCAGGTAAAGAATTTGTGATCTATAGTGATGCATCGTTGAATGGTGTGGGTTGTGTTTTGATGTAGGAATGCAAAGTTATAGCTTATGCCTCGAGACAGTTGAAGCCATATGAAAAGAATTATCCGACGCACGATCTAGATTTAGTAGCCATTGTGTTTGTGTTGAAAATTCGGCGCCATTATTTGTTCGAAGAGAAATGCCATGCTTATTCAGATCACAAGAGTTCAAAATATCTGATAACTTAGAAAGATTTGAATTTGTGACAACGAAGATAGTTAGAATTGCTAAAAGATTATGAGCTAGTGATTGACTATCATTCGGGAAAAGCAAATGTTCTTACTAATGCTTTGAGCCGAAAATCTCTATTTGCTCTACATGCGATGAACACTCAAATAGCTTTGTGTAATGATGGTTAGATTGTGGCTGAGATGAAAGCGAGACAATTATTTTTACAGCAGATTTGCGAAGCTCAAAAAGTTGATAATGAAATATTAGCAAAATGAGCTCAATATGATTCGAACCCTGATTCAGAGTTTCAAGTTGATTCCGATAACTATTTAAGATTCAGAGGCTGAATATGTGTTTCAAGAAATTCAGAGTTGATTTAGATGATTTTGAATGAAGCACATGGTAGTTGTTTATTAGTACATCTCGGAAGCACGAAAATGTATAATGATTTGAAACAGCTTTATTGGTGGCATGGTATGAAACGTGATATTTCAGAACTGGTTTCATAATGTTTGATTTGTCAGCAAGTTAAAGTTGAGCATCAAGTACCTTCAGGTTTATTGCATCCTATTATGATTCTCGAGTAGAAATGGGATATAGTGACTATGGATTTTTTGTCGGGATTGCCCATATCTCCGAGGAAGAAAGATACGATCTAGGTTATAGTTGACAAATTTGCAAAATCGACTCATTTCATTTCCATACGAACAGATTATTCGCTTGACAAACTTGCTGAGTTGTAGATTTCAGAGGTTTTTCGATTACACGGGTACCTATTTCTATTGTTTCGGATAGAGATCTGAGGTTCACATAAAGGTTTGGGAAGAAATTGCAAGATGCACTGGGTACAAAGTTACATTTCAGTACGACATTTGACCCGTAGATGAATGGTCAATCTGAGCGAGTTATACAGATACTTGAGGATATGTTGAGATGTTGCATTCTTGAATTCGAAGGTACGTGGGAAAAGTATTTGCTATTGATTGAATTCGCATATAGGAATAGTTTTCAATTGAGTATTAAAATGGCACTGTACGAAGCTTTATATGGCTAGAAGTGTCGAACACCGTTGTACTGGACTGAACTTAGTGAGAATAAGATTTTTGGGGTCGATTTGATTAAAGAGACCGAACAAAAAGTGAAAGTAATTTGTGATAGTCTGAAAGCAACGTGAAATCATCAGAAATCATACGCAGATTTGAAACGGAAAGATATTGAGTTTCAGATTGGGGATAAAGTATTTTTGAAAGTATCTCCGTGGAAGAAAATACTTCGATTCGGTCGTAAAATAAATTGAGTCTGAGATTCATCCGGCCTTTTGAGATTATTGAAAGAATAGGTCCAGTAGCATATCAGTTAGCTTTATCGAGCAAGTTAGAGAAGATTCACAATGTTTTTCATGTATCAATGCTTCAAAGATACAGATCTGATCCCTCACATGTTATTTCCCCGATCAAAGTTGAAATTCAGCCAGATTTATCGTACAGTGAATAACCGATCCAAGTCTTGGCTCGTGAGATCAAAGAGCTGAGAAATAAGAAAATCGCATTAATGAAAGACTTATGGCATTGACACAGGTTTGAAGAAGCTACATGGGAACCCGAGGATGCTATGAGAAAACAATATCCAAACCTATTTGCTGGTAAGATTTTCGGGGACGAAAATCCCTAAGCGGGAGAGAGTTTTAACAGCCCAGTTTTAGCTAAATCAGAACAGTTATTTTAGAACCACAAAACTAAGGTCGTAAAATTATTGTAATATTATTTTATGTGTTTACAGCATGTGATTATACATGTGTGAAAATTTCATGGGCTAATTTTATCGTTTAATAGCTCAGTTTGAGAAAAGGGACTAAATCGCATAAAATGCAAAAGTAGCATGCTATAAGTTAAGAGTGTCTAATTGCTATGACTTATTAAATGAAAGGTCCTTATGATGCAATTAGACCATTGATGGTGGAATTTGACATAAATGGGCATAAAATGGATGTTTTTAATGGTTTTTAACTAAGGTTAATAATGTAAATTAGTTAATAAGTTATATTAATGAAAATAAAACATAAAATTTCCTTTATCATCATCTTCCACCACCAAATGTAGAGAAAAGAAACAGCCATTGAAGCTTCATTAAGTTCGGCCCTTAAATAATTTATTAGGTATGTGTTTTGTGTTCGGTTTTTGATGATTTCTATGTTTTTATGATCATTGCTTTGAGTATTAGCTAGCCTGTATCTTCATTTCTAAAATTGTTAAAAAATTCAATAGTTGCCATTGATGAAAGTGTGTGTAATTTTATGATTGATGATGGTTTATGTAACACCCTTAATCCGTATTCATCGCCGAAATAGGGTTATGAGGCATTACTGAATAATACACATCATTCACATACATTTATGCATTTATAATCAATAACCATTCAACTCATCTACATTGTCCCTTATAAGGTCCTATGAGACCTTAAAACATGCTTAAAAGTGGTTCGGGACTAAATTGATAACATTTGCAAACTTTGAGAAACTTAGAAAATTTTCATACATTTAAGGGTCACATGCCTATATGAACAGGTCGTGTGCCTCACATGACCACCAGACACGCCCGTGTCACAGGCCGTGTGAAAACAGGGCATAAAAACTGACTTGCACTGCACGGCCGAAGACCTGTCCATGTGCCTTGGCCGTAGGAAAACTGGAGGGGTTACTGACTTGGATCACAAGGCCGACCACACGCCCATGTGCTAGCCCGTGTGCCACATATGGCCAGTAGACACACCCCTGTGTCTAGGCCGTATCAAACTTGTAGGGTATACTGACTTAATTTGAAAGGGTACCCCAAGGGACACACGACCGTGTATCAAGGTCATATGTCACACACGGTCGAGCCATACGCCCGTGTGCTCAGCCGTGTGGAGTGAAAATAGGCTTGGTAAAAGCCACATTTCTCACCTTTCTCAAGCAACCTAAACCACATCAAATTTGCACAATTTTATACATATATAAGCAACCAAAGCATGCTATTTCATACACATTTCATACCATCTATCCTCAACCATTTCAACTACTAAGTTTTATATTTAAAACATACTAAATCATTATGCCAAAATCATCAAAGCTTACATAAGTACCAAATGCATTTCCTTATCAACTTATCAACTATTTCATGTCACAAAACATACTATATCATCATCTCAAAATCAAACCACAATATACCAACTTCCAAGCAATAATACTCCAACTTACAACTATCCAAAAGAGCACCCTTATAACCATACCAAACAAACCAACACATAAGGTATTATCTACATCACATATACATACCAACTTAAATGGCCAAATACATACCAACATCTACAAGCTAAATCTCATGGCTCAAAATTATAACTCAAAACATATCAAGATAACACTAGCCTATACGTACTATATACCATATATACAAAGCTCCAAAAGTACCAACGAGATGATTGATAGTGTGATGACGTTTCCCGACGATCCCCGAATCTTAGCTAGCTTCGATAATATATAAAATAGTGAAAAATAAACACAGTAAGCTTTAAATGAATCAATATCATTTTCATCAATTAAGCAAGATATGAATAAGCACATCTAAATATACATTCAAATTCACAAACCTTTTTCATGATACACATATTCAATATCATAATTGAATTCATTAAATACTTCCCTTTTTAATACTCGTATGAATCTCGCACGTACCTGAGTCACTTAAATCATTCACACCTCTTTCTCGACTTGAATTTTCCCGTTGAACCGTTCAGAACCGTTAAGGATACCCAACAATCACATATAGCTCGTATAATGTCATATCCCAGATATGGTTTTACATGTTATCACATATCGATGCCACTGTCCCAGACAGGGTCTTATATGTAATCAATTAACGATGCCAATGTCCCAGACATGGTCTTACGCGTAATCACAACACAATGCCAATGTCCCAGACATGGTCTTACATGTAATCACATCTCAATAACCAAATGTCATGACATTCGTATCCTATACTATTCCTAAGGTTCGTACGAGACTTTCGGATGTTGTAACTCTGTTGATTCTTATTCGTAATTACTCCTTCAACATTCATAACATTTCATTGACAAATAAACACATTTAATTCAATTTAAAGACATTTATTTTGCATATGAACTTACCTCGTAGTCGGAATAGAGGACCTGGATCGACTATTCGATAACTTTCGATTTTCCTCGATCTAAATTCGATTTCTTTCGTTCTTGATCTATATATATTCAAAATTAATCCATTTCATCACCAACTCAATCAATTCCATCCACAAACACATATTTAAGCCAATTTTCACTTTGACCCTAAGCTTTTACATTTCTTACAATTTAGTCCTTATTTCATAAAATTACAAATTACACAAAATTTGACAAAACCCATGCTTGGCCGAATTCGCTATAGGTCCCTAGCAGCCCATATTTTTCATTTATTTCATAATTTAACCCCTCAATTTACACTTTTCTCAATTTAATCCCTAATATACATTTTTACTCAAAATCACTTAACAAAACATGTATATCAAACACCAAGCTTTCATATTTCTTCTTCAAACATCCAAAAACACATGAATTCATCAATAGAAACTTTCAAAATCATCAACACTTTCAAAATTTGAGGCATGGGCTACCTAGTACTCAAAGTAACGATCACAAAAAGATAGAAATCATCAAAAATCGAGCTCAAAACATACCTCAATCAAGCTATGCAAGTGCTGAATATCAAATCCCTATTTTAGCTTTCTTCTTTGCTTCATTCGGCCATAAAAGATGATTAAATGGCCACCATTATGTTTTATTTTAATTTAATTAACCTTATTTCACTAATTACTATTTTAACATTGTATTATAACATTAAAAATCACTTAATGGATGACTATACTTGTCCATCCCATTAAACAAAGGTCAAATAACCACATAAGGACTTACACATTTAAATTTCATAGAAATTAAAGCACTTTAACAAGTAGAATGCAACTTTTTCAATTTACACGATTTAGTCCTTTTATCAAATTAAGTATCCAATCGAAAAAATTAAATCACAAAACTTTCACACATACATGCTATCATGCTGTAAACACATAAAATAATATTAAAATAATTTTTTGACCTCATATTTGTGGTTCCAAAACCACTGTTTTGATTTAACTAAAATCGAGCTGTTACAGTTATGAGTGTTTGATACTAGATATACAAGTTTTGTAAAATGATTTTTTGACAAAAATGCATATTAGGGATTTAATTAGGAAAAGATGAAAATGTAGGGTTAAAAGTGTGAATAAATTAAAATTATGGGCTGCTAGTAACAAGTATTAAATTCAGCTATCATGGGTTTTGTAACACCCCTAATCCGTATCCGTTACCGGAATAGGGTTATGAGGATTACCAAACTTATACATTAGCATTTGTACAAAACCGAGTCATAAACTTGTATTCCAAATCAAAACTTTTCAAATTTCATCAAATAGTCTCTAATATAGGCCTACAGGGCCCAATACATGCTTTGGAAGTGGTTCAGGACTAAACTGACAACTTTGGAAATTTTTCCTTGAAGATAGGGGCACACGCCCGTGTGGCTTGAGACATGGCCGTGTAGCCAGCCCGTAGGGATCCCATAGCCGTGTGGCCAGCCCATGTGGAATTCTGACTTGCAATTTCTTAAGTACCAAAGGGGCACACGGCCTGGGCACACGCCCATGTGGCTAGGCCGTGTGGTAAACTAAATTTTCACCATTTTTAAGCCATTTTCACATGATTTTGACACATAACCATGCTTGAAACCCGTGTCCTTCACACGACCAAGACACACGGCCATGTCTTTTGCCCGTGGACTATCCTGACTTCACATTTAAAGATGCAAGAGACACACAGTCATTTCACATGCCCATGGGCTTACCGTGTGTCACACACGGCCTAGACACACGCCCGTGTGCCATACCCGTGTAGACGAAATAAGGCTATTCCTAGCCTTATTTCTCACCCCAAACCAAATCATTTACCTGTATGAAAACTTACAAGCATACACCAACCAGTTCAATCAATTACCATTATTCAAATCAACATGTTTCTATAATAATTCACAGCATATCCATTTCAAACATGCATTACTAAACACTTTTATGACTTAATTACAACCCAAAGTATTAATTTATCATTTGGCCATAAAAGCTTATACATGCCATTATATCAAAATAGGTTTATCATTTTTACCAAAATGAAAAGATTGATAGTGTGATGATAGCTCCTACCCAATTCCAACCTTTACGAGCCATGAGCACTATAAAATAGGGAAAATAAACCTAGTAAGCATTAATGCTTAGTAAGTTCATATAACCAAAATACACTTACGATTTATGTTCATCAAGTAATTCATACATTAAGTAATATGTCCATTAACTTATTTAATTAGCAAATAAGGCCTATATACAATCATTCAACCAATTGATTGATTAGTTTCAAAAATATTAAAATGCATAGATGAGTTTATCATACTATTTCTCTTTATATCACTATGTATGTCGTTACTACTGAATTATTGAATTTCCGATGGACCTTTCCTCTTCCAGTTGTACACTTAAGGTGTATATTGGTACACACAAAGTATACCTTTCCTTTTCATATGGTATACACAAAGTATACCTAACTTTTCAAGTGTACACACAAGGTGTACATAACCTTTTCAAATTGTACCATTTGGGTACACCAATCCTTTTCAAGTATTACTCTTTCGGGTTACATTCCTTTCCATAATAAGATCAAAAGATTATCCTTTCAGAACAACTTTTACTACAACATATGCAGGATCTCATATACACGATAATCACCTGTCCAATCGGAAATCAATATTCAAACGGATTCATGTAATATTTCATCATTTACATGTAAATCACAAATCAATATTGGTTTATTTCATGTACATACCAATTATAAATTATGATACACATAATTCAACAATCTATTCAACACATTTACATGCTTAATTTAGTTATACAAACTTACCAATTTAGTTATACAAACTTACCTTGACAATTGATCGTATCTACTAATCTGAAATTTTTTCTTTCCTTCGATCTTTTTCTTTGTTCGACACTTCCGATCTATATAAATAAATTTAATCATCAATTCTATAATTTTTTTACATTCAATCAAGCCCATTTCACATTTTAGGCAAATGTACCATTTTACCCATAAATTTTTAATTAATTCCAATTTCGTCCCTAGGCTCGGAAATTGAAATTCATGCAATTTACTCCTTATTCCAAGCTTATTCAAAATTCCAATATAACTTTTACAGCACATGTATTTCATAAATTTCAGAATTTTTCCAAGAATTTCACTACTTTGCAATTTAATCCCTACACATGCTTTCACTAAAAATCACTTTGTAAAAGTGATTTATCTAACAATAATCTTTCATTTTCTATAAAAAAATTTCATTTTACAGTATATTCATCCATGGGTAATTTTTTAAACTTTGGTTTTCTTTCAATTTAATCACCCAAATAAAGAAATTAAGTTTTTTCGATCTCAAAAATATAAAAATTACTAAAAACGGGACATAGAACTTACCAAATCAAGCTTGAGAAATTTCCTTTCTCTCTCTTTGGGTTTCCATGTATTTTATGAAGAAGAAGATGATATAAAATGGGTTTAATTCTATTTAATCATTTATCATACTTTATTTAATTCAATTTCCAATTTAATCCTTAACCTTTTTCAATTTTTCCATGGATGACTCATTAAAAATATCTACATATTTTTCATCAATGGTCTAATTGCCATATAAGGACTTCTCGCTTTTAATTCCATAGCTATTTAATCCTTATAACTAATAGAATTAAACTTTGACATTTTATTCAGTTTAGTCCTTTTTCCAATCAGACACATATTTGATAAATTTTTTCTATAAAAATTTTCATGCAATATTCTGATACGTGATATTCGTGACAGGTTTTAAATATTTATAATTATCATTCTTGAAACTAACTATTATCACGATGAATGCAAGTGTACCTACCAAACAGTAGTATAGCTTTAGCAAGACCGGATTGTCGAACCCAAAGGAACCAAGAGTACTAGTAATTACCTTCTTTTTATTATCTAGCCTAAAAATTAAAGGATTTGCTTATCTAAATTAATTACTAAACTAAGAGTGCACAGAGAGAAGATTGGGAAAAAGCTTTTGGGAAAACTCAATTGATTAAGACAATACTCAAGGAAAAATCTGCCTAGACTTCACTTGTTATTTAACTCTGAATCAGATGATTTATTTATTTGACTTGATCCGTAGAAATCCCTAAGTTATATTATTATCTCTCTTGAGACTAATAACATCTAACCCTAGGTTGATTAATTCAAATCTCTTTCTAATTAACACCTAGTGTTGCATTAACTCGATCTATGGATCCCCTTATTAGGTTTCACCCTTATCCGGCAAAATCTTATCACCCTATCTCTAGGCATGCAATCAAATCTGCTTAATTATGACAAATTTACTCTTAGACAGGGTCTATTCCTCCTCTGAATAAAAGTATTAACTCGAATCAATATCCTGGACTATTAAAACAAGAATTAAGAACACATAATTAAGAACAAGTCAAGTATTTATCATACAATTCAAATAATAATAACAAGATTCGTCTTAGGTTTCATTCCCCTTAGGTATTTAGGGGGTTTAGTTCATAATTATAGAAGAAAACATCTCAGAAGAATAGTGAATACAAAACATAAAGAAAATCCAAAACCCCTGAATGGAAATTGAAGGGAGATCTTCAGTCTTGATGATGAATCAGGCTTCTGAGATGGTCCAATCGGCTTCCCTTGAGTAATTCCTTGCCTCCTACTCTGCGTCTCCCTTCCTAAGTGCCCACCCAGGTGTTTAAACAGACTTTAAAATGCCTAAGAGCCCTCAAAATTGGCCTTTTTCAAATAGGGTTATACTTGGGCTCGGTAGGGACACTCCAGTGTGACACGCATGTGTGCAATTACTCCAGCCCGAGGTCAAGGCTGTTGAATAGGCACAGGCGTGTAGTCTACTCGTGTAAGTCGTGCTTTGATCCTGCCAAAGGGACACGGTTGTCGGACATGCCCGTGTGAGGAAGTCCAGGCCGTGTTAATTTCTCATGTGGGTCTATTTTCTCCGTTTTCAGCCTGTTTCTCGCTCTTTTTACTCTCCTATGTTCACCAGCATCGAATTCACCAAATCTAAGGAGAATCATCAATAAATGTGTTAAACATGGGATAAAAATATGTATAAATTACGGTTTATCAAATACCGCCACACATAAGCGTTTGCTTGTCCTCAAGCAAAATCCTCAACTCACAATGGAAACAAATTCTTCTCAATTTATAATCCCTATCAATAATGTCTCAAAATAATCCATCAGTATTCATACATTGAAAATTCAACTAAAAGTACATCAAAGTTTCAAACATTCCAAGTTGAGTATTTTATCATGAAAACATAGTTGTCTCCCCTTATTTAAGTGATTACCTTTGATCAAAATATCACAGAGTTTAACATCCTCACTAAAGATTCACTCAAATCACTCTAGGTGTTTAAGGACATCAATTAAAGCACTCATTAGTCAATATGAAAAGTTATGACCATAGGCTTGCTTGAAAATCAAATCCCCACCACTATATATTGAGCTGATACATCAATCAAAAAGGTCTCTAGAGGGTTGTAATGTGGCTTTGGTTAGGGGGTGTGGTCACAAGCTGAAGGAAAAGGTTAGAATCGAGATTGAATTGAAAAATTACCTAGCTAGAAAAATAACTAGTCATCAGTTGAATACAAATGAGCTTCTTCTCAGAATATGGAATTAACACTCAAACTCAAAAACGACGAATTACTACTAATATGTATTAAAGTAATTTTTTTTAGAACAAGTCAAATACATAGAAGAGCAAAACATAGCTAAGCAATTAGTTCAAATCAAATCTCGACAAAAATAGGGATCAAATTAGGGGATTTCAACAATAATGGGTTATGGGTTAATATTGAGGGTAAATCAATTAGTGGCTTGTTAGGCTCAAAGGGGTTCACTAAGGGTTAATTATGAAGGTAGGCTTTTGTGGAGTGAGTGGGTTAAACCTAAGTGCCTTTATCATCTTGACATATCAAATCAAATGGTGTGGTCTTGACATGCATAATCAAGCAAGTTCTAGAATAACAATTCAATATTGAAACACTCAAAGCAACAATAAAAGTGAGCATAAAAGAAATAATAGATGCTCTAAAGGCTCAAGATCTCACAAAAATTATGGCTTTTTGATGTTTAAACTTGTGAATTTCAACTCACGATAATGCCTAAACTTAGGGAAATAACCTAAAAGTTTATAATTCTTCAAAAATTAACTTATCATAATGTCTTAAAGTTTAAACAATCAATGCATAAATGCCTATGTTTTAATTCAAGACATATCAATAAAAATCATAAATTAATTAAAATTCGTTCTAATAGTGATATGAGTGATTCACGTGAGAATAAGACAAAATTCAGCGATTTCTAATGATGATATAAGAGGCCCCCCACACGTAAGATGTACATTGCCCTCAATGTACAAAGATATATATAGTGAAAATTATAGATAAATAATCATAAGATAGGGAAAAGGGTGAAACTTTCTGAATGATGAATGAATTCCTTGAATTAGAGTTATGGAGAATAATCGGGCAAGGCAATGATGAGAGCGGAGGAGGATATTCCGGTGGTGGTAGAGGTTTATTAGTCCATAAATCCTGCCATTGGAGTTTTTAGTTCCTATTTGATGATGAGCTTTGGAGCTCTTTATGACTGTGATAAAATCAGGAACTCTTTAGAAATATAATGGAGCATAATTACTCGTAATGAAATAGTCGAAATTAAAAATTATAAAAACTCAAGATAAAATAGTATTAAAAGGAAATAAAAAGTAATTTCAAAATATAAAGATAAAAATAAAATAAATAATAGGATTTTATAGAGAAATTGGGGCACATAGTCGTGGGGCACTCTCGTGTGCCTTCATTTCAGCCCGTGCATTTCGTGGTTTTCGAAATTGGGCGCATTGGTGTACACGGCCATGTTGCACATCCGTGTCAATCTTCGTTCACTTCTCCCACGCCCTTGTATGCAGGCACATGCCTATATTATTTTGACAGATTCGGCCACGATCAGTGGGCACGGTCGTGTCGCTCGCCCGTGTTAATTTGGCAGGCTTCCCACGGTCATGTCACACGGTTGTGGAAACTTTATCGGATTCCGTGTTGGGGAAACATCCTGTGCTCTATTTTCACATGGCTATTTTGCATGACGTGGTATGTGCACGGCCTACGGCACGCCCGTGTGCCTGGTCGTGTGGTTCTGAAAATCCTGTGTAAAGTGACTCAGTTAGTTAATTAAATGTTAATGACTGAAATTTGAAGAAGTTAACACCGTTGTGCTCGGGGTGCCTCTTGAGAATTGCTTGGTTATAGTCTAAGCTCGACTCTACCTTGTACGTATATTTAGGTAACTTCATGGAGCAGTACCTCCTCTTTATCTTCTTTGAAATTCTTACCGTTATACATTTTGAGATGATGTCTATTTACCTTAAAAGTACCTTGTGATGGATGAATTACCTCTACTGTGCCATATGGAAACACAGTTTGAACTATGAAAGGACCTGACCATCATGATTTAAGCTTTCTAGGAAATAATTTGAGCCTCGAGTTATATAACAGGACAAAATCTCCAATTTCAAATTGCCTTCATTGCTTCAAATGGGCGTCGTGGTGGCGCTTCATCGCTTCCTCATATAGGCGCGAATTTTCATATTTATTGGCTCGCCACTCATCTAACTTGTTCAACTGCATCAACCTGTTTTCACCTGCAAGTTTGGGGTCAAGGTTTAGAAATTTTATAGCCCAAAATGCCTTGTGTTCCAACTCAAACGATAGGTGACAACTTTTCCCATAAACAAGTTTGTAAGGTGATGTTTCTATAGGAGTCTTAAAAGCAGTTCTATAAGCCCATAAAGCATCATCTACTTTCATCACCCAATCCTTCCTATTTAATTCTACTATCCTTTATAGGATACGTTTAAGCTCTCGGTTCGCTACTTTGACTTGGCCACTAGTTTAAGGGTGATAAGGGGTACCTGTTCTGCGATGAACTCTGTATTTCTTGAGGGTCTTGTCAAATTGGGCGTTACAAAAATGAGTACCCCTATCACTGATAATTGCTCTAGGTGTACCAAATCGAGAGAAAAGTTTCTTAAGGAATCGTACTACTACTCTAGCATTATTAGTAGGTAAAGCTTGGGCTTCAACCCATTTGGACATATAATCAATAGCTACTAAGATGTATTTATTCCTGAATGAATGATCGAGATTTTCATGATGACAGGTTTTAAATATTTATAATGAATCGTTCTTGAAACTAACGATTATCACGATGAAGGCAAGTGTACCTATCGAACAGTAGTATAGCTTTAGCAAGATCGGATTATCAAACCCAAAGGAACTAAAAGTACTAGTATTAACTTTCTTTTTATTATCTAGCCTAAAAAATAAAAGGGGTTTTATTTATCTAACTAATTAACTAAACTAAGAAATCATAGAAAATAGAATTGGGGAATTACTTTTGGAAAAACGATTGAATTAAGACAATACCTAAGGAAAAATCCACCTAGACTTCACTTGTTATTCTGACTCCGAATCGGACGATTTACTCATTTAACTTGTTCTGTAGAGATTCCTAAGTTATGTTATTATCCCTACTCAAGATAATAGCATCTAATCCCTAGATTGAATAATTGAGACTTTTCTCTAATTAACATCCTAGGGTTGCATTAACTCGACCTATGGACCCCCTTATTAGGTTTCACCCTAATCCGACAAAATCTTGTCACCCTATCTCTAGGCGCACAATCAACTCCACTTAATTATGACAAATGTACTCTTAGATAGGGTCTATTCCTCCTCTGAATAAGAGCTTATCTTGAATCAATATCCTGGGATATCAAAACAAGAATTAAGAACATATAATTAAGAAGAGGTTAAATATTTATCATACAATTCAGAAAATAATAACAAGATTCGTCTTAAGTTTCATTCCCCTTAGGTATTTAGGGGATTTTGTTCATAACTAAAAAGGAAAACATCTCAGAAGAATAATGAATACAAAACATAAAGAAAACCCAAAACTCCTGAAGGGAAATTGAGGGGAGATCTTCAGTCTTGATGGTGAATTCGGCTTCTGAGATGGATCAATCGGCTTCTCTTGAACAGTTTCCTGCCTCCTTTTCTCTGTGTCCCCTTTTCCTCCTCTTATAGGGTGTATTTATAGGCTTTGGAATGCCTAAGAACCCTCAAAATTGGCCTTTTTCGAATTGGACTAAACTTGGGCTCGGTAGGGACACGCCCGTGTGGGATTACATCAGGCTGTGGTCAAGCCTGTTAAATAGGCATGGGCGTGTGGTCCACCCATGTGAGTCGTGCTTCGATTCTTCCGAATTGACAGGGCCGTGTGGTCTGCCCGTGTGAGGAGGTCCAGGCCGTGTTGATTTCGTACGTTGGCCCATTTTCTCCTTTTTGGCTCGTTTTTCGTTCCTTGCACTCTCCTATGCTCACCTAAGTATAAAACATGAAATTCAGGCATTAAAAGTATTGAATTCACCAATTTTAAGGAAAAATCATCCATAAAATGTGCTAATCATAGGATAAAAATATGTATAAATTACGATTTATCAAATACCCCCACACTTAAGCATTTTTGTTTGTCCTCAAGCAAAATTCTCAACTCATAATCAAAATAAATTCTTCTCAACTTATAATCTCTATCGAAAATATCTCACAATAATCCATAGGTAATCATACAATTGAAAATTCAATTAAAAGAACATCAAAGTTTCAAACATTCCAAGTTGAGTATTTTATCATGAAAACATAGGTGTCTCCCCTCATCTAAGTAATTACCTTTGATTCAAAATATCACAGAGTTTCACATCTTTACAAAAGATTCACTCAAATCACTTGAGGTATTTAAGGACAATGAATGAAGCATTCAATAGTCAATAATGAAAAATAACTACTATAGGCTTGCATGAAAATCAAATCTCCACCACTATAAATTGAGATGAAACATCAATCAAAAGGTCTTTAGAGGGTTGTAATGTGGCTTTGGTTAGAGGGTGTGGTCACAAGCTGAAAGAAAAGGTTAGAATCGAGATTGAATTGAAAAATTACTTAACTAGAAAAAGATTTAATCATCACTTGCGTACAACAGAGCTTCTTCTCAGAACATGGAATTTACATACTTAAGCTCAAAAACAAAAGATTACTATTAATGTATATACACCTCTTTTCTTTTTCTTTTTCTTTTTTAAGAACAAGTCAAATAACATAGACTAACTATTAAGAATAAGACATAGCTGAGCAACTATTTCAATTCAAATCTCGACAAAAATAGGGATCAAATTAATTTAGGGGATTTCAACAATAATGAGTTATGGGTTAATATTAAGGGTAAATCAATGAATGGGTTGTTAGGCTCAAGAGGGTTCACTAAGGGTTAAATGTGAACGTAGACTTTTCATGGCATGAGTGGGGTAATCCTAAGTGCCTTTATCATCTTGACATATCAAATCAAATGGTGTGGTCTTGACATGCATAATCAATCAAGTTCTACAATAACAATTCAATACTGACGGACTCATAATGAAAGTGAGCATGAAAGAAATAATAGATGCTCTAAAGGCTCAAGATCTCACAAAAATTATGGCTTTTTGATGTTTAAACTTTGTGAATTTCACTTCAAAATAATACCTCAACTTATCATGTTTGATTCCCTAATGTCTTAAAGTTTAAACAATCAATGCATAAATGCCTATGTTTTAATTTAAGAAATATCAATCAAAATCATAAATCAATCAAAATTTATCCTAAACATGATATGAGAGCTTTTTAAGAGAACAAAACAATCATTCAGGGATTTTTCTGATAGTGAAATGAATACCCCCCCACACTTAAGATGTACATTGCTCTCAATGTACAAAGATAGATATATAGAAAAAAATATAAAAATCAGATAGGGAGAGAAGTGAAACTTCCTGAGTGATGAATGAATTTCTTTAAACTGAAGGTTTGGAGAATAATCGACTTGAGGGTGGAGGAGGATACTCCGGTGGTGGTAGAGGTTCATTAGTCCATAAGTCCTGTGCCAAAAGAATATTATATCTGAAGTTGGTTATGGTCGTGGTCGACCAGGATATGGCAGTCATGGAGAACCTTTCCCAATGGAGTTTTGAATTCCTAAGTAATAGTGAGCTTTGGAGCTATGTCTGACTGTGAGCAAATCAGGAATTCTTTAAGAGGTATACTGAAGCATGCTTACTCGTAATGAAATAGCCGAAGAATAAGAATTGTAAAAACTCAGGATGAAATAGTATTAAAAGGAAATAAAATAAAAAATAATTTCAACATATAGAGATAAAAATAAAATAAATAATAGCTGTTTAGAGAGAAATTGGGGCACACGGCGTGGGGCACGCCCGTATGCTCTAAGCTCAACCCGTGCATTTCATCTTTTTTGAAATTAGGCGCATTGGTGTACACAGCCATATTGCACGGCCGTGTCGCTCTCCGTTCGCTTCTCCCACGCCGGTGTATGAAGCCGTACGCCCGTGTTAAATTGACAGGTTTGGCCACGGTTTCAAGGCATGGGCGTGTGACACGCCCGTGTTGTTTTGGCAGGTTCGCCCACTGCCATATCGCACGGCCGTGGCGATTTATCGTAGCCTGTGCTGGGGAAAATCTTTGCCCTGTTTCCACACGGTCTAAGGCACGCCCGTGTGCCTGGCCATGTCTATGTGGGAAACCTGTATTCAAGAGCTCCGTTAGTAAGTTAGATATTAAACACTAAAATTTAAAGAAGTTAATACAGTTAGTGCTCGGGTTACCTCCCGAGAAGTGCTTATTTATAGTGTAAGCTCGACTTACCTTTCCATTGAATGGTCATGGTGGTTCGAGGAGTTTATACTCCTCATTCTTGCTATCAATTTTATCAAAATAAGGTTTTTGACGGGTATTGTTTACCTTAAAAGTGCCGAACTTGCAATAACTTACCTCGACTATACCGAATGGGAAAATGCTAAGTACCGTAAGAGGGAATTCTTCATTCAGTTTGGTAGTGACAATGTGAGGATCTACGGCATCTAATAATACTTTATCTCCAACCTTAAGTTGATTTGGAAAGGTATTGAGCTCGTTCTGGCATAGTTTTGGTTTATCGTTTGTTCTCGGTTTATGTGTCTGCCATTCATCTAGCTCCTCAATTCGTAGCCTTCGTTCTTCATGAATAGGGCCTCTACTATTGCTTGAAAATGGCTCATGTACTTCCTTCAAACTCATTTCCTGCAAAGTAGGTTGCACCATATTGTCAGTTTTAGTAGAATGGTTTAGACAATCACCTTCAAACTCGTCTCCCACACGAAGTGTGAGCTCACTTGTGCCAACATCAATAATCGTTTTAGTAGTTGCTAAAAAGGGCCTTCCTAAAATTAAAGGAGTGTTGCTATCCTCCTCTATGTCTAGAACAATGAAGTCAACGGGAAATATAAATTTATCGATTTTAACTAGCATATCTTCAATAATACCCCTAGGAAATCTTATAGTTTTATCTGCTAATTGAATGCTCATCCTAGTCTGTTTGGGTTTCCCAAGACCTAATTTTTTGAACATTTTGTAGGGCATGAAGTTAATGCTAGCCCCTAAATCAGCTAATGCATTATTAACATCTAAACTACCAATTAAGCAAGGAATTGTAAAACTCCCTGGATCTTTTAATTTGTTGGGTAGCTTATTCTGCAGAATAGCTGAGCACACTGCGTTTAGCTCCACATGCGACGCCTCGTCCAACTTCTGCTTATTTGCTAAAAGCTCCTTTAAAAATTTCATTACTTTTGGCATCTGTGATAGTGCTTCAATAAACGGTAAGTTAATGTGTAATTTTTTTAAGAGTTTAAGGAATTTACCAAATTGTTCATCGGAGCGATCTTTCCGTGTCGCATTAGGGTATGGCATGCGAGTCTTATATTCGACATTCATTGATTTATTTTTATTATGAATTACCTTACCTTGACCTCTGCTGACCACAGTTTCTTGCCTCGGTTCTGGCTTAGGCTCAACGAATCCTTCCTCATCTTGAACATTAATTGCGTTGAGTTGTTCCCTTGGGTTGGGTTCAGTATTACTTGGCAAGCTACCTTATGGTCGTTCGGAGATTAGTTTGGACAGCTGGCTTATCTGAGTTTCGAGCCCTTGGATCGACGCTTGTTGATTTTTAAATGTTGTCTCGGTATTCTAGAAATGAGTTTCTGACATTGAGATAAATTTAGATAGCATCTCTTCAAAGTTCAATTTTTTTCCTGTTGATAGGGTGGTTGTTGAAAACCCAGAGGATTCTATGGCCTTTGATTCCCTTGACCACACCAGGAGAAATTTGGGTGGTTGCTCCAACCTGCATTATAAGTTTTACTATATGGGTTATTTTGGGATCTAGAGTTATTGTTACCCATATATTGAACTTGTTCCTCCTTGATGCTAGGGTTGAAGGGTTGATATTTTGTGCACACTCCTCCTCCATTCGAATCATGCCCCATCACTGGATGTAACTGAGTAGAACCAAGTAAAGCATCAATCTTTTTATTTAGAAGTTCTACCTGGTTTGACAGCATAGTAACTGAATCGACGTTGAAAACACCGGCTACTTTTGTCGGCTTTGTTCTCGTAACTTGCCACTGGTAGTTATTCAGTGACATCTCCTCAATAAATTCGTAAGCCACCTCAAGTGTTTTATTATTGATAGTTCCTCCAACGGCTGCATCAATCATCTGCCGAGTCAAAGGATTCAGGCCATTATGGAATGTTTGAACCTATAGCCAAAGCGGTAACCCATGGTGAGGGCACCTTCTCAAAAGGTTCTTGTATCTCTCCCATGCATCGTAGAGTGTTTCTAAATCCATCTGCACAAAAGAAGAGATATCATTACGTAATTTGGCTGTTTTAGCTGGTGGAAAATATTTTAATAAAAATTTTTCGGTCATTTGTTCCCAAGTAGTGATTGACCCTCGTGGTAATGAGTTCAACCACTGTTTGGCCTTATTCCTTAATGAAAAGGAAAACAATCGAAGATGGATAGCATCATCAGAAACGCCATTGATTTTAAATGTATCGCAAAATTCTAGGAAATTTGCCAAGTGAGCGTTGGGATCTTCGTCCTGCAAACCATCAAATTGAACAAACTGTTGTATCATTTGAATTGTGTTAGGTTTTAGTTCAAAATTATTTGCAGCAATAGCAGGTCTAACTATACTTGACTCAGTTCCTGTTAAATTAGGTTTAGCATAATCATACATAGTGCGCGAAACAGGATTTTGATTAACAGCAATTGCAGGAGGTAGCGAATTTTCTTGGTTTTCAGCCATCTCCTCGATTGTGGTTAAAGTATCGTCCTCTTGCTCGTTCTCTGTGTATCTTAAGCTTTGCCTTATTTCTCTCTAGTTTCCGCGAACTATTCGATCGATTTCTTTGTCAAAAAGTTGTGGTCCTGACGGGTTTCTTCTAGTAATAAACTATAAAAACCTGCTAAGAGAAAGAAAAAGTAAATTAATAAATAATAATAAAATAAAATTAACTTGAAAGACAAATAAATGGATAAAGTAATAAAAATTGAGTGTTCCTAATATCTTAGTTCCCCGGCAACGGCGCCAAAAACTTGATTGCAATTTTCGTGATGACAGGTTTTAAATATTTATAAAGAATCATTCTTGAAACTAACTATGACAGGTTTTAAATA
This sequence comes from Gossypium hirsutum, assembly GCF_007990345.1. Lineage (NCBI taxonomy): Eukaryota > Viridiplantae > Streptophyta > Magnoliopsida > Malvales > Malvaceae > Gossypium > Gossypium hirsutum. The sequence goes on from NC_053430.1 coordinate 16,251,225, forward strand.
TTTATAAAGAATCGTTCTTGAAACTAACTATTATCACGATATAGGTAAGTGTACCTATTGAACAGTAGTATAGTTTTAGCAAGACCAGATTGTCGAACCTAAAGGAACTAAAAGTACTAGTAATGACTATCTTTTTATTATTTAGCCTAAGAATAAGGGGGATTTGTTTTAACTAACTAATTATCTAAACTAAGAATTCACAGAAAATAGAATTGGGGAATTACTTTTAGAAAAACGACTGAATTAAGAAAATACCTAAGGAAGAATCCACCTAGACTTCAGTTGTTATTCTGATCCGAATCGGACGGTTTATTCATTTAACTCGTTCCGTAGAGATCCCTAAGTTATGTTACTATCCCTACTCAAGATAATAACGTCTAATCCCTAGATTGAATAATTGAGACTTTTCTCTAATTAACACCCTAGGGTTAACTCGACCTATGGATCCCCTTATTAGGTTTCACCCTAATCTGACAAAATCTTGTCACCTTATCTCTAGGCCCATAATCAACTCCGCTTAATTATGACAAATGTACTCTTAGACAGGGTCTATTCCTCATCTGAATAAGAGCTTATCTTGAATCAGTATCCTGGGATATCAAAACAAGAATTAAGAACACATAATTAAGAACAAGTTAAATATTTATCATACAATTCAGAAAATAATAACAAGATTCGTCTTAGGTTTCATTCCCCTTAGGTATTTAAGGGTTTAGTTCATAACTAAAAAAGAAAACATCTCAGAAGAATAATGAATACAAAACATAAAGAAAACCCAAAACTCCTGAAGGGAAATTGAGGGGAGATCTTCAGTCTTGATGGTGAATTCAGCTTCTAAGATGGATCAATAGGCTTCTCTTGAGTAGTTTCCTGCCTCTTTTTCTTCGTGTCCTCTTTTCCTCCTCTTCTAGGGTGTATTTATAGGATTTGGAATGCCTAAGAACCCTCAAAATTGGCCTTTTCCAAATTGGACTAAACTTGGGCTCGGCAGGGACACGTTTGTGTGCTATTACTTCAGGCCGTGGTCAAGCCTGTTAAAGAAGCACGGGCGTGTGGTCCACCCGTGTGAGTCGTGCTTTGATTCTGCCAAATTGACACGGTCGTGTGGTCTGCCCATGTGAGAAGGTCCAGTTCATGTTGATTTCGTACGTTGGCCTATTTTCTCCGTTTTTGGCCCGTTTCTCGTTCTTTTTGCTCTCCTATGCTCACCTATGTATAAAACATGAAATTCAAGCATTAGGAGTATCGAATTCACCAATTTAAAGGAAAAATCATCCATAAAATGTGCTAAGAATGGGATAAAAATATGTATAAATTACGGTTTATCAATAAACTAAGGAATGGACCCATGAAGTCGATACCCCAAACGTCAAATATTTTACATGAGAGCATATATGTTTGAGGCATTTCATCACGTTTGGATATATTACCTGTCTTTTGACATTTTTCACAAGAAGTAACATACCTGTTGGCGCCTTTGAATAGAGTGGGCCAATAAAAACCTGATTCGAGGACTTTATGTGCGATCTTTTTTCCACCAGAATGTCCTCCAGCCAGTCCTAAGTGGCAATGTTCCAAGATTTTCAATGCTTCTGTCCTTGTAACTCATCTCTTAATAATTTGATCTGTACATTTACGGAAAATAAAAAGGGTCTTCCCAAAAGTAGTTTTTCACATCAGTGAAGAATCGCTTCTTTTACTGATATGTCAACCCTTTTAGGATAATGTTAGCGGCTAAAAAATTTGCAATATCTGCAGACCAAGGTACCTCAGAATCAGATATAGCAAAAAATTGTTCTTCAGGGAATGAATCATTTATTTCAATGTCATCTGGTTCTTTGGTGCTTGAGTTTTCAAGCCTAAAGAGATGGTCAGCCGCAAGATTTTCAGCTCCTTTCTTATCCTTAATCTCTAAATTAAATTCCTGCAATAATAAGATCCATCGAATGAGTCGAGGTTTTGCATCAGTTTTAGTCAAACGGTGGCGAAGAGCGGAATGGTCAGTATAAACGACAACTTTAGACAATATTAAATATGGCCTAAATTTATCGAATGAAAAAACCACAACTAGCAGCTCTTTCTCCATGGTGGTGTAGTTTTCTTGTGCGGCTGTCAAAGTCTTGCTAGCATAGTAGATAGGTTGAAAATGTTTATCTCTTCGCTGTCCCAAAACTGCACCTACTGCAAAATTACTCGCATCGCACATTAGTTCAAAAGGTGAATTCCAATCAGGTACAATTATAATTGGAGCTTTAGTCAGTTTATCCTTTAAAGTATTAAATGCTTCTAAACACTCCTAATCGAAATTAAAAGGCACATCTTTTTCTAGTAATTTAGTCGAAGGCTTAGCTATTTTAGAAAAGTCTTTAATAAATCTTCTATAAAACCCAGCATGTCCTAAGAAGCTTCTAATAGCATTAACTGAATTAGGGGGAGGTAGTTTTGCAATGGTTTCAATTTTAGATTTATCGACCTCAATCCCTTTACTAGAAATTTTATGTCCTAACACAATACCTTCTTGAACCATAAAGTGACATTTTTCCCAGTTAAGCATAAGGTTTGTTTCCTCACATCTTATTAACACCAGTTTTAAATTTCTTAGGCAAAGATGGAAAGAGTTACCGAAAATCAAAAAATTATCCATAAATACCTCCATGACGTCTTCTACGAGTTCGTCAAAAATGGCCATCATGCAGTGCTGAAAAGTAACAGGAGCATTACATAATCCAAAAGGCATTCTACGATAAGTAAACATACCGTATGGACATGTAAATGTCGCCTTTTCTTGATCTTCAGGGGCTAAGAGAGTCCGTCTAAAAAGCGGTAGTACATGTGTCCTGACAATCTTTCCAACATTTGGTCAATGAATGGAAGGGGAAAGTGGTCTTTTCTCTTGGCATCATTTAGCTTCCTATAATCAATGCACACTCTCCAACCTGTGACTGTCCTTGTTGGGATTAATTCATTCTTCTCATTGGCTACAACAGTCATGCCTTATTTCTTAGGAACAACCTGTACTGGACTCACCCAAGAACTGTAAGAAGTAGGATAAATAATTCCAGCATCTAGGAGTTTAATTACCTCTGCTTTAACAATTTCCTTCATGTTGGGGTTTAGTTGTCTTTGGGCTTGCACGCATGGTTTATATTCGTCTTCCATTAAAATTTTGTGGGTGCAAAAAGAAAGGTTGATCCCTTTAATGTTAGAAATTTTCCAAGCTATGGCTCTTTTATGCTCTCTAGTAATTCCCCTTTCTCCTTGGGTTGCAAGTTGGATGAAATAATTACCGGTAATGTAGAATTATTTCCAAGGAATGCATATTCCAAGTGATTCGGTAATTGTTTAAGTTCCAGTTTGGGAGGTTCTTCAATAAAGGGTCTTTTCTTAAGTTCATATTTTACCTTAATTCCCTCATATTCTACTAGGTTTGGGGAGGTTTCATTGGAGTTTAGTTCATTTCCTACCTCAGAATCATCATCCACCCCCTCTCCTTAGGTGAGACACAGTTCCATCGTGTCCTTGTGCACGATTTCCTGAAAAGAATCTTGAGTAGCATGATCAATAAAGTCGATAAAATAACATGAGTCATCCTATTCCCTAAAAAATCTTATGGCATCATAAATTTTAAAAATAATCTCTTCGTCACCTACTCTAAGTACCATTTACCATCATCCACATCAATTACAGCTCTAACAGTGGCTAAAAATGGTCGACCTAAAATTAAAGGCACCTCAACATCTTCATCCATGTCAAGCACAACGAAATCAACAAGGAATATAAATTTATCTACTTTTACAAGTACGTACCTTATAATTCCCCTAGGATATTTAACAAATCTATCAGCTAATTGAATACTCAACCTAGTGGGTTTAGGTTCCTCAAGACCAAGTTGTTTAAACATTTTATATGGCATCAAATTAATGCTGGCGCCTAAATCAGCTAGTGCTTTATCAACATTCAAACTACCAATTAAACAGGGAATAGTAAAACTTCCTAGATCTTTCAGTTTGGTTGGTAGTTTATTTTAAAGTATGGCTGAGCACTCCTTATTAAGTTCCATTGTGGATAAGTCTTCAAACTTCCTTTTGTTTGTTAGAAGCTCCTTTAAAAATTTTGCATATGTAGGCATCTGCGATATAGCTTCAACAAAAGGTAAATTAATATGCAGTTGTTTAAAAAGTTCAAGAAATTTACCGAATTGTGCATCCATGTGGTCTTTCTTCAACTTTGCTGGGTATGGGATTGGTGGTTTATATTATTTTGGCATTAGATTGTCATTATTTTCGGGTTCGACCTCCTTTCTATCAGCTTCTTGTGGTGGCTTCTTTTCAGATTCAGCTAACACTTTCCTACTCCTTAGTGTAACTGCTTTCACGTGCTCTTTTGGGTTGGGTTCAGTTTTACTAGGTAGACTTCTTGGTGGTCTTTCAGAAATTAATTTAGCGAGTTGACCTATCTGATTTTCGAGCCCTTGGATCGATGCTTGTTGATTTTTAAGTGCTGTCTCGATATTCTGAAAATGAGTTTCTGACACTGAGATGAATTTTGTTAGCATCTCCTCAAGGTTCGGCTTTTTCTCTTGTTGGTAGGGTGGTTGTTGGAAGCCTGGAGATGGTGGTGGTCGTTGATTTCCTTGGCCTTCCCATGAGAAATTTGGGTGGTTCCTCCAACCTGTATTGTAAGTATTACTATAAGGATTATTTTGAGATCGAGGATTATTACACATGTAATTTAACTACTCGTTCTCAATGTTGTGGCCATAGGGTGGGTAATCTGGATTGCTCGATCCACCCCCACTTGCTTCGCACTACATTACTGGGTGAACCTGTGAAGAACTAAGAAAACCGTCAATTTTCTTATTCAAGAGTTCTACCTGATTAGAGAGCATGGTGACCGAATCAACATTATAAATACCAGCTGCTTTGTTGGCTTTGTCCTCATGACTTACCACTGATAATTATTCAGTGACATCTCTTCTATAAATTCATAAGCATCTTCAGGTGTTTTATTATTGATAGTTCCACCATTGGCTGCGTCAACCATCTGTCGAGTCGAAGGATTCAGGCCATTATGAAACGTTTGAACCTGTAGCCAAAGTGGTAACCCATGGTGAGGGCATTTTCTCAAGAGGTCATTGTATCTCTCCCATGCATCGTAGAGTGTTTCTAAATCCATCTGCACAAAAGAAGAGATATCATTACGTAATATAGCCGTTTTAGCCGGCAGAAAATATTTTAATAAAAAATTTTCGGTCATTTTTCCCAAGTAGTGATTGATCCTCGTGGTAACGAATTCAACCACTGTTTAGCTTTGTTTCTCAATGAAAAAAAGAATAACCAAAGGCGAATGGCATCATCAGAAACGCCATTAATTTTAAATGTATCACATAGTTCCAAAAAGTTTGCCAAGTGAGCGTTGGGATCTTCGTCCTGCAAACCATCAAACTGAACAAATTACTGTATCATTTGAATTGTGTTAGGTTTTAGTTCAAAATTATTTGCAGCTACAGCAGGTTTAACTATGCTCGATTCAGTTTCTGTTAAAGAAGGTTTAGCATAATCATACATAGTGCGTGGAGCAGGATTCTAATTAGCAGCAATCGCAGGAGGTAGAGGATTTTCTTGGTTTTCATCCATTTCCTTGGTTGTGGTTGAAGTATCGTCCTCTTGCTCTTCCTTTGTGTATCGTAAACTTTGCCTTATTTCTCTTCGGTTTCTGCGAACTGTGCGATCGATCTCACAATCAAACAGTAATGCTCCCGACGGGTTTCTTCCAGTCATACACTATAAAAACCTGCCAAGAATGAAGAAAAGAAAAATTAGAAAAGAAAATAAAAATTTAAATTACAAATAAAGTAGAACGGCTAAAGTAATAAAAATTGAGTGTTCCTAATATCCTACTTACCTGACAATGGTGCCAAAAACTTGATACGTGATATTCGTGACAGGTTTTAAATATTTACAATTAATCGTTCTTGAAACTAACTATTATCATGATGAAAGCAAGTGTACCTATCGAACAGTAGTATAGCTTTAGCAAGACCGGATTGTCGAACCCAAAGGAACCAAGAGTACTAGTAATTACCTTCTTTTTATTATCTAGCCTAAAAATTAAGGGATTTGGTTATCTAAATTAATTATTAAACTAAGAGTGCACAGAGAGAAGATTGGGAAAAAGCTTTTGGGAAAACTCGATTGATTAAGACAATACCCAAGGAAAAATCCACCTAGACTTTACTTGTTATTTAACTTTGAATCAGACAATTTATTCATTTGACTTGATCCGTAGAAATTCATAAGTTATATTATTATCTCTTTCGAGACTAATAATGTCTAACCCTATGTTGATTAATTGAAATCTCTTTCTAATTAACACCTAGTGTTGCATTAACTCGATCTATGGATCCTCTTATTAGGTTTCACCCTAATCCGGCAAAATCTTATCACCCTATCTCTAGGTGTGCAATCAACTCCGCTTAATTATGAAAAATTTTCTCTTAGACAAGGTCTATTCCTCCTCTGAATAAGAGCATTAACTCGAATCAATATCCTAGAATATTAAAATAAGAATTAAGAACACATAATTAAGAACAAGTCAAATATTTATCATACAATTCAAATAATAATAACAAGATCCGTCTTAGGTTTCATTCCCCTTAGGTATTTAGGGGTTTAGTTCATAATTATAGAAGAAAACATCTCATAAGAATAATGAATACAAAACATAAAGAAAACCCAAAACCCCTGAATAGAAATTGAAGGGAGATCTTCAGTCTTGATGATGAATCCGGCTTCTGAGATGGACCAATTGGCTTCCCTTGAGTAATTCCTTGCCTCCTATTTTGTGTCTCCCTTCCTAAGTGCCTCCTTAGGTGTTTAAATAGGCTTTAGAATACCTAAGAGCCCTCAAAGTTGGCCTTTTCTGAATAGGGTTATACTTGGGCTCCGCATGGACACGCTCGTGTGACACGCCGTGTACGATTACTCCAGCTCGTGGTCAAGGCTGTTGAATAGGCACGAGCATGTAGTCTACCTGTGTAAGTCGTGCTTCGATCCTGCCAAAGGGACACGGTCTTGGGACACGCTAGTGTGAGGAAGTCCAGGCCGTGTTGATTTCCCATGTGGGTCCATTTTCTCCGTTTTCGACCCGTTTCTCGCTCTTTTTGCTCTCCTATGCTCATTTAAGTATAAAACATGAAATTAAAGAATTAGGAGCATCGAATTCACCAAATCTAAGGAGAAATCATCAATAAATGTGTTAAGCATAAGATAAAAATATGTATAAATTACGGTTTATCATATTCCTATCATAATACCTATTATTTTATGAAATTTAAATAATTTCATTTTTTAGACTCGGATTTGTGGTCTCAAAACCACTATTCTGATTTCACTGAAATTGGGTTGTTACAGGTTTGTACCCAATTGAATGAATGTGCAATTTTATGTGATTAGGACTAAATTGAATAAATGTGAAACTTTAGGGGCTAAAGTGTAAAAATGCTCAAATAGGTATTTTTGGATGAAATTGAATGAATAGGTGATTAAATAAGTTAATTTTGAATGTGTATAGATCAAGAATGAAATAAATCGAATTTAGATCGGGGGAAATCGAAAGTTGTCGAGTAGTCGACCTGATACATCAATCCCTAATATGTGGTAAGTTCATATGCAAATAAATGTCTTTAAATTGAATTATACATGTTTAATTGTCATTGAATCATTATGAATGTTGAACGAGCAAATACGAGAAAGAATACAAGCAAGAATCGACAGAGATACGACATCCAAAAGTCTCGTACGAACATTAAGAATGGTATAGGAGACGAATGTCGTGACATTAGGTTACAGAGATGTGATTACATGTAAGACCATGTCTGGGACATTGGCATTGTATTGTGATTACGTGTAAGACGATGTCTGGGACATTGGCATCGTTATTTGATTTCGTGTAAGACACTGTCTAGGACAGTGGCATCAATATGTGATAACATGTAAGACCATATCTGGGATATGGCATTGTACAAGCTTTATGTGATTTCTGAGTATCCTTAATGATTCTGAATGGTTCAATGAGAAAAGTCAAGTCGAGAAAGAATTTGTGAATGAGTTAAATTATTCAGGTACTTACGAGATTCATACGAGTATTGAAAAGGGAAGTATTTGATGAATTCAATTATGATATTGAATATGTGTACAATGAGAAAGGTTTGTGAACTTAAATGTGTTTAGCTATGCTTAGCATATATGAATTGATAAGCAAATATTCATATGATGGCTTTATTTCTATATGGCTTGCTAAGCTTTTAAAGCTTACCATGTTTATTTTTCACTATTTTATAGATCATCGAAGCTAGCTTGGACTCAGGGATCGTCAGGAAATGTCACCACGCTACCGATCATCTTGTTGGTACTTTTGAAGCTTTGTATATATGGTATATGGCATGTATAGGCTAGTGTCATTTTGGTATGTTTTGAACTTTGAATTTAGCCATGTGAGTTGGCTTGTAAATGGTGTTGTTGATGAAGTTGAATTTGACTTATGTTATGAGTTAATATGTGATATGTAATGTATTTATGATGCCTTATGTTTTGGTAGACATGATATGATTATTTTGATGGGTTGACGATTCAGTAATTAGAAAATTGTTAATGATGTGTTATGGTTTGAGAAATGGTAAGTTTTGGTATAATTTAAAATGATGTTTGGATGCCATTTTGGTTTAGTAAATGCTTGATGATTTTGATTATGTCTAAATGTGGATATTAGTTAAAGTATCGATTTGATTTGGTATGTTTTTGGTTGTGGAATTGAGTAGTGAAAAGGATGATGTATAAATGGCATGAAATGTGGATGAAATAACATGTTTTGGTTGTCTATTAATGTATTGAAATGGTACTATTTTGGTTGCTAGGTATGCATGAGGAAATGGTGGCAAATTGGCTTTGCAAATAGCCTATTGTTTCCACACGGGCAGAGACACGAGCGTGTGTCTCAGCCGTGTGTGACACACGGTCATGCTACACGGTCGTGTGTCCCCTAGGGTACCCTTTGAATTTAAGTTAATATACCCTACAGGTTTGACACGGTCTAGACACACTAGCGTGTCTACTGGCCGTGTGTGGCACACGGGCTGGCACATGGGCGTGTGGCCGACCGTGTGACCCAAGTCAATAACCCTTGCAGTTTCCCATGGCTAAGGCCCACGGGCGTGTCTCCGGCCATATGGTGCAAGTCAGTATGTATGCCTTGTTTTCACACGGCTTATGACACGGGCGTGTCTGGTGGTCGTGTGACCTTAAATGCATGAAATTTTTCTAAGTTTCCCAAAGTTTTCAAATGTTATCGGGTTATTCCCGAACCTCTTCTAAGCATGTTTTACGGTACCGTAGAGCCTTATAAGGGACAATGTGAATGTATTGGATGAGTTTTATATATGAATGCATAAATGTATGTGTTATGTATGTGAATGATGTGTATTGATTGGTAATGCCTCTTAACCTTATTCCAGCATCGGATACAGGTTAAGGGTGTTGCAATATGGGAAAACATACAAAGAGAAACTCTCGAACCAATAAAACAGGTGTATTAGATCGCTATGTAACCCAAGATATCAAAGACAAAACATGAAGGATGAAATGAAATGAAAGGATCATTAATTTAAACCAAATTAACAATTTTCGACAAAAAGACCAAAAAGTAATCAACCCGTAGGTTAACTCTCTTATTTATCCCCAGCAGAGTTGCCATGCTGTCGAAACCTTTTTTTGAAATCGACTATTTATTTAAAAAGAAAATGGAGTAGCCATCAATCCTTTTTAATTAAGTGCGATCGGATCACCTCAAAGTTTGGTCATTTTAATAAAATGTTAGATTTATTAAAATTATTTTTGGTCTATAAAAATTCGAGAAACATATTCGAGAGTCGGTTACGTATGAGGAAGGATTAGCACCCTCATAACGTCCAAAATTGGTACCTAGTTGATTACTTGTTGTTTTAATGTCGGAAGATGAAAACTCGAAGAGAAATTAAAATACGATCCCTCTTTGCACGATTTTTTTTAATCACTTAACTAAATTAGAACTTATGTAAGAGGTCTTCTTATCTCGAGGTAACCAAAACAAAAAAGTCATGTCTCGTAAGTTAGGGCAGGACATCTCGAATTCTCAAAAACAAGATTGCTCATTATTTAATTATTACCTAAGTCTTATATATTTTGAATTTTAAAAGGATGCTCGTTTATCTTGGTTTAAGGAGAAAATCATACCCTGTAAGTTAGGGCATCATTTATCAAATCCCTAAACAAAGAACATCGCCTCAAAAAAATTCATTTTTTATGTATCAAGTAAAACGAATATAACATTTAATGCGATGTACATTTGATTTATTTAGGCATAGTATAAAAATGGATAAATATATTTAAACACGACTCGTGGCATAATTGTAGCAAAATAAAATACAATGGAAATGTGTAAAAAAAGAAACGATGATATACAAAAAATAAAAATAAAAATGTCATGCTAGTAAATGACAATGATATAACTATAATAGTAATAAAGCACCAATTCATAATAATAGTGGCCTTAATCATATTATAATTACTATTCTAATACTAATATAAATAGTCAAAGAAAGATAAATAACAATAACAACAACAACAACAACAATAACAATAATAATAATAATAATAATAATAGGGGCAACATATGTACAAATAAAAAGAAAAATGAATAACATAAATTTTAAATATAAGAATGGTAAAGAAACAATAAATAAACAGTTCCTAAAAAGCTGAAATTAAATAAATAAAGGACTGAATCGAAATTTAAATGAAATTAAAAGCATAAATTGTGATAAAATAAATAAACAAGTAAATAAAGGACTAAAATGTGACCCACAAAAAAGAACAAAGACCAAATGGGAATTATTCTTAGCCCCATTAAACGCTTCATTCATTTGCCAAATCAAGGGACTAAATTAAAAGTAATTTAAAATTAAATGGTGCAATCTAAAAAACAAAAAGAAATAAAGGAATTAGGACCATATTAAAAAAGGTTCAAAAGCGGAAGGACTAAGGAGCAAATAGACCACTTTACAAAAACATGCAGATCCCAGGGGATCCTAGGTCGGGTCTGCGGGTTAAGCTTTGAAACGACACCGTTATGGGATTTTTGAACACCGGCCAAAACAGCGTCGTTTAGTCCTGTCTATATAAATCAATTTTTTTTCAAAAACTTCATTCTATTTAGGTTTTTTTTAAAAAAAACTTTGAAACTCGATTTTTTTTCTCTTAGCCTTTCCCTTAGTCCAGCCTTTGAGCCGCCGTGGGACACCATGGTGGCCACCGGGTCACTGGCGATGGTGGCTGCTGCCTCCGGTGGCTGGAATCCAAAAAATACCCTTTTTAGCCTCGTTTTAACCCTTTTTAACCTTTTTTAAACCTTTTTCACCCTGATTTGAAGTAAAAATGACAAAAAATTAGAAAATCTTTAAGAAACCTTTCCATTTCTCCTCCTCCAATGATATTGTCTTTCATCGAAGACAGTGGCCTTAGCCTCACACAGCGAAGAACAAACGGGGCAAGTAAGAAGAGATTCTTTTAATTTTATTTTTGCAAAAACAAAAGAAGAGATTCTTTTAATTTTATTTTTGCAAAAACAAAGTAGATAAAAAAACAGATTACAATAATAATAACAAATTACCTCTTTTTTTTTAAACTTGTTGATTTTTTTTTGTATATTTCTCTGTCTTTTTTCATTGTAAAAAATACATCTCCAATATCTGGCTTTTATAGCCAATTACAAATATATTTTTTTTTCTTTCTTTTGTTGTTTCTTCTATTTTTATCATCTGTCCTATTTTCTTTTTCTTTGCAGGTGTTTATGGTCAACGACGATAGGAGTTACTCCCTTGCCATTTTGGTGCAATTATGGCAGAGGAGGCAGTCCTCGGGTGACGCATCTGCTGACGTGGCCAGGAGCAGCGGCGCAGGGGTCTAGGGTTTTTATTTTTTTGAAAAAAAGTTTAGTTTGTGGGCTATTGGGCTTTGTTTTTGGGCCATTTTGTAATTGGACTTTTAATAATGGACTTTGTTTATTTATTTATTTTTGGTTTAGTTTGGGTTGGGTTGGATTGGGCCGGGCCGGGCAAAATTGGGTTGTTACAATATTTAATAGATTAAATGTTACAATTTTTCATTTTCAGTGAAATGAAAATTTTCAAAAATAAAAATTTACAATAATTTATCAAACGCACTTTTAGTCCTAACAATATTAAAAATCACAACTTGAATTTTTCTTCCTAAATTTTAAATATTAAGATATTAGAAAATAATTTGAAAAAATATATATTTGAAATATAAATATCATAAAACTAATTAATGATCATTAAACATATCTTCTATTAATGATCATTAAACATATCTTCTATCTCTCCTCAATGTCGTTTTTATTTGAATATGGTAAAATAGAAACTAATAAATAATCAAATTAATTAATTTTTTTATAATCAAAATCAACATGCCCACTAATAAGAAAGTTTGATTCTCCATAAAATAATGCAACATTTAAGGTCTCCTTGATATATCTTAGGATCTTTTTTACAACATTCCAATTCTCTTTACCTAAATTCGCCATGTACCGACTAACCACTCCCACTGCTTGTGCAATGTCTGGTATTGTACAAATCATAGCGAACATTAACTTTCCCACCACTGATACATACAGTACTTAAGGCATCTCCATCCTCTCTTCTTCACTGTTAGGATTCATATTGGAGGATAATTTGAAGTTAATAGGAAAAGGGGTAGAAATTGACTTACAAGCTTGCATGTTGAATTGTGACAAGATTTTCTTTAAGTAATTCTTTTGTGAAAGCCAAATCTTCCTATTACTTCTATCTGGGTTTAATTGACCCCTAGAATCGTGTTTGTTGGTCCCAAGTCTTTCATTTTGAATTCCCTAGCTAATTGTGCCTTTAATTTTTCAATATGATCTTTGTGTAGGCTTGCAACCAACATGTCATCTACATATAGCAACAATATAACAAAATATTTTTCATCAAACCTCTTGAAATAAGCAGAAGGGTCTACACTGAGTCTATTGTATCCAAGGCTCATGATGAAGGAATCAAATCCCTTGTACAAACACCTCGACACCTGTTTTAGACCGTAAAGAGATTTGTTCAACATGCAAACTAGTTCTCCTTTCCTTTTTATTCAAATCCTACAGGTTGAAGCATATAAATTTCTTCTTTAAGATCTCCATGAAGAAAAGTAATTTTAACATCTAACTGCTCTAATGTAGCACACATTGTCAAGACTACCCGAACTGTTGTCAATCGTACAACAGGAGAAAATATTTCATTAAATCAGTCTTCTTTCTGAGCATATCCTTTTATCACCAGTCTTGCATGATACTCTCCACTTGATTGTCACTATTTCGTTTGATTTTGAAGATCCACTTGCTACCAATTGTCTTCTTTCCTTGTGGTGGAGACACAAGTTCCTAGGTATTATTTTTATGAAGAGCTTCGATTTCTTCTTTCATTACCGCCATCCATTGAAAAGCATCTAAGTTATTCATTTCCTCCTGAAAAGTTAAGGGCTCTCCATCCTCCGTTAAAAGAAAAATATGCAATATTGCCTTCCATAACATAATTTGAGGGCCAATTGAGACGCCTTTTTACACTATTTGAATGGCGAATTGTTGGAACTTCAGAATTCTCTAGTTCTAATTCCTCGTGCTCAAGTTCTACTTCAAAAGAATCATTTTGTTCAAACTTCTTTCCACCTATATCATTACAGCCATTGACTTTTCTTTTGAATTGTTATCATATTTTTTTGTAGTTTATCTTTTACAAAGATAACATCCCTGCAGATTCTAACTTTGCGGGCAATGAGATCCTACAAGCGATACCCCTTTACTCCATAACATATCCCAAGAATTTATATTTTTTGGATTTTGGATCCAACTTTGTAATTTCTTGGGCATTGTACGTCACGTACACAATACTTCCAAATATATCGAGGTTTGAATAATTAACTGGTTTACCAGTCCACATATCCAACGGTGTCTTCAACTCAATTGCAGTTGATAGAGCCTAATTTACCAAATAACATGCGATATTGACTGCTTCTGCCCAAAAAGTTTTCTCTAGGCTCGTAGCTCCCAATATTGTTTTTTTTTCTTTCTAACAAAGTTTTGTTCATCTGCTCTACCACTCTATTTTATTAAGGAGTGTATGCCACTGTGAACTGTCGTTTGATGCATTCTTTTTTGCAAAATTCATCAAATTCATCACTTGTATATTCTCCTCTATTATCTGTTCTGAAACACTTGATCTTATTTCCAGAATCAAGTTCCACTCACACTTTAAAAGTTTTAAAGATCGAAAACCATATGCCTTCCTCTTAATTGGGTACACCCAAAATCTCCTTGAGTAGTCCTCAATGAATGGGAAAAAAATACTTTGCTCCTCTTAGGGATGAAACTGGTGCCTTTCATACATTAGAATAAAAACATCAGTTTCTAGAACAGCCTTGTTTCTACAATTTGATGTGTTGAAACTTAAACTATGTTACTTACTTGTAATACAATGTTCACACAAAAGAAGTGATACCTTTGTTAGACTTAGAAGTATCTTTTGTTCCCCAAGGATTTTCTTTCCTTGTTCTGACATGTGCCCAAATTTTCTAATGCCATAGCATTGCAGAATCTGAACTACACGAGGCAACAAATGCTACTACTTCTTTCAAAGTCTCTCCCTTCAGCATATATAATTTTGCAGCTATATTTTCTCCTTTCATTACCACAAGTGCTCCATGGAACACTTCCATGACTCTTTTCACACTTTCAATTTTACTAGCACTATTATTCAACAATTCGTAGGATAATACACTTTTCTTTAGGCATTCCACATGTCGCATTTCTCAAATAGTTTGAATTATTATATCATACATCTTCAATTTGATAGTCCTAATGCAAATGATCTCCAAGTCATGATCATTGCAACTTTACGTAGATTCTTCTGAGACAGGTTCATAATAATGAAACTATTTTCTTCTAGAGGTCATGTGATATGTGGCTCCCGAGTCAATAAGTCATACATCTGTAAATCTCCTTTGTTGTCTTCATCTCTTCTATGCTTGACAATACATCATCTGCTAATGTTAAATGAAGATATGCAATAACATTCCCGTCCATCTTTCTCCATTTTTTATCATCTGTAAAATTTATCAACCTGTCACTAGTAGTTGCTAGGCAAATTTTGTCTTTCCTCGAGATATCCTTTTATCTTTTAACTTCCACAATGAGAAATTACTCATGTTGAACCTTTCAATCTCAAATTGTGTTGTCATTGCTTCTATAACATATAGCTCCCACTATTTCACTATTTGATGTGAATAGTGCCCATCAACTTTAATGAGTAAGTATTAATCTAACTTATTTTCTATTGTGGAGGATCTACTTTCAGTGGCAACCATAGAGAATGTGATAAGTAGATATACATACTCAAAGTTGGCTCTGATATCACTTGTTGTGAATACAGTCGTTGAATAGAGCAAAATTGCAACTGATAATTTGAGAGAATAACAGTGAAAATAAGGATGACATGCATTTTACGTGGAAAAACCCTTAATTAATATAATGAAAAAAACCACGGGCAAGGATAGAAGAAATTCATTATGAGAAAACTAGGAGTTACAATTTCTCTCAATTGAACAAAGAAAAAACAATTAAAATTCTATCTCAATTTCTCTCAATTGAACAAAGAAAAAACAATTAAAATTCTATCCTAATAAAAAGAGAAACAAAACTCTCTAAAACTTTCTAACTTCTCAGTTTATGGAATGATTTTGGGATTGAGATTATTTTAAATGCTAAAATGGTTAGGCTATTTATAGTTGAACTTCAGGGACCAAACTTTAAATAACCCATTAATGTAAGAGACTAAAACAACAATTATCCCTTTAATAATTTTCCAACTTGCAACAACTAGCCTGGTGGCTTTTTTTTTATGGCTTTCAATGCAACCAACTTTATCTTGGCATTAATTAACAACAATGGCAAATCAACAACAAGATCTTCCCCAAAATTATCTAGAAACTAACTTTGATACCAATTGTTAGTGATGAGATGTTGATCGATTGTATTATGAGTTGCAACTAAAGATACGACTGAAATTGAGAAGTAAAAATAATGCACATAAGAACTAGTTAAGCAATTCAAAACCATTTCCTACGTCTGCAAGGCTTTGCCAATAGAGTATTCCACTATGAATCAACACTACAAGATGTGATTTAAACATAATTCACTCACCATGTTACAACCTCACTCCTATATATTCAACTAGATTCACTTCCTACTAAGTCTTTCCTTCTTGAAAGCTTATTTACAAACTGAACAAAAATAGTTTGTTAACAAGTTCCTATACTGAATAGAGCAGCACTGTCTCAAATTCGCACTTAACCCAATAAAATAAGTCATAATATATCGGTAGTGTTATACTTGTAAATCTCCAATTAGTATGATCGATCAATACTCCTTGAATTCCTTTCATGTAAGTGCTCTAAAAAGGCATAAAATAACGGTTTATCTTCTTTACTTCTTCAAAATTAGTATCTCACGAAATATGGTAAATAGGTCAGACTAGGACTCTTCAAAAATACTTTTAACTCAGTGAATAATTGTATTAATCACAAAATCTTGTATATTGTTGTTGAAAATCTTTAAAAATATATATATAAATGAATAATTAAGATATTTAAGTAAAAATATATCAACAAATAAGGCAAGCTGTACAAACTGAGTTGGAACCAACAATATTAACATTATTAAAATCAATTGTAAAAAATAAACATCAAATCAAAATCACTCAAACTCTAATTTGATAGGCTCATAAAGTCTCCGAAATTTCAAAATACTGGAGAAACATACATCAAATATCGTATTTAATATTAGATAACTAACATAGAACAATCAAATGAAACTAGCTTAGAAAGAGAACTACTTGGTTTATTAATAAATACATGGACCCAAAATAACAAATCGTTTTCTTCATGCATACATTCAGCAAATGATGTCGAATCATTACATTTTTCACATAAAAGAAACCACTGTATAACTATAAACCCACTCTAGGAAAGCTTCTCCCTTGTATCTCTATCTCTCAATATATCTCCATTATCTTTCATTTCAAGTAGTCTTTCAACTCTATCTATAAACCTGAAGAGAGGAAGGAAGCTAGCTGAATCCTGACAGCCTAATCCCAATGGCTAAAACCTGTATCTCAAACTGCATCAATGACACCAGGGTCCCTCTCCCAGTCAGGCCAACCTACGTGAACCTCTATAAGTGGCCGGAATCTGATGCTGAGTTTGTAAGATCACTGAGCTCTGACTGGCGCAGTAATGGAGGTCGTGCACACCCCACGGTTGTTGATAGCATTTCATGCAGGCAAATATACCTGAGGAGCTACACGTTTCATAGGAACAACCAAACCGAGACTGAAAACACAAATGTTTTGGCAGATCCTCAGTTAATAAGGAGGAAAGGGCCGGAAAGATCAGTCCTAGAAGAAAAAACAAGTCCGAAACTGTGGCCAAAAAGAAGTGTACGGCTCTCAGAAGGGCCAAAGAGGTCTCTTGTGCCGCCCTTTTGGCCATGTTTCGGAGGCTGTTGGCCTGCACATCCAAGGTTGATGTGGCTGATCATCATGGAGATTGAACATTTCTTTTTCCTTTTTTAATCAATTTCGGCTTTCAGTGCTTCCTCTTTTTTTTTTTCAGTTTTTAAATAACTTTCTAATAGTATTAAGTTGTTATTTATTTGATGCCTTTTTGCTCTTCCTATCTATGTTTTTTTTCTTTGTTAATGGCTTTTGCTGATATCATGATATGTTAATGGTTAAAGTGCGAAAAGCATTATCAGGAAATGGTTTAAAATTTAAGCAAATGTATTTGGTTGATGATGACCGGTATCATATGTAAAATGCATCCGTCTTGTAAAATCTTTCAGCTATTCAAAGTTATATGTCTAATGCATATATTCATATCCAACATTCAACTTCAAATCCAAGTATTGTATTTTCTTATGATCAAGTGAACAGGCCTTGCCAGGTTGAGTCACCTAGGAATTATGATTCAATGGCTGCTACAACATTCTTTATAGAAATCAAAGTCTACAGGAGAAATTAACTATATATTCGATTTTTTTTAATATATATACGGGTTATTATTTATTAATTAAAATTTATGGTTTCCAAGTCATTCATGTATGTAACAATAAAAATTAAGAATATATAAGCCTTGTTGGTCCATGAACTATGACATGGAATCAGATTACTCAAGGCTAAAAGTCTTTAGTCTAAGGTCAAAGAAAATCACAATTACTAATTCTTAAAGAGTAAAGCAAATTTGTGACGTAGTAAATAGAAATGATGGTGGCATGGTGGCTATAGTGATGGTGGAGGTGGGTGTGACAATTGGGGCCGGCTGAATGCTCAAACACTTTTAACTCTTATTTTTTTAATGTTTTACAGAGTTGGTATTCATTACCAGTAGATAAATTTATATATTTTCAGTGAATCATGTAATTATAATAAATTTATACAAGAATAATGTATTAAATATAATTTTTTTTATATTTTCTATTGACTCTTTCATGTCTTGAAAGGGATGGGGAAGGTCAGCACCAGTTGAGAAATATTATGAGCAGAAGAAGTAATCCAAAAGAAAAGAAGCAAAAAGAGGATTTGAGACTCAATCATAGTATAAGCAATCATGAAGAAGATAATGTATTTTTAGTGTAAAACAGATCAAAAGAGAGAATGTAACTTACAATGCAAGTTTTCTTGGATTAATCGACCATGGAATTTTATATTTTTCTTAATCCTGTTTATTTTGTACTAGTTATTTGGAATATACTAAATCATAACTTTGGGTTGTTATAGTAATTAGTTAACCAATCTGAATTTTCATTTCATTCCATATTTATGTTCAATATATATATTTAAAATATGATGTTTTTAAATATATAAAAATTTCAATATACACATATTTTGAACCTTAATAGGATTAGTGTTTAATGTGAAGAGTTGTAAGACTAAAGTAGATAAACAATTGGTATATAATAATCTAATTAAATGCATAAATAATAGATTAGTTATCACTTACCAATAATTCTCCTTGTATTACCCGAGTGTTTAGCCTTCCTTTTATTTTACCTTTTGTCACTCTCACTCTTGTGGGACATACAACAGAAATAAATGCCAGTAACTACCATGATGATTCTGGGAAAAAAAAATATTTACCATGATGACATTGACATAATTGCAATTTCTTATGGTGATAATAATGGGATAGTAGGTAAACTGTTTGAGGTACAATGTTCTGAAATCTGAGTTTCTAAACCTTTTAAAATAAGAAAATAATGAACTGCAAAAAGAAAAAGACTATGCAATATTTACATCACTAATAACACCATGTTTCTTCTGGAACAAAAGAGAAAGGAAGTGTATGATATTATCAAATATTTACTTAGGTGCCAACTCATTTACTGTCCGATCATGAACATCATTATAGTACTGGTGTTTTTGTTTTCCTTAATTTTGTCAATCGAAAACATAATTAACATTACTGATTTGTCTTGAGGCTCCTGGAATGTTCATGGATACTTCTTTTCAATTTTATAAGAAATAATTGGTAAGCAATAAATATGTTGCCATTGACCCTTTGATGAATCTTTTATCTACAAGTGAGGTGGTTACCTTGTATGCTATGGTTCAAGATATTCGAATATGAATGTGAATATGATTCTTCAAATATTCCAGTCGGAGTTACCTACAAGGTACCTGTAGAAGCTTTGAAACTAGTCTTGTTTTAAGCAGGCTTACATCATGAAATTGCTCGTTTCCAGCCTATTCTAGTCCCAAGTTTGGGCTGGATCCACAAAAATTTAAGACAAATTGGTGCATGCATGTGCATTCATGCTCCACCCATCATTTGTTGCTGTTGATGCTACTGCAGCCTGCTCTCTAATGGGTAATGGATTAAAGAGTGCTTTGAGAAATTAATTATTCTCGAGTGATGGTTATAGCAAATATACTAACTGGCCCGTTTATTGCCAACAGACTTTTATTTTGTTCTAATAATGTTTTTGAGTGCTTTTTATGATTATAATCTCTTCCAATATGAGAAATTCAAGGGTGATAGAGATTCATAAACAAATGAAGCATGGACTCAATGATTCACTCGCTGATTTACATCAATGCTGGAAGGAAAAAACGTAGGATGCTTCAAGCTAAAATCATGCATTGTCTCTTAACAGGCCATCAACCAGGAAGAACAGTTTTATCTCATGTGTTCATGTTGATGCAGAAAGATAAAAGTAATAAATTATACCAGAACTGTGGAGAATGGAATAAGAACAAGAAAACGACCAATCACTGTCGACCGATTAAAGTAAGATGTGCACCTTAATAGCAAATCCGAAACAAACAAGCAACGA
Source organism: Gossypium hirsutum (assembly GCF_007990345.1). Lineage (NCBI taxonomy): Eukaryota > Viridiplantae > Streptophyta > Magnoliopsida > Malvales > Malvaceae > Gossypium > Gossypium hirsutum. The sequence goes on from NC_053430.1 coordinate 16,271,733, forward strand.
GAACATTCTTAAAGCTCTCATTAAGATCCCCAACCCTGCTGTACATGAAAGAGTTCACAAAATACACGTCCACTTTAGAACAAAGCTTATGCCTGGTTTGTTTGATGACTAACCAAAGAGACCACATTATGGTGTATAGCATGACGAACCATTCCACCAAGCTTAGGTGGACCGGAGAAAACCATGTAATCTTTGGCCCATAACATATAATTCACCTGCCTTCAGACTTCACCAGCTGTGAGAACACTTTACTCATTGAAGCACCTGAGAGGTCATCCACACTTGACAACACAAACTGTTCAGAAGAAACTGTTGGATCAAGCTGACTGAAATTGTTAATTTGTGGAGAAAGTTCACCGATCATGTTCGTACTGTTCTTTACAGCCTCCTGAAGTTGAAGAGCATACTCCAGATTCCATAAAACATCCCCCATGGAAGGCCTGTCAACACCGAAATCAGCTAAGCATTTCTCGGCAGTTTCTCCAAACTTCCTAAGAGAATCAGGCCTGATCTTTCCTTTGAGATTAGAATCAATTATTTGCACCAACTGTCCTCTTTTCTGCCATTTCATTGCCCATTCAGCTAGATTTACCATTTCCCTTGGAAGAGTAGGATCTATTACTGGTCTTGCACAAAGAACTTCAAACAAAACCACTCCAAATGAATATACATCAGATTTTTCTGTCAGTTGTTGCCTTCTGAAATATTCTGGATCAAGGTATCCAAAACTTCCTTTCACGGCTGTACTGACATGGGTCTGATCAATTTCAGGTCCTGTCTTTGACAGCCCGAAATCCGCAACCTTGGCCATGAGATTCTCATCAAGTAAGATATTCGCGGACTTCACATCACGATGAATAACTGCTTTCGCATAGCCTGTGTGAAGGTAATGGAGTCCTCTAGCTGCTCCAATGCATATTTCAAGCCTTTGTTTCCAACTTAAACTTGGATGGCCCGAACCATAGAGATGACTCTTGAGTGTACCATTCTCCATATATTCATAAATCAAGATCATCTCATTCTTTTCATCACAATAACCAATTAAAGAAACTAAATGGCGGTGACGGAACTGGGATAGCATCTCAATTTCAGTCTGGAACTCAGCAAGTCCTTGTTGGGACTGGGGATTTCCCCTTTTAACTGCAACTTTTGTACCGTCATTCAGTTCTCCCTTGTATACCTTACCGAAACCGCCAATCCCAATGACCAAACTTTCATCAAAATTATTGGTGGCTTCTTGAACAGCCAGAAAAGGAATGTGATAGCCAGTATTCGAATTGAGACTAGCAGTTGTTCCTTCGGAGTATTTGCTCCCTATAGTGTGGGAAGTTCCTCCATTAGTTGAAAAAGGAATCCATGTCTTCGATTGCCTCCGGTGTGCCACACGTCTTCTTTTTCTACAAAACATAAATAGAAGTCCTGCCAACAGCAGTCCAAAAGCCACCCCAACACTGGCACCCACTATGGCACCAACTTTCTTCTTTGAACTTGAACCAGAAGTATTGGCAGTTCCCAAGCCAGTAAGACTGCCATCAGAATTGTTCAATTTCATGATTTCAAGCCCATTTAGTATGGCATCAGGGTAAGCACCACGTAAATTTGATGGACCGATGCTTACTCGAAGCTTGTTCATAGTAGCTGAGTCTGTAACAAAATCCATATAATATGCAGCAGCCAAAACATTACCCAAATAAGCACTCAGATCAAGGTCCCTCACAACCATTGAGGAGTCGATGAAAACATTGAAATAGAGCTGGTTAAGAGAAGTGCTGACAATATCACAAAAATGAAACCTAACTAGATGCTGAAAACCGGGATCCACATTGAATTCCCAGGTCACATTGAAGTTGCTATTGGGGTCACCTAAGGAGTTCATCTTGGTGCAGCTACCATAAACAGAAACTGGAGCAATCTCTGGTGTTGATCCACCATCAACATACTTGACAGCTCTAGTATTTGATACAGTTGATGCAAGATTCTTTTCTATAAGGAAACTCTGATCAGGCACCCATGTTCGATGAAGGGTATCGTTCTTGAAGGACACCATAGGTCCCCCCATATTCACCCTAGCAACCGTCTCCAGTGCCTGCCACATCAAGCCTTGGAATCCCACTGATGATTTAACAGTACGGGCGTGGTCTGGAATGAGCTGATCAGGAACTGAAACAACTTCCAGGGCATTTATAAAAGCAAATGAATTCTCTGAAGGAGTGAATATGATGGCAAGGCTATCGGTGGTGATATTAACAGAGAATTCTTTGACAAGATGAGCTCCAACACTGAAACTGCTGAGAAGGACATGGTTTTCAGTGGAAACATCGAACTTTGCCGAACTCATATTGTAAGTAGCATAAACAAATGGACTGAAATAAAGGCGAATCCAGAGTCTCCCCCGTTGGCTGATTGGAAATGTATACTTAGAAACACCGGTAAAGATTCTAGCTGTTTGATAGAGCCGTGAAACGGCAGAAGAGATGATTGATTTCGAAGTGTTCCCAACAACACGTTGTGGTGTAGAAAGGAGTTTAGAGGCTAAGTCATCAGCCATGAAAACTCGACCACCCACTGTACTATTAGCTAGTGATCCACAATCAATAAGGTAGTTGTCTGCTGGTGTAAACCCTCTAGCAAAGCATTGAAAACATAAGACTGAAGAAACCCAGATGAGCAATTCAATTATCTTACAACCCATCTTTTCAAATCCTAGCAAGTAACAGTAACACCAAAGCTTTGAATCTTAACAGGAACTGAAATCCTGGATTCTTACATAAACTACAAATGGATTAATAGCAAACAATAATAGAAATTAAAGAAACAACAACTAAGAGATCTGAATTAAAGACAAAAGCTGGAACAAAGAAACAGAAAGAGAACCGAATCAAAGAGATGAAAAGATGAAACCTTTGAATTTTAGATGAACCAGACTCAAAAAATCAAATCTTCTATGCAGCCGTAATGGAAATTTGGCAGAGTTTTCGTTGCAATTTCCAATGCAGATAGAGCAGGGTGCATACATAAGCGGGTTTAACTTCAAACTAGATTACAACGTCTCCCACTTAATTGTTTCTATTTTTTTTTCCCCATTTTGGTTCATATTCTTAAATAAACAGAACACAAAGAGGCTAAAGGTGGTGTAACAAAAATACGAATAAGCAGAACAAATAATAAGAAAAACACTGTTTAAATGTCTAATTTCTGGTTTGGTAAATCAACGATAGATGTAAAGTGAATACAATAAAAACAAAACAATAACATGCAGAAGAGATAAGAGCAAATTTAAAGTTAGGAAATTTATGGAGAGAGAGGCGTCTTTATGGGTTTTAATGACGGTGGGTAGAAAACAGAGTTTTAAGTTTTCTAGTAACATAAAGGTTATTTACTCTCCATCCTGCTAGTTGGGGGTGGTTTTGAGCGGTGACTGGGGAAAAGCAAATGCCTTCCTCTATAAACTTTAAAGTCTTTTTAAGTTTTAATGGATTGATGTCAATCTCTTTCCTTTTGTTTAATAATTGATATCAAATTTCAATAAATAAATTGAAACTGAAAATTATAAGAAATGAAATAAAACGTTTTGTGGGAGGGTTATGTAGCTACGTAAAAATTTATTTTGGTTGTTAATTGAGACGATTTTTGAAAATTTGAAAATTAATTTTCGATTTTATTAAAAAAGGGGAGTCGTCACTAATCTTTTCTTCTAGATGTGATCGGAAATCTAATAAATCTTCTTTTTAGAAAAAAATATTTTTGAGTAAAAAAAAGGTCGAGTTTAGGTCTACGTCAAAATCCAGAAAAAAATAGGATTCGGAAGTCAGTTACGCACGAGAAAGGTATTGGCACCCTCGCGACGCCCAAAATTGGTATCCCTTTAAACACGCGTTGTCTTTAATTTCAAAAAAAAAATGAATTCAATTTAATATTTAATCATGATCCTATTGAAACACGAGAATTTTGAAAACACGAAAATTTTGAAACTTGAAAATATTTTTTTAAAACCCGAGAGATTGTGAAAACACAAAAATTCTTGAAAACCTGAGAATCTTTGAAACCTGAGAAATTAAAAAAAACGAAAATTTTTGAAAACACGAAAATTTTTGAAACCCGAATTTTTTTTATAAAAAACACAAAAAATTTACAACACTAGAATTTTGACAAATTACATATCCTCATCTACATTTTGAAAATAAAATTTGATCACTTACCAATAATCACTAAAATAATTATCCTATTTCAAAACACGAGAATTTTTAAATTTTTCGATTTTTTTTAAAAGGACGTCCCATTTTTAACACGAGCCAATGATGTTCACCCAACATAGCGATGAAATCAAAGACTTAATGTTAAATCGACACGTTGCCTTATTTATTGAAATTAATTAAAAGAAAATAAAAATATTTCTAAAATAAAAAAAACTAATAATAACGTTGCAATAATATGTGATCTAAAATATATATTAAATTGGAATGGGTAAATAATAATAAAAAGGGTAAGAATATACCGAAGCCCAATGTTATGGGTTACTGAAATTAATTTCTTTTCTCCTCGGGTTGCTGAAATGGACCTTTGTTGGTGATCGTCACTGGATCAGATTGCCGCAAATAGGGTCGGGTTGACCCAGCTATTTTAAAATTTATTTTCGTCTTTTTTAGACTAAATTTTTGCTTGGCCCACATAAAATTTACATAAAGACAAAAGATTCAAATCATTTCAGCCTATTACAAAATAATCTCAGCCCAACTAACTTAATATTTCAAACCAAACTAAACCCAACTCACTAATTTAAAAAAAAAATAATACAAACCAACCCAACTCACTAACTTAAGAAACCCAACACAACCAACTCAACCCACTAATTAACCCAAACCAAATTTAACCCATCAAATCTAACATAAACCAAGCCATTAACTAAAATATTTCTTTTTTTCAATACTAAACCCCCTAAACAAACAAGTTTCCAGCAGCAAACAAAGAAAGAAAAAAGATATCCAAGCTTCAAGCAGCCGAACCCCTTCTCCTTCTACCGTGCACGCCACCAATAGCCATCGTGTGCGCCGCGTGAAATCAAGCTACAGGTAGTTGAGGTTTGGATTTCGGGGTGGCTGATAATCGATTGGCTCTGCTATTTGGAATGGGTTTCGGTTTGAGAGCTTGGTTGTTGTGTTAATGGTGGTTGGGTCTTGGTTGCTTGGTTGCTTGCCGGATATTGGAGTTTTTTTTTTACTTAGATTGCAGAATGTTCTTTTTTTGTTTTTTTGCTGGAGAATTTCTTTTGCTTTTTTTGCTCTTCACCGAATATCAAATGGGGGAATCCTCCTCCTCCTTTTTACCGAAAAAAAAAGCTCTCTTTTATGGTGTGGTTTTTTCTTTTTTATTTCTACCATTTTGCTTGTTTCTCATGCTATTTGCAGGTAGTGGGTGAAGAAGGAGCAACCACTCATGCTGATGGCCTGAAAATCCGGGGAGTGGATGCCCCAAATCACGTAATCTGTCAGAAGGACCAAATCACAAATGCAGCAAAACTTCTAGAGCTAAAGTGTAATTTTTAGAAAATTTAGGGTTAAAATGCAATTTAAGGAAAGTTTAGGGGTCGAATTGAAATTTAAAGAAATTTTAGGGTTAAAATGAAATTTAGGAAAAGTTTAAGGGTTAAAATGTAATTTTTTTATTTTTTAATTTTTTTTTTGAAAATTTGAAAATTAAACACAAACTCTAGTCGGACAAAAATTTAGTGCTTACAGCTGCCCCTTTGTTTCATGACATGATGCACAAAGAAATAGAAGTCTACATCGATGATATGATCGCCAAATCTAAGGGGGAAAGAGAGCATGTTGGGAACCTCAGGAAGTTGTTCGAAAGACTGAGAAAGTTCCAGCTGAAGCTTAATCCAGCCAAGTGTACGTTTGGGGCTACCTCGGGAAAATTGCTAGGCTTCATCGTCAGCGAGAGAGGCATTGAAGTTGATCCAGATAAGATAAAAGCCATACAAGAACTATCACCTCCGCGCACGCAAAAAGAAGTCAGAGGATTTTTAGGAAGGTTGAACTACATTGCTCGATTCATTGCTCAACTTACCAACCAGTGTGACCCAATTTTTTGACTCCTTTGAAAGCATAATCCAGGAGAATGGAACGAGGAGTGACAAATGGCTTTTGACAAGATAAAACAATACTTATCTAGTCCCCCGGTGTTAGTACCGCCAACTCCAGGAAGACCGTTAATATTGTATCTAACTGTGTTCGAAAATTCAATGGGTTACATACTAGGGCAACATGATGAGTCGGGGAAAAGAGAAAAGGCGATTTACTATCTCAGCAAAAAGTTCACAGAGTATGAAGCAAAGTATTCGTCAATTGAAAAATTTTGTTGCACTTTGGTTTAGTTAGTTCGGAGGCTCAGACAATATATGTTATATCATACGACATGGTTAATTTCAAAGTTGAACCCAATAAAGTACATGATGGAATCATCTGCACTCTCAGGAAGAATGACATGATGGCAAATCCTACTGTCAGAGTACGACATCATCTATGTTAGCCAAAAGTCGATAAAAGGGAGCGCAATAGCTGACTTCTTAGCAACTCGAACAACGGAGGAATACGAGCCATTGAGATTTGACTTCCCAGATGAAGACTTGATGTGCATTACAGAAAAAGAATATGAGTCATCAAAAGACAAGTTATGGAAGATGAGCTTTGATGGTGCGTCAAATGCATTAGGGCATGGGATTGGAGCAGTCTTGGTATCACCAGAAGGGAACCATTATCCGCTAACTGCCAGGCTGAATTTCTTCTGTACCAATAACATAGTCCGGCTTGTATCATGGGACTTCGTGCAGCCATTGAACGAAATGTCAAAATCCTATTGGTGATTTACCAAATCTACGGAGATTGGGAATGGGAGATCCAAAATTAGTTAAATATAGCAATCTAGTGGGGGAATTGGTTAAAGAATTCAAAGAAGTGACATTTAATTACTTCCCACGAGAAGAAAACCAATTGGCTAATGCCCTGGCCACTTTGGCTTCAATGTTCAAAGCAAACAAAGAAACGAAAATAATGCCTCTCCAAATGAGCATATATGAGGTCCCTGCACATTGTTGTAGCATTGAAAAAGAGACAGATGGATGACCTTGATTCCTTGATATCTTAGAATACGTCAAAAATCAAAGGTATCCCGAACAGGCAAATAAGAACGAAAAAAGAACAATTAGAAGAATGTCGACGGGATTTGTTCTTGATGGGGATATCTTGTACAAAAGAGGAAATGATCAAATGCTCCTAAGATGCGTGGATGCTGTTGAAGCCAGAAAAATACTTGAAGATGTCCATGAAGAAATTTGTGGAACGCATGCTAATGGTTTCACTATGGCTAGACAGATTATGAGACTCGGTTATTACTGGCTGATGATGAAAAGCGACTATATTAGTTATGCATGAAAGTGCCACAAATGTCAGATTTACGGCGATAAAATTCATGCAGCCCTTTTGCCCCTTCATGTCATGACTTCTCCGTGGCCTTTTTCTATGTGGGGCATGGATGTCATAAGGCTAATTTCCCCAAAAGCTTCTAGTGGACACCGGTTCATTTTTATGGTTATAGATTACTTCACAAAATGGATAGAAGCTGCTTCATTTGCTATTGTGACGAAGATTGCAGTTTGTAGGTTCTTGAAAAAGGAAATCATATGTCGATATGGTTTGCCTGAGAGAATCATTTCGGATAACACCTTGAACCTGAACAACAAGATAATGAAGGAAGTGTGTGAGCAATTTTAAATAAAGCATCATAACTCCTCACCCTATCGCCCGAAAATGAACGGAGCTATGGAAGCGGCCAACAAAAATATTAAGAGGATTATTGGGAAAATGATCGAGACATATAAAGACTGGCCCGAAAAGCTACCATTTGCTTTGTATGCATATCGCACATCTGTGCGGACATCTACGAGGGCAACTCCTTTCTCTTTGGTCTACGAAAGGGAAGCTGTGCTGCCCATCGAAGTTGAGATCCCCTTCCTATGAGTGTTAATGGAGTCGGAACTAGAGGAATCAGAATAGGTTTGAACTCGATACGACCAACTAAATCTTATCGAGGAAAAACGCTTGAAGGCAATCTGTTATGGAAAGATGTACCAAAAGAGAATGATCGCGGCCCATGACAAGAAGGTACGACCAAGAGAATTCCGCGAGGGAGAACTTGTACTGAGAAAAATTCTCCCAATACAAAAAGACTTTCGAGGAAAATGGGCACCAAATTGGGAGGGACCATACGTCGTAAAGTAGGCCTTCTCAGGTAGAGCTTTGATTCTCACTAAGATGGATGGGAAGGAATTACCTAATCCAGTGAACTCAGATGCTGTGAAGAAATATTATGCCTAAAAAAAAGGATCAAGATGAAAACTCGAAAAGGGTGTCTTGATAAACAAAAGGGTTAGGATGAAAACCCGAAAGGGGCGTCCCAATAAAGCAGATTTGGGTTTGAACAGTGAGTCCAACAGTGAGACTACAGTATTTGAAGCATTTTCAGAAGCTCGAAATCTTCTACACAAGAAGCTATGCTCAAAAAGATTCTTGATTAAGAAATGTGGAAGAGTTCATGCATTGAATATCTAGAGCATTTGTAGCCACTAAATACGATCCCCTTTCTCTTTATAACGCTTTTAACTTTTCTTCGTCAACTTTCTTTATATGTTACTTTTGAAATAAATAAATGTGAGGTATCCCTTTTGTACCTACTTTACCATTTTCATGCATCTCAGTGTGTGGTTTAAATAATAAATAGTAGAATGACATACTCTAAACAAAAGAAAGGTTGAGCATTACCCGGATGAGAATTCGATAAGTACGAGGCCTCAAAGCAAAGACAAAGTTCAACAGGGGGCAAAAGAGTGATATCTGAAAAACACAGATTACTCGTAAAGCTGGAGGACGGGTACAAAGCCTGAAGAGAAAGTCAAGAATCAAAGCAATGAATGCAGATCATCACAAGAATCGTGACAAAAAAAGATATATGACAAACAAGTCTAAGGCGCATAGCATAATCATGTAGGCATACAGGCATTTAGGACAAGTATGTGCATATCATTATAACATCATGCATGACATATGCAGGTACTCTAGCAGAGCGAGAGGTTTTGATGATATTTATACTAGATCAAGGAAAAAGACACCTGAAGTTCCACCAGATGATATGTTTTGGTATCCTGATATTTTTATTTCTGTTTTTCAAAAATCAACTCATATTGCGAGAGGTGAGTTGAGCCTCGGGTCACACGCTGAGGTATTTTCAACTTCTATTTTTCAAAAAAAAATCAACTCATATTGCGAGAGGTGAGTTGACCCACGGGTTACACGCCGAGGTACTTTTCAATTTCTGTCTTTCAAAAAAATCAACTCATATTGCGAGAGGTGAGTTGATGCTCAGGTCACACGCTGAGGTATTTTCAATTTCCGTTTTTCAAAAAAAAATCAACTCATATTACGAGAGGTGAGTTAAGCCTCAGGTCACATGCTAAGGTATTTTCAATTTTTTGCTTTTTCAAAGATCAACTCATAATCCGAGAGGTGAGTTGAACTTCGGGTCGCATCTCGAGCTATTTTCAATTTTTTTTCAATAAAGAATAAAGATTGGACAATCGAACAAAATTTAGTGCTTTTAAGTCTTTGCACTATCCCTGTTTCACAACGATGAGCAAAGAGGGGCAGCTGTAATCACTAAATTTTTGTCCGACTAGAGTTTGTGTTTAATTTTCAAAATTTCAAAAAAAATAAAATAAAAATAAAAAAATATTGAAAAATAAAAAATTGCATTTTGACCCCTAAACTTTTCTTAAATTTTATTTTGACCCTTAAACTTTCTTTAAATTTTATTTTAACACCTAAGCTTTCCTTAAATTACATTTTGACCCTAAATTTTTTGAAAATTACACTTTGGCCCCAAAAGTTTTACTGCATTTGTGATTTGGTCCTTCTAACAACTTATGTAATTTGAGGCACCCACTCCCCAAATTTTCAGGCCACCAGCATGGGTGGCTGCTCCTTCTTCACCCACTACCTGCAAATAGCATGAGAAACATGCAAAATGATAGAAATAAAAAAGAAAAAACCACACCATAAAAGAGAGGTTTTTTTCGGCAAAAAGAAGGATGAGGAGGATTCTCCCATTTGATATTCCATGAAGAGCAAAAAAAGAAAAAAAATTCTCCAGCAAAAAAAAAAGGAACATTCCGCAATCTAAGTAAAAAAAACTTTAATATCCAGCAAGCAACCAAGAACCAACCACTATTAACACAACAACCAATCTCCCAAACCGAAACCCACTCCAAATAGCTGAGCCAATCAATTATCAGCCACCCCAAAATCCAAACCTCAACTACCTGTAGCTTGATTTCACGCGGCGCACATGATGGCTGTTGGTGGCGCGCATGGTGGATGGAGAAGGGGAGTTCGGCGGCTTGAAACTTGGATCTCTTCTTTCTTTCTTTGTTTGCTGCTGGAAACTTGTTTGTTTGGGGGGTTTAGTATTGAAAAAAGAAAATATTTTAGTTAATGGGTTGGTTTATGTTAGATTTGATGGGTTAAATTTGGTTTGGGTTAATTAGTGGGTTGGGTGATATGTTAAGTTAGTGGGTTGGATTGGCTGTGTTAGGTTTCTTAAGTTAGTGAGTTGGGTTTAGTTTGGTTTGAAATATTAAGTTAGTTGGGCTGGGATTATTTTGTAATAGGCTGAAATGATTTGAATCTTTTGTAGCGTTCTTTAATCCGAACGGCATCACCTTATAACAAAATGTTCCCTACATCGTTACGAAAGTAGTTTTCTCCATATCCTCAGGAGCCATCTTTATCTGATTATAACCCGAGAATCCATCCATGAACGAAAACAATGAATGTCTGGCTGTGTTATCCACCAATGTATCGATGTGTGGCAAGGAAAAATTATCTTTAGGACTTGCTCGATTCAGATCGCGATAATCTACACACATTTGTACCTTGCCGTCTTTCTTCGGTACTGGTACTATGTTAGCTACTCATTCTGGGTACTTGGAGACATGTAGGAAGCCAGCGTCAAACTGTTTCTTGATTTCTTCTTTTATCTTTAACAGTATTTCAGGTCTCATTCGTCTTAGCTTCTGTTGAATGGGTTTGCATTCTGGTTTCAGTGGGAGTTTATGGACCACTACATCTTCGTTCAAACCTGGCATGTCCTGATACGACCATGCAAATACATCTTTGTACTCATGGAGCAAAGCGATTAAATTACGTCTGGTGTCATTTGAAATGGTGGTCCTAATTTTCACTTTTTGCCTCTTTTCTTCATTTCCCAAGTTTACCGTCTCGACAACTTCTTGATGAGGTAGAATTTGTTTATCTTCTTGTTCTACCATTCTTAGTAAGTCAGGAGACGAGACACAGTCTTCAGCGTTTTCCTCGGCTTCAAATTCTCCTAAACAAATAGCTTTCTCGAAGTCGATTTCAAGACTTGTAACGGGTTTGTTCATATCGTTAATATCTGAGCACCTGAAAGTTGAATGAAAAAGAAAACTATAGAGTAGCATCAAAGTATTGGGACCAACAAGCAGAATTTTATGGCATGATATGAGGTACATGTAAAGACAGGCCGTGAGAAGAGGAAAAATTATGAAGTTAATGAGAATGAAAAGACCATGACAAAATGCATCTCCATTAATGTCCATTTAAATGATAAAGAGCAAATCATAAGCTCTTACGAAAGAATCTCTACTATTACTTAGGGACACACAAAAAGAAGAGTGTTAACATTGAGCATTACTTTGGAAAAGACTTAAAAACTACAAGGAGATCCACATCAGTCCAATTGTTCAAAACGAATCCAGGAGGACAAGGGCGTATCATTGAAACATCTTTAATTGTATCATTTCCTTTGTCAATGACATTTATACTGACATTGTGAAGACCCCTTTCAATTAATAACAGTTTGCTTCGTGGATTATCTTGCCCGGGGTATATCATTCCTACAGATGTAAATGTTTTTGACAAAGGAGGGTACGTTATGGGCTCCCATTCTAATTCTCGGCCTAAGGCTCTTGCAATCCGCCTTTCTTGATCTTTCTGCAACTGTTTTCTTCTTTGTCGCATATCCGGTTCGAACCCTAGACCGTATCGAGCCTTGTGGGGTATTGGTTTTAGCGCTCTAACTATCCCTTGCTGATATCTTCCCAAACCTTTCTTCGTTCGGGCTCCTTTTCCTACAGTCAGCTTAATTCCCATATTGGTATTTCTTGACAGCTTGGGCACGAGAATTTTATTTCCTTCAGCAACGAACGTAGCATTGATGAATTCGAAGGAACGGAAGGAACATTCTACTACATCCTTGCTTATTTTGAGGTATGGTGTATCAGCAGAGATAGATGCGACAATGTCTTCCTCACCCACAACAGCGACCAAAAGACTATCCATGATAAAATTTACTTTTTGATGGAGAGATGAAGGAACTGCCCCAGCAGAGTGGATCCAAGGCGTTCCTAAAAGGCAATTATACGAAGGCGTGATGTCCATGACCTGAAACTCGATGCCATATATATAGGGGCCCACTTCTAGAGGAATTTCGATTTTTCCCATGACTTCTCGTCTTGTCCCATCGAATGCCCTTACTGTAGAGTGACAAGGCCTCAGATAAGATATATCAATTGGAATTCTAGAAAGCGTGGCCAAAAGCATGACATTGAGTGCCGACCCATTATCAATGAGCACATTCGGTATTATATAACCCTTGCAACAGGTTGTGATATGCAATGCTTTTACGGAGCCTCTACCATTTGGCGGTATTTCGTCATCACTGAAAGAAATAAAATTATCCATGTTCAGGTTATTCACCCACCTATCAAGCTTTTCGACAAATATATTGTTTGCCACGTACGCTTGATTTAACACTTTCAGCAAAGCATTCCGATGTGGTTTTGAATTCAACAGTAGGGATAATACCGAGATTCTTGCCGGTTGTTTGCTTAACTGTTCCACGACGTTATATTCACTATGCTTGATGAACTTCAAGAATTCATGTGTTTCCTCTTCATTCATAGGCCTTTTAACTTCTTGTTCAGAAGGAGTCTCAAGTTCAACCTCGACCTCATGCATCGGTGCCTTTCCTTTCTATTTCGAGTCATTAGTCTTCTTCATTGGTTCGACCACTTTAAAATAACACCTCCCACTGCGGGTGAAGAGTCCTACTTCGCCAACATTTCCAGTCGTGATTTTGGATTTTTCACCTTCAGGTATGATAATGTTGACATCATATTTCCATAGTACTGTCTTGTTATCTTTGTAAGGGAAAGAAGATGGTACTTCAATTATCATCTTTGGTTTCACTTGCTCATTTTTTGCATCGTAATAAATCACCAATGGTCGACCGGCACTATAAGGGAAACCTGATGATTGATTATCAGAAGTGCATATTTCTCCTTCATCGGCCTCTTTTATTTTATTAAAGATCTCGACTTCCTTATTGTCCATCATGTCTTGAAATAGTTTTCTGAATCCTTCATAAGACAGGATGTCATGCCCCTCGATCCTATGAAAATCACAAAAACATTGACTATTTGTATTTTCTTCTTTGAAAATTCTATTGGGATGACAGAACAGCCCCTTTTCAACCATTACCTCCCAAATCTTTCGCAGCGGTGTCTTAATTTCAGAAACACAACTTTTGGCACGCCACCTGTCTTCTTTTGTCACCACGCTCACGTTCCCTTCAGTATGGTTAGGGAGCGAATTTCCAGCCGTATTGCCAGCACCATCGAATCGTAGAATGCCTGCATCAATAAGACCTTGAACCCTCCTTTTAAAGGCCAAACAATTTTCTGTAGAATACCCCTGGTTTCCAGCGTGGTACATGCAACTAGCATTACGATCGTACCATTTTGGGTATGGAAGCTTCAGGGGTGCCATATAATGTGGGGATATTAATTGTTTTTCCAACAATTTTAGGTACAGCTCTCCGTATAACACGGGAATTGGGGTGAACTGGGGTTTTTCAAGATTGGATCTTGCCGGTCTTTGTTCATTTTTGGGTTGGCTTTGAGCAGGTATGATATTTGGTGGGAACATGGCAAATGGTCTTTGGTTATCTGTGGCGTAAACGGTGTAAGGAGGAGGTGCTTGATAGTAAAGGTTTTAGGAAGGATAATAAAAGTTTGGAGGTGGGCAATATCGAGGTCGTGGCTGGGTTGGGTAAGGATTAGAAGTGTGGTGGCTTTCAGTTCCCACCATATGGGCTTCTACCTCTTTTTTCTTTACAGGTGCTGCCCTTTTCGAGCTCTCGAAACCTTCCATACTTCCACTCTTGATGGTATTTTCTATAAGTTCCCCGGATATCACAATATCTGCGAAGTCTTTCGGGGCACTTCCTACCAACTTATCGTAAAACGGCACTTTCAAAGTGTTGATGAAGAGGACCATTATTTCAGTTTTAGTCAATAGGGGTTCTACTTGAGCCGAGATATCCCTCCACCTTTGCGCGTATTACCTAAAAGTCTCCGTCGGCTTCTTTTCCATCATCTACAGAGTTAGTCGATTAGGCACCATGTCGGATACATGCTTGTATTGTTCACAAAATGCTGATGCTAAGTCTTTCTATGATCGGATCCTTTCTCTACTAAGTTGATTATACCATCGAAAGGCTGATCCGATCAAGCTGTCTTAGAAATAGTGGATTAGCAATTTGTCCTTATTCACGTAACCAGTCATCTTCCGGTAAAACATGATAAGATGCGCTTTTGGACATCTCATTCCATCTTAATTTTCAAAATCTGGTACTTTGAATTTCGGAGGGCACCAAACTGAGCTCTTTGGCAGTCAATGCAGAGAAGGCTTCAGTACCTTCTATCGCTTTGAGTCTTTCTTTCAAACTCCTATACTTATCCTGAACATTATGATCATACGTTTTCAATCTGGCTATTTCTACCGGATCATCCAAATCTAGAACATTAGGATCGGCAGGATTAGCTCCGGGGTTATATACGAAAATACCTTGCCCTAGATGAGTAGGGGGTACGGGTCGTAGCTCCAAGCTTGCAGGTTCTCCTCGAGGATGTTCTCTTTGTATTATATGTGGATGAGGTGGAGTGGATCCTAGGGGATAGAGCGGATCCTGATCATGATTAGTTCTTAGCTAAGGCTCCATAGTGTCAAGGCTCTGTATAGGTCCATTTCCTTTAATCAGAGACGTCATCATTTCCATCATTTTGGCCATTTGATCCCTTTTCTCGAGTGATTCCTCTCAAGATCTTACCATCAAATCCCTTGTTTCTTATTGTGACTTAGCCAACTGCTCTTGCAATTCTCTTTGGGTCATTTCCATCCTTTAAATTCTCTCATTGAACTCGGCTTCCATAATTCTAGTTTTTCAATGCGTTCTATAAGAATGACGTGATTCCAGACTTGTAGTGTTGCAACTGCAGATTATACAGTTTTTAGCCTCAGTGAATGATTATGGTGATATGTACATGCAATGAATGGATGAATGAATAAATGTCAAATGAATGTTAGTCATGAATAAATATGCAAGAATTTGGTGTTGATTTCAGGATAGCCCCATACTAGGCATTTCATTAATCAAAAGAGTCTATTACAAAACATTTTGCCATCTAATTTAGCAGTTACACAAGTTTCCTAGCCATATCGCCTTGTTTCTTCACTCGTTTTAAGAACTCTGATATGTTTGACATTTGGCTCGGCAGGAATTGGCAACTGAGAGCTTCGGCTTCATCTGATATTTGTACAATTTGCATAGCTGCCTTGCGAATTTCATTGATCAAATAGCCTAGATGCATTTCCTTTTCTTGGAGAGCTCTTTCGTAAGTGCGAGTGTCTCTGTCGTACTGATCATTCTTTTCTTCTAGAGCTTTTAGGAAAGTATCTAACTATTGCTGATGAGATTGCAGCATATTTTCTAGATATCGTATTTTCTTTCTTAGCTCTTGACATTTGGACTGACTAGTCACAAATTCTGCAGACATAGTTTCATACTCAGCATTCTTCTTCCTTAACTCTATCATAGCACGTGCAGCTTTTTCCTCTTCTTTCTTTGCTTTCCCTTTCCAAAATTTCATCCCACCTTTGATGTTGCTTAATTTTTCCTTCCATTCTGCCGATGATTTGCCCAACCCACTATTTTTTATAGTGCTTCTTAATTTCTTATTTTCTAAATGAAGATCCCTTAAATCGTTTCTTACGATCTCAGCCTCTCTTTGAACTTTTCCTGTTTTAAATTTTTCAATTTGAACATCGATCTTCAGCTGGTAGTTTTCCTCTTGAAGAGAACTGATATCTCGTAAAAGCTTAGCCTTTTCATGTTCAAATTCATGTCTTGCTATTTCCAGCTCAGACGACATTTCTTCTGAGAGAGGATTCTGGAAAGTATAATCTATCGGCGAGATTTGTTGACTATTCACTCGTCATTGTCTCCATATGTCATAATCTTGAGTGATGGTATCAGCGTAGAGAGCTAACTCCATTAGGTGAATTTCCTTCTAAGACTTTGCAGTATCTCGGACTCTTTTCATGTAACCCTCACCTGTAAAGGCAAACTCAGACTGTGCCAATCCTCCGGTAGCAGGTATGAACTGTCGTGAAACAAACTGTCTTTGAACCATTAATGGGGCATATCCAACTCCTCCTCATAATCCTAGTAAAGGCACCCAATCTTGGCTTCCACATTTGTATAACAGAACTGAAGGACGGATCCATGGTGCTCTCCAGGTTATCTTTTCGGTGCGAAGGTTTTGAAAAACTGAAACCCAGTGCTGTTCGGTGACATCCTTTAGCCAATCTTTCTCAAGATAAGCTTTCAATGGGGCAAATGTTTTTGAAAACATGTGGAAGGGTGTGCGCTCTACTTTCCAGAAATGGCTCAGAATCCAAACATTAAGTAACTACGCACATCCGATAAAACGTCCTTCCCCTTTTCTCCTACAACTGCTTAGAGATCTAAAAGTCTCAGCCAAGATAGTCAGGACGGGGTTGATCCCTTGACTTAACCTTTCGAAGAAATCCACTACTGCAACTTCTACATGCCCGAGAACCTTTGGGAAGACAATTAATCCATAAATGGCCAAAGCAAACAGATCCACTCTCTTCACAATATCTATATGGTTTTAAACTAAATCTTGCAGAGAAAACCACGAAACACAACTAACTTCGTTCTTTTTCTTTATTTGTTTTTCAGCCCACATATCAGTCATTCCCGTCAACCTCACTAACTTTTTCTTGAAGGTCATTGGTTTGGGCTCTTTCACATATATCTTGCTGAATTATACATTGTCAATACGAAGCAAGGCAGCATACTCTTCTATGGTCGGAGTCATATCTTCCTGATTGAAAGTGAAACATTGGTAAGCTAGATCCCAGAATCGAACCATGGCTTGAATCAGTTGTTCGTCTACATTGACGGCGATCAAGTGAGCTATATCCCCGTACTTTTCGGTGAAGATGTCCCTAGTGTCTGAATCCCACTATTTCCAAATTCGAGTCAAATCTTCAAGGTTATTCTGAAGAGCATTTAAAGTTACTTGCTCGGGAAGATTGGAGATACATCCTTCCGTTAAATTGTCCCCTTTCGCTTTCTGAGTTTTCAAAGACCAGTCTCGAATCACGGCATTTTTCTTGGTCACTTGTGTAATTGACTCCTCCATCAGAAACCCGTTTTTGGCAACCAATCTCTAACCAACACCTTCCTAATCAAGATGACTATGATACATGATGAAAAATAAAAATAAAGACAAACAACCTTGGTTAGTAATCACAATAAATATGAACCGAGAAAAACTATAGAAAATCTAACAAATTAAACTACCCAGTTCAATTTCTTTACATAAACAGTGTAAATGTAAAAGAAATGAAAGGCAAGAGAGGTTTCTCCTGTTTACTTATTTTGGTGACTATTAATGGACAGAGGTTCGGCATAGCTCTAATTAGGTGGCTCATACGGTTCACTACATGTGGTTTCGGTTCTAGACAAGTATTCGAATTGTTCGTACTGTCATCTGCTAAGATTAGTACAGAACCTCGGTCATTGCTCATCACAGGCTTATGAGTTCAATTCGAGGGATTACATTTACTTATGCCTATGCGGAAGGACAAGTTAACTCACGAAAGCATAAGTCATATGTAACTCGAAAGTATTCACTAGCCTGTGCGGAGGGACGAGTTAACTCACGAAAGCATAGCGTTTACTTCCATTTAAACAGACAGAGCCTGGGTAGAGAGCTCATGTTATGCAAAAATGTAAGTGCACGGTGTGTGGGGAGAAACTCACAAACCTTTACGTTTTATTTAAAAACTAAACTAAAAAAAAACTAGAACCATAAAAACTTAGAGCTGAAAAACAACAAGATAAAATAAGTTAAAAGAATATTTACAACATGATGCAAATGCATGACTTTTCAAAAACAAAATTTAAGGATCACGACTAAATATTAATTTGAACAAGGAATTTTAAAAAATGTCCCCAGCGGAGTCGCCAGCTGTAGCTACATAAAAATTTGCTTTGGTCGCTAATTGAGGCGATTATTGAAAATTTGAAAACTAACTTTCGATTTTATTAAAAAAGGGAGTAGCTACCGATCTTTTTTTGTAGGTGTGATCGGACACCTAATAAATCTTCTTTTTATAAAAAAATTATTTTTGAGTAAAAAAGAAGGCCGAGTTTAGGTCTACGTCAAAATCCAGAGAAAAATAGGGTTCAGAAATCGGTTATGCACAAGGAAGGTATTGGCACCCTCACGACGCCCAAAATTGGTATCCCGTTAAGCACGCGTTGTCTTTAATTTAAAAAAACAAATTCAATTTAATATTTAATCATGATCCGATTGAAACATAAGAATTTTGAAAACGCAAAAATTTTGAAACTCGAATTTTTTTTTTGAAACCCAAGAGATTTTGAAAACACAAAAATTCTTGAAAACCTGAGAATCTTTGAAACTCGAGAAATTAAAAAAAACGAAAATTTTTGAAAACACGAAAATTTTTGAAACCTGAATTTTTTTTTATAAAAAAACACGAAAAATTTTGGAAACGCGAAAAGTTTACAACACTAGAATTTTGACAAATTACATAACCTCATCTACATTTTAAAAATAAAATTTGATCACTTACCAATAATCACAAAAATAAATATCCTACTTCAAAACACAAGAATTTTTAAGTTTTTTTTATTTTTTTTAAAGGACGTCCCATTTTTAACACGAGCCAATGATGTTCACCCAACATAGCGATGAAATCAACGACTTAATGTTAAATCGATACGTTGCCTTATTTATTGAAATTAATTAAAAGAAAATAAAAATATTTCTAAAAAAAACTAATAATAACGTTGTAATAATATGTGACCTAAAATATATATTAAATTCGAAATGGGTAAATAATAATAAAAAGGGTAAGAATATACCGAAGCCCAATGTTATGGGTTACTGAAATTAATCTCTTTTCTCCTCGGGCTGCTGAAATGGGCCTTTGTTGGTGATTGTCACTAGATCAGATTGCCGCAAATAGGGTCGGGTTGACCCGACTATTTTAAAATTTATTTTCATCTTTTTTAGACCAAATTTTTGCATGGCCCACATAAAATTCACATAAAGACAAAAGATTATAATCATTTCAGCCTATTACAAAATAATCCCAGCCCAACTAACTTAATATTTCAAACCAAACTAAACCCAACTCACTAATTTAAAAAAAATAATATAAACCAACCTAACTCACTATCTTATGAAACCCAACACAAACAACCCAACCCACTAACTTAACATATCACCCAACCCACTAATTAACCCAAACCAAATTTAACCCATCAAATCTAACATAAACCAACCCATTAACTAAAATATTTCTTTTTTTCAATACTAAACCCCCCAAACAAACAAGTTTCCAGCAGCAAACAAAGAAAGAAATAAGAGATTCAAGCTTCAAGCCGCCGAACCCCCCTTCTCCTTCCACCGTACGCGCCACCAACAGCTATCGTATGCGCCGCGTGAAATCAAGCTACGGGTAGTTGAGGTTTGAATTTCGGGGTGGCTGATAATCGATTGGCTCGGCTATTTGGAGTGGGTTTCGGTTTGGGAGCTTGGTTGTTGTGTTAATGGTGGTTGGTTCGTGGTTGCTTGCTAGATATTGGAGTTTTTTTTTTACTTAGATTGCGGAATGTTCCTTTTTTGTTTTTTTTGCTGGAGAATTTCTTTTGTTTTTTTTGCTCTTCACCGAATATCAAATAGGGGAATCCTCCTCCTCATTCTTTTTGCCAAAAAAAAACTTCTCTTTTATGGTGTGGTTTTTTCTTTTTTATTTCTACCATTTTGCTTGTTTCCCATGCTATTTGCAGGTAGTGGGTGAAGAAGGAGCAGCCACCCATGCTGGTGGCCTGAAAATCCAGGGAGTGGGTGCCCCAAATCACGTAATCTGTTAGAATGACCAAATCACAAATGCAGCAAAACTTCTGGAGCCAAAGTGTAATTTTTAGAAAATTTAGGGTCAAAATGCAATTTAAAGAAAGTTAAGGGGTTGAAGTGGAATTTAAAGAAAGTTTGGGGTCAAAATGAAATTTTAGAAAAGTTTAGGGGTCAAAATGTAATTTTTTATTTTTCAAAAATTTTTTATTTTTATTTTTATTTTTATTTTTTTGAAATTTTGAAAATTAAACACAAACTCTAGTCGGACAAAAAATTAGTGCTTACAGGTTAAAATCTGCTTTTAGTCCTTGTATTTTAACAAAATTTGAGATTTAGTCTTTATACTTAAAAAGATAAAAATTAAGTCAATCTTATTTTTTAATTAAAAATCTCAATTCAATTAATAACATTGTGTTATAGAAAAATTAATAAAACAATAAATAAAAATGGATGAAAATACAAGAGAATTTTTCTCGTTTTTTATTTCACTCGGGTAAGGATTCTATTTATAATTTATAAGTAATTAACATTCAATGCAATATCATAAATCAAGCTTACTTAAGTGCTTTATTAACGCATATATTGAACATTGCATAATGAATGGGAGTTTTTATCTCATAAATGAGGGGGGTTAGAATACGGACATTCACATTTAGTTATAACACTCCCCCTTGAATGTCCACTAGAGAAAACAGTGCCTCATTAAAGCCTTTATTCGGAAAACCCCGTGGGATAAAAACCTAATGAAGGAAAAAGAGTACACAATCTCCTATTACAAGTTGCCTCATTAAAAACCTTTACCAGAAAAACCCAATGAGACGAAACCTTGGTTGAAGGAAAAGAGTACGTGTTTTAGACTCCCCCTAATGATGACATCACATTATATCTTTGAGTCGATGTATTCCAATCTTGTTTTGTACTCTTTCAAATGTTGAAGTTGGCAATGCTTGGTAAAAAGGTCTGCTAAATTATCACTAGAACAAATTTGTTGAACTTCTATGTCACCTTTCTTCTCAAGATCATGAGTGAAGAATAATTTTGGTGAAATATGTTTCATTATGTCACCTTTGATATAACCATCCTTTAATTGAGCTATATATGCTGCATTATCTTCGTATAAGATAGTTGGCATATTTTCCTGTAAAGGCAAA
This sequence comes from Gossypium hirsutum, assembly GCF_007990345.1. Taxonomy (NCBI): domain Eukaryota; kingdom Viridiplantae; phylum Streptophyta; class Magnoliopsida; order Malvales; family Malvaceae; genus Gossypium; species Gossypium hirsutum. The sequence continues at coordinate 16,293,297 of NC_053430.1, forward strand.
TTACATATCATCTGGATATGTTGGGTTAATAACCTTAGCCAAACACACTTTCGGCTTGCCTCATGCATTGCAATTATTTCAGCATGATTTGAAAAGGCAGCAACTAATGTTTGCTTTTTTCAAACACAATGATATGGCAATACCTCCACATGTAAATAAATATTCCGCTTGAGATCGACTTTTATGTGGATCCGATAAATATCCAGCATCAGCATAACCAACTAATAAGGATTTTGAATCATTTGAATAAAATAACCCTATATCAATGTCCTCCCTAAGATATCTAAATACATGTTTAATTTTATTCCAATGTTTACGTGTTGGAGAAGAACTAAATCTTGCTAACAAGTTTACAGCAAAAGCTATATCAGGTCTTGTGTTGTTTGCAAGATACATCAATGCTCCTATGGCACTTAGATATGGTACTTCAGGACCAGGAAACTCTTCATCATTCTCACAAGGATGAAATTGATCTTTATTCACATCTAACGATTGTACAACCATCGGGGTACTCAATGGATGTGTTTTATCCATATAAAATTTATTTGAGATCTTTTTCATATAAGTTGACTGATTGACATGAATCCCATCTTTTAAATGCTCGATCTGCAGGCCAAGAAAAATTTTTTTCCAAGATCTTTCATCTCAAATTCTTTCTTTAAATAATTTACTGCTTGAAGCTCTTCAGGAGTTCCAATAATATTTAGATCATCAACATAAATAACAATTATCACAAAGTTTGATTCAGAACCTTTTATAAAAACACATGGGCAGATTGGATCGTTTTTTATAACCTTCTTTTAACAAATATTCACTAAGACGATTGTACAACATACGTCCAGATTATTTTAATCCATATAAACTTTTCTTTAATCTGATTGAGCAATTTTCTTGGGAAACTCTATATCCTTCAGGGATTTTAAATCCTTTAGGGATTTTCATATAAACTTCACTATCAAATGTACCATACAAATAGGCTATAACAACATCCATTAGACGCATGTCAAGTTTTTCACATACTGCCAGACTAATAAGGTATCTAAACGTGATTGCATCCACCACAGGAGAATATGTCTCTTCATAATCAATGTTGGGTCTTTGCGAAAATCCTTGTGCTACAAGCCGTGATTTATATGTTACAACTTCATTTTTCTCATTTCGTTTTCGTACAAATACTCATTTATATCCTACCGGCTTTACATATTTAAGGGTTTGGACTATAGGTCAAAAGCCTCACGTTTAGAAAGTGAATTTAATTCTGCTTGAATTGTGACTTTCCATTTTGGCCAATCTTTTCTATTTCTACATTCCTCAACAAATTTAGGCTCAGGATCCTCATTTTCTTTTGCTATTTCAATGGAAACATTATAAGAAAAATTGTCGTCAGCAACTATATTTTTTTGGTTCCATCTTTTTTCCTGAAGTAACATAACTTATTGAGATTTCTTGGTTATCAGCATTTTCAGGTACCTGAACCTCTTCTGGGGTTTTTTGATTAGTTATATCTTTGGCCTCTTCTGGGGCACTTGCCTCTACAATATTACCATATTGAATAATTGCTCATTTCCTTTTACGAGGATTTTTATCTTTGGAATCAATTGGCCTTCCATGTTTCAAGCGCGGATTACTTTCTTTTGCACTAACAATTTGCCTTATTGGGATATCAATTTGTATTGGAGCATTTTCAGCTGGTATGTGAGATTTTGTAATTCTCTTTAGGTCAGTAAATGAATCTAGAGTTGATTGGCAATTTTTTGCAAATGTATAATCCTTTGAACTTTTTGTTCACATTGACTTGTACGAGGATTTAATTGAGATAATGATGATCCATTCCATGTAATTTCTTTTACCAGTTGTATTTTCTCTTCCCCTAATCTTGGAAATGTTCTTTCATTAAAATGACAATCAATAAATCGTGCAGTAAATAAATCTCCAGTTAATGGTTCAACATATTTAATTATAGAAGGAGATTCATAACCAACATATATTCCCAACCTCCTTTGAGAACCCATCTTTGTGCATTGTGGTGGAGCAATTGGAACATATACTGCACATCCAAAAATTCTAAGATGGGAAATATTTGGCTTCTGACCAAAAGCTAATTATAATGGGGAGTACTTATTATAACTTGTTGGCCTTAAGCACACAAGAGCTGTTGCATGCAAAATAGCATATCCCCAAGCTGTAACAAGGAGTTTTATTCTCATGAGCAATGGCCGAACTATTAGTTGGAGGCGTTTGATAAACGATTCAGCTAAACCGTTTTGTGTACGAACATGAGCTACAGGATGTTCAACTTTTATCCCAATTGACATACAATAATCATTAAAAGCTTATGATGTAAACTCACTAGCATTATCAAGATGAATAGTTTTGATTGCATGATCTGGAAATTGTGCTCTTAATTGAATTATTTGAGCAAATAGTCTTGCAAACGCCAGGTTGCGAGTCGATAATAAACACACATGTAACCACTTACTGGATGCATTTATTAATACCATAAAATATATGAATGGTCCACGTGGTGGATGAATGGGCCCACATATATCACATTGAATATGTTCCAAAAATACGGGAGATTCAATCCCAACTTTAGCTGGTGATGGTCTAATAATCAATTTTCCTTAAAAACAAGCGACACAAGATAAATCCTTGAATTCAAGAATCTTTTGGTTCTTTAATGGGTGTCTAATTGAATTCTCGATGATTCTTCGCATCGTAATAGATCCGGGATGGCCTAATCAGTCATGCTAATAGTAAAAATATGTGGTTCTACAAACTTTTGGTTTGTAGTAACATGTGACTCAATTGCACTAATATGTGTATAATATAAACCTGATGAAAAAGCAGGTAGCCTCTCCAAAACATATTTCTTTCCACATTCAACATTCGTAATTTATAGATATTTAACATTTTTCTCATTCATAGTCTCAATATGATATCCATTAAAATGAATATCTTTAAAACTTAATAAATTTCTTTGAGACTTAGTGGAATATAAAGCATCATCAATGACAAATTTTGTACCTTTAGGTAATAATATAATAGCTCTTCCAGAGCCTTCAATAAGTTTTGAACTACCCGGTATTGTATTAACATGGGCATTACTCATTGTCAAATGAGAAAAATATTTTTTATCTTTGAGTATCGTATGTGTTGTAGCACTATCTGCAAGACACATATCTCCATTGATTTTGGGTCCATCGAAATTTTGTTGAATATTCATATTCTTCATAAAAACAAACAAAATATAATATGAGAAATATTACAAATATTTATTAAATATATAAATTATTCTTCATGTAAGAAAATAAAATATACTTAAAACAACATAAAAATGTCAAAATAACATCAATTTTTCTAATGATTCTTAAAGAAACTGCCACATCTAAGTGAGTTATATTATTAAGGTCATTAAATTTATCACCCTCGTAGGCATGGTCAGTTTTAGTGTTATAGTGAATATCTTCATCTTTTGCCTCCATTTCATCATTTTGGGATATAAAATTTGTCTCCATATGCTTTCCCTTCTTTTTAATAGATGCTTGATAAAGTTTCACTAAATGCTCAGACGTACGATAGGCACATGACCAATGGCCCTTCATACTACATCGGTAGCATATATTCTCAATAATCTTTGAAGGATTATTTTGACCACTTCTTTCTTGTCATTCATTGTTATTCTTTTTCTGGTGGTTAGAAGTACCATTCCTCTGGCCACCATGATAACGATTATTAATACGTCCTTAACCACGTCCCACACTACGTCTACGACCACGGCTGCGACCTCTATATTTTCTATTTTCATAATTATTGTGTACTATTACATTCACTTCAGGGAATGGTGCAGAACCAGTGGGACGAATTCCATAATTTTTCATCAACAGCTCATTATTTTGTTCAGCCACCAAAAGGCATGAAATCAATTCAGCATACCTTTTAAAACCTTTTTTCACGGTATTGCTGCTGTAAGAGCACATTAGTAGCATGAAAGGTTGAAAATGTTTTCTCTAACAAGTCCTCATCAGTTATGTTTTCTCCACATAATTTTAGTTGAGAACTAATTTTAAAAAGTTCTGAATTGTATTCACTTACAGTCTTAAAATCTTGCAATCATAAGTGCATCCAATCATAACGAGCTTTAGGGAGTATCACAGTTTTCTGATGGTCAAATCGTTCTTTCAAAATTTTCCACAACTCAAAAGGGTCTTTCACAGTGAGATATTCCACTTTTAATCCTTCATGCAAATGATGATGGATGAAAATCATTGCTTTGGCCTTGTCTTGATTAGATGCTTCTTTATCTGCTAATATAGTATTTCCTAGACCTTTAGCATCTAGGTGAATTTCAGCATCTAACACTCATGACAAATAATTCTTGCCTGAGATGTCTAAGGCCGTAAATTCAAGTTTGGCAAGATTTGACATTATAATAACTTGAATCAAAATAAAAAAATTAGTAAAATAATAACTATTCTTAATCGTAAAATAATTCAATTATATATACCAAATTTGCTAAATAATATGTATGTCAAATATTGGCATAAAGAGGAATAGTCATAATAATAACTTAATCAAATTAAATTAATTGAAATTTCTTTTAATAAAAAAACATGTATATATAATTATCATTATTAGATTTTAGTTATAAAAATAAATGTGCAAATGTCACCCAAAGAAAATATTTCATCTAGAAAATACAATAAAAGAATTATGAAAATACGTATACTAATATAGTTTAATGAGAGTTATACGGGCAAATTATATAAAGTCGAAATGACATGAACTTCACTATGAACTCGTAGAAGCTCGTGCTGATAACGTGTTATAGAAAAATTAATAAAACAATAAATAAAAGTGGATGAAAATACAAGAGAATTTTTCTCGTTTTTTATTTCACTCAGGTAAGGATTCTATTTATAATTTATAAGTAATTAACATTCAATGCAATACCATAAATGAAGCTTACTTAAGTGATTCATTAACGCATATATTAAACATTGCATAATGAATGGGAGGTTTTACCTCATAAATGAGGGGGGTTAGAATATGGACATTCACATTTATTTATAACACATTGTTAATATTACACATCAAAGTAGGATACTTGATATGTTCATTGGGCTATTCTAATATTACATGGCATATTATTGAAAAAAAAATTAAATTGATAAATTTTGACAAAATTTAACAACAAAGATAATGATTGGATTAGGATTTTTAATTTGAAAATGTAAAAAAATTGAGTTGTTAGCTTTTAAAGTATAGAAACTAATTTTGAAATTCTGTAGAAGGGACTAATAACATATTTTAACCTTGTGAATGTGATGAATGGAAGTGCTTTCTTTCTTTTGATTTTTTTCTTTTTCCATTTGTATGGAAAAAATAATATGAAATAAATATAATGCATTTTAATAAATATAAAAAGATTATTACATTTAAATGTCACATATACTACTCGGATATGGAGAGTGTGATTGATAAATTACTAAAAATCTTCGATTTATTAAAAAATTATATTTTTAATTTTTTTAATTTTGCACTTATTCTTTTAAATTAAATTTAGACAATTTAATTTAAATAATAAAAACATTTTGATACTAAATTTAATTATAAAATATTAATTATAAAATATTTTTAAATATTTTATTAATTTTTAACAGCAAAATGAGCTTTTTTTGTGTTGACCTAGGCATGTAAATTTTTTTGAAACCAAGATTTAGCCCGATTTAGCTCATGAATAACTCTAATTCCAGGCATTGTATAAAAAATAATAATATCACTCAAGGTACTGGTATCCCTTTTTGTCAATGAGTTACTAGTATAATGGTAAATTATTTGTGTTGTTTAATTTATGGGTACATTATTTAGTACGTCACCTAACTTTTAATGTGTTTTCATTTTAATCACATTAAGCACTAAATCTCTAACAACGATTGATTGTATTTTGACCACCTAAAAAAATATTTGTTTAAGTATTGATCTAGGTAAAAAAAAAACCAACTAAAGATTAAAGTGAAAAAAGGGTAAAAATTAAAATAATGCATTAAAAAATTTGTCATGTTTGCTTCCTTGCCAAAATTTCTAACTTTTTTTTTCAATATTTAAATTTCAAAACATCAAAAATGATTAAATAAATTGTTTTAAATTTTTTTTATCTTACATTAATTTTGATGTTCTGAAATTTAAAATTTCAAGATTGAATGTTTCGAAATTTAAAATTTCAAGATTGAATTTTTTTTAATTTTCAGCAATAGGATAAACAAATACAATTTGACAAATTTTTAATGCATTATTTTAGCTTCTACCACTCTTTCACTTTAATCTTTTTTTTTACCCAAATTAAGACTTTGAAAAAATTTTGTGACCAAAATGAAAATGACTTAGAAGTTGGGTGACCAAAATGAAAATATAAATATAAAGTGGATATGATTTGGCCTATATATTAACCACTATTAAATTGCTAGAATTATTGTTGAGTGACTAAAATGAAAACGCGTTATCAATTGGATGATAAATGAATAGTTTACCCTTAAATTATTAACATCAAGGTTTTTTTTTTTGAAAGGGTGGATTTCTATCTTATAAGTTATAATAAATAAACATTTAAATATAACATTATAAAATTATTAAAAATTATTTAAATCCAAAAATTTATTTAAAATCCATAAAAACATTTAAAATTACCAAATTTTATAAAATTAGAAATATTATAAAAACTTACAAACATTTGAAGTCTAGAGTAGAGATCATGGCAGATCCCATCCATAACACCTTTCAAATGATATATTTATTTAAACTAATAAGTAATAAAACTATTCACTAGTATTAGATGCAACGGGAAAATACATTATATTTTTAATGAGAGATAAGTTTGAATATGAGAGATAATATTATTAGTAGGGACAGCTATAAACCCCGAACATGATTTATAAAACAGACATGAAGAACAAGAGCAAAATAATAATAATAAATAAGATACTTATTATAATTTTTAAAAATATAAAACTTGAATTTTTATAATTTTTTTGAATTTTTTGTAACTTTTGTTGAGAAAGATCATTTTGGTCACCCCTAATAAAGAATACCAAAAGGAAAATAAGAACTAAAATTGTACTACAATTATTTACTTTAAAATATATTTTAAGAGGACGTGGGTACGAAGTGTCAAAAATTTGATGAATTGTTATTGCTACAACATAGTTGGACTAGATGAGTCTTTAGACAAAATTACTTCAATAATCACCAGCAATGTTCGCCTTGTTGGAAAATATGGACATCACATGTATAATAATAATTACATGTTATTATTTACCATCATAAAAGATTAACCCAAATTAAAAGTGATTTAATTTTGTTAAAGTGTTTATTGGATTTTAGTTATTAAAAAAAGTTTGTGTCAAATATGTGTAGATATTCTTGTAACTCATTTCTAATTGATGATGGCATGAGCCTTGTTATGTTGAATCATTGAGAACGAATTGATTCTTTATTATTTTTGGATTGATTCTTTTTTTTTTTCAAATTTTATGGTTATGATATTTTGATTATATACTATGTTGAATCTTTGAGATTCCTAATAAATTTTTTGGGGTTTTGATTCTTTAAAATTAAAGTTTTAAGATTTTATAAATATAAATTAGTTTGATATTTGCATATGCTATTTGAAAATTTATAATCTATGCGATTCTTGATTAACCTTTTAATCTGTCGTCCAATTGCTCTGCCAATTGTCAGTAATTTCGTTCCAATTTACTGCTGCTAAATGTCGATCATCCCTTGAATTTGCTCTTTTTTGCTGCAATTTCATTCATATTTGTTGTACCAATCCATCTAAATATCAACTACTTACCTTTTTTTTTTTGCTTTTCTTTATGATTTACATATGGTAAGTGAGTAATTCATAACAAACATGATGTTCATACTTTGGGAATTTGAGTTTTTGTTGGAATTTTTATTTGGTTCTTTGTTTTGTTGACTTTTGATTACTAGTTCTGGACATGTTTTTCCCTCAGAGCATGCTCTATTGTTGTTTGTTTATTTGCAAACTCCACGTTTTTCTTTTCTGAGAATTTTGATGTTGGATGATTTAGTGTAAATTTAAACGAATTATGTTTTTTAAGCATTAGTCATGGCATCATAATGATGGAATTGTCTAGTCGGTAAAAGGAATTGTTTTCATTCTACGAGTAATTCATCGTCATTATTTTTAATTAAATCAGTCAAAATTAGTCATTATTTTTTAATTAAATCAGTCCAAATTAAGGTTTTTTGTTCTGATAATGGCATTAAGAAAACTTTATTTTGAGTTATTTCAGAATCTATAAAACAATAAAAAATTAGTTTTGACCTTTAACTATTATGGAAATTTTAAATTTTAAATTTTAATATTTGTATATTTATATATATTAAAATAAATTAATTAAAATAATAAGTTGCCAAAGTGATCTCTGTTGTTGAAATTATTTTGTTTTAAAATATATAAAATGTTGTGTGCATATAACTTAAGTTACATTAATACTGATCGGCCCAAAGGATGGTTAATATTTAACAAAATTACATGCGCAAAAGTGGTAATAAATATGTGACGATTATTCATTTTTACATGTGGGAAATAAATCGGCCCAAAGGAATATTTATTGTTGGACATGTTTTTATTGTCAGTCTTTGATTACTACAATAAGATATCACTCATAAGTTGATATTTTTGTCCAAAGATGGAATATTAATGGAGTGTCTGATATCTTGAGATGAGATTTACCTTTATACAAATTATTTTAGTTTAAATTTGAAATATTTTGAAACAAATAATTTCATATTTTAGCGTTGGGATTTAATTAAGGATGTCTAATATTTCAAATATATTAGTTGAAACAAAATGCCACCAAAGTGACCTCTTTTGTGTAGATTAATTTATTTAAAATATCAAGATAATTATATGTTTTTGTGATTCATGTGTTTATTAATTGACCCAAAGGTAAGTTAATATTTGGCAAAATTTCAATGACATATGTGATGATAAATGTGTGACAATTATAAGGTATTTTATATTAGCAATAAGTTAGTCCAAAGATTGATTCATTGTTTGACATAATTTATTGTCAATGTTTGATTGCTACAATAAGAATATCGCTTACTGTTAATATAATTGTCCAAAGACTTGATATTAATGTTGTGTTTGGTATCTTGAGATGAGATTAACCACTATTTTGAATTTATTATTTACTAATGAATATTCATGTGAGCTTGTTTTTATTTATTTTATTCTATATTCAGCTATTTCATCTTCTGCTGCCACAAAATCTACTAATATAAAGTCTATACCCATGCTTAATGGGACTAATTTCAAAGAATGGAAAAGGCACTTACATATAGTGTTTGGTTGTATGGATACAGACCTTACACTAAGGGAAGAACAACATGCACTTCTCACTGTGGCAAGCACCCCTATTGCTAAAAGGAATTTTGAGAGGTGGGATTGTTCAAACCGCATGAGTTTAATGATCATGAGAACAACATTCCATAAGCCTTTAGGGGCACAAAATTGAAGAGATTACTCAAGCCAAGGGTTTCCTTGACGAAATTGAGAAATGTTTTGCCAAAAATGATAAAGTTGAGATAACATCACCTCTGATTTCTTTGATGTTTATGAAGTATAAAAGTCAAAGAAATATGAGGGGGTACATTATTAAGATGTTCCATGTTGCTTCAATACTTAAGGCATTTAAGATCGAGTTTTTTGATAAATTGATTGTTCTTATGGTTTTGGTATTGCTTCATGCACAATTTAACCAATTTAAAATTAGTTACAACTGTCAAAAGGAGAAATGGACTTTAAATGAGCTCATTTTTCATTGTGGGCAAGAGGAAGAAAGGTTGAAACATGATAAGTCTGAAACTACTCATTTGGCCAATGCCTCTAAAGATAACAACTTACATTTTGAATAGAATACCCATTAAAGAAGCTGCAAAAAATACTTTATAAGCTTTGGACAGGTCAAAATCTTAGTCTAAAGCACTTTCACATTTGGAGATATCCAACTGAGGCATAGCCTTACAGGCCACATGAAAAGAAATTGGACTCCAAAATAGTGAACAACTACTTTATTGGTTATTCTGAGGGATCTAGGGGCTATAAATTCTACAATCCCACAATTAGGGATATTTTGATATGAAAACTGCAACATTTTTCGAGGATGTTAAGTTTGGAGGGAGAAATAAGGTTAGAGACATTGCTTTTGAGAAGGAATTGGATTCTAACCTGGTTCCTAATATCACTTTTAATGATGTTCAGGTCCTCATACCTATCATTGATTAAGAAGTGAATCCAAAACCTCAACAAGGCAATGTTGAAGAACTTCTTATTCAAGATGAGATAATTTTTTTATAAGAACAAACTCAACAACCTCAAGAGAAAATGCCATTAAGAAGGTCCACGAGAGAGAGGAGAAATGCTATTTCAGATGATTATGTTGTATCTCTCCAAAAACATGAGGATGACAATGGAATGATGGAACATGATCCAATCAACTTTCATTAGACCATTGAAAGTTCTAATTCTCAAAAGTGGATTGATATCATGTAAGAATAGTATAAGTCTATCCAAGACAATAAAGTTTGAGAACTTGTATCATTACCTGAAGGTGCAAAACTAATTGGTTGTAAATGGATATTTAAAACCAAGAGGGATGCAAATGGTAATATGGAGAGGTATAAGGCTCATCTTGTAGCTAAAGGATACACTCAGAAAGAAGGTATTAATTTTACAGAGGCTTTCTCTCCAGTTTTATCAAAAAACTCTTTCAAAACAACCATGGCGCTTATTGCTCATCTTGATCTTGAGTTAAATTAGATGGATGTTAATATTGTGTTTTTCAATGGCAACATTGAAAAAACAATTCATATAGTAAAACCAGAAAACTTTGAGTCAGGAGACTGAAGAATATGGTTTGCAAATTAACAAAATCCATCCATGGACTCAAATAAGCTTCCTGTCAATGGTACCGCAAGTTTCATTAAGTAATTGTCTCATTCGGTTTTGAGATGAATATCGTTAAAGATAGTGTGTATCACAAATTTAATAGGATTAAGTATATATTCCTAGTTCTATATGTCGATAACATTTTGCTTGCCACTAATGATATAGGATTACTACACGAAACAAAGAGGTTTTTATCTAAGCATTTTGAGATAAAAGATCTTGGGGATACCTCTTTTGTTTTAGGAATTTAGATATATTGAGACCGATCTCGGGTTATTCTTGGATTGTCACAAAAGAGCTATATCTATAAAGTACTCAAAAGGTTTGACATGCAAGGTTGTAGACTAGGTAATACCCTTGTTGCTAAAGGAGACAAATTTAATCTTAATCAATGCCCAAAAAGTAACCTTGAAATTCAGGAAATGTAAAAGATTCCTTATGCATCAGCTATTGGGAGTGTAATATATACTCAAGTATGTACATGTCTGGAAGTTGCGTACATTGTTGGGATGTTAGGTAGACATTTAAGCAAACCTAATATGGACTATTGGATAACAACCAAGAGGGTTATGAGGTATCTTCAAAGAACAAAAGATTACATATTCACATATTGGAGGTCTGATAAGTTAAAGATCATTATGTATGCAGACTCCGATTTTGATGGAATATTGATGCAAAATTTTGGTCACTAGGGTGCAAATCGTGACAATATTTGGTAGTCCTATATTCTAATAACAACAGGAGCATATCAAAGTTAAAGCACATAGACCTTATGTTCCTGGTTGTTAAAGTAAAAGTTCAGAGTAATTAGGTGCCTATAAATCATATTGGGACAAATACATAATTATGGACCCACTTACTAAGGGACTACACCTATGGTTTTATAAGATCACACTGGTCATATGGGTGTAATGACATTTCATGATATTCAGTTTTAATCGGTGTTTATAATTTTAAATGCTTTTCTATTATAGACACATTTTTTCAATTATTTCATTTTATGGATATTACGGATATTTTCTGCATAAATAAAATTTATTTAGTTTATTCACACTCTGATTTTAGTAGAATTTGATCTCACTAAAACTAGGGTGGACCAGTTAGAAATGGAAATGTTCAGATCACATTGCATGTAATTTCCATGCTACACATCTATACTTAATCTATGTCATTTGGTTATGTTAATATATATGATCAGAGACGGATTTAGTTATGATATATGTAACGAAAGTTGCTTTTGTTCTATGTTAACATAATTAATGGACATGATTGTTTGGAATACCTTTTGGATATGATAGTAAAGTTTTGAGCTCATAACGTTATATAATGACATGTAATTATAGAGTAATTAATATATATATATGTGGTCTAAGTGGGGGATTGTTGGAAAATATAAACATTACATATATAATAATAGCAATTACTTGTTATTATTTACTATCATAAAATATTAGCCCAAATTAAAATTGATCTAATTTGGTTAAGGTTTATTAGACTTCAGTTATTAAATAAAGTATGGGCCAAATATGTGTAGATACTCTAGTAACTAATTTCTAATTAATGATGGGGCTGATTAGAAATTAGGATTAATGTGAAAAAGTTATATATTAGGGTTATGGTCCCCAAATTATACATATGTAACTTTTCTAATATCCCATGTTTAGAAAAAAAAGAGCCATATTCTCTAAATTACTTGTGTGCTAATTTGGAAGATCAAAACCATAAGATCGAAGATTCCAAAAAATCAATGGATTCAGGTACGCTTCCACATTTAGTTTTATTATTGATGATTTGACATATAGATTCAGGGTAATAAAGTTTTATATCAGATCTTGTTTTTACAGCTTGTTACATGTCTTTCATCGTTAGTAAAGGATAACATCTATGCCTGATCCCTTATCGCTACATATGCCACTTTATTTACCATTGCTACAAGAAACTGATTGCAGACAATGAAAGGGATGCTATCAGCAAGAAATATGTTATGCTAATCAAGAAGGGAGTAGAAATGGTGGAGTTTGACCTCGGCCATATTGTCTATGATAAGGTGGTCAAACACTCTATAAAAGTTTATGCTAGGTACCTTCTACCATTCCCTTCTTTGAATTTTCAAATACTTGTAAAGAAAAATCCAAAACTTTTTCGAGAAAATGAACATCTTGAGAGAACTATTGTTGAGCTCAAATTTTCATCAAAATGGCTTGAGTAAAAGCACACTACTACTAACCCTACAGATCATTCTAACAATGACAAAGGAAAAGAACCCACAACTGAGACTACCCAAGTGGGCCTTGAAGTGCCCACTGCAATAGGCGTTGTAAATAACCCTATTGGTTCCATCAAAAGGATGCTTGATCACCTATCTTTTTCCATTAGCTCTCACAATCAAGCCATAGTAAAGTGATAAGTGCTAAAAGTAACATATTTTAACTACATCCTTAATGTGTTTTTGGGTGATTATTTGATGATAATTGTGAACTTTATGCTTATAATCCTTTAAATTTATGTTTTGATTCTTAATAGAGCATTTAGGAGCAAAAGGAGTGAAAAACGAGCGAAAACTGAAAAATCAGAGCAAGCTACAAAAGCCACACGGGCTAACCCATTCCACACGACTTGGCCAAGCGATTGTGTGACCTACCCGGGTGTGTGGTAGGCCATGTCGATTGCATGGATTTGCACTTTGAATAGCAGAAAAAGTGACTCTTAGGTTTTCTAGGCATTCTAGGATGTGTATATGAAAGAAATAAGAAGATAGGAGAGAGCCGTCATAGAATATTCAAGAAAACAACTCAAAAAACACCATTGAAGTCAATTCTGAAGCATATTTCCATCAAGATTGAAGACTCCTTGTTGATTTCTTAGGAGATTATCATGAGTTTCTTTATTTTTTTCGGTTATACTATCTCTGAGATGTTTTTATTTGCAAGCATGAATTAATTTTCTAAATACCTAGAGGAGATGAACCCTATGATGAATTCTGTCTTTTGATTTTTATTTTACACAATAAATATTTAGATCTTGTTCTCAATTATGGTGCTTAATTCTTGGTTTGATCTTTCTAGATTATTGATCCATGTTTGATGTGCTTAAATTAAAGGAGGAATACACCCTGTTTAAGAGTAGATCTTTCGTAATTGAGTGGAGTTGCATGCAATCCTAGAAATAGGACGACATAAATCTACCGGATTAAAGTCAAATCTAATAGGGGAATCCATAAATCAAGTTAATACGATAATAAAGGTTTTAATTAGAAAGAAATTTCAATTAATCAACCTAGAGTCAGTTGTTCTTACTCTTGAAAGAGATATTAGCATAATTTAGGGATTTCTACGGATCAAGATACTAAGTGAAGAAATTGTGTAATTTAGATTAATAGTGACAGATGAAGTCTAAGTGAATTCTTTCCTAGGTATTGTTTAGCTTCTTAGTTGTTAACCGTTTATTTCCCTGAATTATTCTTTATCATGTTCGTAGTTAATTAATTTAGTTGTTTTAGTTTTTAATCAATCACTCAATTTATTTTGTTAAATAATAGAAAGACAGTAATTACTAGTACTTTTAGTCTTCATGAAAACAAAATCTTTGCTCACTGTAGCTATACTAATTGATAGGTGCATTTGCCTTAGTCAAATTTTTAGTTAGTTTTGTGGACATCACAAAGTTTCGAGCAGAGATCATGGTCATCCAGCAAGTCAAAGATTAAGAGATTTTCTTACGCAATGATTTGCTCACTTACCCCAAGAGGTGATGGCTTAGCACTTCTTTTGAACAAAAAAGAGGATTAGTAAGCTAGAGATGTTGATTTTTTTGGATGATTTTCTTTTACTAATACTAATAGGAGTAATTTTCTTTACTTTGTTGTTACATAAAACAGTCTTTTTCAATTATTTTCTTTATAAGCTCTGTAACTATTGAACTTTGAAAATCTTATTGTTGATTGGTTGGTTTTACATTGTTGCACATGCTCTTATCATCATTTTACTTAGATATAATTATAGTATTTTAATTGTTGATGCAATTACTTACAAGGAATTAATGTTAAATTGTTTGATTATGCTTTAAGATAAGTTTGATAGATTAAGAGAATTGTGCTAAGGGGAGCAATTGTTGTTTTGTTGATATGCTTATTCACTTATATGATTTTGTTCAAAAAATTATCAAAAGGAGAGATTATTGAGGGAAGTGTTTAAAGTGGCTATCTATGTGCCAATTGATGTGGCCACTATGTTTATCAGTACAACACATCAGCTCACTTGCCATATTTGAAGTTAATAATTTCTTAACGAAATCTTTAGGTTATAATTGATGTTAATATTATGGAATTATACAAGTCCATTTATGAAGATCAATTTATTTGGAGAAACACATCTTAAGGATTATATCAAAGTTAATTATACATATCAAATCCCTTAAATCAAGGAAGTTGGATTGAGATAGACATTGAAGACTTATCTCCAACAGTTCAATTTACATTGATATTTATTATTATATCTTCTGTTTTTAATTGTTGTTTAATAGGGATTGTATTGAAATTTATATCTAGAATATTTAGGAAGTCTCAAACCTCTTATATATTTGAGAGGCTTATATAGGTTTTGTATTGAGTATTGATAGAACTTCTTTATTCATAATAGAACGTATTTTGATAGTGCATTTGAGAGAGTAAATTCGTGTTGTTTATTGCCCAAATTCTTCGGAGGAGAAAGAAACTTAGAGGTAAGTGATCTAAATCCTTAAATACAAAAGTAAGGTCACATAGTGAGGTGTAATAAAACTTAAATCACTTATTATATTCATTCAACTAAGCTCTTCAAATATGGAAAAATCCAACCTCATAAATAGTCTTATGCGTTTTTTTCCCTGTTGTGTTCATTACAATAACATTTGAAGTGTCCACTGCAACTATCAATTTTATTGAAACACTATTTTTCTTAGCACTTTCTTTGGTTTTAATTAATGGATGCAATTTGATGGTTTTCAAGCCTCGTAGAGGATTGCGAGAAGAAGATATTCGTTTTTATTTGTAATCAAGGTTTTCTTATCTAATCAATCAAGAAGCGAGATCTTTGGGGATAAGTGGCTCTTACGACTCCTTCAATCGATGGTGATATGATATTCTTCTATTTCAAATAACGTTTACTTGAAAGTCTAATTAACCATGATTCACGGGGATGGAATATTTTGATCCTATACATTCCTATTTTGGCTCAACCCACACCAATAATAATAACAAGTCTGAATTGTAAAATAGAAAGCCAAATGGATTACGATTGTATATGCTTTCATTTTTATTTATTTTGCTTCCTCTATTTTTTAAACCTACTTAATATTGTTAACTATTTTAATCAAAATGCTACTTTAAATAAAAATTTATCATGACCAAAAAAAACCATCATCAATTTTTTTTCTTAAGAATGCTACTCTGGAAAAAATTTTATCATGACAAGTTAATTTATTATTATTCAATCTTTGGTTTTTGTTTTTTTTGTTTTTATAACACAATCAGGGATAATCTATTTGATTTGGTTGTTTTTAAATTATGTCCGGTAACATTTTAACTTAATAATTAAGTAATATTTTATATTTAATTTGATGTATTTATTTATAAATAAATCATTATAATATATATAAAAATAATATAAAATATTAATTTATAGATATAAATAAACTCAATTAAACAATGAAAAGATAATAAAATTTCAAATGTATGTTTGTTTTATTGAAAACAGCTTTATGAAATATTTTTAGAAAATCTGCCAAACATCAAAAAATATTTTATACAAATTCATTCAAATACCAAAAAATATTAACTTTTAAATATATATATATATTTAGTAAAAATGAATCCTAAAAAGTGAAAATATATAAAATTAGAAAAAGCCAAGAAACTTTGGGTTTAATGTGTGAACTGAGTTGGCCAATGGGCCAAAATAGAAAAGCCCAAAGCAGTTGGAAAATGATTTTTTAAAATCCAATTATATTATAGTAATTGAATCATCAAATCAATCTAGGTTGGATTCGATTCTAAATATTAGTTTTAATATAGGAATATGTAAATACGTCTATTTATAAATTATCTGAATAAGCTACTAATGCTTGGCTTGATTATTAATATTAGGAAATTTTTATTTACTACGTATATATTACCATAGTTAAATCTTTTTATATATTTATAAAATATTTATACATTTTTTTACCACGAGCTTTATTTTAATATTTTTATACATTTAAATGTTGTTACAAAAATTGTTTCACTTGCATTGTTTGTATAGATATATATCTATAATGTCATTGATGAGTTGGAGTGCATTTAATATTTTTAATATGAGAGCATATTTATTTATTTTAATTTTCTCTTACACACAATTTAAATCATTTTTATTTTAATTTCATATATATTGCATATGTGTTATTATTATTAGTTTTATTTATTGTATCTTATTTTTAAACGCATACTAGCATTTTAAATATATGGGTTTCATGTGCATACTCGTGTCATAAAATTTTTAATTTTGAAAGAAAAAGTAAAATGAAATTCAAAAATATAAAAGTAGTTTGCAAATAAATACTTATTTCTAGTATTAATTATATATTAAATATTAAAAACTCAAATACCTTTTCATTTTATTTTTAAAATTTAAGTAAATTTTTTATTAAATTAGTGTTAAGGTGACACCAAATTTGATCAAGAGACTTATAAAATTATAGGTGAAATTAAATTTATTTTACTATTGCAATTTGAATTAAATTATAAATAATTATACTTATAATTGAAATCGAGAAGGTAAACTCATACAAAAAATTTATAATAATATAAACTGTATAGCATATAGATGGTTTTAAATTTTATGGAATAGTAGAATTCATTGGGTTAATGGCTTTATCACATCTAAAATTTTATGCTTTTCAAGAAAAGCTATACTATGGATTTTGTTTTTCTTTTTCCTGTATATTTTGAAATTGAAGTAATATGGATGATTATAAATATACTTCAGATAAAATGCCAGAAAAATTCATATATTTATATTTATAAAAGATGGAAGTCGAACTTGAAATTATATTGCTTGGTTTTCCGCAGTGCAGCATATTTGATCAAATACTAATCTATGTTACCTTAATTTTTCAGTTTTTAATATTACATAGATGCTTGTATCCAAGGAACATAAATGCTAACTGCACAATGTTGACTCATTTTTTGCTTGTTTGTAAATGCACTTTTGGCAAAGTTATCACCTTGTCCTATTGGCTCCATTCATTTTTTTCCCTCCTTTCTTTTTTGTGTGTTGATTTGATTGAGTGGTCAAAATCGTATTCTGGATGGACCATCCCAAGTCATAAATCAGCTACCTAGCTTCCCATGTTTCTCTTTTTCTTCAAACATCAAATTTGTCCACATTTTCTTTATGTTTTCTAGTGGAATTCACTATCAGTGTCCAGGTCTTTGCCATCTTTTCTGTTCATTCAGTCAATTTGGAAAGTCTTTAGGGGAATGCTCCTTTTCCTCCAGTACTCAATTTCCCTAGCTTCTTTATTGACGGATCACATCTTGAAGTTCACATCTGATGTGGTTGCATTCATGTTATCAGATTTAAACATTTCTCTTTCATTCATGCAGGTGGCTAAGAAATTTAGAGCTTTCATCATTCTTCACTCATAAATATGAACAATTTGGAAGATATAAAAAAAGATGAGGCATGATCTTATTAAATCGCGTACATTTTCTTAAATTCATTGTTTAGAATCTCAGAATCTGACATCACAGACATTGTCCAGGATCGTGACCGGCTCGCCTGTGATGATCTTCGTATGCTTCTCATATTTGAAGCCTCGATCCGATGCCTAATCACCCAATAACACATAGTGCCTAAAGTAGTGGCCATTATACTTGTTCCTATAATTGTCACTCCAATTGCAAGCCACTTTTCATCTTTGCCAACTACAATAAATGACAAGGCCAAGAATGCCACTGAAACAAGCACACAAGCCAACCACATTAACTTGTTGATAATTGCCATCATCTGCTTCTTTCCCTTGCTATCAATCACTACAACTGAGGTCTGAACCACCACAACAGCCAGAGAAATGAAGAGGGCAATCGAATCAAAGATGAAGAAGATTATAAAAGCAGGCTTTGGAGCTATATTTGCTTCCCCAAGGGAGTCGCCGGGCGGAATGTCATTCGGGTCATCGACATACTGGCCAGGGACAGTGAAGATGGCTGCAAAAGCAACGGTAGCGATTAGGACAGCAACCACAGTGGTGGAGTTTATTGCATTGTTAAGACCTTCAGAATGCATTTTGTTGATTCTTTTGGCTATGCCTTGCACTTGTTTTCGGGTTTGGAGGGTGTGCTCTAGTTGATAGTGCACTTCATGCTTTATATCACTCACAGTTTGTTTTAACTCTCGAGCTGGGTTCGTTGCTGCCGGCTTGATGGCTCGAGCACTCTGAACCCCATGCTGTTGCAGCATGGATGCAATCTCCAGGTGGCCAGTTTTCTCAGCAATGTCGAAAGCGGTTTCGCCACATCTGTTAACAGCTTTAATGTCGGTTTCTTTATATCCAAGTAGCAGTTTAACAATCTGCACAAAAGAAAAAGATTCCATTAGCTTACTTGATATTGCCTTCTTCCTTTCCCAAATGAAATATCTTCTGAAATGGATACCAAATTAAGGTTAAAATTCATTAGGTAATAATTAAACTTTTTTTTTTCTTTTAGGGAAGATTGTGAACTTATTGCATCTATAGTTGTCAAGATTATGCAGCATTTGTTGAAACATGTAGTTTGACCTTTCGAAATATAATAACCCACTAGTTCAATTAAATCTTTTGGCAGATTGTGAGAGACTTCAGGCCTTTGTTAAGAAGTCAACCAGCAGGGTCAGAAATCAATAATGAGAAGCATTTGCTCTTGAAAGTAATCATAAAATTAATTCAGAATTATTATTCTCAATCACACCGGATAAACCATCTAATTGGCAGCCATTGAATTTAATTATTCTTTAAAATGAACAAGGGATTGACCTGGTTCAATTTGCAGACAAACATGAATGGCTAAACTGATTGATAAACTCAAAATAAGAGTGATTTACCTGAGCTCTTCCCTTCCTGGTGGCTATATGCAAGCTTGTGTTACCCTTGGTATCAACCATGTTTATCATCAATGAAGGATTCACCCTTATCAATTCCTCCACCACAGCAAGACTCTGCCCCTTCACCGCCATGTGAAGCGCAGTTTGCCCTTTCTTATCAATCCTAGGAGCAATCCCAGGTTCACAAGCCAAAAGTGCCTTCACAACATCCAAATGACCATTCCTAGATGCAGAATGTAAAGGCGTTTTACCGTTACTCCTTGCTATTATAGCCAAGCTACTACCTACCTCCAACAAGAACTTCACATTCTCAATATGGCCTTGAGTCGCCGCCGTGTGAAGAGCCGTGGTGTTCGATAAATCGACAGTCATAGCCAGTTCCGGATGGGCTGCTAGTAGCACTTTCAATATATCTGCAACAAGGGTCACTCTTGAAAACCTCATCTTCACCGCCAAAAAAACAAAAACAGACAATTCAGGTGTTGGAAACATACCTAAATCTCCTTGTTTAGCAGCAATGTGGAGTGCATCAAACCCATTTCTCGCTTTGATCCCAGCATTAACAAGATCGTAATAGTTAATCATCTCTTTAACCAAATCCACATAACCGTATTCGGCCGCAACATAAAGCGCAGTTTCGCCGGAGTGGTTCTGTTTAGCTAACTGCTCCTTCAATGCATCCTCCTCAATACCTGTAAGGATTTCTTTCACCGCTGCAAGATTCCCAGCTCTTGCCGCTGAATGTAGAGCTGTATCATCGCGTTTTCCCGTCAACTGTTTGGTCATTTTTTTCCTACGAGCCGGAACACTTGGCTGCTCAGTTATTGGTCTCTCCATGTCAATCAAAATCAAAATTTTCTCCTTTGCTCAACTTTAACTTCTGTTATGAATTGAAAAACCTTCTTTTCTTCATCTTCCAACAAAAACCCAGATCAAAATTTGCATTTTTTTTTATATAAACCAGCTAATAAAATGAGATTCTAAACAATCCTTGATCTCAATGATCCCGACACTTGCATCCCAAAGTATATGCCTGTTTACAACAGAAATCCATTTTCAGCTTTCTTAAAACAGCAACCAACATGTCATTCAATGAATATTTATAAGAAAACAACTTAAAAGTCTTAACCCCAGAAACCAAAAACAAGAAAACCCATAAAGTTGAATTATTTAGAAAGAAGAAAATGGAGAAACACAAAAGAATGATATAATAATAATTACCTGAGTTTGAAAAAAAAAACAGAGAGTTACTTCTGCTCTAATCCATCAAAAACCAGACTACCAAAGCACATGTATAAGTATCAACCTGTTTTTGATTGAACTTCTCTGTTACTAATCAGAATACCAAAAAAAGAAAAGAAAAAAAATTGCTTTGACCCCCCTTTGTTTATGAAGAAGAAAGATTGTTAAGTTTAAGCTTTAGAAGGTAAAAACATAAAAAGCACATGTATTCACAACTTCAAGCGAATCTAAAACCAGACCCATCCCACATACTATAAACTAAAACATAAAGAGAGACTTTTGTAAAGGTTGTCATCATTACAACGTTTAGGGGAAACCTTTCTTATTTTGTTTCTTTGGGTTAATAATAACAGCAAGAGCTCGTAGGAATGTAATAATGGCATTTTATTAACCAAAAATAATAATGGCATTTGTAGTTTTCTAACTATTAAATATTATTTTTAAATATTGACGTGTATTCAATTAAATTAAACCTAAATTTAGTATTAATGTCACTTACTAGTCTCAAGAGTTTCTAGGAATCTTTTTTCCCATTTTTGTGAACTTCTATAATATGTAAAACTAAAATTTATGACTTTTCGACACAAAGTAAAAAAGTAAAATTTATGACTCTACATCTTCTTTTATAAGGTTGAAAATATTTGTTTGTTGTAATATTTACTTAGTATGTTTTACTTTTTTACTTGTTTATATTAATTGAGATGTGATTTAGTGGTAAATGTTTTTTTTTTCTATATGGTTTGTTGCGTTGTACAACCTATATGAAGGGTTGATTTCAGTTGAATAAATGCATCCGTCTTTCAAGAGTATTTCAGTATATTTGTGCCCATCGCCTATTTATTTAAATTCTTCTTAAAAATTTTGTCTCACTTCATCTGTAATTTTAAACATTGTTTTTGTGTTTTTGTGATACTTTGAGTTATCTTCTCCAACATTTGTGGTATGTTGTTCTTGGGTGCATATCTCATAGTGACAAACAACAATGTTATGAGTGTTACTCAACTAGCTATTCTCGTCTTCCATGACAAAAGTTATGAATTGGATCATTAAGATGTCACTTTTTAGGTCTCAAGATATATGGGACTTAGTTGAGAGTGGATATTCCAATGATAATGAAAAGGCCAAGTTGAAGAAAAACCAAACACGAGACTCCAAAGCATTATTCTTTATTCAATGTGCTATTATGAGTCATTTTTTTCAAAAATTGCAACATCAATTACTGTAAAAGAAGCTTGAACAACATTACAAATTGCATACCAAGGCTTTTCGAAAGTAATCAGAATGAAGCTTTAGTTTTTTCATCGTGACTTATTGAAAATGAAAACCAGGGAATCAATACAAGACTATCTTTCAAGAGCAACCGCAGTTGTCAATCAAATGAGATCTTATGGAGAAAAAAAAATTAAGATCAAACTATTATTGGAAAAGTATTGAGGAGTTTGACTCCAAGGTTTGATCATGTTGTTGTAGGCATTGAAGAGTCAAAAGATATGGCTTCTTACTCCTATGATGAACTTATAAGATCCTTACAATCTTATAAGGCAATATTGAATCAACCAAATGAGAAGAGTGAGAAAAAGGCCTTTCAAGTGATAGGGAGTCTTTTGAGCAATAAAGAAAGGCGACATATAGATGAGGTTATCATGGTAGGTGAAATTACTAGGGCAGAGTTAGTTGAAGCAAAGGAAGAGCTACTAGATATTATGAACAAAGGCTAATAAATGAGAAATAGAAAATCTACAAGAGCAGTGTTCAATGTTACCATTACAAGAAGTATTGACATGTGAAGGTAGATTGTTGCAAAAGAGAAAGGCAAGAAAATATGCAAAAGATGATGAAAATATTAAGTTATTTAAGGTCTGTCAAGATGACACTATAGTTTCAACTGATATTTGATTTCTAAAAAAAGACTATTCAAATCATATGACTAGGATAATGTATTTGTTCAAAGAGCTAGATCAGTCATACAAGGTGAAGGTGAGACTTGGTGATGACAAGTAAATGCAAGTTGAGGGCAAAGCCACAGTTGCAATAAATAATGGTCACAGTAACATATAGCTATTTTATAATGTCTATTTTATTCCTACTTTATCTCAAAACTTGTTGAGTATTGGGGATGTGACATCCCATCTGGCAAAGCCTTAATGTTCAGATACTGTTTATAGAAGTAAGGCATATAGAGTAAGTTTTGAGTAGGTAGGTATTAAATTTGACCAAGTATATGAGTCTATGGTTGCACCTTCGAGCTAAGTCTGCATTAAGCGAGCTAGGTGGTTTGGCAGACTCTTATGAAGAGTATACGTCACCGTAGTTGTTAGACGATACGTTAAGCCCTAGTTTTAAGACCTTAATTCGAAAAGAACTTTATGCTTTATTATTATTTTATTATCTTGATTGAACAATCTGATTAGATGAATGAGAATTTAGTTAGTATAGGACTAAATTTCTGTAACCTGTCAAACTCGCATTAATGAAGAGAAAGAAGTGCTTAGTCACAAAGAACGAGAGGTTTGGAGGGAAATAAGACTTATCCACTAAGTTTTTCCTTCCGTGTAGATTTGTATAAAGCAAGCTTTGGCTTCCTAAGTAAGTTTTATGCTTTCTTTGGCAACCATATTTTCTTCCTAAACTTTCTCTAAAATTTTCTCTTGAAAAATCTTAAACTTAAGACTTGCTTGAAGATTTTGGATTTGTTGTACTCGGCCAACTACATCGTCATTTAGTACTTGGTAAATATCGATGAAACTCAGGTTATTTTAATAGTTATTTATAGGGCCTTAGGGTTTCATGCTTAAGGGTCAATTTAAGGGGTAAGGGAGGAAACTTTTAGATTCCAGGTTTCCTGATTCATGTTCTTATGAACTTGTTTAGTTTTCTGGTGCAATGGACTGATAAGTTTAACTATATATACTGTAGCTCAAGATACTCTTGAGGGCTCCCGTGAAAAGGGCAAAGGTCTTGCTGTTTGAACATTCCTGTTTTTTTTGGTAAGTTTCTTCTTGCTTTCATGTTTATGTATAATGTTCTCATTTATATTTTAGTGAGGTAAGCACTCTTATCCTATAAGATGATATGTTGTGTATAGGTAATAAAGGTTCGTAGTTATAAGTCTGAGTTAGTTGTTTGTGTAAATTGAGTAAGGGTTTTTCTTTATGTTTAAGCCACCACCCATTGTTTCTGGAATGAACAATATGAACTGAGTTATGAAAATAAAATCATGTCAATGTCTTCAATGAAATGAGTATTGAAATGACAGACCACAATACAAGAATAGGGATAATTGTAACATCCAAAAATTATTAAATTTTGGTTGTTTAAGTGTAGCAAATAATTTGTTATGGTGTATTATTTAAGTGCCTTGGAAGTCTACTTTAAGTCTTGAGTTCGAATTTTGTGTTGTGCGTGAGTGTAATATTTTTGTTCTTTATAATTGTGGTTGTTCAATTTAAATTAAATACAAAAATGAAAAGAATATTTGATAGGTGGGATTTAGGATTAGTTAAATCTCTTTATTTTTAATTTATTTTATTGACTAAATCCCCATTCCCTCTCTTTTGCAACCATCCAACCCCACCCTTTTTTTGGCTACATGTTTCTTTTCTTTCTTTCAACTTTGTTTTATTCTCTCTTTTTTATTTCTTTTTCTTCTTGCCAACCTCCGAATCCTTCTTTTGCTATTCTGCTATTTGCAAAATCTTTCTTTTGTTGCGTAAGAACACTGTTATTGCTTGTGGTGATCTCGTTGTTTGCTTATCTATTTCCTTTCCTCGTGGTGGATTTGATCGTGTTGGTAAGTTGCATGAAAGGTTAAGTTTTCGAAGGTTGGGGTTTTATTGTTCTAAGTGAAAATCCTTTAATTAATGATTCTATGATTAATGTAGTGTTGTGGTTAGGAGAACAACGTGTGGTGATAGACGACTCTCCGAAAAATTAAGCTATTGGTGTAGTTGCTGTAAGTTTGTGGTAAGTGCTTATTTGTGGATATAAGGACTGTTCTCTTTGAAGAAAGATTGAATTTAAGTGGAAATCTTTGTGTTAAATCGAAGTTGTAATTGTTGGGTTTTGGTGCCTATAACAACCCGTTTTCAGCGAAATCGGAACAGTGGTTTCAGGACCACAAATTCGAGTCGAAAAGAAAATTTATTTTAAAATTATTGCATGGTCTGCATCATGATAGGAAAGATGTATGAAAATTTCAATAAGAAAATTTTACTGATTTCTTGTTTAATTATGGAAAGAACCAAATGGCATAAAATGCAAAAGTTGAGTTCCAGTTGCTATAAGCATCAAATAGTTATGGAATTCAAAACTTGAGGTCCTTCTATGGTAATTAGACCATTGCAAAAAGTTAGTAAATATTTTTGATGATTTATCCATGGAAATTTAGAAAAAGAAAATGACTAAATTGGAATTTGGAATAAATAAAGATGGTAATAGCCTAATATCATCTTGTTTCATCATCTTCCCCAAATTTTCTATGGAAACCCTAGGAAAGAGAAAGAAAAACAAACAAGCCTAATTGGGTAAGCATTCTTGTCCCGTTTTTAGTAATTTTTATATTTTTGATATTAGAATAACTTAATCTATCAATTTTGGAGATCAATTTGTAAAGATATTAAAGTATTAAAATTTTTCCATGGATGGATGTATTGAAAATTTGAAATTTATGGTAGAAAATGAAAGGTTTTTATAGATAAACAACTTTTATAAAGTGAATTTTCATGAAATTGTGATTTAAAGACTAAATTGTAAAGATGTAAAATTCCTGGAAAATTTTTTTTTATGAAATATATGTGCTGTAAATGTTATATGTAAAAATCGGTTAGGCTTGGAATAAGAATTAAATTGCACAAATTTCATTTTCCGAGCCTAGGGATGAAATCGTCATTTATGAAAAGTATAGGGGCAAAATGGTAATTTTTCCTAGGGTGTGAATTGAATTAAATTGAGTATGAAATGAATTCAATTAATGTTAAATTTATTTATATAGATCTAGATAGACCTAGTACGGAGTTGGATAGAGGAAAACAAAAAGTATCAGATTAGTAGATCCTTGTATACCAACGTTTATCGAGGTAAGTTTGTGTAACTAAAGTGTGTATTTATATGTTTTAAATTGAATAATATGTATGTGAATTGTATCATTGTCATGAATATTAAATAAATCTTATATCCAACAAAGCCCGACACATGATAAGTACCGTTTGAATAATGGAATTCGATGGATACAGGAGTTCCCGATTGGTTGTGGTCTTGCATATGTTGCGGACACACCTTAGCTCGAATGAGCATCCTATTATAAGTATTCTTGAGCTTCATGTTACATGGTTCCTGTGAGCATCCTGATCAATAGTGGTCCTGCATATGTTGTAAACTACCACAGCTTTTGTGAGCATCCTGTTATATGATTGGTTGTGATCCTACATATATTACGGACATAAACGCAGCTCTTTATGAGTGTCCTGATATAGGCTCTTCTTGAGCTTCTTGTATGGCTCACTTGCACTTCCTGTTATATGGCTATCCGGAGCTCCCTAAAAATAGCTCTTCGAAATTACCTGTTACGCTTAATGAGCTTCCTGTTCTAAACTTTTATGAGTTTTCTATTTTAGCCCAGATAAGCTTCCTGTTACATGGCTCACATTAGCATCCTATTATATGGCTCGAGGGAGTGCTTCCTGATTATGTACCCTAATCGGGTACTCCTAAATATGAGTTGACGGTTTACAATTTTGTATACTTTAAGTGTACTACATGTGTATCCATTGATATTTCAAATAAATTCAAAGGGAATAGTTTTGACATGGTCGAATTGAACTTAAGATAATTGATTATAGAAATGTACATGTTCTATGGAAATATGATATGAAAAACACATATTTATGAAAGTTATTACATGATGAGCGCATCTTTGATTTTTGATGTTTATATGACATACATGACTAACAAGTTTCTTGAGATCATATGTGTTTAGGCAAATGGCCATAATGATTTGAATGCATGTTTGTATACTTATTTTGAATGTACATAATTGGTAAGTTAAATTCTTGTTATACGAACTTACTAAGCATTTGAAATACTTACTCGGTTTTCTTTTATCTATTTTATAGTGCTCGGAAGCTCGTAAAGGTTGGAATTGGTCAAGAGTATCATCACACTATCCTTCAGCTCCTTTTGGTATAAATAGCAAACTTGTTTTGGTATAATGACATGTATAGGCTAACTTGGTCAATGTTGGCATGTAAGAGGTAAGATTGAATATATGTGACGATATACCAAGTATAATGTTAGTGTTCGCTTGGTTTTAACATCTTGAATTGGTTAATATATGTATGCAAGTATTAATGTAGGTACAAGGTAAAATTTAGGTGAGAAAATAAGGCTTGGAAATGGCCTTATTTTGTCCACATGAGTAGACACACGGGCGTGTGTCTCAACGTGTATGACACACATCCATACGCACGGGCATGTGTCTCAACGTGTGTGACACACGGCCATGCGCACAGAAGTGTGGTTTGGCCGTGTGTCCCCTGCATCTTAAAAATTGAGAAACAGAATACTCAAAATTAGTCACATCGGCAGAGACACGGGTGTGTGTCTCAACCGTGTGAAACACACAGCCAGCACACGGGCGTGTGTCTTGGCCGTGTGAAACTTGCATCTATTTTTAAAAATTAAATTGTTCACACGGCCTAGCACACAGGCGTATGTCTGGCTGTGTGACCCAAGTCAGTAGCTACCCTAATTTGAACACGGGTTGGGACACAGCCGTATGCCTCACATCAAATGCCCACACTGTAACGCCCCAAGTTTTTAAATATATTTTTTTAATTCAGTGACGCAAGTGCGTATCTGCTTCAGTGGTTAAGTGTTCTAGGTGTGTGTGTAAGGTCCTAAGTTCAAACTTTAGCTCGGGCAAGTTTTAACTTTTTAATGAATAAAGCCTTATTCTTGTTCAATAGAATTATATTTGATTGTGTGCAAGATTTTAGCAGAACGGGCCTACTGCTTTGGTGGTTAAATGGATTGAATTTAAGCTGGAGGTATTGTGCTCGAATCAAGGTGTAAGCAAGGGTTTATATTTTTACTTCAGTGGGTTGGAAGTGTTTGAGTGGAGTCGAAATTCTGATGATGGTTGGGGTGTTGGACAATTTTGGGGAAGTGAGGGGTAGTGAGAGTGTTTTGAGGGATAGATGGAGTAATTAGAGGGATTTGGAGAGCTACCAGAATCCTATTGTGATCTTTTTATTTTTTTTCAAAATTTCGATTGTTTTCCCAATTCTGTCAACCCCTTTTCCCCTTACTCTCTATTGAATTTTGTGCTTCATCACCTTCCTATCTTCATGATTTCTTCTCCATACCATCTCATTGCAATCCACGTTTGTTCACGACCGTAGGTAAGCGATTTTGGTGTTTTGGTATCTCAATTTTTAAAAAATTAATGGGGAATCTATGTTTAACTATTTTGAAGCCAATAATCTAGTGTGAGGGGTAGTTCTAGTACCGGATTGTGATAGGATACGTTCGTGGTTCGCAAGGTAAGGGCTTTTTCGCTCGGAAGCTATCTAACCCATTTTGGGGTATAGTGTAATTCGATTGATTGAGTGTTTGATTGAGTGAAATATGGTTAGTTTTATATTCTAAAGTGTTCGAGGTTGCTTTAGCTTCGAATCGATACCAGGTATGTACCCGAAAACACAAAAAACGAGAATTGACGAAAGCGAAAAACGATTATGTCGACGCTACACGGACTTGTAGTCACCCGTGTAGTAGGCCGTATGGCAGTACAAGGTCGTGTGAATGACGAACCAGGCTGTGCGCGCATGACACAGACATATGACACAACCGTATGATGGCTGGCGAGGCTGTGTGCAAAACTCGAGCTCAACTATTTGGGCCGTGTAGGCCCACACGGGTGTGTAGGATTTTTGGGCCAGGCCGTGTGAGCCTATTTTTCTGAAATAATCTGTAAGGTTGCACTGGTCGCCCAAGTCGACTGTGACCTACCATAGGGTCGGTAAGCATTACTTAGACCCTTGATTTTGTGATCTGATTATGTGATGTATATATTAAACATGCTACTTTTAGCATATGTATCTGACCGATTGTATGATCTGTTAAATTGCATTATAGCATGTCATATTTGCATGATGTATTGCATCGTATTAGGGTTGATGTTATGATGGAGGAAGTATTCTAAAAGGCTCTTAAGCCTGTTATTTGGCAGCTTAGCTGTAATTATTTAATTATGTGTCGTATTTCGGTACAGCACGGTGTGTTGGGATAGGTGGGTCGATTTTATCCCCACATGGTATCTTGGGTTGGACGGAGTTGCTATGCAGGGCTGGTAGGTATGATTCTGTTATTTTACTCTATTATGCATGTTATATCTAAGATGGGCTAGGGTCCAGTTCGTATCTGATTCTGTATCTGAGTGGACAATGGTTCACACCGATTTTGTAAAGGGCTCAGGCCCGAATTATCTGTTATTTAGATATATGACCAAATTTTGCTACTGTGTATATTTTTCTGTGGGGATTACATACTGAGTTTGTGAAAACTCATCCTTTTTCTGTTTAATCTGTGTAGGTAATCCACAGAATTGACGGATCGGTGCAGTGGACGGCTTAACGGTGACCACCACTATCGAACTGTTTATTTACAGTTTTTGCGGTTACATCACTTATTTCTTGTTGGTATTTTATGTATGATGGACTTTGGGACTGTTTGGTTTTAATTTGGGATTTTGAACTGTTCATTATAGATTTATAAACTGCAACGCAACAAAGTATGGTTTTCCTATTTTTGTAAATGAAACGGTTTTCTAAAATTATTTGGGTTTCAAAAGCTTTCGTGTAAAAGAAATATTTTAAATCAAATTAAATAGAACACGATTTCCTGAACTAAGTAAAAGTTAATAATTTAAATGATTTGAAGGCAATACGTTTTCAAAAACACTCTCATGTGACATTGCCAGATTCGACCTTAATATCTAGACCGGGTTTGGGGTGTTACACACACATCCTAAGACATAAGCGTGTAAGTAAGGGTTTATATTTTTACCTCAGTGGGTTGGAAGTGTTTGAGTGGAGCTAAAATTCTGATGATGGTTGGGGTGTTGGACGGGGGAAGTGAAAGGTAGTGGGAGTGTTTTAAGGGACTAGATGAGTAATTAAAGGGATTTGGAGAGCTATCAGAATCCCATTGTGATCTTTTCATTTTTTTTTGAAATTTCAATTGTTTTCCCAATTCTATCAACCCATTTTCCCCTTACTCTCTGCCAAAATTTTGTGCTTCCTCACCTTCCTATCTTCACGATTTCTTCTCCATACCATTTCCTTATGATCCACGTTTGTTCACGACTATAGGTAAGCGATTTTGGTGTTTTGGTATCTTTGTTTTTAAAACATTAATGGGGAATCTATGTTTAACTGTTTTGACAGCCAATAATCTGGTGTGAGGGGTGGTTTTAGTACCGGATTGTGATAGGAGACGTTTGTGGTTCGCAAGGTAAGGGTTTTTCTGCTCGGAAGTTGTCTAACTCATTTTGGGGTATAGTGTAATTCAATTTATTGAGTGTCTGATTGAGTGAAATATGGTTAATTTTACATTCTAGAGTGCTCGGGGTTGCATTAGCTTCGAATCGATACTAGGTGTATACCCAGAAACACAGAAAATGAGAATCGGCGGAAGCCAAAAAACAATTTTGTCGACGCCACACAAGCGTGTGGTCACCCGTGTAGTGGGCCGTGTGGCAGTACACGGCTGTGTGTATGACGAACCAGGCTGTACGCGCGTGACATGGGTGCGTGACACTGCCGTGTAATGGTTGGCGAGGCCGTGTGCGAGACCCAAGCTTGACCATTTGGGCTTGTGGGCCACACGGCTTGTGGTCCACACGGCGTGTGGGCCCACACGAGTAAAGCACACTGGCGTGTGGGATTTTTGGGTAACACGGCCAAGGCCAATTTGAGGGGTGTGGGCCCACACAGGCAGGCCGTATGGGCGTGTGAGCCCATTTTTCTGAAATAATCTGTAAGGTTGCATGGGTCGCCCAACTCGACTGTGACCTACCGTAGGGTCGGTAAGCATTACTTAGACCCCTGATTCTGTGATCTGATTATGTGATGTATGTATTAAGCATGTTACTCTTAGCATGTATATTTGACCGATTGTATGATCTGTTAAATTGCATTATAGCATGCCATATTTGCATAATGCATTGCATCGGGGTTGGGTTGATGTTATGATGGAGGAAGTATTCTGAAAGACTCTTAACCTTGTTATTTGGCAGCTCAGCTACAATTATCTGATTATGTGCCGCATTTTGGTACAACACGGTATGTTGTGATGGGTGGGTCGATTTTATCCTCACATGGTATGTTGGGTTGGACGGAGTTGGTGTGCAGGGCTGGTGGGCATGATTCTGTTATTCTGCTCTGTTATACATGTTATATCTGAGATGGGCTAGAGCCTAGTTCGTATTTGATTCTGTATCTAAGTGGACTAAGGTCCACACCAGTTCTGTAAAGGGCTCAGGCTCGAATTATCTGTTATTTGGATATATGACTGACTTTTGCTATTATGTATATTTTTTTGTGGAGATTACACATTGAGTTTGCAAAAACTCACCTTTTTTCTGTTTAATCAGTGTAGGTAATCCCCAGACTTGACGGATCGGTGCAGTGGAGGGCTCAACAGTGACCACCATTATCGAATTGCTTATTTACAGTTTTTGCGGTTACATCACTTATTTCTTGTTGGTATTTTATGTATGATGGACTTTGGGACTGTTTGGTTTTAATTTGGGATTTTGAACTGTTGATTATGGATTTATAAACTGCAACGCAACAAAGTATGGTTTTCCTAAAATAAACTAAGATTTTCGTAAATAAAACGGTTTTCAAAAGT
The DNA here is from genome assembly GCF_007990345.1 of Gossypium hirsutum. Lineage (NCBI taxonomy): Eukaryota > Viridiplantae > Streptophyta > Magnoliopsida > Malvales > Malvaceae > Gossypium > Gossypium hirsutum. The sequence continues at coordinate 16,325,526 of NC_053430.1, forward strand.
TATTTGGGTTTCAAAAGCTTCCGCATAAAGAAATGTTTTAAATCAAATCAAATAGAACACGGTTTCTCGAACTAAGTAAAAGTTAATAATTTGAAACGATTTGAAGGTCAATGCATTTTCAAAAACACTATCATGTAACATCGCCAAATTCAGCCATAACGTCTAGGCAAGGTTTGGGGTGTTACACACACGTCCTAAGACACGAGCGTGTCACTTGACCGTGTGAGCCACACGGCCTGAACACACAGGCATGTGTCCCCTGCACTTAAAAAAATTTTAAAATTGCGTGAAAAATTTTAAGAGTTTTCGGTTTAGTCCTAATTTGATTCTCACGTGTATTTTGGGCCTTGAGGACCCAATTAAGGGACGATATGATTGATTTTGGATATGAATAGTAAATGATATGAAATTTTCTATAATTAATCTGTAAAGTCCGATACTGCTCCATGACCCTGTTTTCGACGACTAATAGGGGTTAGGGTGTTATAGTGTCGATTGTAGGATTCTAAGTGTATGACTGTGTGGTTGATCAATCTCGCTGTCAAGTGTGTGAAATCAACCCAAAAACTCAATCGAAACATAGTTGTTTTTCAAAGCTGCCTAGCACCGTGTGATAGTCCATATGTGTTATACGCCCGTGTGGTAAGCCATGTGAGATTTTGTAGCCCGTATGGGTAGGCCGTGTGGACCACTCGGGCTAGCTTTTTAGGTCATGTGGGCCTTTTTGACTAATTTTAGAGATCGATTGGGGTTGTTTGAGGGACTCAAAAATTGGGTCTGTAGGCATCATACGAGGTGGGAAAAGCATAAGTTTTAATACATAACATACATGGGTAAGCTTAGGAGGTAGGTTATGTTATAATATGATTCGTAGGAAAATATATGTGTTTGCATGCCATATAATTTGTGATATGTATATGTTGGTATTATGATTATGTTTATGAGTATGCTTATGTTTAGGGGTGGGTTTTGATATGATGGAGGAAGTGTTATATGATAGTTTTTACTGTAATTATGGTAGCTAGACCATAAATATCTATCTAGCAGTTCAGCAGCATATATGAGTGGCACACCACCATATATTGGTGTAATTGGATGGTCGGAGATAATGTGTATTGAATGGGGATAGGACATGATATGATATGTTATGATTCGTTATGATATGATAAGATATGATTTGGTATGAAATCTGATACAATATGAAATATTAAAAGATATGCTTTGATTTGAATTCTATTATGCTATGACACGTTCTGATTTATAAGTATTTCTACTAAAATTTGTGGGTTATATCACACACTAGGCTTAAAGCTCACACCTTTGTTTGCTTTGTTTCAGGTGATCCTCAGACTTAGGATTGGTTGGAGACATTGGAGCTCGGGTTTCACATTTTTTGGGTTTTGTATGTTACGGCTCAATTAAATTATTTTTACAGTCGTAGAATTTTCTTCTAGTTCAAATACAGTCTGATTGAGCTTTTGTTGAGCTAGCAAAAAAACCAATCAAACAAATACAATTAGGCTCAAGTAATTGTAATTATGTCCAGAAGCATCGTTCTGATAATTTACAATTTACTTAATTATGAAGTCAGTCTACAAAAAGTACCATGATTGAAAACTCCTTATTGTATACTATCTATGAAAGCAATTCATCCAACTGTTTTGTCTAATGACCTCATCATGTGTGTTTTACCCTCATATGATAACCTTAATTTCTTTGAGTTAAATTCATTCACTCAATACAATCATATTTTATCTCATTGTCACCATTGTGTCTTCTTAATGATTAATATGACCACTGTCAACAAATGACTGTGATAAATCACTCGTTCGAGAACAAACAATTGTGGCCATGTTCATATTTATCAATCTACACAATGTCAACGAGAGGATATCATTAACTCTTTAATTGAGTTATGAATTCCATTGTTGCTAGTAAGCTATGCCATGTACAAATTATATACCCAGCATATCGACTATGGGCTCGATCATCTTTAGAGCATAAGCCTCCATTTATATCAAAACATATGAGTTACATACGCATGGTTAGTGGCTAACTCAAGATTTAGTTAAATCATATAATGAACGTCACAAGTGAATTAATTTACAAATGGATTCAGAATTACTTCATCTTGGGTCCAGTCTAATGTATCATTCTTTCAATGAGTACATCTATGTCTCTACCCGTGGAGTCAACTGCTCTGATAGCCAAGACTAGTCATCTCTCGAATTGGAAGTGTAGACAACATAATAATCCTTCTAAGTATTTGAATTAGATGCTCACTTTGATTATCTTACAGGATTACTGACTCGTTTAGATTTTCTACTGAAGTAAATTATATTTCTCGCAATGTAAACGTTCTTACAGTGTCATTTATCATCAATTTGAACTTAGACAATCAATGATATAATATTTACTTGTCATAATTTCTCTATGTATGCAAAATATGAAAGACATAAACACGAAAGATATAAAAGTGAAATGTGAAATCAACTTTATTTATTTTTTTATCGTTCAAATATATAAAAAATAATTACATGTTTACTACAATATGAGCACATTTTCTAACAACGAGAAGATGAAAAAATAAGAAAAAAAGAAAAAGAAATAAAAAAGAGAAGAAAATGAGAGCATTCCATTAAATTTAACATGGGAATGATCAAGTTGGTCAAAATTTTTAACCGAGATGACTAAATTAATAATTTTTTTGATAGCCAAAATAAGAATAACCTAATTAAAGTGGCTAACAAGACAATTTACCCTAAAATAAATTATTTAAAAAGAACAAATATTAACGACATATTAAATAGGTTTAAAAAACTATAATAATAAAAGTAAAATAATCTATGGATAACAGCCACTTCACAATCTTTTTTTATTTATTAATTTATAAATCAATCGGTACACTTTTTTTATATTTCTTCTAGACTTTGAATACAAAGTATGAATTTAGAAATGAAAATAATAGACAAAAAAAAAACCCTTTCCAACACCGTTGTTTGAAATCTTGTAGTGAAAACTAATATTTAAATTGGTAAATTATTTAAATAGTCATTCAAGTTTTAACACGTTCCTATTTTAGTCACTGATTTTTTTTTTGTTGTTGTTGTTGCTAATTTAGTCACCCTATTAGATCAATTTTAACTTTTAGTCACTCCCATTAGAAAATGTCTTTGGTCATCAAATAAAATGATGATATGTTTGGGTATAATAACAAAGTTAGTCCTTAACATTTTAGACATTTTATTAATTTGATCTTAATTATAAAAATTCAATAAATTTAGCTCATAATGTTTACATATGTCAACTTGATCCTGATTTTAGAAAATCATAAAATTATAATTACAAAAAATAAAAATACATAAAGTTATAATAAAAAAATCAAGGTTTGAACATATTTTCCCCTTAAAAGTGCAATGAATTTTACCACTGCACCCGATAATAACAACATTAAATGTTTTAAAATTTAAAAGAAAGTTTTTTTTAATATTATTTAAAAATGATATGCTTGTCTATGAAATTTTATGTTTTCCTAGATAAAATTAATTTTTATCATAAATATTTTTAAACTAACTTTTAATAATATATCTGAAAAAAAATTATAAATTTTAAAAAATCCTTGAACTACTTTGTCAATTATCATGTAAAAAACTTGTTTTTATCAAAATTTTACATTAAGGTAGTGTTTAAAAAGCCATCTAGTAATTGGATTTTGGTGTAATTGCTTATAATTACACGAGAGTGGCATGTTTTGATAACCATTGTAATTGGTGAGTTTCTACCAAATTGGATGTATTTGGAGCACCCCAATTATACATTCTAATTCTTAGGGGAGGGTGAGAGTTAGAGTTATTATGCAAGTAATCACACCTAAATCTAAATTTTAAAATTATTTTTATACAAGTTATAAAATTTATATTATAAGCATGAACTCATATAAGTGTTTGGGATGATTATAGTGAAATGTTTCTTATACTATAAATCCTAAAAAAAAATCTAAAATTATGACAAAAAAATATTATAAAATTAACTTACATGTTATAAAATTGTTATAATATATTTATTTATAAAAAGTAATGACTAAGAATTGTGGACATAACATTTTTATGTGTTCATGCCATATATTATAAAAACAATATACATAGTCATCAAAAAAGGTTATAATTTTTAATCAGAATTTATTTATAAAAAATAACTTTCTAAAGTTAGGGCAAAAATATATATTATTTATAAGAAGTATTATAAAAGGTTTGGACAATTTATAAAACTTTTTATATAAATGTTATACATTATAAATTTTATATTATTTTTACTTATTTTATGTATTATAAAAATGGATATAATCTAGTATAAGTTTTTCTCCAAATTAAGTTTTTATGATTAAAGCTACAAACTATTGGATTATGAACCCAAATATTGTAAGATGGTGTTAATTATGTAAATAGAAAATGTTTTCTTATACTATATTGTAGGGTATGATACCATTTAAGAGAATTGTGTCAAACACAAGCACCATAAACAACTCGTGGTTTTTTTTTTAATTTGAAACATTCAAGACTTTAAAATGTGGTTAAGAAGACATTTGTTGTTTTAAAAAATATTTCTCATATTAACAATATCATCTTAGTAGACCACAAAAAAATAAGGTTAACTCATACTAGTATATTGCATATTTCATAAATTCAACCATAGGTGGAATTGAGATGTGCCATTCTTTGAAAAGTATATGAAAGAAAAAGATATTGACAATCTTAATGATTCAAATTCAAATTCAAATGACGATGAACTCCATCAAGGGACAACAGATGATGATAAGGAGCATATGTTAAATATTAAAGAGGGAATAACCCAACAAATATGCACTAGAACAATTAAATAATATAACATATATTATTTTTGTTATTTTTATTAGTAAATGTACTATCAACTATTTTTCAGTCTAACATAATATATGTTATGATTTGATTTTAATTTTTGTTACTTGTTTAGAATTATTTTTATCATACTAATATTTTTTATTGCAATTAATATTTTTTTAAATATAACTTATGTAACTACGTAATTACAATTTGTACTACTAAACATGACATAGGAAATTACAATTAGTTACACTCTAGTAGTCAAACACGTCTAGGAAATTACAGTTCTTTGTAATTACAAGAGAGTGTAATTACTACTCTAGTAATTATGTAATAATCACACTTTTATTCAGTTACTCTGTGTTGTCTAAACAAACCCTAAAATTAAGGGGGTGTTTGGTAAAAAAAGTTTTGGGCCTTTTTTAGCTGTTTGAGCACAAATGGAATTGGATAGTCAAACTCTCTAATTATAATGTTTGATGAATAGAGGTTTGTAAGAACTTGTTGAGTTAAAACCTCCAGAACAAAAAACACTGGAATGAACAACTTTTTTCAATAGCTAATTGGGAATGACATATGTGAAATGACATATCTGATCATGCTTGCTAAAAAATTACTCCATTTGCCACATGCTCTCAAACCTAATAGGGGTGCCAAGATATCAGTAGCCTCATTCTCTCATTTTCACTTTCACCTCTAAAGTCCAAAGTAAATCTTAAAAAAAAAAAAATTAAAACTCCACCATGACTACAAAAAAACTCCACCATGAATATATAAAATCAACATTGCCGCAAGAAATTTTTAATCGTGCCCATTCATTCTTGAATATTTATGTACTCTTAACTTATTTTCAATTTACTTGTGTAAAATAATTTATTATGCAATTTTATATTAATTGAAATATGCTATTTGACAAATTTATCTAAAGTGTGGCATAATTATCACTAATTTACATACTAAGAACATGACATAATTATCACTAAGAATATAGTTTACAACTATATTGATAAATTATTAATATTTATCAATTTTCACAAGGTTAAATTTGCAAATAAGGAACTTAAGAAATTTGTTTATATAAAATTTCAAAAATATTCACAAATTAATTTCCATGATAGATATTTTAATTTCTCGGTAATAGTATTTTATTTCAATAATTTCACCCAATAAAAATTAAATTATTATAATTAAATAAATACTTAACAATAATTTGTATTATGCCATTTTTTATCATGTTACACATTAATTTTTAGCTATTAAGTTAAATTTTACCAAATACTTGAAAATAAATAGTTAATAAAATGAATTGAAGAATAAATTAATCAAACTAACCATTATAATTAACTATAAACAAATTGTGAAAAAATCCCTAAACCAAGTGAATGGAAGAAAGTTGTTTGTTTTGTTCAATGGTAGGTATAGATTATTAAATTGCATACAGGCCATCACTGTGGGTGAGTATCACGTGCTGATCTCTCTCACTTGTTCCACTCTTCTGTTTAGATCTATAACCTTTGCAAGTCTTTGCCATGACTCGCTTTTCTTAAGCAGGCTTCAGCAGGATGGCCTATTGTTGCTTCCTTTGCTCCCATAATACGAATATTAGCCTCTCATTCTGAGTTTTCCAACCCCATAAATATAACACAACATTAAAAAATGATCAAATGTTCACTTTTCTTTAAAATTAAAATTAAATCACAGTATAAAAAGAAAATACTCAGACTTCATATTTTATGTAACATATTATTTCAATTTCTTATGAAAATAAATAATAAATATTTAGTTTAGAAAAGTGAAGTCATTCACGTGATTTTAGTTGAAAATATAATTACATTGAAACTGCTTTTTCATAAATGTAAGGTGAAAAAAACCCATTTCCTGTCGAAAACATAGACAAATTCAAAGTCAGAAAATAAATTAAAAGAATTGAGTTAAAGGTTTTGTAATTTTGTCAATTTCAAGTTTTAAAAAAAAAATGATAATGATTGCTGATTATGACACAAAGCTGACAAAGCTCAAAAAGCCATTGCGAGGAAACGGGGGTCCACACGGTAGACCGCGATTGAAAGTTTGGACGGACTCGTGAACTCCCACGCGGGTGACCACCATGTAAATTCCATTCAATATCTCACGCGCCCCTCACGCATTTGTCTTACAGACGCCCGACAAATTCTGGCACGGCCATATGGAATTATCCAAATACCAAATAACGAGAGATTCTAACCAAACAAACGAACCACCTTAACGAACACGATTGCCTTCATTTCAGATTCAAGAATATTTTCCCCATTTTAGCATATATCAATTGCATAAATTTTTATTCTAATATCAGGATTTCCCCTTTTTTCCTTTTTCTAAAAACATATGTTTTAATCGTTCTTAATTATTGTTTTATATATAAAATAAACATTAAACCTGGGTCAATTATAAACCAAGCTACTTAAACATAATCAAACAATAAATCTTCCAGCCAAACCTATAGAACTATCATTCAAGCAAATTGGAAAATCAACAAACTTGTTTACAACTTTTTTATTAGTTGTTTATACATTTTATTAGTTTGATCATAATTTTAAATTTTAAAATTTATAATTAAAAATTATAGAAATAAAAAAAATAAAACAACCCAACCCTTTCCTTAATTCCTTTTTCAGTTCATTTTTCTCTCTTAAAGAAAAACCCAACCCCTCTCGCATGTTTTTGCTTTGACTGAAAAACTCAAAGAACCCAAATTCCAGTACCGCTAACCACCTTTGACCGCCATACCAGAACTCCGATCAACCCCAACTTCTTGATAGTTAAAAAATGTTCTTTCATATTCAACATTACAATTTCCAATTCTTTTTTTCCAAAAATGTCATCATTTTCTAGAAAAACTTCTTCAACTCACTAGTTTTTATTTTTCATTATCAGAATGTCAGCTAAATCCAACTAAGATTCTTTTATGTTTTGTGAATTTTTTTGTTTCATATACACAATTCTTTCTGGGAAGATTTGCAAGATCATATTTCAAGGATATGGTATTTTCCAAGTTTGTGTTAAAGGTTCACCGGTTTTAAAATGTTGAGTCTCGGGTTATCTTCAACTTAGTGGCCATCAACTCCTAAGGGAGATCCCTTTAGATATTGGTAAAATGCATCATTTTAGTGTCTTGAATTTAGGTTACAATCAATTCAATGGGAAACTTCTTAGAAAGATTGGAAATTTGCCACTTGTGGCACTAATATTTGTTTAGTTCTTAAACATCTGATCAAGCTATAAATTTCAACAAATTGAAGATTTTCTTCTATCCCAATGTATGTGAAAGAGAGAGGAGGGTGTCGGATACTTTTGTAGTCTATAATTGTATGAATCATAGTCATTATTTGGGATTTACATTATTAGTTGGGAGTAGCAAGAAATCGATCTTTGCCTTCTTGTGGGACAAGTTATGGAAATGAGTTCAGATTTGGAGTAACAAGCTCCTACTTAGAGCAGGGAAGGAGATCCTTTTGCAGCCGGAAGCACATGCTATTTCAGCTTATTGTACTACTGTGTTCTTACTACCAGTGTTTATATGTGATGAGTTACAATTGATGATAAATTCTTTTTGGTGGGGGTATGAAAGGAAACTTTAGGAGCAACATTCATTTGTTTAAATGGAAAAGAATGTGTAATCGGAAGGTTGATGAAGGGATAGGGTTTAGAAACCTGCGATGCTTTAATTTGGATATGCCAGAAAAGAAGGGGTGGTGATGCTAATGGCCCCAGATACTCTTCTTTGACTAATTCTCAAAGCTAAATATTTTTCGAGACTTGATTGGGTTCCAGCCCAAGATTTAATCGGAAGGGTGTTCTTGTTGTTCCAATAGGGTCGGAAGCGTGTAAATTATTGTACTAAAAAATCACACAAAGTTCAATTCCCAGGGAAGAGAGGTGGATCACATGGATCTCTTAAATACCAAGTCTTTCCTTAGACAAAATATCCCTTCTATAGTAATTTAATAGCACAATTAAATACTACTATTATACCCTCAAATATTGAAAGAAAAATAGGACAAGAAAGAACACAAGAGATTTAATGAGGTTCGGTAAATTATACCTACGTCCTCGGGCACTAACACCAGATGATAACTTTACTATCTCCAAAATATTACAAACAAATAGAATTCCTTAAGAATTCTCAAATGGGAGAAGAGAGAAAACTAAGAGAGAAAGATTGGTTGGGATGGTTGAAATGAGAAATGGTTAGGCCTATTTATAGTTGAGGTTCAGGGACTAACTTACAAATGGCCTAAAAAATTAGGGACCAAAATTGCAATTATACCATTCAACTTTAAACTCAACTTGCCAACCACTTTTTACTTTCTTCTTTCGGTGCCAATTGCACCTCCCACCATTTTTGACTTTTCAACAATCTCCACCTTGAAGATTTGATTAGGATAATCACATCTTCACACACTTCCTTCAACTCCCCAAATTTGATAAAGCTATCTTTTGTAGTGCCTCCAAATGCGCTCTCGAGCGCCATACACCTAAAGGTGCTCAAATTCTCAGGATGTTAATCAAGTTCAAACAATGATTAAACTTGATTGTTGTTACCACCTTGGTCATCATATCTGCGGGATTATCTGCTATCGGAATCTTCTGAAGTAGAATTTTTCCTTTTTCAAAGACTTCCCGCACAAAGTGATATCTTACGTCGATATGCTTGGTTCTTGAATGATAGACTTGATTTTTCGCTAAATGAATAGCACTCTGACTGTCACAATATAGACTAATGTGACTTTGAACAACTCCCAAGTCTTTCAATAATCCATTAAGCCAAATAGCCTCCTTAACAGCTTCTGTAACTGCCATATATTCTGCCTCTGTAGTAGACACAACTACTGTAGACTGTAAGGTAGACTTCCAACTCACTGGGGCTTTCGCAAGAGTAAACAGATACCCCGTAGTTGAACGACGTTTATCTAAATCACCAGCAAAGTCGGAATCAACATATCCAACTACAAACTGACCAAGTGCTTCATCCTGTTCAAAAATTAAACCAACATCTACGGTTTTTCGAAGATACCGTAGAATCCATTTCACAGCTTGCCAATGTCCTTTTCCAGGATCATGCATATACCTGCTCACAACTCCAACAGCTTGTGAAATGTCAGGCCTCGTACACACCATCGCATACATCAAACTCCCAACTGCATTAGCATATGGGACTTTCGCCATATATTCTCTTTCATCTTCAGTCTTCGGAGATAATTGAGCACTAAGTTTCAAATGAGAAGCAAGTGGGGTACTTACATGTTTTGTGTTTTCATTTACACCAAAACATTGTAATACCTTTTTCAGATATTGCTTCTGATTTAAACAGAGCTTGCCTCTCGGTCTATCTCTACTTATCTCCATGCCGAGAATCTTCTTGGCCTCACCTAGATCTTTCATCTCGAACTCTTGATTCAACTGAGCCTTCAGCTTATCTATCTCATTTTGGCTCTTCGAAGCGATTAACATATCATCAACATACAAGAGTAGATAAATGAAAGATCCGTCATGCAGCTTCTGCAAATATACACAATTGTCATATTTGCTTCTTGTGTACTTCTGCCTTCTCATAAAGCTATCAAATCGCTTGTACCACTGCCTCGGGGATTGCTTCAATCCATATAGCGATTTGTTCAACTTACAAACCCAATTTCTACCACCAGCATCTGTGTATCCTTCGGGCTGAGTCATATAGATCTCCTCTTCTAACTCACCATGCAAGAAAGCCGTCTTAACATCAAGTTGAGCTAGCTCCAAATTCAACTGTGCTACCAAGGCCAACAAAATTCCAATGGAGGAATGCTTCACAACAGGGGAAAATACATCATTGTAGTCAATTCCCTCCTTCTGAGCGTAGCCTTTAGCTACCAATCTTGCCTTGTAGCGAATATCCTTCTTGCTAGGAGATCCATCTTTCTTTGCGAATACCCACTTGCATCCGATTGCCCTTTTATCTTTCGGTAATTGCGCCAACTCCCAAGTATTGTTCTTCCGGAGAGACTGCATTTCTTCATCCAAGGCGCTTTTCCATTTATCACTTTCTAAGCTTTGCATTGCTTCTTGATAAGTGATAGGAATATCATCAACAACGGGAAGGGCGTAGGCCACCATATCAGTAAATCGAGCAGGTTTACAAATTTCTCTCTGTGGCCTTGCAACTGCAACTGGTTCTGGTGTACTTAGTGGTTCTTGGTTCAGAACCTCTTCAACCTCTAATTCCTCCATTGTGGCTGGAGAATTAGACTTATTAACTGGGCAAATCCCCATCTGCTCAAACTCCACCTGTTTTGGAGTACACTCCACCTGTTGTGGAGTATTGCTCGTCTGAATATCTTTATCTGCTACCTTTTTCAATGTGGCAGATTCATCAAAGATAACATCTCTGCGACAGATCATTTTCTTTGTGCTTAAGCACCAAAGACGAAATCCCTTCACTCCAGAAGTGATTCCCATAAAGAGAGCTTTCTTTGCCCTCGGATCTAACTTTGACTCCTTCACATGGTAATATGCAGTGGATCCAAACACATGTAAGGAATCATAATCTGTAGCCGGTCTTTCAGACCATACCTCCATAGGAGTTTTTCTTTCTAATGCAGATGATGGCAAACGATTAACAAGATGGCCAGCGTATGTCACAGCCTCAGCCCAAAATTGCTTGCCCAACCCAGCATTGGACAACATACATCGAACTTTCTCCAGCAATGTTCGATTCATACGCTCTGCCAATCCATTCTGCTGTGGTGTATCCCTAACTGTGAAGTGTCGAACAATACCATACTCTTGGCACACATTGAAGAACGGACAACTTTTATATTCCCCTCCATTGTCCGTCCTAAGCCGCTTGATTTTCTTGCCAGTCTGGTTTTCGATCATAGTTTTCCATTTAAGAAAAACCCAAGCACTTCATCTTTAGTTTTCATGGTATACACCCAAACTCTTCTGGAAAAGTTATCAACAAAAGTAACAAAGTAGTGTTTTCCTCCCAACGAAGGTGTTTTGGAAGGCCCCCACACATCTGAGTGAATATATTCCAAAATACCTTTTGTATTATGGATAGTAGTGCCGAATTTCACTCTCTTTTGCTTTCCCAGAACACAGTGCTCACAAAATTTTAATTTGCAAGCCTTTGCACGTTTCAACAATCCTTGCTTTGCCAGAATTTGCAAGGATTTTTCGCTGGCATGTCCCAACTTCATATGCCACAACTGCATTGAGTCCAAGTCTTTGTTACCGGAAGCTGCAGCGACTGCTCCAATAACTGTACTACCTTGGTAGTAATACAAGTTATTTTTCCTGATGCCCTTAAATATCACAAGTGCGCCAGATGTCACTTTCAAAATCCCATCTCTCATAGTAACAACTGAACCATTGGATTCCAAGGCTCCCAATGAGATGAGATTTTTCTTCAAACTGGGCACGTACCGAACATCAGTCAGAACTCTGGTTGATCCATCTTGATTCTTTAATTGGATTGAACCTATCCCAACAGTTTTACAGGCATTGTCATTACCCATATAAACAATTCCTCCATTTAGTTCTACTAAATCAGAGAACCACTCCCGGTTAGGGGACATATGATAGGTACAACCCGAATCCAATATCCACTCATCTGAATGGAACGACGATGATGATGCAACAAGTGATAGTTCAGAGTCACTAGTATCATGCTTAGCAACACAAGCATCTACAGCAGCTTTTCCCTTATTCTTCAGCTTTGGACAATTTTTCTTCCAGTGGCCTTTCTCATGACAAAAAGCACATTCATCTTTCCCGAGTCTGGACTTTGACTTTGATCTCCCCTTTTGAGTTTTCTTCCGAGTGTATGAACGACCTCGGACTACTAAAGCTTCTGTATCTCTGATTGAGTTTTTCTGCTTGTCCTTCTTTCTCTGTTCATAACTGTATAAGGCCGCACAGACTTCGCTCAGACATATATCACTCCTGCCATGAAGTAGAGTAGTTTCTAGGAACTCAAACTCCTCAGGAAGTGACCCCAACAGCATCAAAGCCAAATCTTCATCTTTGAATGTCTCATCCATATTCAGCAAATCAGTGACTAACTGATTAAATTTGGTGATGTGATCATTCATTGTGGTACTTGGGACGTATGTGAAGCGAAACAGTCTTTTCTTCAAGTGGAGCTTATTTTGACTGTTTTTCTTAAAAAAATTTTCTTCAAGTGCCACCCACAACTTATTTGCAGAAGTCTCCTTTGAAAAAGCATACCTCTGCTCTCGAGAAAGGCATGATCGAATTGTGCCACATGCCAACCGATTGATCGCCTTCCAATCTTTCTCCTGTACATCATCTGGTTTCTCTTCATCAATGGCAATGTCTAGACCCTGCTGAAAAAGGGCATCTAGAACCTCACTTTGCCACATACCAAAATGGCCCGTGCCATCAAAGATCTCCACGGCCAATCTTGCATTTGCAATTGTCGGTCTTGTCCACATGGACGATGTTGAAGCTCCTACACCGACCGTTTTCTCCATAATCTTTCAATATACCTAAGGAAATCTTTTCTGATGTGGAAGATCAGTTTAAACTGCAACCACAGAGCATACTACGATTAACCTTCGGCTCTTGATACCACTTGTTGTTCCAATAGGGTCGGAAGCGTGTAAATTATTGTACTAAAAAATCACACAAAGTTCAATTCCCAGGGAAGAGAGGTGGATCACATGGATCTCTTAAATACCAAGTCTTTCCTTAGACAGAATATCCCTTCTATAGTAATTTAATAGCACAATTAAATACTACTATTATACCCTCAAATATTGAAAGAAAAATAGGACAAGAAAGAACACAAGAGATTTAACGAGGTTCGGTAAATTATACCTACGTCCTCGGGCACTAACACCAGATGATAACTTTACTATCTCCAAAATATTACAAACAAATAGAATTCCTTAAGAATTCTCAAATGGGAGAAGAGAGAAAACTAAGAGAGAAAGATTGGTTGGGATGGTTGAAATGAGAAATGGTTAGGCCTATTTATAGTTGAGGTTCAGGGACTAACTTGCAAATGGCCTAAAAAATTAGGGACCAAAATTGCAATTATACCATTCAACTTTAAACTCAACTTGCCAACCACTTTTTACTTTCTTCTTTCGGTGCCAATTGCACCTCCCACCATTTTTGACTTTTCAACAGTTCTCCAGGCTAATAGTGTGGTTGTCGCTGGTTTGAGGTGGAGACTTGGCATAGGGGAATGTATAAACGTGTGGGTATCCTTGGATACTAAGTGATTTTGATTATGATGTGGAAAAATGAATATGGATTTCGATATAAGGTCAGGGTGTGTGATTTAATGATTCATGGTACAAAAGGTTGGGATATAAGTAAACTATTTACCTTGTTTATTAATAGAGATGTGCATATTATTAGTAAATTCTTATAGCTACACAGGTTGCCCGTGATAGGAAGATATGACATTTCGATAAGAACGAAATGTATAGGTGAGGTCGGTCGGGGGAACATGAATAAGACCTTGTCGGAAGTAGATTGGAAGCTGCTTAGGCAGCTGAAAATACCACCAAAAGTAAAGGAATTAATGTGGCGGGCGTTGATGAATATTATTCCATCGAATTTGAGGGTGTTGGGATCGACCCGATTATAACGAAATAAATTGAGAAATTGGACACACAAATTTAACGTGAAAAAACTACTCCAAAGAGGATAAAAATCACGGGTAAAGATAATTTTACTATAATGACAAAAGAACAAAGAGTATAAAAGATGGAGATAAAAACTAAATTCCGAAAACCCGAAAAACAAAGAACCCTCAAAACGTAAACACAAAATTCTCTAAATGTGTTATGAGTTCTAATATCTAATGGATGTATTTTCTAAGATTGTAAAAGAGCCTATAAAATAATCTAGACTAATCATTGAAACAAATAAACAAAGTTTAATTGAAATATTATTTCTCAAATTTGACTGAAATAGGAGTCATACTCAACAGAGAGAAAAGAGGGTGAATTTTAGTAGGGATGTAAAAGTTGTTAGAAGAAATCTCAAAATTACAAGAAATCTTCCGTTTATAAAATTTAATAATCTATTTAAGTTATCAATGGATCAAAGATTCATAATTAAGATAGTGATTAAAGTGTAGATACATGAGTTGATGTGTAACTTACATGCATTTAGAGAACTTCAAAAATTAGCGTATAGCTTATACAACTTAACTGTCGGTCGTCACTATAATTAATCTCTTGTTACCTAAATTGATGTATATCTTGTAAGTAGTCTCATTACTGCAGCACTCAACGTAGGCACTGTAGCACCCACGTCATGCTCCCAAGCGTGGTGTTCCTCTATTTTGTTTTTGTACACTCTTGATCATTCTTTCCAAGCTCGATTTAACTTACAAAATAGCTATACAACACTTAATGAGTTTTAATTAATTAAAAAAATACAATATATAACTAAAAAAACTAAAAAAATGCAAAATGCATGCATGATATACAAATTTCACTAAAATGCTAAAAGTGCAAGACATTTTACTTAATAAACAAACTAAAATTAAGTAAAAAAAAAAAGAGAGGTTAAAATCATATGCATGATGACCACTCATCAGCTATAAACTATTTGCAAGAATGGCGGGAGGCAAATTTGACTTTGGTCCGGCTGAGTTATTCTATGAAACCAAGTCAGGCGATACAAGCAGGCATGAGTAGAGCTGAATCTGAATAGAGTTGCTAGGTGAATGCAGCTATGTTTGAGAGGCAAGGAAAATATAGGGCGGGGTTGGTGATTTTGAGAGGAGATGGGGTTTTCTGAGAAGCCTTGTCTTATGTTTTTGATGATTGTTAATAGTTTTGAATTGAAGCCTTTAATTTATCATTTTCAGGTAATAAAAAGGTTAAAAAAAAAAACCTTTTTTTTGTAATAAATGTATGTATATGTCAGATTTTGAATCTCTACATAAAGTACATTTTTTAATATGCAAAGTTAATATCATATTTCAGAATGTTAATAACTATATAAGTAGCTAAGTTTGTATTGGTTACAAGAGAGAGGGTTAGGCCCTACTAAAAAAAGACATGAATTATATAAGAAAGCAGCCTCTTTCATGCATTACTCCAAGCGCATCTGCTGTGTCAAATTGGTAGCCGCCCTTGGAACTCTTTAAAAAAGCTCACTAGTTGAGGAATAAGTAACAATTTCTTTGAAGATATGATATTATCTAAATAAGAAACAAAATGGATTCTAGTATAAGATTTTGAAGGGTTTTACTTGGACCTGTTAGATATAGTCAATGTTATCATCAAATTGAAAATTTATTTGAATTTCAAGGGTTGGGCTACTCTAAGTGGTTGACCACACCTATATCTATTAAATTTCACTTGAAAAAAATATCCATCAGTAAATTGATTTTTTTTGAGTAATTTCATTATAGATATGATCATATCTACTCTTTTTGACATTATGTCTAAAATTATCCATAGTCCCTCCCCAATCCATAAATAGGAGGATAATGTACTTCAGCGCACTCGAACCCACATCCTCTTACATTGACAATAATACTTATATCAATTAAACTATTACTCAATCGACACTAATATATCAACTTCAAATGCCATTGTCCCAAAGCTTATAGAACTCCTTTCCACAATACTTAACATATCTTAAAATGCATTGACAAAAAATTCTTTGTAATGAATGGATTTGATGCTATCAGCCCCTCCTTTACTTGGAGAATAATCTTCATATAAATGGCTTAACTTACCAATTGGTATCTAAACTATATGCCCTTTTTCTCATTTTAGTATTTAATTTTTTTATTACAAGTGAACTTCTTTTTTCTCCAAGTTAGCACTTTGGCAAGTCCAACCATTAGTTAAACCATTAAATCTATTTAAAAAATGCTTAACCAACAAATTAGTACTTAAACTATATATCTTTTTTTATTATAAAATTGGTATCTAAATTTTTTCTTAATTATTCTTCCATTACTTATTTTACATTAAAATGTTGTAACCGTCAAAAGGAATTCCAACCAACAATAGACTACCATTTCATATAAACTTTAAAAAATATTTTTTAATTCTTATTTTTTTTACATTATTTTTCTTTTTATTTTTCTTTCAATGTTAAAGCTCAAGATTCGCCCTTGAGGTCAAGATGGTGGTGATTAATTCTGTTTTCGAACTTCACCACTTGCTTGCTTGACCAGACGAGAGAGAAAAATTTCAATCTGGACCAGTTGGACCAGGAACGGTCCGAGGTACTGATTTGAGGATAGGGGTTGAACAAATTGACCCATGAACCAAATTAGACCAATTGAATCGAGCTAAAAATCGATTGAACTAGTTTCGTCGATTTTTAATTTTTTTAATTTTTCTATTTTTATGAATTTTTTAATAGTTTATTTGATCAAATTGGAGGAACCGATTAAACCAGAAATTGGTGGTTTGACCAATTCGATCTTCAATTTGGTTCTAAAATCCCTGATTAACAAGTAAATTAATTTTTAAAAGTTAAAAATCTTAATACAAATAAAATCCCTCTTACAAATCTCCACCCAATTATTTCTTAAATGAGGACAACTTATCTTAAATACAAGTCAATCTTTATCCTATATTATATATTAAATGGATTTTTTTCCTCCATAAAAGAGGGTGAAAACTTAAAAGGATGGCAGCATTATTAATTAGCTATCTTTGGTTAACAAAGGCAGAGATGATGATCCATTTATTTACCAACTTTTTTGTTACGATTAAAAGCAAATACTTCACATGGAAGGAAGCATATAAGTGAAATTAAAGGATCAACTTTTTTAAGCTTAAAAAAGTAAAATATACATTTAATTCACATGGAGGGCAAGCAGGCATGGCATAGTCCAAAACAAGGCCAATATGCTCCTTCACATGGGGTTTTATTAAAATTATAACAAATTGAGGTCCAAGACAAATGAGAATCTGCCAGCACTGCACGTGCACCATACATTTAATAATTATAGTTTCCATGTCTTTGAATCATTACTGCAAATTGTGTTGCTGGCATTCTTTTGTCACCAAAGCCAGATGCAATTCTGAATTTATGTAAATTGCTTTGAGAACCAACGCCTTTACTTGACCTTTGACTCACCCAATACCCCATTTTAATGCTCATACTCTTCTACATCATTTCACTTGGAATTTATCAGATAAATTCACAAATATTTTACACCACGTTCCTTTTTCTTTTCTTGTGTTTTTACTTGGCTTAAATGCAAATTTTACCCATAAAGTTTGCTTTTTTTTTATTCCATCCATAATCTTTCAATTTTTATCAATTTGATCAGATTTCGATGGAAAAGCTTAAGTGGTCGTTAGCAATTAAGAACATGTGTCACACCATATCAACGACTACTATTGATAGTTAGTTAGTTAATTAATAACTACGTCAGCTTTGCTATCTAAATTTGATCTATTTTGTAATAATTGAAAGATTAAAGGTGCAATGGAACACACAATAAAAGAACTAAATTGAAAAAAGAGGCAAATATTAATGGCAAAATTTGCACTTAAGCCATTAAAATAATGGTATGAATTACCATGTGTCAACATATTGTGAAACCAAATATCAGCAATAGTTTTACAAAAAAGTTTGACATATGTCACGCATATAATGAACTTGTCAATTGATGGCGTGGGATCACAATAAAATCTATTATACTTTTCTAAATACTCTTAAGTTTTTGTTTTAAAAAAATAAACTTTTATTTATCTTTTAAAATCTAAAAGATTTATTAACATAACATATAAGATAAAATAGTGTTATGTCGACAATTAAACATATATAATATGACACATCAGTGAATATCGTTGATTGCTAGTTACATAATGGTCACATGCTTTCCCATCCAAATTTGATTTATTTGATAAAAAATGCAAGATTAACTTGCAATTAGAAAATTTGGGTGAAATTGAAAAAAGAAGCAGACGATAATGGCAAAATTTTAACGACAACCGCTCTATCATATTTAATCTCTTTGCGGGAGACCCTCCATCACTGTGGACTCACAGCCGGGGCCCTTCACCCATAACAGTATCCAAAGCCGAACAACAAATAAGGAGCCTTGTACGGCCAAGGAAGGAATAAAAAGATGGCATAATAACTTTTTTGGGTCGAAAAAGTTATTTTAACTATTTATTTAAAATTTTTATCTTTTTTATTTCTTAAAAATATTCTAAAATGGATGAAAAAAATTAAAATTTATTAATTTTGTTGACACTACTAATATATGGAATGTCGCATTTCAATTCGAGTGAATTGTTTTGAAATTTTTCACTATTTAAAATTAATACCTATTTTATATTTTCTAGAGGATTATATTTATATATCGAGTTTTGGAAATTATAATATTCAAATTTTACAAACAATTCATAATTAAGGAGATATCAATTTTGGGTGATGTAGGATGTTATAATCTTCCATATGCATAATTGACTCTTAAACTCAATTTTTCTTTGGACTTCAATGTAAGCCAGTTTTTAAATCTTAAACATTGTATTTTTATTCGTTTTATTTAAACATACATATAAAAATAGTGAAAGAAGAAAATACCATTTTATTAATATTAATCATTTAGTTAAAAGAGTTTTTCAATAATTTTTTTATTAAGTTGGTTTTGAGTTAACTTATAACATTAATTCAGTAAGCTGCATTATATAAGTATAAATAAGCACTCTAGATTCAAAATTCACATTATGAAAAAAAATATAGGCAGGTCGAGTCAGGCATGTAAATTAATATTTTAATTAAAGTCAGAATTGATTAATATAATATATCTGTATTTTGAGTCGAACCAAACATGCGCATTAATAAAATGTATTATTATCTTATTTAAGCTCAACCTAATAAATACAGATTAACCCGACCAGAATGAAGTGGCTTAGCGCAAATTGTCCCACGGCCTGTTGTAAGGTTGGAATGACAATCTTATGCTAGTCTAACTCTTTTTTTAATGAAAACTAGAAACGAAAGGATCAGGTACACAAACTACATTTCCAAGTTGAAGGAAGTGGATGCTTCCTCTACTGTTATACCAACTGTAGATGCTTTACAATTAAACAAAAGTTCCTTCCTTCTGGAAGGATATGGGTAACTAATGAACTTGATGTAGTAGATTATTTTTTAGTGTTGTGGGTGGACTAAGTACGTTAATACACTATTAAAAATAAATTTATTGGAAATAAATAAGACAAATCATAAAAAAAAAGTGTAAAAAAAAAATAAATAAAGAGACACAAAGATTTGCGTGGTTTGACTTTAAAACATGCCTCCATAAGTAAAGATGACAAGAAATTTCACTATAACAAAACAATAAAAATTACTAGTATTATTTTAACACCCAAAACACAACTCAAAAAACTTTCAACTCACACCCGAAATATATGAAAGAGCTATTATACAATTGCTCTCAAATTAGCCACTCACTAACTAATTCACTCTCAAAAGACGGTATGCCTCGTGGATTAGAACGTAGGCCTATTTATATTAGTTTGGGTGGCCTTCAAGTCACTAGCCACATTTAACTAAAGTACATGAAATAAGTCCATGACTATAGGGATTAATAGCAGGATTTAACTTCTAACATACTATTCTTTTCTGTAAAAGTTTTTTTGTTTTCCATGTAAATAAAATAGTATGATGTTGACATGTTGATTACAGTGAAGATTAGGCATGTTGTAATGCGTAGATGCAACCTAACTGATTTCATTGGCCTGATAACACTTGGACGAACTGGAAGATTTGACAGGGAACTTGAGATTGGTGAGATGTAGATTTTGTATCTGTGATATTAGATTTCATTACCTTGATAAATTTTTTTTAATGGTAACTCTTCTTACATTCACATGATATCCATATCGAGTACTATGTATTGTCTATGATGTTAACACAAACTGATGTATTCAGGGTAAAATCTATTTCAGTTATAATTTAAGATGTCTCTACTGTTGTTATGACCACACCAAGGAACACAATTTTATGCTTCCAACATGATTTAGAAATATTTTAACCAAAAAGGAATGAAGCTGCAATTTCTTAGAGTTGCAAGTTGATTTATTTACCATGTATTTTCTCTACGTCCAGATTATACTTGAGGTTTACAAAAGTTAATTGGGAAGGTGTTGGCGGTCAAAGGGAAGTCAAAACTCGGTTAATGGAATGGCCTCAAAAACACCTGGATGCATTTAAGAGGATTGGTACTTGGCCTCCCACAGGGGTGCTGATGTTTGGACCTCCAATTTCTAATAGGGTCATGAGTCAACTTCTGGTTGAGTTAGATGGTTAGTATTAGATAGGAAGCATTATTTATGGTGCTGTCATTCATTCATAAATATATATATATATTGCTCAAACAGGTTAAAGATGCTCTGTAGTTTTCTTCTTGTAATATACTGACTTGATAAAAATTCTTGCTAGTCTGGGTTTACATCAAAGAGTTGATGTTACTGTTATTACATGGATTCCACGATGCATTAAACGGTAAATTTATTGCTACATACCGTCACATCTTTAGTGGAGGATAACAGGTTAGTGATCAAAACGCAATTTAAATTATATGTAAGTGACTCAATTTGTGGTTTACCCTTCTTCTGTTGCATATCAATGAGACTGATTAGCTGTTATGTATCTCTCTTTCTCTAACAGTCTCAACATGTGAAATATGCAATAGCAGCTGAATATATCTAATCAATGAGAACTTGCATATTTGCATTTGATCTTGAATTCTGGGTTCCTGTCCTTGGGCTTAAAAGATTTACAGGAACTATATATGTCATCCCATGGAACCAAAGTGCTAAAGCCGCTCCTATAACCAACGAAAATAATTTTTTACTAAAATATATAAATTTTGTATAACGCAATGAGTAGGGTCAATTTCAACTTACACTAATGATAATTTTATTTTTTTTAGTGAAAATTAATAAAATAAAATTAAAGGGAGTTTTGAAATTAAAAACAAAAATTAAAATTAAATCTATGTAAAAAAATATTGCAAAATAAAATTTAAGGTTATCAATATAATGAGAATCTAATCAAAGATAAAATCTCAGTTTTGATTTATAGGTTTGATTATCGGTTCAAAGATAATTTGGTATTCTATAATAAATTAGTTATAACTACCAACGAAGCATCTAGAAACCAATCTCTCCTTACCTTCTTGATAACTCAGAGGAAACTCGTTGAAATTATTTTCATTATTAGTAAACAAACCAATAAGTTTTCATTGCGTTATCGGTTCGTAAATTTAAAGCCCGTACTTTAAGCAAACTAAGGGTTCAAGAATAATTGAGAAGATCGTGTTGGTAGAAAGACGGGAAATGACTAAGTCCTCTTAGCCTAAAACATTGGTACTAATTTGGTAAAGGGTTTATTGATATAATTAACACGACGACTTAATTTTATAAAAAAAATTAATTTTTTCGTTGTGCACCAAAATCATTTTCTAAACCAAAATTTTCTAACATGAAGAGGAATCTTAGTACTTGTTTCATCAAATCATATGAGATTCTTGAGAGAGATGGTCCTCCTATAGTTTATCGATTAACATTACCACTTGAGTTAGATTGTATTCATAATCATGTTTCAGAGGTATAGATCGGACCCTTCTCATGTTATTCCCGCTAAATCTATAGAAGTGCAACCACAATTGGCTTATGAAGAAGAGACTACTTGAGAACCAAAGGAGATCAAGTGACAACAACATCCACAACTTTTTTCAAGTAAATTTTGAGGACACAATTTTCTTAAAGGAAGGGAAAATTGTAATGCCTGTAAATTTTTTTATGTTGAAAAATTCGTAAGTGTTGAAAAATTAGAAATTTTGTGTTGTTCTAGGAATTTAAATAGAGATATTTTTCAAAAATGGATATCGGATTATTTTTATATTCATGAATAAATGAATTTCCATTAGTAATTAGCATTGAATTAGTTAGTATTTAAGAGTTAGTAATTTGATGTATGGACTCTTTTGTAAGAAAGTTAAATTAGGTGGCTAAATATCCTAAGAGAGGGTTTTATAATTAGAATTAGGAGAGGGTCTTATGTGTTTCTTAGCCCAAGGGTATTCTAGAAAAAAAAATGCCCATTAGTTGAAAGTAAAAGAGGGAAACGATTACTTTCATTCTCATTTCACGCACACTTGAGAAAAAAAAAAGTTGAAAGGATTCTCTCTTCAATTTTTTATAAACTTTGATCAAATTTCATTAATTCAAATGAGGTAAATATATTTTCAATTGAGTTTTTCATCAATCAAGAACACTTCAATCTTTAAAATAAAGATTTCATCAGTTTCTTTCTCATTTTTTCACTTTCACGTTAATCTCAAGCTTAAAGGGGAGAGGTTATATTTTGAGTTTTCTTGTTGAATTTAGGTGAGAGAATAAGTGTTTTAAGTTGTAAGCTACTATTAAATTAATAGAAATTAGGTTAGACGAGATTATATTGGATAAAGTTTTTAGAAAAACATAATTCATTTTTGCTTCATCGATTGCATCAACCTTTGTTGTTTTAGAATTTTTGTTAGTTAATTCCTATTATTCTAACTTGTTTTATTAATTTGGTTGTGTTTGTCAAGCAAAAGAAGTGGTTGAGAGTTCAAAGGTCAAGAGGAAAGCTAAATTGACTAAAGAGTGATCGAATTTGGTTTGTGCTCTCTATATTTCTAATACATTGTATATGTTTGTCTAATTTAATTTCTTAGGGCTTATATGTTAACTTAGGTTTCTAAATTGATTGATAATGATAAGATGATTGCTTGTATCATTATGGTTTTCATTGCTTAACGTAGTGAGATGTGATTGGATGCTTAATGTGTTATATGAAGTAAAGTGCTATTGTTATTCTCTTAATTGCTATGTTGGGGAAGTTATTATGCTGGAAATCTATGTTCTAATATTAAAACAACCCTATTAAATGATTTGGGAAAATGTTTGGGTAAAGTTGACATGCCATATGATATATATAGAGCTCCTAAAAGATTATGTTGCGAGTTAGCTTTGTGCGCTTGAGTGTATGGTACTTTGTGCACTTTTGGTGTATAGGTTGGCTAAGCCGTGTTTTACATGCACCGAAGATTCGTTATACGCATTTTATTCGTTGTGCTTCATTTATTCATTGTTGGGAACCAAATGGACATCCATATATTCAGATGCATGTCGTTGATCGATAAATTGAAGCAAAATCTTAAATGAACTTGTCAATAATAATCAATAAAAGAACGTGGTAACTTAGCTTGTTATATGTTTATGTTATATGATGAGTTAAAGTATGCAAATTTTATGTATAACTTTGTTGATGAATGGTGGATTTGATATGTTTACATTTCATGCCATTGTCTGTCTAGTAGTCAATGTGAAATATTGTTCCAATAGTATACCCAATAAACTTTTACTATAAAGCACCTTAGACAATCTCTGTAGATGAATCCATGTTGTCACCATCAACAAGTAAGGTTAGTTGGTCCTAAAAGAAGGTGCTTATGGCTATGCAAATATTAGCCATAAATGACCTAATGACCCTCTATCAGCACTTTTGTATAATCTTCTTAGGATTGAAATTTGACCATGTAGTAGTCATTCTCCAGATCTATGAGGTAGACCATTTGTGAGGGTTTCCATAAGGCATGCACCCTCTTAGAGAAAGTATTGAATCCTATATTTTGACCAAGAAGCTTCACAATCAAGATTTTAGCCCTACTTTAAGGCATTGAGGTATGAACCTACTTCAAGAACTTGATGGATGGACTCCCATCAATCATTTTGCTATAAACATCACCCTCAAGTAGTTTAAGATCTTTGTCTTCCATTTGAATCACCTTTTATGTTTAATCCTAAAGGAATGAATTTTTTTTTCTAAATGACATAGTACTATTAGCCCCCAATACTGCCAAAACAACCAAGAGACAAAGGCCTATCGCCATAAATGATCAACATCAAAAAAGTTTGACATGCTCAAATTCTCACACATAGTAACTAGGGGAAGCCAAAAGAAGGAACCAATCCCAATTGAGCTTGGGCTTCAATGCTAAGAAAGTTATGTGAGAGGTAAGGGCAAGGTAAGCATAAAAAGACCTTAAAAGATTCACTATTCATCACTTTCTACCTTTATTCATTCTCTTTGAAGCAAAACATTGACTTAAGCATCAAAGAGTGATCAAAGTACCAATTTTGATGCCTCCCATTTTTTACCAGAACATTAATTGAAGCCTGGCCTAGTAATTCCCTTAGGGAAGTCAAATATTTTTCCTGATGTCTGGCCATATCAAACTCACTAAAATGTGTACACTCGATTACAGAATCTCACTTTTTCATGGGCAACCTGATTTCTATTAGCATGAATTTAATGGCTTCTTTTTTCATATATATGAGTTAAAAAAATATTTTTGCAAAGTGTATTGTTTGTTTAATTTTTTTGCAAAGTAGTCGACGGTGAAAAGGAAAATTGTAAAGTCAGTGCCTTAAGGGTCCAACTTCAAAATCAACTCCCACAGGATTTGACTTCAATGAAAAAAGCTGGAGCAAGCAAGAACGGCTTAAAAGTTGACTGCCTCTCGACAGAATACTATAACTAAATATATGAATTAAGGCGGTGTTTGCAAGTATACGGGTTAGGTTGTTATATAATTTGTTTACAACGAAACACTTAGTAAGTATTCCGAGGATCATACCTTAGGGATTGCAGCTTGGGGAAAATTATTATTAAGCTAATTACCAAAAATAACTAGTAATCTACCGGAGCCACGAATTAGTAGTGTTAATCTAAAAGCAAGATGATAATAATAATAACCAAATAAATTTAATTAAACCTAAATCTTTTCCTAAATTCATGTATCGGCTTCTCCCTTCCCTTGTTTCAACTATGCGAGTTCCTTTCACCTAGATCTAACTATTTTACCTAATTAATTATTAATGTAGGGTTCTAAATAGTTGGTTACTAATTAACCTAGCAGGGCTTCTTAGCTTCTACAAGCCTAACTAGTCAACAAGAACTACTCACCTTTTGATGACACGGTTTGGACTAGGGTAAGGTAAGGTTTTCACAGATAGGCAATATTGATTTTGGGTTAAGCCTAGGGATTAAGTTTTTCCTTCCCTAACCACTAATCTGCTGAATGATGCTTAATAAGCAATATCGATTTCAGGTTCATTCTTACCTAGATAACTTCCTAGGGTCGTCAATCTTAGGGTTTAATTACACTCAACCAGATCCAACCGATCCAAATTAAACTCTACTTTTCAATCAATTAATTCGGTTAAGCCAGTTGGAACACGCGAAATATGCATAAAGCATAAATTTATTCAAATATCTACAAAACATTCAATTAAAAGTTTTAAAGAAAAATATATAAATAATAGAATAAAGGAAAGAGATACTCCTGGATTTATCGATGAAAGCATGGCTCCGGAATAATCTCCGCTGGCGAAAGTCTCACTTTGGAATATGATTTTCCGATTACAAGAACATAATGTAGACTAAGCAAAAACTAAGAATGAAATAAAAACCCTAATGTGTTGTTCTGAACAAGTATTTATAGATTACATGTATTATGACCTAATTAGGTCAAGTAAGGATGGTTAAGCATGTTAATTTAGGTTGTGTAGACGAAAACACCTTTGCTCATTAAATTGGCTTCGCCGCAGCTATGTCGTGACACCCTCAAGTTTGTGTCACAACATCGAAGATAATTTCATTTATTCTTGGTGTCTTCAGGGCTGTGTCGTGACACTGTCTCGCTTGTATCGCGACATCCTCAGCAGACTACTCCTTGGGTATTCTGCATGCTATGCTACGACATCCCAACTCTGTGTTGCAACATCGGGAGCAGTCTACTATCTATTTGCCCTCGAATGATGTCCTGCACACTTAATCAACATATTAGTATTCCCTTAGGCCCAGATTGGCCTAGAAGGTCATAAAATTCATAAAAATACTCATTTTATTCACTATGTCCTAAGAAGGAAGACTTAATAAAAACTATATTAATTTGCTATAAGACTAGCTCGTTAAGTATAGAATTTGGCCTAATTTACTACAACAAATTGTGGCAGATCAAAAGTTATATCCTATAGAATCTATCTTCCTATTTTTGTAATGGAAGAATTGAAATGCTTAAATCCAAAACGGAGTAATATCATAGATGGTCCTTGAAAGTTAATCAAATTTTCAATATAATTTATCCACTTTAAAATTTATCAAAATTTTGATATGGTCCTCTACTTAAAAATTATAAAGTTAAAAATTATCAATTATCAATTATAAAAATTATAATTTTATAATCATTATTATTAGTAAAAAGTACCAATATTACAACTATTTTGTAAGTTTAAATGCAACATATAAGTTTCATTTTAAAATTGTAACTATAATTAATTTCATATTTTAAAAGTAATTGTATTTCAATATTTTAATTTTAAAATTCTTAATTTTTAATTTATTTTTTTAATATTTTTAAGTCAGAAAATAAGATACTATTCTAAAATATAATTTTTAAATGAGAGGCCATATCAAAATTTTGATAAATTTTAAAGTGGATAGACTATATTGAAAATTTGATAAACTTGTAGGGGTTATCTATGATATTACTCCATTTTGGATTTGAGCATTTCAATCGTCCATTGCACAAAGAGGAAGATGGTGTAGGATATGACTTTCAAGTTGATTTTCCTTCCTTCAGCTCTTTTCATTGAAGTCGGATCTTGAGGGTGCCAATGCCAACTTTCAAGTCGGAACCATCCAGGTATCAACTTTCCAATTTTCCTATTCAATGTCGACTACTTTGCTAAATAATTGAAAACCAATATACTTTACAAAATAATTTTTTTTAACTCCTATATATGAAAAATAAAAGCCTGAGTTTCACTTACAAACACTTTTTTTGAATATGATCATTATCTAACTCCTCACCATGTTACTTTATAACCTACTTTTGACTTTAGGGGGACTATTGTTATGCCATACATGCAAAGCCCGATAATGAAAGGGCCCAAAGATGTTATCTTAAAATATTTAATACATAATGCCTAATAAACAAAGCTCTGATGCCACAAAGGATTTACGTTAAGCAATACTAACATTCACAAACTCTCAGCATAGTAACTAGACAAAATAAAAAGAAGAAACCAATCCCAAAATTGCTTGGGCTCTGAGGCTAAGAAAATAATGTGAGGGGTAAGAGTAAGGTAACTACAAAAATTAAAAAGGCCTTAAGGGTTCACTATTAATCACCTTCTACCTTTATTCATTCTCTCTGAACCATAACACAAACTTAAGCATCTGAGAGCCAACTTTAGCACCCTTCATAGCTTACATTCTTCCCTTTTTGTAGATTTCATCACTTTCACAACCCGGTTGCCAGCCGAAATCCTTATTGATCTAGTCAAACATTAATAAAGTACAATAAATATATAAATATAAGTTCGATCAATTATAATGTAAAATCCAATCAGTACAATGTACAACAAAAGAAGAATCGATCAAAGCCAAATCAATTTGAAAAGAATCTGACAAAATCTAAACATGACATATTCACCCACAATTTTTTAATATCTTATATGGACAAACAAAATTTAAAAACGTAATAGAAATTTTAAAGTCCTTAAATAAATAAATAAACCTCAGGATATATAAAACTTTCAAATATCTTACATTGATATAAAACGCAAGTAAACAAGAAGTTTAAAGTTCTAAAGGCAAAAGTAGCCTACGAAATTATGCTGTTCAATCAGAGAACCAGCAAGAGTTCCATGATTTTCGAAAAGACATTGAATTCAATTTGTCATTAAATTTCATTGGTTCACGGAGATCTTTTAAAAAAGTGATGTCCAATAAATCAGAGTTCGGATTATAAAGATAGATGTAATATCAAAGACAGGGCGTGACCACAAAGTAAAAACCAATGAACCCATAAGGGCCAAAGTTCAGTGCAGAGATTGGAGCAATGGCTGGCTTGAATTGACCATTTCATGCAATAGCAATGGTGTATTTAAGAGTAAAAGGGGGAAGGGGGTGGTTCATGGACCACTATGACTTGCAAACTAGAGACCAATGATTTATTGCTCTCATTAATAGCTTTGGGGCTGGCTGGCATTTGCTGTCACTGACCATGGCCATGGAAGGATTATATTTGCTGCTCATCTGATAATGAAGGATATTAAAATTTTAGAGATTTTTATATGTCAGTATTTGTGATTATTTTGTTTCAATAAATAATTATTTTTCAAAAATATTATTTTGTTTTGATATGTATAAGTTTGTTATAAAAAAATTAGGTTATTAAAGTTTCATGCCCAAAAAATAATTATAAAATATGAATATTGATATTAAAAATAAATATATAAAAAATTTCAATATGGATATCGTAAATTTGTTAAAATATTAAATATTTTTAATAATGTAAAAACATGATGATAAATTTAGCCATTAATATTCATATCTTTTGTCAATTTGACCATTATTTTTTAAAGTTAAATTTAGTCTCCAACTCTTTAAAAAAGTCAAATTTGACCATCAACCTTTTAAAAAAGAGTTGAATCATTATTTTTTAATAAAAATACTGACTAAAATATTAAAATTTTAAATATTATAACTTGCATGACAATCCACGTGTACCTAATGTTTTTTTAAATATTTATATATATACTTTTTTTGAATTTTTTATTTTTTAAATATTTTATAATTTTAAAAATTATTTGTTGGTGTGACTATATAAGACTATGCCAACTGTAGTGACAATTTTGGCCCGAGCCCGCTAAAAACCCCAAATATAAATATAATATGTACAAATAAATAAATAAATAAATAATAACCACAGTCCATTAATGTCCTATTGCAAGCCCAAAGACCCAAAACAGTCCCTCTGGCCCAAATCTAGTGGCCCAATACTTAAAATGAGCCCAAACGGCCCGAAAGCCAAGCCAAATTTCGGCAAACCCTAGGGCAAAGGTGTCCTCGCGCCGCAGCCTTCACAAGCAGCAACCACATCGCCCCACGCCCACCCTCCGTACGATGCCAGCGTCTCAGCAGCCAGCACAGCCCCGTACCCGAGCGCCACGCACCCTGTACTTGCAGAAAAGGGACAAACGCACAGCAAAACAAACAAAAACAACGAAGAACATTGTATTTTCGATTTTTCTTTTTTATGTTTACCCCATTCGGCTATAAAGCCAGGGGATTTAATCAGTTGTAAGGTTTTTTTTTACGCGCAAATATGCAACAAAAATCACGAAAGCAATACAAAGTAATAAAAAAGGTGACTTTCGAATCAAAAAAATCCCTCAATACTTTACTCCCTCCGTCTCTTTTTTTTTCTTTCGTGGGTTTGTGATTCTGGTACTCGAAAAAGAGAAAGGAATAAGAGGCTTACCTCGCGAGTTCGCCGTTAACTCCTCCTTGCTTCGCCGAAATCGAGGGCAGAGGGGTCTTGAGGCTGCAAATGCTCTTCAAAAGGCGTATACGCCGCGGTTGGGGACACCGGAGGCTAGGGCCAAATGACATGGCTGAAGGCGGCTATGGAAAATGGGTCTAGGGTTTGAAGGCTTTGAAAATTTGGTAAAATGGGGTTTTTATACCTGTGGGGATGACGTCGTTTGAGGCTTACTACCGTGGCCAAAAAAACGGCGTCGTATAAGCCTATTCGTCCGACCCGATCCAGTTTGCTGCCCTGATGACCCGCGTGTTTTTGCGGTGAGGGATTATTTTCCATATCAGTCCCTCCCTTTCGCGCCGCATTCAAATCAGCCTATGTTTGTGTTTCGTTTTTTTTATTAATTTAGTCCTGTAATTTACACGCATTTGCAAATGGATCCGCGCCTAAACGCAGCATTTTGGGATCTGGTATATTGCCAGTTTTAGTCCCTAGATGTTTTCGGGCATTGACTATTGGTCCTTCATTATTTTTGTTTATTTTCAAATTTACCTTGTGTGTTTTAGTTTAATTTTAATTAGGTCTTTTTATTTTATAACTTTATAATTTTTTTATTTATTTACTTGTATATTTTAAGCAACTTTGATAATTATTTTTTTTAGTATTGTAGATTCGTTTTTTGTAATATCATTATCATACTTTGTACATCTTAAATGTTTTTTTCTTTCATGTTATTATGCATATACATGTTTTATAATAAGCTAATGTCACTTCATACATATAATGTTTTTTTATTCTAACCATATATTTTGGCATGTATTCTTGCTATGATAATATGTTCAGTATATATGCTTGCATAGAATTGTTTTTTTTACTTACTTATATTAGCACACATGTTTGATTTTTATACATTAATTTAAGCCTACGTATTATCATTTTTACGTTATCTTATATATATATATTTGCTTTTAAATTTATATGTATCATTAACCCAAAGCCATCTGCTTCATAAAATTATTTTAGACATCACCCATTTCAAAATTCTTCTTGTACAGACATACGAATATTGAGATGTAGGTTTGATTCATATATTTCCTTAAATCCATGTGTTTTAACATATATTTTTGCTATTCTTAAATCCATGTGTTTTAACATATATTTTTGCTATTTAAATATGCTTGGTACATGTGTTTTGAATAAAATTTAAGTTGTTTTATATTTATTTACATTAATACATATTTTTGATTTACGTACATTATTAAACCCATATTTTATATACATAGTCTTCTTTATATAAGTATGCTTTTAAGTCCATCATTTGCAATAGGAATAATTCGAACTTGAATATGTTTCTATGGTATTTTTTTTATAAGCAATTATTTCTAATTTATATACATATATATATTTTAATTTGTGATAAAATCAACCCAATTTTTTTTATATATATAACTCATATTTTAATTCCATGTTATATTGTATATAATTGCTTCAAAATTCGTTCATACACATATAAGTATTCTTAACTTTCCTCTTATAAATTATTTCAAACTCAAGCATATATTAGTTGATTGTTAGTCCATCATTTTTAGTCCACTATTTTTGTGTCGTGTTGATCTTATATCGTTTGGTATCCCATGTGTTAATTATCTTCATGAAATTTCTTGTATATTTGCTACATCATGCTCGCTCATTTTCATATGTTATCACATCAGTTATTCCCCATGCATGATTGTAATCGGATTATGTTCTTTAGGTAAGTTATATTTTTTAGGGTTCGTTAATCGATTGTATCTCATGCATATATATAGCCCCATATCATCGTTTTCCACTTAGTTTTTGAAATGTGGTTCTATATAATCCAGATTTTTATGATTAATTTCGAAATATTTTAAATTGGATTAATACGTTTTAAGCTAGTTTTATAAGTATTCATTTAAAAATTCTTTAAAACGAAGGCGATATTCGATTCATGGCAATTCGTGGAATCGTGCCCTAACGTGTTGGGTTGCAATTTCTCGTTTGCTCAAAGTAATCGAAGGTCCTTTTAGAATTTCACCCATGTCTTTTAAAAGTCCCTTAAACGAAGGCGATATTTGATATTTGGCGACTCGCGGAATCGTGCCCTAACGTGTTGGGTTGCAATTTAGTGTTCGCTTAAAATAATCAAATATCCCTTCAAAATTTCACTCATGTCTTCTAAAGATCCATTAAAACGAAGGTAATATTCGGCATTTGGCAATTTGGGAATCATGCCCTATCGTGCTGGGTTGTGATTTCTCGTTTGCTCAACACAATCGAATATTCCCTTAGGTTTTCACTCATGTTTATTAAAAATCTTTCAAAACGAAGGCGATGTTCGACGTTTGGCGATTTGAAAATCGAGCCCTATCGTGCTGGGTTGCGCTTTTTCATTTGTCCTAAATAATCGAATATCTCTTGGGAATTTCACACGTATTTTCTAAGGTAAGGCTATGGTCAATGTTTGGAAATTCGAGGAATCGTACCCAACTATGCTGGGTTTCGGTTTTCCGTTGGACTAAATAGTTGAGCATCCTTTTGCGATTTTCGAATTATAAATTTTCGGACGTCGAAACTAGAAGATTTTTGGCAACTAACTCGGGTTATTCAAATGTTATTAACAAGAACCACATTTCAAAAACATTTTTAATTTTAGACATAAGGACAGTATTTAATCGATTTGGTAACAATTTTGGGCGTAATGAGGGTGCTAATCCTTCCTCATACGTAACCGACTCCCGAGCCCGTTTTCTCATATTTTTGTAGACCAGAATCGTTGTTTTAGTAAACCAAAATGTTTTATTAAAATAACCAAATTCTTAGGTGACCCGATCACATCAAAACAAAAGGATCGGTGGCGACTCCATATTTCTGTTTTTCAAAAGTCGATTCCCCCATTTTTTTGAACTTAAAATTTTAAATATAGTGGATGGTTTCGACACCAACCCTACCAACATTGTTAAAAAAAATTAATGTTTTATTTAGCATTTTCGTTTTAAAAAAAGTAATTTGACTCTTTTGAAAGGTTGAGGGTTAAAATTAGTTAAAAAAAAGAATAATGATCAATTTGATAAAAGATAAAAATATCGAGAATTAAATTTATGATTATGCCTAATATAAAATATAAATGTATATATTAAAAATAAACAAAATGATATTTTACAAATTTAAGTTGTTTATTTTATAGTGATATGTTATGTGGTAAATGAAATAAAATTACAAGAAATTTTATAAAATCACATCTATAGGTGGAATATGAATAGATAATATCCCTTTTCAAAAATTGTAATCAAAATTCTGAAATTCTTCCTTATTTTTACTAAAACAAGTAAGATCATTTTGAAAATTGAAAACATTAGCAGTAATGAAATTTCTTTTCTAAACAAATAATTTATTTTTATTAGGTGATATCATTGATTCACTTGGATTAAGTTTTCATAATTGAAAATTTTCGATTGTGTTTGATAACCATATTAATTTTTTTAACAAAAAGTGTCAAGAAAATATTAAATTAATATTATTTTTGAAATAAACTATTTCCTTATTTTATTAACAATAAAAATATGTAAATCATAATATTTAACTTTTTATCAAAAACTATTTAAAATAAAATAAATAATACCATATTAATAAGATCAAAATTATGAAATAATAAATTTTTAAAAATCAAAATTTATTATTAAGAAAAATAAATATATTGAATGCTTAATTTTTACTAATGTATCAAACAATTTTATAAAATAAATTGGGT
The DNA here is from genome assembly GCF_007990345.1 of Gossypium hirsutum. Lineage (NCBI taxonomy): Eukaryota > Viridiplantae > Streptophyta > Magnoliopsida > Malvales > Malvaceae > Gossypium > Gossypium hirsutum. Next base: position 16,359,532 of record NC_053430.1, read on the forward strand.
GTTTAGTATTAAAATTTTAAGAATTTAATATTTGAATTTTTAAAATTCAATTTTTTTTAATTTCTCAAAAAATGCATCAAATACAAATATAAAGATATTGTGAATATTTTTTTTCAGATACGTGGATTTTTTTTATTACAATTTTCTGTTGAGTGTCTTCAAATCTTTCTTAATTGATAATGGTACTTATCAAGAATTTATGTATTCTTTTATGATTGATGTGAAGTAATCATAAACTCCAAAAAAGAAGTGAATTTAGAGCTTAGGTCCAATGATTTTTATATTCATTTTTTTAATAAACTTTAAGGGGAAAATACATTGTGTCAAATAAAGAGTCTTAATTACTATTGTTGTGGGTTTTACACTCATTTAAAAAATTAACATTTAATACATTTCCATAAATTTATCTTTTTATTAAAATCTCGTTTAGATAAAATAAATCTAAAAAAAAGGCAGCTTCTCAATGAAAAAACCTTTCTTTTTCAAGTAATTGTAAAAATACTTCATACTTTTAAACCTTTAGAAATTTCTCAAGTTCAAAATACGCTGCAAATAAATCGAGCATGAATTCATTTATGTTTGTGTTTATGTTCCGCTCATAAGTATTGAAAATTTCAAATTTGTGTTTATGTTGATACATTTAAAAGTAAAATTATGCATGCTCATGTTCGTTCATGTAACACCCTTTACCCGTATTCGTCCTTGAAATAGGGTACGAGGCATTACCAGAGTTTACCGAATTAATTTTTTTCGTTAATACGAGTTAAATACTATTCATTTACTAAAACATGTCATGACTTCCTTTAGATGGGCCTCCAAAGCCCAACACATACTTTGAGACCAAACCAGAATTAAATCGAAACCATAGGGAATTTGTCGCAAAATCCCAAAGTTTTTTTTTGTTCAGTATAACCCTTTTATAAATATCTAACATTCCCTGCAAATTTTAAAACCGAGACCAATCCAACCAACCAATTCATTTCAATCAGTTTGATACCAAATTATACTTCTATTATAATCATACTATTTAACATATTCATCATTCTTTACTTTAATGTATATTCATTAAACAAGTCTTAGCATTTATATAATCATCAAACCTTATACATGCCATATAAATCAAAAAGGAAATTTACAAAAGCTACCGGAGATAATCTGGATAGTGTGATCCTCTGTGTTGATCCAATCCTCCGTATACTTCCACGTCAATCTACAAGAGACATTGAATACACTCAAGTAAGCTTATAGAAGCTTAGTAAGTTCATAGGCATAAACCATAAATCTTACCAAATATTTATACACTTATACAATATACACAATTATTAAGTTCACCTATCAACCACAGTCATTGGTGAGTTCCCTTGTATAAACTTACTACCACTTATCCATTTCCTTTAATTCTTTTGGGCCCATTTGTCACATATCATTCTTTAACCAAATTAGGGAACGGTTACAGAAAATTGAGCACTTCACTTTCACTTTGCCATAGTATAACTATGGTCTTGCGTATGATCACTTATCACTTTTTGAAGTCATAGTCCTGTTACGGTCTTACACTGATCACATTTATCACTTGTCACTGATCAGATAAGTGTAGCTAAAACTACCACTTATCACTTGTCATTGATCAGATAAGTGTAGCTAAAGCTACCACTTATCACTTGTCACTGATCAGAAGTACTCAAATCTGACGTTCCACTCAATCTGATCATTTATTCGATTTTCAGGTTGTTATTTTATTCTCTATTCATCAATAAATATATTTCATCATACATTATATAATTCATAAAATCAACATATAATCATTAAACTTTAACCATGTGAACTTACCTGGATCAATTTGCAAAATTTGTGAAAGTTCAGGGACTAATCAGCTACTTTTTCTTTTCCTGGACTTGCTTCGGGTTCTCGATCTATCATTGTAAAATCATTCACTTATCAGTATTGACTTCATCTTCAACCCGCTTATAAGTAATATTATCTATAATTTCATTATTTACTTATGTATATTCCAATGCTGTCCATCCGTGTCATAGTCACTAAATTATTTTTATCTTTTGTTACAGAACTCAAAATTAAGATCCGCTATTTTTTCATGAAACTAGACTCACATATATTCTTACCATAAAAATTTCATGATTTTTTGTTGGGCCAATTAATACAGTTTATTCATTGAAGTCTCCCATGTTCTGCTGTCTGACAGTTCCAACCCTTCTTCACTAAAAATTAATTATCTCCTTGTACAGGATTCAAATGATTTTCCCGTTTGTTTCTCCTAAAAATAGTCTCATTCAGGATTCTAAAAATATAAATTTCAGCCCCTAATTATTTTTATTCAATTTGTTATGATTTTTCAAAGTCAGAACAGGGGAACCCGAATTCATTCTGACATTGTCTTACAAAATATATTATATCTCATGATTTACAATTTTGTTGCTTACACTGTTTCTTCTATAAGAAACTAGACTCGATAAGCTTTAATTTCATATTTTATTAATTCTATAATTATATTTCTACAATCTTTGGTGATTTTTCAAAGTTAGACTACTGCTGCTGTCCAAAACTGTTTTAGTGCAAATATTGATTTCGATTTTTTCCCCAAATTTCACAGTTCATACAATTCAGTCCTTGATCAATTAACCCCTCAATGAAGCTAATTTTTCCCAATTAATGCTTTACCTAGACATTATAAGTTATTTAAAAATTATTTAAATTCATAATTTCCACATAAAACCCTAACTTCAAACTCTTTGACCATTAAGTCCCAAACATTCACTTTCTATTCAATTCTTTCAATAAAATCAGCATATAAATAATTTAAAGCTCTAATTCCATGCTAAATCATCATATACTTCCAGCACATATTCATAGCAACTTCCAATTTCTTTCATAAAATCAAAAACTAATGAATTCAACAAGTGGACCTAGTTGTAAAAGTCATAAAAACACAAAAATTTCAAGAAATAATCAAGAATTGAAATTACTTGCAGTAAAAATATGAAAAACCAACTTAATAAAACCCTTCTATGGTGCTTTTGCTGATGAGAATGCAGAAAAATAATGAGAAATCTAGATAATTCCACTTTAGTCCTAGCTTTATTAAGTAAATTTTGTAATATTCTAATTTTGCCCTTAATTCATCAATTTTCCTGCTGATTTCATGCCCTTGCCGTCCAGCCCAAATAGACCTTGGGTTTATTTTCCTTTTAAACCCTCTTTCTTTTATCATTTAAGCTATTTAATCATTTCCCATAATTTTACATTTGTTACAATTTAGTTCTTTTTATTCAATTAACTATCGAAACTTTAAAATTTCTTGACGAAACTTTAATAATAACTTATTAACACTCCATAAATATTTATGGCTCATTTTAAAATTTTCAAACTCTCGATATCTCGTTTTCGATTCTAATTTTTTTTAAATATTTATTTCTAGTACACTACTCGTTATTTCAAAAATTTTCCTAACTTCACATTTAACTTATATTCACTAAATTATTAATATTTTCTACTCATTTGTCAGATTTAGTGATTCGAGATCACTGTTCTGACACCACTGAAAATTTAGGCTATTACAATTCTCCCCCTCTTAAGAAATTTCGTCCTCGAAATTTGTTACCTGAAAATAGGTTCGGATATTGTGATTTAATTGATTCCTCTATTTCCCAGGTTGCTTCCTCCATACCATGTCGATGTCATAACACTTTTACTAACGGTACCCGTTTGTTCCTTAACTCTTTAGTTTCCCAAGCTAGAATTTTCACTGGTTCTTCTAAATAAGTCATGTCGGGTTGGAGCTCTATTTCTATATGAGGAATTACATGTGATGGATCTGATCTGTACCGTCTCAACATTGACACATGAACACGTTATGAATCTTTTCAAGCTCTGGGGGAAAAGTCAATCTATAAGCTACTGGACCGATTCTTTCAATGATTTCATACGGCCCGATAAATCGTGGGCTGAGTTTTCCTTTCTACTGAACCGCAAAACATTTTTCTATGGTGACACTTTCAAAAATACACGATCACCCACATTAAACTCTATATCTTTTCTCTTTAAATCTGCATATGATTTTTGCCGATCGGAGGCAACTTTTAAACAATCTCAAATAATACAAACATTTTCTTCGGTTTCCTGAATCAAGTCCACTCCCATTAGTTTCGGTTCACTTAATTCAGACCAATATAATGGAGTTTTACACTTTCTTCCATACAGAGCTTCAAATGGTGCCATTTTAATACTAGTTTGATAACTATTATTATAAGCAAATTTGGCTAAAGGTAAATACCTTTCCCAGCTGCCGTCAAACTCAAGTACACAACACCTTAACATCTCTTCTAAAATCTGAATCACTCGCTCTGACTGCCTGTCTGTCTGAGGATGAAAAGCTGTGCTGAAATTTAATTTAGTGCCTAAAGCCTTCTGTAATTTACTCCAAAATCTCGAAGTAAATCTCGGATCCCGATCCGAAATAATAGATACTAGAACTCCATGTAATTTCACAATCTCAGAAATATACAATTCCGCTAACTTCTCCAATGAAAAATTTGATCTGAATGGAATAAAATGTGCCGACTTTGTCAATCTATCAACGATAACCCAGATTGAATCTTTCTTTTTTGGAGTCACAGGCAATCCTGATACAAAATCCATCGTAATGTGTTCCCACTTCCATTTAGGAATCATAATAGGTTGTAATAAACCCGTTGGTACTTGATGCTTTGCTTTCACCTGCTAACAGATTAGACATTTTGCAACAAATTCACAAATCTCTCGCTTCATACCAGGCCACTAGTACATTCTTTTTAAATCGCAAAACATTTTTGTACTACCCGGATGAATAGAATACTTACTATTATGAGCTTCAGCAAGAATATCATTTTTCAATTCTGAATTATTCGGAACTCAAATTCTATTATGATAACGCAACATACCACCATCATCAATGCTATATTCTGAACTCAAATTATCCTAAACCGTTTGTCGTTTCAGCACTAGTTTCGGATCATCACTTTGTAATTCACGGATTCGTTGAAGGAATTAGATTTTGCTTTCAATTCTGCTAATATTGAACCATCTTCATTAACAGATAAATGAACATTCATTGCTCGAAGTGCAAACAATGATAATTTTTGGCTAAGTGCATCAACAACCACATTAGATTTCCCCGGGTGATAATCAATAAAAAGATCATAATCTTTCAATAGTTCGAGCCACTGTCTCTGTCTCAAGTTAAGCTCTTTCTGTGTCATCAAATATTTCAGACTTTTGTGATCGGTATACACATAACATTTTTCCCCATATAAATAATGTCTCCAGATTTTTAAAGCAAACACAATCGCAGCCAACTCTAAATCATGGGTAGGGTAATTTCTCTCGTGCGGTTTTAATTGCTGAGAAGCATATGCCACTACTTTCCCTGACTGCATTAAAACACAACCCAAACCATTTAAAGATGCATCACTATACACAACATATGCTATACCTGATTCTGGCTGAGTTAACACTGGAGCTTCTGTCAACATTTTCTTCAACTGATTAAAACTTTGTTGGCACTCTTCAGACCATACAAATTCAACATTCTTCTGAAGTAGTCGAGTCATCGGCAAAGCAATCATTGAAAAATTTTTAACAAATCAGTGGTAATATCCCGCTAATCCCAGCAAACTCTGCACTTCTATTACATTCTTTGGAGTTTTCCAATTCACCACTGCTGACACTTTACTTGAATCTACTCGAATTTCTACAGCTGAAACAATATGACCTAGAAATCCAACCTCATGTAGCCAAAATTCACACTTGCCGAACTTTGCATACAACTGTTTCTCTCTCAAGGTCTGTAACACACTTATCAAGTGTTGTGCATGATCAGGCTCAGTCTTCGAATAGATCAGTATATCATCAATAAATAGAACCACGAATCTATCCAAATAAGGTTGAAAAATTCGATTCATCAAGTCCATAAATGCAGCAGAAGCATTAGTTAAACCAAATGGCATTACCAGAAACTCGTAATGACCATACCGATTTCTGAAGGCAATTTTTGGCACGTCACATTCTTTAACTTTCAGCTGATAATACCCAGATCGAAGATCTATTTTTGAAAACACAGCAGCACCTTTCAACTGATCGAACAAATCATCAATGCGGGGCAAAGGAGATTTGTTCTTGATTGTAACCCTATTTAACTATCTGTAATCTATACACAATCTCAACGAGCCATCTTTCTTTTTTAAAAACAAAACAGGTGCACCCCAAGGAGATGTACTCGGTCTAATAAACCCCTTATGTAACAATTCTTGCAACTGAGTCTTCAACTCTTTTAATTCCATCGGTGCCATTCTGTATGGTGTTATGGATATTGGAGCTGTTCCCGGGATCACATCAATCACAAACTCAACTTCACGATCTAGCGGTAAACCCAGCAATTCCTCAGGAAACACATCAGCAAATTCATTAACAACTGGCAACTGTTTCAACTTTGATTCAGAATCCCGAGTATCAATAATAAAAGCTAAATATGCTTCATTACCCTTTCGTACTAGCTTCTGAGCTGAAAAGGCTGAAATAATTCAGACATTATCTTTCATATTTCTAAACTTAACTGAAATCATTTCTCCTGTCTGATTTTTCAAATCAATTCGTTTCTCTCGACAGTTCACTACAACATCATGTTTTGTTAACCAATCCATCCCCAGAATAATATCAAATTCCCGAAAGGGTAACAATATCAAATCAGCAGGGAATTCACAGCCTTTCACTTTCAGTGGACAATTACGGCATATTAAATTAACCATCACACTTTGACCTAATGGATTAGTAACTTGTATATCATAATTAGTGGACTCAATAGATAATTTCTTTTCAGATGCTAGCATAGTGCAAATATATGAATGAATAGACCCAAGGTCTATTAATGCATAAACAGTAACATCATAAAGATAGAAAATACCAGCAATTACATCAGAAGCCGTGGCCTCTTCCCTTGCTCGAATGGCATAGGTACGTGCTGGTGCTCTGTTCTTTGATTGACTAACTGGTTCTCTCATACCCGAACAGGTAGCCCCTGTAGCACTGCTCTGGCCCGAACGTCTACTTCTTTGGGGAATGGTTCTCTGTATCTCTTTCTGATCCACTTCATCTTTTCGCAGCTGGGGACAATCTCGAATAAGATGATTACTAGCCCCGCATTTATAACAAGCCCTCATCTTAGTCCTGCATTCACTAAAATGATGTCTTCCACAATATTGACACTTAGGCTGGGGAGTATTCTGAACACTACTCACACTTGCTGCAGGTCTATCAAATACCCTGAAATCAGATTGTCTTGATTTACCTCTACCCAATCTTCCCGGCACTGATGTAGTTTGACTAATTTCTTCTCTAGATTTCTTTACTGGCAAATCTGAAAATAACTTAGAAGCACCTCTTTTAAATGACTCTTTATTTTTTCGATCTCACTGCATTTTTCTGTTATATACTTCTTCGAGCTTTTGAGCACGGTCTGACAGAACAACGAACTCCCGTATTTCATTACCCCCAATCATCATTCTAATATCATCATTTAACCCTTCTTCAAATCTGATACACATTTCTTCTTCAGTAGGTACAATGTCTCGAGCATATTTGCTGAGGTAGACAAATTCTCTTTCGTATTCAGCCACTGACCTATTTCCCTGCCATAGATCAAGAAATTCTCTCTTTTTCTTGTCTAGATATCTTTTGCCCACATATTTCTTTTTAAAACTCGTTCTGGAAAAATTCCCAAGTAAGCTTCTCTACAGGTACTACAGCTTCTACAGTTTCCCACCAGTTATATGCTTCTTCTTTTAACAATGAGACAGCACATCGTAGATAATCCTCTGGAGAACAAGCCATCTGCTTAAAAATTCTTACCAAACTCTGTAGCCAATACTCAGCTTTTACAGGGTCATCATCTGATCTCCCTCGAAATTCCTCAGCTCCAAACTTCCTAAGCTTTTCAATCGGAGAACATTTACTAGTTTCAATTATTGAAGGAGGTGAAGGAGCAACAGAATGTACCACAGGTGGTGCAGTAGAAGGAGGAGGTGGTTGAGCCTGACTTCCTTCTTGTATCATCTCTTTATACCACTGATTCCTAACTCCATAAATCATATTTTTAAGTTCTCGCTCTCGCATCATAGAAATTGGAATATCACTACTTGTTCCTTATTCAGAAGTCTGCACTCTACTGTTATCTTCCTCCTGTTCAGTACGTTCAGGTCTATCTGACATCTTTATAATTGGAGAGTATCTATAAAAATAGCAAAGATTAGATCGGATCATACACATCACACTATCACAGATTTATATGACATGTATTTCTAAACACTTTACACATAACACATGTTCTGAGAACCGGCTAAACCAGGCTCTGATACCACTAAATGTAGCACCCCTTACCTGTATTCGTCGCCGAAATAGGGTACGAGGCATTACCGAAGTTTATCGAATTAATTTTTTTCGTTAATACGAGTTAAATACTATTCATTTACTAAAACATGTCCTGACTTCCTTTAGATGGGCCTCCAAAGCCCAAAACATACTTCGAGACCAAATCAGAATTAAATCAAAACCATAGGGAATTTTTCGCAAAATCCCAAAGTTTTTTTTGTTCAATATAACCCTTTATAAATATCTAACCTTCCCTGCAAATTTTAAAACCGAGACCAATCCAACTAACCAATTCATTTCAATCAATTTGATACCAAATTATACTTCTATTATAATCATACTATTTAACATATTCATCATTCTTTACTTTAATGTATATTCATTAAACAAGTCTTAGCATTTATATAATCATCAAACCTTATACATGCCATATAAATCAAAAAGGAAATTTACAAAAGCTACCGGAGATAATCTGGATAGTGTGATCCTCTGTGTTGATCCGATCCTCTGTATACTTCCACGTCAATCTACAAGAGACATTGAATACACTCAAGTAAGCTTATAGAAGCTTAGTAAGTTCATAGGCATAAAACATAAATCTTGCCAAATATTTATACACTTATACAATATACACAATTATTAAGTTCACCTGTCAACCACAGTCATTGGTGAGTTCCCTTGTATAAACTTACTACCACTTATCCATTTCCTTTAATTCTTTTGGGCCCATTTGTCACATATCATTCTTTAACCAAATTAGGGGACGGTTACGGAAAATTGAGTACTTCACTTTCACTTTGCCATAGTATAACTATGGTCTTGCGTATGATCACTTATCACTTTTTGAAGTTATAGTCCTGTCACGGTCTTACACTGATCACATTTATCACTTGTCACTGATCAGATAAGTGTAGCTAAAACTACCACTTATCACTTATCACTTGTCATTGATCAGATAAGTGTAGCTAAAACTACCACTTATCACTTATCACTTGTCATTGATCAGATAAGTGTAGCTAAAGCTACCACTTATCACTTGTCACTGATCAAAAGTACTCAAATTCGACGTTCCACTCAATTTGATCATTTATTTGATTTTCAGGTTGTTATTTTATTCTCTATTCATCAATAAATATATTTCATCATACATTATATAATTCATAAAATTAAAATATAATCATTAAACTTCAACCATATGAACTTACCTGGGTCGATTTGCAAAATTTGTGAAAGTTTAGGGACTAATCAGCTACTTTTTCTTTTCCTCAACTTGCTTCGTGTTCTCGATCTATCATTGTAAAATCATTCACTTATCAGTATTGACTTCATCTTCAACCCGCTTATAAGTAATATTATCTATAATTTCATTATTTACATATGTATATTCCAATGCTGTCCATCCGTGTCATAGTTACTAAATTATTTTTGTCTTTTGCTACAGAACTCAAAATTAAGATCCGCTAATTTTACATGAAACTAGACTCACATATATTCTTACCATAAAAATTTCATGATTTTTGGTTGGGCCAATTAATACAGTTTATTCATTGAAGTCTCCCCTGTTCTACTGTCTGACAGTTCCACCCCTTCTTCACTAAAAACTAATTATCTCCTTGTACAGGATTCAAATGATTTTCCCATTTGTTTCTCTTGAAAATAGACTCATTCAGGATTCTAAACATATAAATTTAAGCCCATAATTATTTTTATTCAATTTTTTATGATTTTTAAAATTCAGAACAGGGGAACCCGAATTCATTCTAATATTGTCTTACAAAATAATTATATATCATGATTTACAATTCCGTTGCTTACACCGTTTCTTCTATAAGAAACTAGACTCGATAAGCTTTAATTTCATATTTTATTCATTCTATAATTAAATTTCTAAAATTTTTGGTGATTTTTCAAAGTTAGACTACTGCTGTTGTCCAAAACTATTTTAGTGCAAATGTTAATTTCAATTTTTGCCCCAAATTTCACAGTTCATACAATTCAGTCCTTGATCAATTAACCCCTCAATGAAGTTAATTTTTCCCAATTAATGCTTTACCTAGACATTATAAGTTATTTCACAATTATTTAAATTCATAATGTCTACATAAAACCCTAACTTCAAACTCTTTCACCATTAAGTCCCAAACATTCACTTTCTATTCAATTCTTTCAATAAAATCAGCATATAAACAATTTAAAACTCTAATTCCATGCTAAATCATCATATAATTCCAGCAAATATTCATAGAAACTTCCAATTTCTTTCATAAAATCAAAAACTAATGAATTCAACAAGTGGACCTAGTTGTAAAAGTCATAAAAACACAAACATTTCAAGAAATAATCAAGAATTGAAATTACTTGCAGTAAAAATATGAAAAACTAGCTTAATAAAACCCTTCTATGGTGTTTTTGCTGATGAGAATGCAGAAAAATAATGAGAAATCTAGATAATTCCACTTTAGTCCTAGCTTTATTAAGTAAATTTTGTAATATTCTAATTTCGCCCTTAATTCATCAATTTTCCTGCTGATTTCATGCCCTTGTCGCCCAGCCGAAATAGACCCTCTTTCTTTTAAACCCTCTTTCTTTTATCATTTAAGTTATTTAATCATTTCCATAATTTTATATTTGTTACAATTTAGTCCTTTTTATTCAATTAACTATCAAAACTTTAAAATTTCTTGACGAAACTTTAATACTAACTTATTAACACTCCATAAATATTTATAAAAATATTTATGGCTCGTTTTAAAATTTTCAAACTCTCGATATCTCGTTTCCGATTCTAATTTTTTTAAAATATTTATTTCTAGTACACTATTCGCTATTTCAAAAATTTTCCTAACTTCACATTTAACTTATATTCACTAAATTATTAATATTTTCTACTCATTTGTCGGATTTAGTGATCTCAAATCACTGTTCCGACACCACTGAAAATTTAGGCTATTACAGTTCATTTAGATTAAATGGTTCTTTTTACAAATATTAGATGACCATGTTCATAAACATAAAATTAAATATATTCACCAACAAAATCATGAGTAATACCATGTTGTGGGCAACTTACACACAACTTTTTAAATCGTTCTCAATAGTCGTAAAGAGACTCCACTTCTTTTTGCGTTATCTTAACGATCTCCCTTCTTAACTCAACTGCTCGTAATGCTAGAAAAAACCTATTGAGAAATAAACAAGATAGATCAGCCCTTGTAATAGACCCAAGAGGTAAATAAAATAGCATTTCCCTAGCAGAATCTGCTAAAGGAAAAGGGAAAGCACGCAATTTAATTTGATCCTCAGTTACCCCCTAAGGTTTCAAACTAAGACAAACCATATGAAACTCTTTCAGATATTTGTGGGGGTTTTCGTTTTGCAACCCACGAAAAGTTGGTAGTAACTGGATTAAACCTGACTTCAGTTCAAAATAAGTATCCATAGTAGGATACACGATGCATAATGGCGGTTGTTCTGCCGGAGCTTCGGCCAGTTGCTGAATCATTTGAGCCATTAGTTGATGTGCTAGATTTGGGTTTTCGTTAATCCTAGTGTTAAACACTTCTTCTGGGGAATTGACTTCTACTTTTTCACTTTCAAATGTTTGAGTAGGGTTTTCGTTAACCCTAGACTCTACTTTGTCGTCGATTTCGATTTTTGGTGGTAGGTTACTCTGAGTCCCAACCACTCCTGACTACTTTTTCCGTAACTTTGTCTCCTTGCGATTGGCTCTCACAGTCTTCTCTATTTTCGAATCAAACACAAAAGTACCTGGAGCAGATTTGGTCATAAGAAACAAAGAACAAGATTAGTACGTTACTGATCCCTAGCAACGGCGCCAAAATTTGATGCGGTCATTGAGAGCACCAAAAATATCCCATCCTTATAAAATATTAAAAATAATTAAAAATAATAAAAATAATAATATAAGGGAAGTAGGGTCAAATCCTCAGGGACCGGATTTGCACAATTGCTTATACCTCGAAATCCTGGTCAGAATTGTGCTCAAGAAAATTTACGTACCTGAAAAAAAACAGAATTAAAAGCTTTGATATGGAAAATAAAACAGAATTAAAAGGTTTTATTGGAATTTTGAAAATAAAAATAAAAATAATAGAAATAAATAGAGTTGAGGAAAATGTGTTCTTATGGAGAGATTCCAACCTCCGGTTGTCTTGATCCACCTTGGGTTCAATCCTCGCTTTTAGGTGCTCCTTCTCAAACAGAATAAGCCAATTATAGTGGAAGAGGACTCCTATGACCACCAGCTCCAAAAATTTAGGCTTACAATTTAGCAAAACCTGACTCTAGCCAACAATCGCTTTTGTGAGATCATCTTATGCTAGATCATCACTTCTCAATGGCAAATCCCACACCATTTTGTCTCTTAGGCTCGCTAACCTCTGATGCAATAAGTTGATGAACCGACTGTGCAACCTTCCCAAAACACACAAAGTGGTGGCCTTTACATATGTTGAAAATATCACTTTTTAAGGGATATGGACAGAAGCGTCAGCCCCATAATGCAGAGAAATGATGAATATTCATCGAGAAGGCTAAGTACGGATTCTAAGCCTCAAGAACTCTTTTGGGGATTTTTTTGAGAACCTTTGGGTAAATAGATTTAGTGGCTCATGTTTTTTGAGGAAAAACAAATAAATATAATGGAAAGAGAATTTTTATTGAAAAATATGAAAAGGGCTAAACTTTATAGGGAGAGAGTGTTTAGAGAAAAAATGAGTGCAATTTGTTTCACTCCATCCCTATTTATAGTACTAAGAAATCTAGCCTATTCCTAATTAAATTCTAAAAGATAAATACAAATAAATAAAGATAATTAAAGATAAATGAAAATAAATCCTAAAATTAAATCTAAATAATTATCCTTAATAATTATCCTAATATAATTAAACATTAAATAGAGTCTTGTGTTATAAAATCTCTTCTTTTGCACTTTTGCTCTGATGTCTTCCAATTTAGTCCCTAAAAGATAAAAGACCATAAATAGCTCAAATTAGTAAGGCCATACTCATAACAAACATGCAATTATCACATAAAAATATGTCATTCTAGAGTATTATCAATAGATGTTAAAGCTCTTTGTACATAATCTAGAAAAGTTTCCTTATTATATAGTGATTTCGACTTATTAACATACTAGATCAATTACAATTAATCTCCCCGTATAAAAATGCAACTAAAACAACATATACAATATATTGATGTCTAAGATAATATGGAGATGTAAGAGATAAGTCTTCAAGGTGTCTAGATCCAATCTCCTTATTAGAAGCGATTCGATTGCTTGATTCGATCTAAATACAACCTTCATGATATGTTACTTTAAATGGATTTATCTTTAAAGAAGGGCCATCATACATCTAAGATATTAGTAGCAATCATAGCCCATGAATTTTGTTCAAAAGGTTGCCAACATCCAATATGGTAAGTTATGAAAATATCCTGCGTAGTGATGACTGCAGTAGCAATTGCTTGTGGCATTACGTGAGCCACTTCTTAAACTTGCCTCAATGATTATCCCCCTTTAGCAATTTGTTTTTGAACAAAACTAAACAACAAGGAAACTTTAAAAGCATTACAACAAAAGATTCCCTTTAGTACATCCCCGTTAATAAATTAAACTTAACTCATAACATAACTAAGTAAATCAACCATTAACCAAGTAGATTAAAAAAGTTTGTACAAAAAATATTCATAGAAACTATTGAAAGTTCATCAAAAATATTCACTAAACCAAAATAAGAAGTCCGCAAAGAAAATAAACAATAACATCATAAAAATATTATGAGATCATAACCCAACCATCACCAGCACCACATACCATTATCCCTCTTCTTTATAAAAAAAAAGTCAAAAGAATCAAGGACAAGATTTGAATTGAAAATCATTCCTTAATGCTATTGCATGATCCTTGATTTTTTGAACCATTCTAATTTGAGCTTTAAGTTGTGAAATCACTTTGTCTTGTGTTGTTATCTCAACCTCAAAAATGTTGAATCATTCGTCGATTGAAACAAAAAGAGATGCTTGTAGTGGCTACCTCAAAGATTGCCCCAATGGGCACTAGTACTAGCACTTCCATAACATATGCATGTTCCTCATTGAAAGAGACAATGGAGTCACTTGCATGTACTTAACACAAGCTATTGTTCAAACAACAAAACTTAGGTATTTAAACCTTAAGAAGGAATGATTCTTTAGAATTCAGAAGGACTGGTAAGTAGATGTAGAAACCAACTACAATTCAACTTAGGTATTTAAATCTTAAAAAGATAACTGTAGCATTTATTGTGTTTCTCCCCAAAATAAGGAGAGAGAAAATCTTGAAAATTTTCCTCAAAATATAAAAAGATTTCATGCTAAAATTTCCAAAAATTATTCAATAACCAAAAATAATCAAAACAATGTCAAGATGAGTGTTTGGGTGCCAACTAATACTTATGCCAAGTATTATACTCGACACAGTCCAACAACACTTCTTAGGGCTTCAAATCTACTTAAATCTAAAGATTTGATGAATAAATCAGTTAATTTATTCTTTATAGGCACATACCTTAGCTCAACAATGTCATTCTCTAATTCACTAATGAAACGATGCTTGATATCAATGTGTTTTTCCATTGTGTACATTATAAGATTCATTAAGATACTGATGGCATTTGAATTGCCACAGTAGGTAGTGGCTAATGGTAAAACCACTCTAAAATCTTCCCTCATCTACTCCATCTAAAGAAGTTTAGCACAACAACTCCTTAGAAGATTCTAGTCTACTTCTACTTTTGACAAAGAAATTTTGTTTCTTACTGTACCAAGATACAATATTCAATTCCAAGTAAAAACATCTTCCATAAGTGTTTTCGCGATTGTCGAAACTATTTTTTCAAAAAAAACAAGGTTGACTTTGATTTTGAAAATGAAAAATGAGAGTCGCCACCAATCCTTTTTATTTAGGTGTGATCGGATCACCTGGTAATTCAATCGTTTTAACAAAAGTTTAATTTTTATTAAAACAATGATTTTTGGTCTACAAAATCCAAAATACAGGTTCGGGAGTCGATTACGCATGAGGAAGGGTTAGCACCCTCGATACACCCAAAATTGGCACCTAGTCCATTAATTAATGTCTTAGTGTCGAAAATTGAGAACTTTGAAGAGATTTAAAATACAATCCTTTAAAAAGTTATTTAACTGAAAATCTTTTGAGAAAAGGGCATATTTCACGTTAATCGAGAAAAAAATTACATCCCGTAAGTTAGAACATAATGTCTTAAATCCTCGAAATGAGAATAAACCCCGAAAATTTTATTCATTTTGAAAGAAATTTGACTATCTAGGTTTTAGAAAGAAATTATATTCTGTAAGTTAGAACACGATCTTTTCTTATTTCCCCAAAATATTAAAAAATTTTAAAACGTTCATTTGGTTTGGATTTATCGAGAAAATCAAAACCCCGTAAGTTAGGAAACGACTTTTCAAATTTCAACATACGAAATATTGCTTTTTTAAACAACATTTTTAACGTATCAGGTAAAATGTAACACGAATTGGTAGTAAAATGTAAAAATAAATTATGATGTTAATATACGTAAGATAATAATAAATGCGTTAATATGAATGACAATATATAAGATGAAAATAAAATACCATGAATAAAACAAATGAGCCAATATAAAGAAAAATAATTAGTAAAAAAATACTAAAAAAGGTAAATAAATAAACAAATAAAAACTTTAAAATAAAAAAATAAGCAAATAAATAAGGTATTAAATAAGACAAATTAAAAAGATAATGATAATAATAATAATAATAACAACAACAACAATAATAAATAATAATAATATTAAAAATATAATAATAGTAATAATAATAATGATAATAAATAATAATAGTAAAAAATAATAGTAATAATAATGATAATAGTAATAAAAAAATAATAATAATAGTAATAATAATAATAATAGTAAAAAAAATAATACTAGTAATAATAATAATAATGATAATAAATAGTAATAGTAAAAAATAATAATAGTAAAAAAATAATACTAGTAATAATAATAATAAAAATTAATTAATTTAATAATAAAGTAGCTAAAATAACCAAAGAGGACTAAAATTGAACTTAAAAAGAAATTTGGGGCAAATCTGGAATAAAAATAAGGCAAATGACCGAATTGAAATGCGCGAATAACAAGGAGGGATCAAAAGCGCAACTTTCCCTTCCCATCCAAAACGGACAGCATCAAGATGGACCAATTTGAAATCGAAATAAATTATAGGGCCAAAATTAAAGACGAAAGAAACTTAATTGCAAAACAATAAAAAAGCGAAAGGGCTAAAGGCGCAATTAGCCTTCCGATTAAAAACTCGCAGATCCTAGGCTGGAGCTGGTCGGGTCAGACGGGTTGGCCTTAAATGGCCTAAGTGAAACGAAGCCGTTTTACTTCCTTTATTTAAGTTAATTTTTTTTAAAAAATCATTTTTCTCTCTTCTTCTTCAAACACAAAGCAAACTCTCTCTCAAGTCATCTCCTTTAGGCCATGGCTCCATTCACCGAACCACCGTGGCGGTCACTGGTCGTCGGTGACGGCGCCGCTGTCCACAGTGGTCGAAGAGCCCAAAATTCCCCCCTTTTTTTTCTCTTGACCTATAGACTCCGGATCTAGGGTTAATTTTTCCAGAAAATGGCCAAAGAATGCCGAAATGGTTGAGGACTCCTCGGTGGCCGACGATGGAAAAACTCAAGTGAGCCCTTCTTCCCTTTTTATTTTTATTTTTATTTCGTATGTTAAAAAAAAAGAAGGATTTAAGAAGAAAAATATAAAGAAATAACCTTTAAACTTTTTTGTATTTAATTTTTTTCTCTGTGAAATATTCTTTTTTCCAATCTCCTCCTTACATCGACTTGGTGTGGCTTTTTATAACCAAAATTGATACAATATATATTTTTTTGCTACAGTTTGCTACTATTTTGTGTTGCCTGCTTTTACTTTTTCTTTTCATTTTGCAGGATTGCGTGTTGCTTCCTCTTTGCAGGTGGCAGAGATGTCAGACGGCCGTGGTAGAAGGGACTACTGCGCGTCTAGGGCATTAGGGTTCTTTCTCTGGCTGAAAATGTTTAGGTAGTGGGCTTATTGGGCCATTAGGGTTTTTTTTTGTTTTTTGGGTCAAGGGCCATTAGGAATTTGGGTTGTTTTTAGTCTGGGCCATTTCGTTTTTCGACCTATTGTAAAAACTTGGATTGCTTAATTTTATTAAAAGCCCGGGTAAAATTGGGCAATTACAGCAACCATATACATTACCTACCTAGTCAACATCACTGTATCCCACAAGACCCATTATGCCATCTTTCGAGGCCAAATTCCCAAGTGAATAACCTCATTGGCATATTTCATTATCCTTTTAATTGCATTGACATGATACTTTTTGGGATTTGATTGGGATCTGACATAAATACCTACACTGAAGCATAAAGACAGTCTGCTAGTAGTCAAGTATAATAAGTGTCACACCACAAAAATTGGGTTAGAAGAATTTGGTTTGTGAAAACCGAAAGTGGTCACACCTCGATTTTTAAGGTTATCTTTGAGCGTTTATAAATTGAGAGTTTGAAATAGAAATCGAAATTAGGGTCATAAATAATTAATTAAAGTATTAAAATAATATAATAAGGTATTATTATATTAATTAATCTAAATTGAAACTTGATTATAAGGATTAATTTGAAAATAGTGTGTTTTAATTGAGTTAGGACCTAATTGGAAAAAGGGTAAAATGAATTAAAATATTAACAATGAGACTTGACTATGAGTATTAATTATCATATATAAACTAGCATAGGAATGTGTTAAAAACTATAAAGTTAAATAAGTTAATAAGAAAAAAAATTGAATAAATGTGTAAGCTAATAAAGAATATGTAAGTTGAGCTCGAAATAAATATATACAATTAAGTGACTAAAATAAATAAAAAAATAAATCATAGATTGAATGGTTAAGTGTTAACATCCTATCCTAGAAAGATTAGGTTCAAACCCCACACCTCCCTTTTCTTTTCCTTTTAATATTTACGAGTATTTATTAGAGTCCTAATAAAGTTTGGTTAAGAAATTTCAATGTTTAAATAGTTTATTACGTAAAAAGGATTAAATCGTAAAATCTAAAAAGTTAGTTACTGTTGATAAATTGGTTAAATACCTATGGAATGTAAATTAGTGGACTTAAAGGGTAAATAAACCATATAATTAGATAGTGGACAATTATGGACAAGGTTTGTTGAAATTTAAGTTAATGTAATAAGGATGAAATGGTAAATCGGTAATTTATATGAGAAAAACAAATAGGAAATGAGCTATCATCTTATTCCTTCATATTTCCCATAGTTGAATCCTCCATTAGAGATTTTAGAAAGCTTTGGTCAACTCTTCTTCATGCATGTAAGTGATTTTTTTATTCTGTTTTTAATATTTTTATTCTTTTGAGATAAATTTAGCTTAATCTAGCTAGCTCTGGGGTTAATTTGTGAAATTTTTAAAATTTTAGGGACCTACCATGAATTATTTAAGTGTCTTTGTAAACCTATTTGATAGATTCAAGACATTGAGAGCTTAATAGGATCATTTTGTTAAGTGTTTTTTTAATAATTTAATTGTTAAAATAGTAAAGCTTCATGGAATTTTTGTAAAAACATGATAAACATGGGCTGTAGAGAGTCCCTAGGAAGTTCGACTACCATGAATGGTGATTAAAAGTGGTTAATTTGCAGGTTTTGGGTTTAGGGACTAAATTGCATAAAGGGTAAAATGTTAGGGTAATTTTGTAAATTGATAATGAAAGGGCCTATAAGTATCAATTTGATTACTTGATCTGTACGAATTATTTAATTGAATGAAAATTATTATCTAGATCAAGAAACGAATAAATAGGACTTGAATTGTGAAAAAGTTAAAGCAACGGATTAGTTGGTGACTCTGCACTTGTAACTATTTTGGTTACAGTAAGTTTGAATATTGATTAAGTTGGTTAATTATTATTTTGGTTGAATTGTTGATTAATGTTGTGCTTTATATAACTTTAGTTTATTGAAAAATGTTAGCTAGTAAATTGGATTAGATTATAATGTTAATCAAATTGATGATTATGTTTGAAATATGAGTTGCATGGATGTATATTTAACAAGGTATAATAGAATGAAGATAAAGAATTTGACTATGTAATGTGTCCCGTTTGAACTTAGTGAATACTTAAGATATAAATGACATGCCATTAGGGGTTATACAGTTTCGGGTGCTAGTCTTGGATGTCCTACCGATGGCTGAAGTCCTGCATTTTTTGCAGATTCTTCATAGCTCGTGAGAGCAGACCCATTTCACAACTCGTATAAGCATTAAAGATACGGTTACAATTACAGATACAGACCCACTTTGTGTGAGCATGGTTCCCGTGTATCCGACGTTGTTTCATTTGGTTCAACGGGTAAAGAAAGCTTAATCGAATAATTATAGTTATAGGATATGCTATGTAACCTTAATGAATGAAATGGAAAGGGTTGTATAAATTCTTGAAATATTCTTGAAATATATGAATGTTACATATTAGAGGTGTGATGAACGTAATGTATGCGGATATGTTCCAAATATATGTTTCATGAAATGGATAGATTTTATGTTCCATTATTGAACTCACTAACTTGTGAGATTTGTGTTGTAATTAGGAAATGAATAATCACATGAGCATGCCAATGGAATTATGCATAAATTATATAAATTGAGCCTGTTTGGTAAGTTTAAGTTTAATATTTATACGAGCTTACTAAGCATTAGTTGCTTATGTTAGTTGTTTTTCTTTTCTTGTACATCATTAGAAAGCTCTAACAATTAGAACCTAGTTACAGCATATACACACTATCTGTCCATAATTTTGGTAGATGTTTTGGTTATTTTGGTGATGGTTATAAATGGAACGTACTAGCTAGGAGCACATACACACTATCCGTCCATAGTTCGATTTCCCTACATCTACAAGGCCTTGCCTAGAGAGATAATCCACTATCTTTCAAGCTTGTACAAGTGATTTAAGTTCTAACATAGCCCGATTTAGCAACTCACCCTTGTACATAAAGATATAGATATCTCTCATTTAAGTTTTCCCCTGAAAACTTTGGGTATAAACCAATCAATAAACGTGTTTATGTTTTTAATGCACTCTCAATTACAAGTCTCTTAATGAATGGATAGGTGCTAAAACTCTTAGTACATATCATATGCAAGCCTCCTCATTATATAGTGATTTCGACTTGCTAACATAGTAGATCAATTACAATCAACCTTCCCATATACAAATGCAACTAAAATAACATATACAATATAATAATAAAGTCCAAGATAATTTGGAGATGTAAGAGATAAGTCTTCAAGGTATTCCGATTCAATCTCCTTATTAAAGGGGATCTGATTCAATCCAATATTCAATATATGTTGCTTCAAGTGGATTAATCTTCAAATATAGGCTATCATACGTCTAAGATATCAACAACAATCATAGTATAAGAATTTTGTTCCAAGAGATTACCGACATCCACTATAGCAAGTTATAGAAATATCCTGTGCAATGATGGTTGTAGAGGCCACTGCTTGAGGCACTACGTGAGCCACTGCTCAAACTTGCCTCATCATAAGTTTTAAGAATTATAATAAATAGAATAAACACACAAATAGTAATCGATTATATAATAATTAAACAATAAACGAGCTTTAAATGATTTATCAAATGAATTTGTTCATGAATATAAAAGAACCAAATAAGTGGTTTGTTTTTTATTAATAAACGAGCCTCAAAATTTTACTAATGCTCATTTATTTAGCCTAACAAACGAATAAGTATCAAATTGTTCATTGAACGCTCTATTCATTTATATCCCTAGTCGAACACTAATAACAAATAAAAATGTATTATATTAAGATTTAAGAATCCATAAGGCCATAATTTTTTCCAGTTCTCTAAAATTAATCTTAATTTTTCCAAGGTTTTCCATCATTAGGAAATTAAAAATACACTTTTAAAGGGAAAAAGGAAAGAAAGTTGTAGAAAGATATTCTATTCTTTAAAAAAAAGTATTAGAGTTTTTTTAGAAAAAAAAGTAACAATTGGAGCTTTATATTTAGGTATAAAGATTAAATTAGCCCCTAATGTTTAATCATTTTTTCATTTTGGCCCTTATATTTTTAGGTCATTTTGGCCCTCAATTTTTAAAATTTACAGAAAATTTGATTGAAATGCAAAATTTTTATCGACATTGGCAAGGTTTTCCATCATTTGGGAATTAAGAATACACCTTTGAAGGAGAAAAAGGAAAGAAAGTTGTAGAAAGATATTCTATTCTTTAAAAAAGGTATCAAAGTTTTTTTGAAATTTTTTTTAACAATTGGGCCTTTATATTTAGGCATAAAGATAAATTTAGCCTCTAATGTTTAATCATTTTCATTTTGACCCTTATTTTTTTGGGTTATTTTGGCCCTCAACCTTTAAAATTTATGGAAAATTTGATTGAAATGCTAAATTTTTAACGACATTGGCGAGGTTAAAAAATAATAATAAAAATAAAAAAAATACAAAAAAGGATCGTAAAAACATTTAGAAAATTTATCCATGTTAGCATTGAAGTATAAAAAAATGTCACGTGAGCTGCTATGTCAATGCCATTAAAATTTTAACAATTCAATTAGTTTTTCTGTCAAAAAACAAGTAATCTGACTAAATTTTAAAGATTGAGGGCCAAAATGAAACAAAAAAAAAATAAAAACCAAAATAAATAAATAAATAAACATTAGAGACTAAAATTATATTTATGCAATATATTTAACATGACAAATGATTTTACCTTCTAAGATATCCTTTGAGGAATTGAAATTTGATTGATATCAAAATTCCAAGCAATTTTGGTTAAAGAATCTTAAAAATTAAGAGAATAAGAAGACCATAACGTTTTTCAAGGTTTTCTGGAGATCTATAAGCCTCTTTCAGTGTTAGCACATGATTACACTACAGCAAATAGGTTTTTAGCGGCGTTTTTGGCGTCATTTGGATAAAAAACGCCGCTATAGATCGAGCATTAGCGGTGCTTTTTGAAAAACGCCGCTATAGATCGAGCATTAGTGGCGTTTTTTGAAAAATACCGGTATAAATCGAGAATTAGCAGCACTTTTTGAAAAACGCCACTATAGATCGAGCATTAAAAATTAAGCACAACGCGGTGGTTTTATGCTGAGCTTTAGTGGCATTAGCGGTGCTTTTTGAAAAACGCCACTATAGATCGAGTATTAGCTGCACTTTTTGAAAAACGCTGCAAAAAATTTCAGTAAGACGAGCTTTTGTGGCATTAGTGACACTTTTTGAAAAACACCGCTATAGATTGAGTTTTAGCGGCACTTTATCAAAAACGCCGCAAAAAACATGTTATTTATCTATTTATTATTTAACTGGTTTATTTATATTAATTAAAATACAATTTATTTTTAATTGAATATTTAAATTCTTCAGAAAAAAATAATGACACGTAAAAAAAATTTGAAAGTAAAAACACAGAAAAATATTTGTTAAAAATGAAAAAAATCAAAATATTATTATTTAAAATAATTTTAATTTTTTTGGGTATATGACTGATTGTTTTTTAATTTATATATTAAATAATTTCTTATATAATCGTAAAAGGGATAGTATTAATTTTTAAATATTGAATTGATTATCATTATAGTTTAGGGTTTATGGTTTAGGGTTATAGTTTAAGGTTTATGGTTTAGGGTATATAGTTTAGGATTTAAGGTTTAGGAGTTACTATTTTAAGGTTTATGGATTATGGATTATGGATTATGGTTTATGGTTTAAGTGTTGGGGTTTAAGGTTTAGGGGTTTGGGGTTTGGGGTTAAAGGTTTAAGGGTTATGCTTTATGATTTACAGGTTAGGGGATAAGGGTTAGGAGTTTAGGGTTTAGATTAATTAGTGTTTTTAAATTTATATATTAAATAATTTATTATATAATTGTAAAAGAGATAATATTACTTTAATATATTAAAATTATGATCAAATTTGTTAAATGATGAAATTTTATACAATCAATTAATGCTCTTATACTTAAAAATATTTAATCTAAATCATTTGATATATTTAAATATTAGATTTTAAAAAAAATTGATAAATAAATAAAAAAGTAACAGATTAATATTGATAGGTAACTATCTGTTTTGGATAGGACCAAATTATAACAAATAAAAATGAAATACAAAAACTAAAACATTCCACATCGAGCATCTAGCAAAATAGTTATATTTTAGTTAGGAAGAAATATCTCTAATAAAATGGAGATTAGATTGGCAAAGAATAATATAAAATCATGATTAACGGCTCAATCTTTAATAGAAAATTGATATGTGAGGGATTGATTGCTTACATTGGATAATTCTAACTTAATAATTAATTACAGCCATTTAATCATTTGTTTTCTTATTAAAATATACGATATTTATTTTGAGAGTACTTGGTTTTTTTTTATAAAAACCCAATTTACAAAAAATAGTAATAATAAATGTTTTATAAAATCACTTAACTAATAATTTTTAGCAGACAAAATAATTTTTTAATAAAAATATTCTTTAAATATTTAGCAAAAATCATTTTGTTTTAATAAAAACGGCGCCATTCTATTGGATTTCTTAGTGACGTTTTTGGTGAAACACCGCAATATGTGGGCTTTAGCGGTGCTAGTGAAAAACACGTAAAAAGTTATTCTGTTTTAATCAAAATGACGCCGTTTTATTTGATTTTTTAGTGGCTTTTTTGTTAAAACGCCGCAATAGGTCGGGCTTTAGCGGTGCTAGGTGAAAAACGCCGCAAAATGTTATTTTGTTTTAATCAAAACGGCGCCTTTTTGTAGGTTTTTTAGTGGCATTTTTTGGTTAAACGCCACAATATGTAGGGATTTAGCAGCGCTAGTGGATAAAAGCCGCAAAGGTTGATTTCTTTTAGGCAAAACGTCGTCGTTTTGCTCCCCTCCTTTTTTACCCAACTAATAAACTTGATGAACCTTATTCATTTCCCCTTTTTCCTCATATGAAATCCCTAAATTTCTCCCAAAATTTGTCGCCCAACCTTTTTTCCTCTGCTTTTTTTCCCCAACCTTTTCTCATTACTCTTTTTTCCATGACATAGAAAATCATTTAATAAATGTTCATAAATGCTGTATGAAGCATGGGATTTGCTCTCATGAGGTTCTTCGTGACACAGGATTAGACTCGAGTTCCAATGTAGATTGAAGTAAGATGATGAGAAAGGTCTGGTTTGTTATTATCCTTTTATTTTGAACCAACAACCTTCTAGCTTAGTATACCTTTTCTATTTCCTTGTTCACTTGGCATCTGTCCTTTGTTTTATCTTTTTCTTAAATCTTTCCTCTTTCTGGATGTTTGTTATGTTATTTGTTTGGTTTGGACAACAACATTATCTAGGCTTTCCCTTAATGTTTTGTATATTTTAGGGTTCAGCTTTTTCATATTGCTTCCCATGGGTAAGCAAATGCATAATTTCAAGTCTAAGGAGGAGAGATTATCCAATTCACCAATGTGAAATCATTTTTAGCATAAACGCTCAGACCGCATAATTCAAAACTATGTTTGGTACGACAGGCATCATTTAAACTTTCATGGTGGTGCAAGGGTGAGAATGGTGATCAGCACAAACATGACATTGTCTCTTTTGAAAATGGGAATATTACGACAGTAGAACACAACAGTAAACAAGTATTCCTTCATCTATCCAGTTAGGGAGCTTTTTTTGCTGCAAATTTATAAGCAACACACTAATATCTGCCCTTTTTTTTCCCTTTAGTATCTTCCCTTAAAATTTAGTTTGGATATTGTTTGTTTATTATGTGCCTCCTATCTGTCATCTAGTAAACCCTTTTTCTTTCCAAAGTTCTCTAAAGTGAGAATCTGACCTGTAGACTGTGCTGATTTTGACAAAATCAAATTCAGTTTCTGTTCAAATTTTTTGTGCACAAATGGTCAGGTGCAAATATTGAGAATGATAATTACCTTTACATTGTGAAATTCTGAGTGCAAGTTTCATGCAAATCGCTTTAAGTCTTTTTGCCTTTGCCAATCTCCGCAAAACTCTTTGAGACATACAAAATCATGCATATTTTAATGTGTTTCACTTGCTTTAAGGCTAATTATACCAGGGGAAAAAAAACAAAGAACTTGCTCCTGCTTTTTGGTCATAATATAAATGCCTTTTAATGCACTACTTCATTCCTCTTCTCCATGCCTCATCTGTATGATTCATCCATGTCCTATGGTTTATCGCTGGGACCTTTCTTTCTTATTTATGTGATGCTGTATCTTATGATTTAAGAGCCATTGTTGAATGTTGATGTGGTCTTAGAGGGATTTACTACTTTTAAAGCTAAAACAGTTTTAGTTTCTTTGAAATATTTGTTGTAAGTTATAGGATACTTGCTTAAATTTCTATCATTATTATTCGAGAAATAAATTTATTCAGACTCTCACTTCCATATCCAACAAGAACTTATGAACAAACCTCCTTAATTAGATATAGCTTTATTGTGAACCATTTTTCTTTAAGGTTGCATACAGGGCAAAGCTAGGATTTATGTTTTGAGGATTGAATTAAAACACTAACAGTACGTTTAGTTGGCTGTAGTGGAATAGGGCTGTAATTGAATAGAGCTGTAATTGAATAGAGCTATAATGAAATAGAGCTATAATGGAAAAGAGCTGTAATAAGTAATTCAACTGTTTGGTTGAATGGAATAGAATAGAACTGTAATAGTATTCTTATGTTTGGTTGAATGGAATGATATTGTAATAGCATAAGAAAAAAAACTAAAATGACCAGAATACCCTTAGCAGAATTTTTTTTAAGGTAGATGATTATTTTTATTGTTATTAAATTTTAATAAGATTATTATTGAAAATAATTTAATAAAAATAAAAAATAGTTTAACCATATTTTAACACAATTATTATTAAATATAATTTAATAACATTCTTAATATAATTATTATTATATGAATTAAAAAATCAAAATATATAATACGATAAAAATATTTATAATCTACTTTATTATTTTTAAACTGCAATACATATTTAATGTGTTAAAATATCATTACTGAAACAATTAATTTAATTATTCTACAATAAAAAAATTAAATATTAGAAGTAATAAATAACTCATTGTTAAAAAAATAATAAATAACTTGAGAATTATATTTCACATCCAAGCATAATATTCATATATTAACAAAAAGTTACATGATTTCATTAGTTTATATATCATGATCCATATGTTTTAAAATTTTACAACATCGAAAAGTTACATCATTGTAATGACATTCTATCATGTCATTATACCATCCAAATATTACAAACACAAAAAGTTACCAAAATATCAACACAACCATGATTTTTAATGGTCAGCAAGAAATCTTCTGACCCATTCCAATCGCACAGCAGAAAGTAAACTAAAGAAAATGAGCATTTGCGTTGGATGATCTAGAATTTTGCAAGATTATATATCCCCCTTGTCAAGTCGAATTACACTTCTTTTCTATGTTGAATCGCACTTTCACTATGCTTTTAATTATTCCCTTTGCTCGATAAGGAAAGAACTATAATTGTAGATTAATTCGCACTTAATTAGTATTATAGATATTATAATATTTGAATTATCAAAATAAGTAAATATATTTCAATTATATTCAACAAGTTGAACAATGGTTGGTTTATATTTAATAAATTAAAATTAAAAACGTAAAATCACTATATTCAAAATTAATCTACTGCACACTTTCTATTAAAATGTCGAATCACTTTACAAGTTGGCAACTACCCTACAATCTATATACAACAGTGCTCTGCAGATGATGAGGATCAAATACTCATTTCATCTGTGATTGCGGATATAGAACATAGAGACTGCAATTCCCACAATAATCTGTACATAATCATGTTAAGCATATCATGTTCTTACATATGATTTACACATTCCTTTCTGCTTGGAATAAAGCTTTCCCTCAAAACGTATTTCCTCCAATAACCTAACCAAGCATGATCCTTTACCGTCTCATGACTGCAGTTCTACTGTGTCTCAAACAATAACTATTCATGGAAACCAACCATACAATACAAATACAAACATTAGAATAACACTTTTGGTAGATGAGATATGAAGAGTATATAAATGTTGGTTTTGTCAGTGAGACAAAAGGTCGGTCAGACAGAAGTTTACTACATACAGTCATTTGCAATGCACGTTATTTATTTATTTATATTTCCTTCTATTGTGAGAAAATCCATTTATTTTTGTGCAGGTTTTACCAAGTCTATTTCACCCGTTTACTGAGATAAACTTAAATTCTCCATCAATGTCCCCACAGTAGAATAGGAACCTATTAAAACAACTTTTTACGGCAAAACCTGAAAGACAGGATACTATTCTTTTCTTGGCAACAAACTTCTAGTAAGGGAATAAAGCCAGCACTAAACCAGGCAGTAGGTTTGCTAACAAATAAATATACTTTCCTGCAATTTTTAGCTATTTGTCATAAGCTAAGTAACCTAGACACTGTCCTAAAAGATTCTTTTTTTGTTTTTTATTGCCAGAAATATCCAAAAAAATTCCAATATATACATCGTTCATGTATCCGTATCCTACAAACACTCACACACATAAAAAATTCAGAAGCAAGGAATTAAAAAGGTAGTGGTGTGCGTAACCCACAGGCCTCAACCATGTCTTGTTTTTGTGATTAGGGCTTTAAACACCACCAAATTTGGATTTAAGGAGCTAGTTACCATCACAAAAGTGTATCAAATAAACTGCATTGTGCATATTATACAGCCAACCCCTATATGCCATATTAAAATCATTCCTAAATTGACAATCAATACATTGGATACTCAGTCAAATTTGCCATCTAAATCTGATGATCGTATAAGAATTACATGAGGCTGCAGAATTGAAGATGTCTCACCTCACAATCTGATATACTTCCATAGAAAATGACATCCCCCAACAAGCAAAATTGTATAGAATTGTTGAGGCAAGTCTTTATATTAAGATGAACCAGAAAGAGCAGAGGAATATGTTCATCTAATAGGTGTAGTTAAAGCTTAGCTTAAATAGCTTTCGAAACCTTCGAAATTCAGACCTTTTTTAGGCATATTCTTCGAAGTTGGTTACCTATAATCCTTATCCTAATCCTAACATTAGTTTCAGATTATCCCTAAGAAAACAAAGAATACCTAAGGCGTCTTACAGCTCTTATTCACATTATCCCTAAGA
The DNA here is from genome assembly GCF_007990345.1 of Gossypium hirsutum. Taxonomy (NCBI): domain Eukaryota; kingdom Viridiplantae; phylum Streptophyta; class Magnoliopsida; order Malvales; family Malvaceae; genus Gossypium; species Gossypium hirsutum. The sequence goes on from NC_053430.1 coordinate 16,388,320, forward strand.
AAACAAAGAATACCCTTTTTTTCTTATTGTTAAACTGAGCAAAAAGTTTTCACTTTTTTATATTTTACACATTAGAAATCAGAACCCCATAAATGGATAAACAACTTCTCATCAATAGAGTAGAAATAAATAAATTAATCAAAGCCCAGAATCCTCAACTATTACTAATTTATTCATCCTTTCTAAAGAAACAGTCAAACTCAAATAAATAGAGATGATTATGAAGAGCGATTCAATTGATGAAATCTGCTTGGAGTTGAAGATAACACAAAACTATCAGAAGAAACTAACACATTTACATAGACAAAAACGACAAAATTAAGAATCTGAGAAACAAAGAAATCAAAAATACAATCTTTAAAGCACCTAAAACAAAACAACGAAATTGAAATAATACCTGCCCTCTACTAGCAATGGGGCGAAGCTTGCAACCTTCTTCCAAGGGATCTGAAATTCTTTCGCAATACTTTCCTGTCAAACAAATAACAAGCTTTGACTAGTCATGAATTGGAAATACAAAAAAATATGTATATAACAAAACTAACGAAGACATGCTATAGGCTTAAGTTCAAGAACTCATAGGAGCAGAATCTATATAATTGAATCCAACTCTATCCCAAGACTATTAACTTTCAATTAATCTACCAAAAATCAACTGCCAAAGCGTATTGGATCAGTGCTATCAATTAAACCTAACAAAGATGCAAGACAACAAAATCTCAAATGGATAACAATCAAATTATTGAAGTAATCCAAAAATTGTATCAAAATCCAAAACTTATTTTTCTTGACAAAAATAATAAAACCAGATTGAATTCAATGAATATAACAATCCGATTAAAAAAGAAAAAAAATGAGATCGGTATGTGTAATAAAAATACTAAACAACAAAAACTTACTAGTATAAAAAAGAATCCAAAATGAAAAAATTGAAAATGAAGATAATGAATGCTCAATGCTTAGCGAATAGTAAAAAGTACCCAGAAGATAATTTGGATGAAAACCCTAGCCGCCTTACACAAAAATCCTAATTCAGGAACAAAAGAAAAGAGAATTTGACATGCTACAGCCCAAAAGAAAACTAAACAAAGGTCTCAACTTTGAAATGCAGACAAGAAATCTGGAGCAGTTATGAGGAAGGAGAAATAGAATCGGAGCTTGAAGTAAAAAAAGAAAACGTACCTTTGAGGAGATAAAGATGAAAGGCGGATGGATGGATGCTTGATTTGGGGAAAAAGGTTGGAAGAAATCTGGAGCAGATTTTTGGGAGAAGAAAGCAGGCTATTTTGGTCCCAAAATCTGAAAATGTATTCGGCGTGTGTGTTGAATAGCAATTCAGAGCACTCAGTGCTGAATACCTATTACAGGACGTGAAGGAATGTGGCTATAATAGCTAAGCTGCAGAATCATCTAAACGGTGAACCAAACATATGAATCACTATAGCGCGCGGAATAAGGCAGGAATGGAATAGCAATTCCATCCAACCAAACATGATGTAAGTGTAAAAATATATATTATACTCAAAATGAAACAAAATTATACTATATACTTCTTTAACTAGTAAAAGATAAACAAATTTCAATCTACTTTATGTGTACATAAAGGCCCTGATAAAATTACAAAGTTCTTTTAAAAATTCAAGAAAAAATTATGAAGATTTATTGAAAAAACAAACTAAAAGATGATGAAGAAAAATTAAAAAGAAGTTTCTTAGACAATTAACATTGAAAATTCTTTGAACAATATTTATTAGTATAGAAAGAAATTATTTGACTAATTAAAAAAAAGGTAAATTCTTAATTTAACTGTAATTATTAATTCTAAAAATATTAATAAATTACAAAACTTGTCACTTATGCTAAACTTTTGTCTTTTTTTCAGTAGCCAATAAAAAGAAACTCTTTTAAGAGGACCAAGTTAAAATTTCATTTGGGTGGGGGATGGGGATTTGAATAATGTATTTTCACCACAAAAGGTAATATAATTAAATTTTCTTCTTTGACTTTATATTGTATATTGTCTTTACAATGTTGCATGTAAATATTCCTTAAAAGGGCAAAAGAAATTTTCTTCTATTGCATATTTTTTTAATCTCACTCTAAACCTTTCATCCAGATGGTTGAAAGAAAAGAAAAAATTAAACATTTATGTTGAACCACGTGTGAAAGCTGAACTTCTGACAGAATCGCCTGACTTCAACTATGTACAAACATTGAAAGATGGTAAGTAGTTAGTCATTTATTTTGCTTATGGAAGTAGTTATCGTTATACTAATACCCATTTCACAATGAATTAAATATCTCGGCTTATTATATCTTTGGTGCTGCCTGTCTAGAAGCTTTTAAGTGTTGATGTTCAATTCTCTACTGCTTGGTGGTTCTTTTTATTTGCTTTTATATAATTTTTAAAATACATGTTTCCAAGTTCATGTTGTTAGACAGCCAAGGCATCGGTTCTCTACTTGTGTTTGCAAACCTTAAATATAGATAAGGAATCAAAGATAGGGAAAATTGGATTCATTCCAGATTCTTTCTTAACATAGAATTGGATAAATTTGAGTGGCAAAATAACAATTTAATAATTAAATATAAAAATAAAATTTTAAAACAAATGAATTTTGAGATTAAATATAAGGGACAAAAAATATGAACATACTTATTTATGAAGGTTCTGTCTTTGTTCAAGGCACCTATGTCTTCTCTTTTGCTTCCTTTTGCCAAGAAGTCGTATCCGTTAGTATCTTTGAATCTTTGCAAGCAACTTTTTCTAGGATTAGGTATAAGTTTACAAACCCTAAACCAAGATTCTTTTTTTTCTTCCTAATTTAGTGCTTGTTGGTATTTGTAGCTGATGGTATTTGTACCTGTTCCTCCAATTGTTCCATTTTCTTTAGGGTCTTTGGGCTTTATGACTCCGTTTCATATCCTTCCACTTCATGAAGTACTTCTTTAATGAAAGAATAATTAAATGATTATTAAAAGGAGCCATCTATAACATTTTAGTCATCAATATTAAGCATTTATGACATAACAATTTTATTCTAAAGAATCTTGGGCATTTATTTATAAGCATTGGCTTTTCTTTTACATCCTTCATGTTTTGTGCAGGGAGAGGCTGTCTCTACACTTGTGGGCCATACACAGTGCATCTCCTCTGTGGTTTGGCCTCAGCATGATACAATTTATTTGGCATCATGGGATCACTCTGTCAAAAAATGGGATGTCGAAACAGGCAAAGATTTGTCTGATATAGTATGTCTATTTGTCTCTTTTTTTCTCCTTCTATATCCATTTTTTGTTTCATTTGCATGCACTTGTGTTCTATGTTTAGATGTACCATTTTTGTTCATCTGAGAAAAAAGGGTAAAAGGATATTATTTCTTAGGTTGCTTTCAATTACTTTACTTCCCTGACCCGATCCCTCTTTTGTTTTCATGTACAATTCTGTGGCAAGGCCCTCAACTGCATTGATATAGGAGGTGAAGGATTGGCTCTCATCGCAGCTGGTGGTTCTGATCCAGTTCTTAGAATATGGGATCCTCGTAAACTAGGTCTGTCGTTCATAATTTCATGTATGATATTATATTTTTTTCTTTTCGCTTCTTTTTCTCCTACTTGTTGCATGTGTAGACACATGAAACCACTGAAACTCCATCTCACTTGAAACTTTTTTTCTATTTTTTAAGGAACATCGGCACCTATGTTTCAGTTCTCTTCACATAGTTCTTGGATTTCAGCTTGCAAGTGGCACAATATGTCTCCTCTTCATTTACTTTCTTCATCTTATGATAGGAAAGTAATGTTGTGGGAACTAAGAACTGCGATATCGTTTTGTATTCTCTACATTCTCACAATTTAACTGTATATTGTTTTTTTGAATATCATTTTGATGATTACTTTTTGTGTGGCAATAGCTCTTTTATGTTTTGACTGGTGGCAAATGGAACAAGAAAAACCAACCACACTAGATTGCGGTCCAAGAACAATTTGCAGAAGGCACACAATGACTGGCTCCTACCTCTACGAATGCTTGTGGGAGGTATTGCAGCAGCAAATAAGAATGGTATTGATCAACGTGAAGTTGACACCGTATGTGCTTTGGATTCGAATTCAGGTGTGAGTTTCAGATATTTTATGTGCAAAAAAGTATTAGAGTACCTTATGTTTGTATGTTAGTTAAGCAAATTATAGATAGAACCTGCACTAGGATCAACTAATTAGTTGATCAAACTACACCCAATTTTGTAATCATCTACTTGCATATTTGCATATACTTAATAATAATCTCGTGTCAACTTATTATTTTATTTTTTTATTTAATTGTTTTGTTTTCAACATTTTATTTTTATTTGAGTTGAAAGAAGAAAAAAACGAATTGTAATTTTGACTTAGAAAAGAGAATATTCATTAGCAGTTTAATCAATTTAAATATTCAATGTTGATATTTCACATGGGAATGGATATTCAAATCTTATATTTTACATGGTTATGATTTAAATCCTTATTTCATTTAAGTAACTTCATTATAATATCTTATTTTATTGATATCTTTATATTTAATCTAAATTTTATTATTTATTTTAGTTTTGATTCTAAATTTTTATTTTTATTTTTATTTTAATATTTAAGATAACTTGAGTTCTAACTTTTGGATTTTAATTTTGTTATTAATTTATTATTTTAAATTCTAAATTTAATTCATTAATTTTTATATTTAGTTTTAAAGTTAAAATTTTAATAGAAAATTTAATTTAATTAATATTTTTTATTTATCCTTAAAAGTATATAGAAATAAATATTATTTAATTAAAATATTTTTTTAAAGGTCATGTTCTTTAGCGACGTTTGTGAGAAAAGCGCTGCTAAAGGTCTGTTCTATAGTGGCGTTTGTGGAAAAAGTGCCACTAAAGGTCTGTTCTATAGCGGCGTTTGTATGAAAAGCGCCATTAAAGGTCATGTTCTTTAGCGGCGTCTCTAGAAAAAGTGCCACTAAAGGTCATGTTCTATAGCGGCGTTTGTGAAAAAAAGCCGCTAAAGGTCATGTTCTATAGTGGTGTTTTACAAGCACCGCAAATAGTTTTAGCAGTGCCGCTATAGGCCTAAAAAACGCCGCTAAAAACCTATTTTGCTGTAGTGTTAGAGGTGTGCATGGGCTGAGCTGGGCCGAGCTCAACTAAAAATTTAGGCTCGTTTGCTAGGCCCGAGCTCGGCCCGAAAATGGGCCTAAAATTTTGCCCAAGCCTGACCCGGCCCGCCCATATTAATTTTTATATTATTTTTATATAATTTTAAAATATATAAAATACATCAAAAATACTAAAAAATCAAAATAAATATTTCCCAAAAAATTGAAAATAAATTTTAAAAAAATATGTATACTTAAATAACACTAAGATAGATGCAAATTAATAAGCAAATGTCTCTAAAATAATAAAAAAGTTAACAAATATCTTTAAAATAATAACAAAATTAATAATAAAATAAGGTTTATATAATATACACTAATAGCAACAAAATAGTAGCAACATAATAGTAAAATAGTAGCAAAATAGGGAGAAAACAACAAGAAAATAATATTTTTTTAAAAAAATAGATTTTTTTTGTCCTTTAGTAAATTAGGGCTGGGTTCGGGCCAAAATTGCCTTACCCGAGGCTTGGGGGCCTTTTTTTTGTCCAAACCCATTTTTTGAGCCTATATTTTTACCCAAGTCCTCTCACATTTCGTACGAGATTTCGGTTTACATATGATCAAGTGATAATAATTAATATCACGATTTTTTTTTTACTTTCTATTTTATGAGGCATATAGTGAGATGAATTAATTATAATAATAGTCCAGTAAATCTGGTGTTATACTTATTTAGTGTTATCATCCATAGTGGACCCTCTTCTCTGATGGATGATCTTAAATGTTTAGGGATCAAACATATTAAAAAGAAAGGCTTCAGCATGTGTATGGGAGACTTTCAAGACACAAGTCTTTTTCTCGCTAGGAAAAAAAGAATGAAATGTCAATTCGCTAATATTAGACAATATAATTAATGCATAACTTTCCTAATTTAGCCTTAATTTTATGTTTAATGCAATTTCTTTAAATAATAAATAAGTTTGTTTTATATAAAGTAGAAACCCTCCATCTTTGTAACATAATCGATCCTAATTGCATTAATATTTATATAAATATTATTTTTATAAACTATAAGCCAAATTCTTTTCTATTTCTCTCGAAATCCAAAAGTAAAAACGTAACAACTAAAAAAAGAAAACCCCAAGCTCCAATATAGGATATGGCAAACTTTTCAAATCATTAGAAGCTGCCCACCTTATTGGTTATGAATCCACCATGGGATTTAACAATCTAAGAACTTGATAGTATAAAAGAAACTTAATTTAATAATCAAAGACAGTGAATGTAATTAAAGGGATTAAGGGAGAAAAAAATGGCACTCAAATTAATCCTATTTTGTTTTTATGTTGTTGATGATGTCTTTTTTTTTTTTTTTATTTTACCTTGGTGGAGTTTAGTCTTCTGGGATTTTGAAGTTGCTTGGATCTTCATCCTGGATCCACCCATACTTCTCCATGTATGGATTAGCCAATGTTTTTGGTGGGTAATTCTGAATTTCATCTTTCCAAACATTTCCATCCTCTAAATCCCTCACAATCTCCCACAAACAACTGTTGCACTTAAAACCAGCCCCAAAGCTTATCATCAACACTTTGTCCCCTTTCTTCAACCTCTTTTTCGCTTCCATATAGGCTAAAACATACCAAAGACTGCTTGCTGATGTGTTCCCAAATCGATGCAGGGTCATCCTTGCGGGTTCAAGGTCATATTCAGTGAGATCAAGGCTGAACCCTATCCCATCAATCACTGCTTTCCCTCCTGTGTGGATGCAGAAATGGTCCACCCCACTCTTGAAGTTAACCCCAGCTTTAATAGGTCCCTGAGTCGCGGTTCCCTTGGTTGAACCACGGCGGTTCCATTTCTTAACCAGTGACACTACCATGAACCGAACTAGTTCGGTAACAGGCAGGATCTTGGGGGTTATCACCCTCAAATTGTCAACAAAAGAACGGGTGGCAGCTTTAGGGAGGTTTTTCCCTAGATAAAATCCCACCCTTCCTATCTCATCTTCCCTTTGGATGCAACAATTGTACGACTCGTCTCTGGCTCCATGATGTGTCCTCACCAAGCATTTCAACTTGAACATTGCTTGATGCTTCAAGGACTTGTTGTTTGTCAAAAGAATGGCACACCCACCCGAACGGAACAAACAGTTGGCAAGAATCATAGATCTATCATTGCCTGCATACCAATTTGGACTCAAAGACTCTGATGTTACTAACAAAGCATACTTGTTCTTGTATGATTTGAACACGTTCCGAACAATATCAAGAGAAATCAAACTCGCACTACACCCCATTCCCGTTAAGTTGAAACACTTGATGTCTTGCCTCATCTTGTAGTGGTTTATGATCCTAGAAGACAAACAAGGTGGTGCTGTTATCATGGAGACGTTGACAACGAGGAGATCGATTTCATGAGGGGAAACACCTGCCCTCGACAACAGCTTCCCTATGCTGTCTTGAAAAAACTCTTCCATTTCCAGGATTCCATCGGCCAATGTTGGGGTCTCTTCTCTGCCGGAGAACATGATTCTTGGGGCGTAGGTTTTCTCACCAATGCCGGAGCTGACAATGGCTTTCAGCAGGAACTTGTACTCGTTGAGTCCAAGGTTCTTGTTCCTTTTTATCACCTCCCCACAGAACTCAGTCCCGACCATTCTATCATCGGCTGGTTTGTAACATTGGTAGTCTAAAATGTAACATTCTTGGTCTCTCTTGTCGTTAACCCACTTCCAAATTTTTAAGAGAACAAGTAAGATTGGAAGCAAGAGTAAGAAAGAAAACAACTCCATCAAAGGAATTAAAAAAAAAAAGAACAAAGAAGGAGAGGAGTTGTTTGTGGGTTGAGATGGGGGAGATGAGATGAAAGCCTTATAAAGGAGAAGAGAGCCAATGAGTTGGACATGTGAATTTGCTTAAAAGCACATTGCCATCACATCACTCAACTCCCCACCAACTGAATTTGTGTATAATTTCCAATCGATCTATATTACAAAACTTGAACAAAGCTTTGCATGTCAGAGAACAAGACCAAAGAGCTGAATGGGGGAGGGGGGGTCAAATTGCAAGCCCTCGTCAACGTTTCTTTAATGACTTAAAAACTCCATAGACTAACAGTGCAATTTTCTAATTGATTTTCTTTCGTTAATTTCACGGAATGCTATTAGAGACGCCATTATAGTTCACGGTTAGCAGCTTACCCAATAATGCTATCCACATTTAAGAAGGCTGAGGGTGGCAGCTACAAATGGACATATATAGAAAATTTTCTGCAATATTATACCAGCACTCAAAGTAATTAATCTATGGAATTACGACCAAAGATTTATCGGGAAGTGCAGTAAAAATAACAAAAGAGTTCAGCATTGAATCAATGGAAAAGAGAGGTTGATAATTTAGTAAAATATCATTAAATTTGAGAAGAACATCAGCTCTTGTTGGAATGGTAGGTTTTCCACGGTCATTAAGACTTGTTACATATTTGATATGAATTACTAAAATCAATTACCGTTGGGTATGGTAAGATACATTGTACACTTAAGAAGTAACGGAAATTCAAATTTTAGAAACAATATTGTTATTAGAATTAGTCACTAACCCCGAACATGAATCTTAAAACAGGCATGAAAGAAATGGTCGAGAATATTGTATTAATCTGACTCTCTCTCAATCTTTTGGTAATTATAGATTAGGGATGACAAAGCCCAAACTGGCAAATAGATTCCAAACTGATCCACTCCATTTGGATTCTTTTTGTTTGAAAAGTGAATGTGGGGCTGGGTGGATTTTTTTCTTTTAGATAGTGGGTATGGAACGGTTATGGTAATTGCTTACCTTGGATGGACCTGCTCCACTATATAAATTACCATTTTATCACTGTATATATAAAGTATTAAATGGGAAAAAATGTAATAACGTAATATAGAAAAAATCATATATTTTATGTTTAAATATTTTTTTGAAGAATTATATTTAAATAATTACTTAACTTTAAAAAGATTAAAAAAAATTAAAGATAAGTAGTAAAAATTAAATTGAAGTAGAGTAAGGTGGGGTGGGGATGGATGCTTCCAACATCCATGGAGATGATAATGGTTTTCAGGATTATATATCCATAGCGAGCGAAGCAAGTGGTAGAGTAGAGCGTGTCAACTGTGGAGCGATAATGAATTAAGTAATATACACCCTCATCCAGCCCCATTGCCATCCCTAATTATTGAGAGACGATTGTTGGACACTTATAGTAGCATTTAATTTAAAATATTAATGTGTGATTTTTTTTTACAAACTTTATTAATTAGTGAGATTTAGATTATATATTTCATAAAATTATTGATATAATTCAATTTATTAAAGATTATTTTTATTTAAAAATAATATTAATAGATTTTTATGTAAAATTTAAATATTTTATGGAAATAAAATTTTAACTAAAATTTATAATTTTTATTTCACTTAATAATAGATTTAATTTCACTAAAATTTGAGATAACATATTGTTATATAAAACTAATTTAGTAAAGAAGGTAACTTATAATTTATAATTGTTGCTGTTATAGAAGGAAAACTATTATATAGGGTGAAAATAAAACATAAAATCTTCAACACTTATATTTTTTTCAGCATTTAATTTTTTTTTAGTTAATCAAATATAACCTTAATTGGAAAATTACCAAATAACCAAAATTTCAAATACAAAAGTCATATATTATAAAAGTTATATAGTTAATTTAATTTACTTTAAAAATAAAATAAATCACTCTCCTAAAATTTTGATTTTAGGTACACAAGATTTTAATTTATTTTAACCTTGACCAATTATTTAAATTATTTAATAATTTTTTTTTAAAAAAATATTTGTATATGATTTTATTTCTTTAATCCACATTTGAAATGGTAATAATGTAAATTACAAGTTTTAGCAATGAAAGTTAAAGATATAGATTAAAGTATAAAATAATAATAAAAGGTTGGATATAATAATTTCATTAATTCAGTTGAAGTATTGAAGAGTTTAGAGTGGATTTCGTTTGCATTACTTTCTATGTAGGCTGCGTAACCAAGCAACTAAATAGATTAAAATATAAATGATTAAGAAATCTCCTTCTAGGCCTAGAAGTCAAGCTAGGGATGAAAGCCTTCACTCTTTAAAAATGAAAACAAACAACTTCTACAAGTCAACTCTTTTTACATGAAATCTAATAGGTTTTGAAGTATATATGTATGTCTGGTTTATTTGGAAATATAATGAACATCTAAACTTCAATATTCCACATGATAGAGTTTCAATATTTTAGCCAACCAGTGAGCAGTACATTTTTGGGGTGGCATTAAATAGGGATGACAGTCCAATTGTTAGGTGAAGGAATTAATACAAATGATATTAGACGCCTCTTAATTTAGTCAACTGCCTATTTAATTATCACACAGCTTTGTGATAAAGGTCAATTTTCATACTCTATAATACATCCTCTACCTATCATATACTCCTTGTTTGGATTTGGATTTTTTTACCAGATTTAATTTACAAAAATATATAATGTTAATCATAGAGAGGTAGGAAGAAAGAGGAGATGAACTTAGGAAATATGTATAGATGACTTCAAAGCATTCCATCACTTTTATCGGCTAATTAAAGCTTCCAAATTCCATATGGCAGTGATGATAAAAATGAAGAATAATAAGTGGCAACCACCGATTGATGTTTGGGCCCATGGATCCCTTATACACCTAGCATGGACGACGCATTGATGAAGGTTTCAAATAATTTATCCCCTCTCAATGCATTATCTATCTAATCTAAACAACTACAATAAAAGAAAATTCTTATACATGTTTATCCATTTAATTCTTCATGCATGTTGGCCAATTGCATCTTTACCCACATTTCCCTCTTTCTCTTTTTAAACATAAATAGACTTATATTCGGAACAGATAGCAATTAGACTTAATTATAGGTCGGATCATTTATTCGGACTTGAAGGCTTACTCAAAATGTGGAAAGATTTGGAAACATAGACCTAAAAAATAGGTTTGGACAAAAAACAATACTCGTTTTATAAGCAGATCAAGCATTGGATAAGATTTTTGGCTCAGGCTCAGCCCAGATTAGCCTAAACCTTTTGTTTTTGTTTTTGTTGTTGTTTTGTTGTTGTTTTGTTATCATTTTGCTATTATATTGCTACTATTTTGTTGTTATCGTTTGGATATTTTATAACTCTTGTTTTGTTATTAATTTTGCTACTATTTTAGAGGCATTTGCTTGCTAAGTTACAATTATCTTAGTGTAATTTAAGTATAAAGACTTTTTTTAATTTATTTTCAATTTATTGGGAAACATTTATTGTAATGTTTAGTGTATTTGATATATTATATTTTTTAAAATTTATTTTTATATAAAAAAAATAATCTAAAAAAATTAATACGATCGAGTCTGGTCGGACTCGAGTTTAGCATTTTTAATTAGGGTTGGGCTTGGGGAAAATATTAGGCCCATTTTTCGGGCTAGACTAAACTTGAACTTAGAAAATGAGCATAAATTTTGCTTCATCCCGACCCAAACCTATCCTAACTCGACTCATGGTCAAATCTAATAACAGAATTGTTTCACTTAATTTTTCTTTAGGAATAATAGCTCTTCAAAATATTTATGAGTCAAAATAATTGTTGTTTGATAATAGCTCTTCTCTATCTATTTACAATGATATATATATACAAAGTAGTATAAGTTTGAATAAGGAAATAATAAAAATCTAATCCCTAATTACTAGTATTTACATACTATTAATACTCCCTTAAGGAGTATATATATCAATCATGCCTAATTTGTTATACATAATCAACTTGGTTCTCATTATGTGTCTTTATTAACAAATCAGCAAGTTATTATGTTGTCTTCATATAATCCGTGGAGATTAACTTATCTAAAAAAATTTCTCAAAAAAAGTAATAACCAACTTTGATGTGTTTGGTTCTTTCATGATAAATTGTACTTAAAGCAATATGGATAGTTGTTTGATTATCACACAAAATCGTTGTTGGTGATGAATGTTCCAGCCCAACTTCAATGAACAGATGTCATATATACATGATTTCACACATAAATTCTACCATAACCTGTATTTTGATTATGCATTAAATCGATATACAACATTTTGCTTTTTACTCTTCCATGATATTAATACCAATAATAAATCTTCTATAATCAGGTTTATCTCCACTCTTCCATAATCAGGTTTATCTCCACCTCTCTTACAATTTTTCTTATTAGTTTTTCCTATAAACCCATCCAAAGTCCTAAATCTATGCATTCAGCTCGAGTGTAGAACACCCCAAAAAGTTTTTCCCCCTTGGCATCACCTATCATTATGTATATTTTCCTTAATCTTTTTTCTTCACAAAAATCAAAGCCCTAGATCATTTTAAACCACCCAAACCCAAAATCACCTTGAGTTTCTTCTATTATGTTCTTTATGTTTCTACAAAAATTTTGATTTTGTTCTATGATATATCCCTTTCTAAAATAAAATAAAAAGAAATTTTTGGCTTGCTATTCATGCGTGATGTTAATTGAATATTCCAGTTAAAAAAAAAAAAACTTGAATTCTAGCACAAGCTCGAACTGGGCTCCAAGGCTTGATCTGAGCAGGTTGGACGATCCTATGAATAACAAACTTATCAAAGGAACAGAACAATAATTGATCTGCTTACGTACATGTAAAGAAAATAGAACTGTTTCATCTTTTTTATTATTGAAAAAATAGTATATATTAACAATTAAAATTTTTAATTACATATTTGCCCACTATATACTATAATAGATAGACAACATACTACAGTAAATACAAAGATAAGGGGAGAAATTATTACTACTAGTTAAATGTTCACCTGCGAGAAATATGTTATTTCTGGGTTGATTCGTCTAAGGTCTATTATGAAATTAATGTCTTTGTTTGTAAGGATTTTTTGCATTATAAAATATTAATAAATTTTGTTGAATTTTCTAAATGTAAATAAGATAATATAGATGATGCATTTAAATCTAACATAATTGGATCCGAAACAAATAGGTTAAAATATGCCTATAATGCATGTATTTTTTAAAAATTAGAAATTCAGTCCCTGTATTTATATTTTAAGAAATTTAATCTCTCTACTTTTTTAAATTTTAAAATTCAGATTCAACTATTAATACTGTTAATTCTTTTTTATTAATTACAACATCTTTTTTTAATTATATGATTGCCAAGTATGTAATTTTTTATTATTATTTCAAAATATGACAGCAACAAATTTAACAAATAATAATAATAATAATGTTAACACAGTAGAATAACTAAATTTCTAATTTTTGAAAAGGTACAATGACTATAGACAAATTTTAACCAACCAACTAACACAAATCTAACTAATCTTTGAAAAAGGAAGGCGGATTAAGACTATAATCAACAATTACTGCAGGATATATCCAGCGCTAGCTGCATTAAAAAATATATATTTAGTGCTAAATTATTATTTACCTGTTAAATTTAGTTAATTATTAATGAATTTAATGTCATACTATTGTTTTGCTGACTATAACAAAGTCCAACCATGCACTTGCCGTCTTGATAAAGAGAGTACTTTGCATGAGACAATATATATTAAATGTTGCATACATATATGTATATATATAATACAATTTGCATTTATCCAATATGTTTTTTAAAGATGAAAATATTATTTTTTAAATGAAGAACTGTTAGAGCATATTATCCATGTTATACTTATCCGATCCATAGATGATATTATTTATATATATTATGCACAAAAAGTCAAATAATTATTTTGTATGGAATGAAATAAGTACAAATAAATTTAGGATGAATTACATCAAAACATCCTAATTTGACTTATGAAGGTGTTGAATTGTACATTTTGATAACCATTTCGTACATAATAAGCGTGGAGTTGCTGTTTTCTCAACCCTTGTAGGTTAACTTTTGTGTTGCAACACAAAAACTGATAATTGAGGTTCATGGCATGATGTGTGTGATTCCAAATAGGGTAAGGATAGCAGCAAACTACATGTGAAATTAAATATCCCATAGTTTTAGTTGAGCTATAAATGTTTTGTTTCCCCTTTTTTCTTTTCTTGGTAACTAAGAAATAGCATCTATTTGCATCCGCCTGCAGCAGGTCTATTACTTCAACTGGTGGCAAGTGATGCACCTGCAGTCCCGTTCCCATTCATGTTGCCTTCTCTGAGTTTGTGTTGTACCCTTCTTACCTCCCAGTCCCGTTGTAGCATTCCGTTCAACGCTCGAACTATAGCATTATGATGTTGCCTCTTTCCAGCTAGTCGGTAGCTGCACTATAGCTGTGTTATCGACCTCCAAAACTACTCTTGGAATGAATTTATTGTGATTCATAATTTTCATGTATCTTGATTCGTCATTCTCAAGCAATAAATTTATTGTGATTCATAACTTTTTGTGTTTTGCTTCTTCTTTGATATTCCTTTGGGTTTTCTTTTTTAATGGTAGTACTGAAATCTCTCATTAAAACAGTGTCAACATTCAACTAACTATATTCAAGTTGCACACATTTCTTTTTAACTATATTCAATCACAACATATATTTCGAGAACAAAGTTTAGGATAAATAAAAGGGTTTGCAGTATAGAGATGTAAATCTATGAATTTTTAAAACATCATGTTGGAGGTTCATATTAGATTTCATTATTTTAATTTTTGTATTACTACCATGTTGGAATTTTGAGTTGTGCTTGAAAACAGAGCCCATGTCTGATTTGAGCCTTCTAAGCCCAATTCCACTACCTTGCACAACCTAGTCAACTTGGACACTATTGAACCATTACGTTGGACCCGCAAGCTGAGGCCTACCTATAGAAACTAGCTGGTCAACTTGGCCCACTCACAGCCACCCAGTAGGCCTACTTGGTGTTAAGCATTCGTGTCCTGTATTGATGTAAATTACTTGATTTGATTGAATTGATTTTGAATAGAAATATTTCCCATGTTATTCATTCTTTTTTGTTGATTAAGCAAATACTCTACTGGATATCTATGTTAAATTGATAAACGAGAGGAGAAGTTTTTATAGTTGGTAATCTAAATATACAGGGGCTACAATAAGTAAGTACCTCTGGACTCAAAAATATCATTTAAATTCTAGTTCTAATATCACTAAATGTGTCACTCCATATTCAACTCAATCATCAAATTCAAATGTGTGATATCAGTTGTCGAAACAACTCAAACTATTATAACACAAATACATTCAATGCACTTAACTATTGAACTCATATGCAAGCATTTAAATTCTCATTGATTCTAATATTCCATTAATTTATAAGGTCAATTTCAGAGTTAGGACACAAATCCAAACTCAATTTTCATAATTTCTATGTTATGCCTCGAGACATTCAAATGCACGTCTCGAGACAAGGACATATTGTCTCTAGGCTAAGTTTTAGCCTCGAGACATGCCTTCCCTATTTTCCTATTTTTACTTCGATGTTTTGATGTTTCAAGACAAGGGGTTCCTATCTCAAGTCTTGGAACATGGCTAATCTTATTTTAGGTTTGATGTTTCCATGTCTCGAGACATACATCCAACTATCTTGAGATTTAAAAGTGGAGTCTCAAAACCTAAGCTATTTTTAACAACCCAAATATTATTAACTCATTCTTGAGGCCTTAAGACTAGATGATAAAATGACCTAAATTGCTCAATCTCAAACATTCAAAACATACCAAATTATACCAAATTGTACCTTAACATCCCTGCCCCTTACCTTAATGTAAAACCTTTAAAATGACAAATTTAAACAAAATAAAATAATCACCAAATCATAGTATTTCATACATCGATACCTAAACCACAAATTATCATGTTCAAACTCATGTGAAATAACATAATTAGCTACTAATCAAACAATGAAATTCAACTTTGTAGACCATATAGGCAAAGTTGCTAAACATGCCAAAAATGCACACTTAATATCAACCATAAATACCCTAGGTACATACCATAAGACCCAAAATCATATGTACTTACAAAAGAGATAACCAGACATATCTCTAGCTAAGTTGTTGAGTTGAATATTTGACCACTTCAAAACTATGTCAACTCTCGTTTGAAACTTACGCACGGAAACAAACATAACCATACATTGTGTATTAAATACCCAGCGGTGCTAATATAATTCAAATTCAATATAACAAGATTAAATTGAAGCAAATAGATAAATATGACATTAACTTCTTCACTTTACTTCATCAAAAGATCAATAATCATATAATTCCCAAACTTTCTCATTCAATACTTATTTCAATATTCCATAATTTTATATCATGGTGTACTCCATAATTCAATGTGTCATTCAATGTCCATTTTGTTACTTATTCTTTTCGATCCCTCTTAATCAACAATAGGCATTAAGGTAAACACTCGAATTTATATAACGAGTAGGCCCATGACCCTCTAGGCATTGAGACTATTTTATTCTATCATCCTAGGTTGCTCGACAATGATGGCTTTTAGTATTTGCCCAAACTATTTTATCTTGCCATCTCAGGTTGCCCAACAATGATGACTTTTAGTATTTACCTATGACCCTCAGGGAATTGGAACTAGTAAATCACTGTATCAATGATCTTATGACATGCCAACTATGCCCAAACTACATCTAACATCATTTAATGAGACATGATCATCATTATTATCACCATTATAACACGATTTAACATGATTTCAAGATCTCAATATAACATATATACATATGTATTAAGCATATATTTACACACACATGTCACAATTCAAGCAGTCAAGGTTGATTTCAACAATCACGACATCAAATTCATCATTTCATAATTTGAGAAAAGATACACTTACCTCAGCAGGTTCTTTATATTTGATTATAAAGACTTTGTAGGCTACGAACAAGTAATTGAATTATAAAAGTACAAATCGATTTTATTATTCATTGCTTGCCTTCGCTTTAACCCTCAACAATTTAACCTAATCATTAGCTATTGTATTTGATGGCCCAATGTGATGAAGGAAAACCTAAGTGTCAAAACCATCTTTCAAATTTAAAGAAAAACTGGGAATCGACTTTTTGAAAATAAAACGTGGAGTCGCCACCAATCTTTTTGTTTAGGTATGATCGGATCACCTAGAAATTTGGTTATAAAATATTTCTTTTTACTAAAACAACGACTTTGGTCTTACGAAAATATGAGAAAACGGGTTCGGGAGTCGGTTACGTATGAGGAAGGATTAACACCCTCACTACGCCCAAAATTGGTACCAAATCGATTAAATACTAACCTTATGTCTAAGATTTAAAAATGTTTTTTGAAATGTGGTTCCTTTTATAAACATTTGAATAGCCCAAGTTGATTGTCAAAATTATCTCGTTTCAAAGGAATACAGCATCACATCTAGCACGATAGGCTACAATCCTTTATACCCTCGAAAACACGATAAATTTCAACTTCCAAAAGTTTATATGTTGAAAACCGCAAAATGTGCCCAATTATTTAGTCCAACGAGAAAATCGAAACCCAGCACAGTAGGGCACGACTCCTCGAATTTCTAGACATCAGACATTGCCTTATTTTAAAGTTTGGAGAACATGAGTGAAATTCTAAAGGAATATTCGGTTATTTTGAACAAAGGAGAAATCGCAACCCAAGACGATAGGGCACGATTCCCGAATTGCCAAACACCGAGTATTACCTTTGTTTTAAAGAATTTTTAAATGAATAATTATAAAAATAGCTTAAAACGCATCAATGCGACTTGAAATAAAACGAAATTAATCTTAAAGATTTGGAGCTTATAAAACCAAATTTCGTAAACCAAGTGGAAAACAATGATATGGGACAATATACACATATGAGATACAATCGATTAACAAACTAATAATTAAGTATAACTAACCTAAAAATATAACCCGATTACGATCATGCATGGGAAATAATTGATATAATAATACAATGACGAAAATAATAATATAACAATACAACACAACCAAAACAATACACACAATAATATGCCACAATAATATACATAGCATGATAGAAAATAATCAATGCAAGATGTAAAAAAAAAAAGAAACAAAATAGCAATTAGAAGCCAATGTGCTATAAAACGATTTTAAAATAATGACGAATAAATGCACACATAATATATAGGTTAACAAATTTGCACAAAACTAGGGATATATAATTATTGAAATAGATATTATAGAAATAAAGTTTAAATTAAATCATATGCAAAATATTTTAAACACAAATTCATTTAAAAATTGACAAGGTACATGTTAACTTAAAAATATGAAAAAAATGGTGGAATACATGATAAGATATACGTACCAAACATATATATATATAAATATATTTAGGAATAATTATTTGTAAAAAAGACATGAAATGAATGATGCATACAAAATTAAGTTAGCTTATGAATTATATATGTACCATTATACAAAAAGAACACTTAAAAGAAATACTAAATAAGGTACTAAGATAATGTAATATCGAGAAACGTTTAAAAATAATAATTTTATAAACGTAAAAATGAAATTCTCAAAATATTGTCATATATACATAAAAATGTTAAGTGAATCACAAATCAAGAAATATTTTAAATAGAAAACTCTATCAAAATAATTTATGTATCAATATATAAAAATATTTAAACAAAACTTTAATAATAAGGTATTAAAATAGTTTAATGTAAAAATAATTTTAAAACGATGTTCTTGTCAAAAAATAAATAAGAATATTGTTAACTTCAAAATAATGGTTATTATAAATTAAAATTTTAATGAGAATAGTGTGTATGCAAAGATGCATAAAATATTTTAAAAAATAGGATGCACAATGTGAGAATAATAAGATAAAAAATATTCAAAATAATTGTACAAATATTAAAATGAATCAACACATGTACAAACGTTAAATATATTGCAAAATAATAGGCTATACTAGTAAAAGACTGAATTAAAATTGAATTTAAATAAGAGGGATAATTTGAAAATAAAACAATAACAATAAAAAGGACCAATATGCGATGCGCGCAAATGCGTGGGGACTCAAGCTGGAAATAACCCAGCTCCCAAAACGCAGTGCTCAGGCGCGGATCCATTTGTAAACAAGCGTAAATTACGGGGCTATATTAAAAGAATAAATAAAACAAATGGTATGCGATTGAACGATCGCGCAAAGGGGGAAGGACCAAATGGACAAATTTCCCATTGATGGGAAACACGCAGATCCTTCCCGGGTCGGGTCACGCACGCGGGTCATGCCATGAAACGACGCCGTTTTTGGAGCCACTGAATCAGGCTCAAAACAACGCTGTATTCAGTCCTTTAAAAAGGCTTCAATTTGGCTTTTCAGCCACATTAACCCTAGCCCCTCCCCCCCCTTTTCCTTCAGCCGAACCCTAGGTCCTCCCTTCTCAAGTACCAAACCGCCATCAAGAACGGCGTCTCACGCTTCTGGCTTCGATTTACTGCTCTTTGGCCTCAAAACCCCCCTTTAGCTTCGATTTCGACGAAGCAAGAGTGGATCGGCGGCCAAATCGCACGGTATAGCCTCTTTTCCTCTCTTTCTTTGCTTTCTATTATAATGATGAATGGATCGAAGGAAAAATGAACCCTAGAAATGCAAAAGCTTCAAGAAAGTTTAGCAAAAATCACCTTTTTTTTCTATTTGGTTGATTTGTATTGCTTGTGTGTAAAAAAAAAGACCTTACAATCGCTGTGTCCTTGGCTTTTATAGCCGAAATAGAAAAAAGAATAAAATAAATACAATTTTTCTCTTTCTTTTTTTGCTGCTGTTGTGTTTGTCTCGTTCGTTTGCAGGTACGGAGTACGGGGCATACGTTGGCCCTTGGCGTGAGGCGTACGGATGCGCGGACGTGGCTGAGGCTGCTGGAGCGCTGGAGCGTACGGAGGCACTGGAGGCTAGCTGCGGCGCAAGCATAGGCTAGGGTTTCTGCTTTGGTTTTGGCTTTTGGGTATTGGGCCTATTTGTATTTGGGCCGGTTTTATCATTGAGCTTGGTGTATTGGACTGTAAACTGGACATTTAATGGACTGTTAACATTTAGATTTTTTGTTTATTTTATTTTGGCTTTAATGTAGACCCGAGCAAATTGGCCCGTTTACAACTGTCCCTCTTTGCTCATTGTCGTGTAACGAGAATAGAGCAAAGACTTCAAAGAGGGCCAACTTTGCCTGGTTTCGCAGAATCATGGCTTCTTTGGTGTTTTTCTCTTCAAGGTAGCCTTGTTCCGGTCCTCTGTAACTTTAGGGATATAGGAATTATTGCTCCTATCTGCTCTGCTGTAACTCTAGAGAGACTAGCCTTGTAGCTTTTAATTTGCTCTACTGCAACTACTCCACTGCAACTTCAGAGAGATAAGACTTGCAAATTACAGCCTGTTACCCTACCACTTAAGGGGTTAAGGCTTGCTTTCTTTGATTTGTTCCACTGCAACTTCAGGGAGACAAGATCTGCAATCTTCAGCCTGTTACCCTACTACTTAGGGGGTTAAGGCTTACTTTCTTTGATCTGTTCCACTGCAACTTCAAGGAGACAAGATCCGCAATCTTCAGCTTGTTACCTACTACTTAGGGGGTTAAGGCTTGCTTCTTCGATCTGCTCCACTGCAACTTTAGGGAGACATGGTTCGTGTATTTTATATTGCTCTACTGCAACTTTAGAGAGATAAGGATTGTGACTCCGATCCGATCTACTGCAACTTCAAGGAGATAAGATCTGCTGCTTTCGGCCTGTTACCCTACTACTTAGGGGGCTAAGGCTCACTGTCTTTGATTTGCTCCATTGCAACTTCAAGGAGACAAGATCTGTGAATTCACTGATGTTGCTACACCATTCTCTAGGGACATGATCTGTAGAATTGGTTTCATGTATCTATGCTCATGCCAAATAATTAGGATGCCATGATCAAAAATGAGTCAAATGCTCTTAACTAGATGAATGATTATGAATGCAGAAATGTTGTGAAAATGATTCCTTTTTAAAGGCTTAAGGTATCACTGCTCATAGTTCGTCAGGGTTCTATCATTGATATGCCACCATGTCTTCTTGTTTAGCCGGAATCTTTGACAGAAGATTTGAAGAAATAGTCACAATTTGGACTATTCTTTTTCAAATGCTTCCAACTTTTGAACCTGGTTAGTCCTGACTAATGGCCCTGTTTTAAGTCCTTGTACTATTTAGAGACTTTCCAGAGTAATATGTATAACTTCTTTTGTGTGAATATTATAAATTCAAAAATCGTGATTTCAACAAAAATGTTCGAAAGAGATTCTCATAATGGACAAGATGGAATTTTATTGAGCAAAACTCAAAGTGAATAAATTAAACAGGATAGCAGATCTGTTAGGGTACAAAATAAGATGAGAAAAAGGTGCCCCAGATATCGCAGCACGAGCTTCACTATTCCAACTTCTCAAAGGCCATTTCGAGCTAAATATGTGTTCAGGAGATCCTGCGTATTTCGTTGATGCTCCAAGATGTACAATTCTTCCCTCTTGTTAATTTTGGGAAGAAAAGACTACTACATGCCCCATATTCAAAATTTGAGCTACCCGTTTTCGGGTTTTCAACTCAAAAACCCCTTTGATCTCAAAGTGCCCTTTGTGAGTTTTCACATTGGCCTCTCCCTTTTTTTTTTTAGGTATCAAAGTGCCCTTTACGGGTTTTCACATTGGCCTCTCCCTCTTTAGGTAAAATACTTTTTGACGGAATCTGAATTCATAGGATTAGGCAAGTTTTTCCCATCCATTTCGACTATAATTAATGCTCCTCCGGAGAAAGCTTTCTTCACCACGTAAGGCCCCTCCCAATTACGCATCCTTTTTTCCTCTAAAATCCTTCTGTATAGGAAGGATCTTTTTCAAGACTAGGTCCCCCTCATGGAATTCCCTCGGGCGAACCTTTTTATCATAGACTCGTATCATTCGTTTTTGGTACATCTGACTATGAAGAATAACTCTTAGCCTCTTTTCTCCAATCAAGTTCAATTGATCGTATCGAGACTGGATCCACGCTGCTTCATCTAACTTTAACTCCGAAAATACTCGAAGGGATAGGATTTCGACTTCGATTGGCAAGACCGCTTCCATTCCGTAGACCAAAGAGAAAGGCGTTACCCCAGTAGAAGTCCTGACTGATGTTCGATAAGCTAAGAGGGCAAATGGTAACTTCTCATGCCAATCTTTGTAGGTCTCAGTCATCTTCCCCACAATCTTCTTAATGTTTTTATTGGTCGCTTTCACCGCCCCATTCATTTTCGGGCGATATGGTGACGAGTTGTGGTGTCTGATCTTGAATTGACTGTAGACTTCTACTATCGTACTATTGTTCAAGTTTAATGCATTGTCAGATATGATCCTCTCTGACATTCCATATCGATATATGATTTCTTTTTTTAGGAATTTACTCACTGCCGACTTTGTAACATTGGCATATGAAGCGGCTTCTACCCATTTGGCGAAGTAATCGATAACCACAAAGATGAACCGATGCCCATTGGAAGCTTTCGGTGATATTGGTCTAATCACATCTATACCCCACATAAAGAAAGGCCATGAGGGAAGTCATGACATACAACGGTGAAGGAGGCACATGAATTTTGTCTCCATAGATCTGGCATTTATGACATCTCTTGGCGTAATTGACGCAGTCTCCTTCCATAGTGGACCAATAATACCCGAATCTCATAATTTGCCTAGCCATTGTAAAGCCATTAGCGTGCGTCCCACAGACGCCCTCATGGACTTCATCCAAGATTTTTTTAGCCTCTACAGCGTCTACGCATCTCAATAGCGCTTGATCCTTTCTTCTTTTGTATAGGATCTCCCCATCTAAGACATAGTCAATGGCCAATCTTCTCAGTTTTCTTTTGTCATTCTCGCTTACCTCATCCAGGTATTCACGATTATTTACGTATTGCAATATATCGTGATACTAAGGGTGATCATCTTTTTTTTTCATCTTCTTCAATATTGTAACAGTGGGCCGGAGTTTCATAAATGCTCATCCGGGTGGGTTTGACATCTTCTTGTTTATTCACCTTGATCATGGAAGCTAAGGTGGCCAAAGCATCGGCCATCTTATTCTCGTCCCGTGAAAGGTAGCAGAAGGTAATGTCATCGAACTCTTTAACTAATTCAAGGACCAGTTTTCGATAATCAATCAACTTGGGATCTCTGGTCTCCTATTCTCCCTTGAGTTGATAAATCACTAGCGCAGAATCTCCATACACCTCTAGCACTTTAATTTTGCGTTCTATGGCTGCACAGATACCCATGATACACGCTTCATATTCTGTCATGTTATTCGTACAATCAAAATCCAATTTACTAGTAAATGGATAATGATCTCCGTTTGGGGATACCAAGATTGCCCCGATTCCATTACCCACAGCATTTGACGCCCCATCGAAGTTTAGTTTCCAAGGAAGTTCTTCCAGATCACCTTCTTCATTGGTAGCAACACACATCAGGTCTTCATTCAGGAAATCGAAGTTCAAGCGCTCATAGTCTTCTAAAACTCTACTGGTCAGAAAATCTACTATTGCACTCTCTTTTACTGCTTTCTGATTCATATAGACTATGTCGAATTTGGAGAGTAGAATTTGCTATCGGGCCATCCTTCCATTCAAAGCTGTTGACTCTATAATGTACTTTAAAGGGTCCAGTTTTTAGATGAGCCAAGTAGTGTGATACAACATATACTGCCTCAACCTTCGGGTTGTCCAAACTAGGGCGCAACACAACTTTTCTGTCGGTGGGTACCTTGTCTCACATTCAGTGAACTTTTTACTAAGATAGTAAATAGCCTTTTCTTTCCTTCCTAACTCATCATGCTGACCCAGTACGCATCCCATAGAATTCCCAAATACTGCTAAATACAGTATCAATAACTTATTGGGGTTCGGTAGCGTCAGCATCGGAGCGTTGGATAAGTAGTGTTTGACCTTGTCGAAAGCTTTTTGGCATTCTTCATTCCATTCACCTGGGTTGTGTTTCTTGATGAGGAGGAAAACAGGGTCACATTTCTCAGTTAGTTGTGAAATGAACCGAGCGATGTAATTTAATCTTCCTAGAAAGCCTCGAACCTCTTTTTGGATACACGGCGGAGATAGCTCTTGTATGGCTTTGACTTTGTCTAGATCAATCTCAATCCCTTTCTCACTAACCACGAATCCGAGAAGCTTTCCAGACTTAGCTCCGAAGGTACATTTGGCTGGATTGAGTTTTAGCTGAAACTTCCTCAACCTTAAGAACAACTTCCTCAGGACTTGTATGTCATCCTTCTCTGTTCGGGACTTTGCAATCATATCATCGACATAAACTTCGATTTCTTTGTGCATCATGTTGTGAAAAAGGGTTACCATGGCCCTTTGATATGTTGCACCCGTATTTTTCAGTCCAAACGGCATCACCTTGTAGTAGAACGTGCCCCACATGGTTACAAATGTGGTCTTCTCCATGTCTTCAGAATGCATCTTGATCTGGTTATATCTAGAGAAATCGTCCATGAATGAAAACAGTGAGTGTCCTGCCGTGTTATCCACTAAGGTGTTAATATGAGGTAGTGGGAAATTATCTTTCGAGCTGGCTTTGTTCAAATCTCTATAGTCTACACACATTCGTACTTTTCCATCCTTCTTTGGAATGAGAACAATGTTGGGTACCCACTCTGAGTATTTTACCACCTTTAAAAATCCAGCATCAAACTGCTTTCTAGCTTCTTTTATTTTTAGCAAAACGTCGGGTCTCATTCTTCGGAGTTTTTGCTGAACTAGCTTACATTCTTCCTTTATGGGGAGTCGCTGCACCACGATATCAGTGTCCAACCCAGGCATGTCTTGGTATGACCATGCGAAGATATCTTTGAATTCTTGAAGTAATTCGATAAGGTCTCGCTTCATCTCCATGGTGATACAAGTTCTAATCTTCACCTCTTGCCCCTTTCCTAAGCTCACAATTTCTACTGATACTTTGTGAAGTAGGATTTGTTTCTCGTCTTATTCTATCATCCTCAACAAATCAAGAGATAGGTTATAGCCTTGGTCATCTTCGAAATCTTGAGAATCCTCCATACACATATCTCGCTCAAAAGGAGACTCTGAGCGCTAGTAGTGTCACTAATATCATTGATATCTGGGGACTCGTTATGAGGATAAAAAAATACAAAGAACCAAAAGAATTTAAGAATACTTATCTGTATGGTATGATTATGAATGAAGAATGAAAGAATATTTAGAAGAATTTTCGAAAAAGAATCTGAAAGTAATCATTTGTATAATATGATTATGAATGAAATTGAAAGAATAAAAGAATATCTGCTCAAACTACGTATTTCATTAAAATCACGTTTTTGAACATAAGCCTATTTCACAAAAGTTCTTATTACTCCTAGGCCTAGAGCAATAAGTGTGTTTTGGACATTACTCTGAGTCAGCTCTAAAAACTACAGGAATCTCTTCCGCAGTCTAGTTATCCAGAACACTTCCAAGTATGCAGGGGCAAATGCCCGACAAATTTTCTCCTCCAACCTCTTCTTCGTATGTGGCGTTGATGTCTAAGCTTTCCAACCTTTCTTCTATGGCTTCCTTTCTGGGAGTGCCTCTCTCGGGATGAATGATTCCCCCGGACATAAAAGTTTTCGATATATGGGGGAATATCATCGGCTCCAATTTGATTTCCCCCCTGTTAACCGTGCTCTCATTCTTTCTTGTTTCTTTTCCAACTCTTTTTTCTGTTATCTCACGTCTACCTTAAATCCCAAGACAAAGTGGTCTCTCTTGTCCTTCAATACTGGCGTTTCAACCCTTCCTTGAAGATGTCTCCCAAGTCCTCTTCCGAGTAGAGCTCATTTCCCAACCGTCAACTGTAGACTCATCCTTATAGTTCTGGATAATTTTGGCGTCAAAATCTTACTTCCTTCCATAATGAATGTCGCATTAACCAATTCCAAAGACCAAAATGAGCATTCGATTGCTTCGTCATCTGTCTCCAAATAGGGTGCATCATTACTTACAGCTGCAGTGATATCCTCTTCAGCATTTATCGTTATCAATCACCCATCTGACACTAACTTCAACTTTTGATGTAACGAGGAAGGCACTGCCCCAGCTGAATGTATCCAGGGTCTCCCCAATAAGCAGTTGTATGAGGGCTTGATATCCATCACTAGGAAATCCACCTCATATGTGTTTGGCCCGATCAGAAGAGGTACCTCAATTCTTTCTATCACCCTTCTCTCCGTACCATCAAATGCTTTCACTATGTTCTGGCACTCTTTCATGTGAGAATTGTCTATAGGTAATCTGTTTAGTATAAACAATGGTAGAACGTTCAAGGCTGACCCATTGTCAATCAGTGCGCCTGGCAGCGTATACCCTTTACAGCGCGTGGTGATGTGTAAAGCTTTAGTCGACCCCCTGCCACCGGGTGGTATCTCGTCGTCTTTGAAGAAAATAAAGTTATCGGTACTTATGTTGCTAACTAAGCGGTCTAGCTTGTTGACGAAGATATCATTAGCAACATATGTTTCATTCAAGACCTTCATCAGCGCGCTGCGATGGACTTCCGAACTTAGGAGTAAGGCCAGCACAAAGATACGAGCTGGTTGTTTACGTAGCTGTTCCACCACACTGTACTCGCTGTGCTTTAAGAATTTTAAAAACTCCTTAGCCTCCTCCTCGTTAATTGGCTCATTAATAGGAAGTTCAGATTTGGTCGCTTTTTCCTTCATCTCTTCGACCACTAGGGCTTTTCCTTTTACGGGCTGTGCCTTCTCGCTTGCTGTATCGTAACGTCTCTCGTTATGTGTATAGGAGCCCTTATATTGGTCCTCTTTTGAAGCGTCAACCAGGTTCTCTTTTCCTGGGATCGTCACGTTACAGTTGTAATTCCATGGGACCCTCTTACTGTTTTTATACGGGAAGACTGTAGGTCTTTGGATTATAACTCTCGGTGGCATTTGCACTCCTGCTTCATTATTTTTGGGTCGCGATATGATGACCACGAGGTAGTTAACTGTTTGGTTCTGTGCCGTCGATTTTCCCTCTGATGTACATATATCTCCCTCTACGGGGTTTTTGGTTTCTTCATAAAACTCCATTTCCTTATTGTTTATCATGTCCTGTACGAGGGCCCTGAACTCCACACACTCTTGAATTTCATGCCCCACCTGGTTGTGAAACTCACAGTAGTTCCTCTCTTTTTCAGATTCTTCTCTCGAATTCAACACGATCCTTCATCTCTTGACCATCTCCTTCCACACTCGTCTTAATGGGGTCCTGACTTCTGCAACCTCATACTTGATCTTCTTGCTTCCGCCTTCACTTATCCCGTTTACTCCTTGGTCGGTATGATTGGGGAGCGGGTTTCCTGCTACATTAGGTACGGTTGGGTCATCAAATCTTACAATCCCCATTTTGATAAGTCTTTCGACCAGCTTCTTGAAGGCGGTGCAATTTTTGGTCGAATGCCCAGTGATTCCCGCATGGTATTCACATTGGGCATTTATGTCATGCCATTTAGGAAACGGAGGTTGCAGTGGCTTCAGGTAAAAAGGGGACACTACATGAGTGTTGAATAGGTTCTGGTACAGCTCCCTATATGTCATGGGTATAGGCGTGAACTGTGGTCTTTCTGTATTCTCCCTCGTATTGGATTCTTGTCTCACAGTACTATGTTGATTGGTGGTCACCGTTCTTGGTTGATTTACAATGAGTGACTTGGATTGGCCCTTATTGAATGTACTCGTGTTGTTCACTTCGTTATCTCTTTTCCTCGGGGCTGACCTTTTGGTACTTTCTCCTGCTTCTATTTTACCGCTCCTCACAGCGTTTTCAATCATTTCACCCGTCATCACTATGTCTGAGAAGCTTTTAGTGGCACTTCCCAACATATGAGTGATAAAAGGGGCCTTCAAAGTGTTGATAAAGAGCATCGTGGTTTCCTTTTCTAGAAGCAGCGGCTAAACTTGTATGGCAACTTCTCTCCATCTTTGCGCATACTGTCTGAAACTTTCATTTGATTTCTTCTCCATATTCTGGAGAGTGATCCTGTCGGGGGTCATGTCCGTCACATGACTATACTGTTTCATAAAGGCTTGAGCTAGGTCTTTCCACGAGTTAATTTTAGCACGGCTCAATTGGTTATACTATTTAGATGCTGCTCCAACCAGGCTGTCCTGAAAGCAGTGAATTAATAGCTGGACGTTGTTGACGTATCCCGTCATTCGCCTGCAAAACATAGTGATATGAGCTTCGGGGCAGCTCGTTCCATTGTACTTCTCAAATTCAGACATTTTGAATTTGAGGGGAAGGACCAAGTCTGGGACCAAACTCAGGTCCTTAGCATCAATCCCGTGATGACTATCGGGGCATTTTTCCTCCAGCCATTTACACCGTTCTCCCAATTGTTTCTATGATTCCATCCTTGTCTTCTCTTCTTCTGCGACTTCATTCAAATCGGGAACAAACGGATAATTTGGGTTATTAACAGGTTAAAGCCTGAGCTGACTTGAAAATTCATCGGTATCGAAGGTCCGACCTGAATCTACTGAACCATGATCGTAACAGATGGTCTTTGTAGATTAATCTCAGGTTGTATCGGTACATGTGTCGGAGTGAAGCCAGGAGGGTATTGAGGGTCTTCATTAGTTTCCCCAACATTGTCCATGGGACCCTTTCCTTTATCCATTCTTCCCATCAGCAATTGGGACAATTGACTCATCATCTCTCTTTGGGATTCCATCATTTGCTCTTTCATCTCTCGTTGAATCTTAGCTAGCTGCTCTTGCATCTGTGACTGCATTTGTTCCTGCATGTCCTTTTGCATTTGTTCAAATTTCTCAAGTCTTTTATCCATTGACTTTTTCCTTGTACCATAGAGGTGCGTACTTGGTTGGTTTTCGTTGATTTCCAGATTACTGAAATGATTTTTAATTAATTAGAAACCTTTTATGACTTTTAATGCATAATGATGTGATGTAATGCAAATGCATGAATGCAAATGAGGCATCAATTTTGATTCAATTCCCTTTAGAAAACTTCACTAGAAAATAAAATTCTTTTACATAAAGCTGAGTTACAAATAAAACTTCGCTCTAATGCTCAAAGTCTTAATTTTCCTAAGCAACGAGGCTAGCTCTTGCCCGCGATCTGACTCCAACTCATACTTTATGCTCAGTGCATCCGCTTGTACCGCTAAAGCTTGTAAGTAATCAGCTACCTCCCGAATCTGGGTTATGGCTTCCCTCATAAGGTAATCCTTGTTTCTGATTTGGTCTTGCGCGTGGTGAAGCTGCTCCTTCCAATGCTTCTCATTTGCCTCGAAAACTGAATCCGCATCTCACAGTTTTGTAGTGACGCTTCTAATTCTTCTACTTGTCCTTTCGTTTCTTCTACCTTGCTCAAACTTGCCCTCAACTCTATTACGGTATTGCAGTTTCGATACTGATGAAAAGACTTCTCGAGTTCTGCCACTCTAGCCCTTAATTCACCTCGTTCATTTCTGCTTTCTGATAGACTCTTCTCTAAATATTCATTTCGTGCTTGAGCTTCTCGGAATTTCCTTTCCCATCGGTCGGCTTTGGTCTTTTCCGCTTGAATTTCATGGTGCCATTGTTCGGAAGTTTTACCTAACCCCGCAGTCCTCACAGATAGGCGTAGCTTCTTTTAATCAGTCTTTAAGCTGTCTAGATCTTCTTCGTCCTTACTTTTCCCTTTTCTCCACTTCTCAGCCTCTAACATTTGAACATCAACCTCTAATCTCAGATGCATCATCTCTTCCTCCAATTGTTCGATCTTTTTCCCAAACTCAGAACTCTTCTTTTCAAAGTCTTGTTTTATAATTTCCAATTCTGATGGGGCGATTTGTAATTGTTCCACCATAAGTCGAGTATCTCCCAAACTTAGTCTAGGAACATTATCATTAACCATCTTCCTAAACCATCCATCATACTCGGGCGTCACAATGGAACCAACAACCAACCCCTTCATCCAACGAGTTTGCTTCTAAGCATCAGACAGTTTCCGAACCTTCTTCTTATAATGGTTACCTTTAAAGGAGAATTCACACTGAGCAAGCCCGTATGTCGCAGGTACAAACTACCTTGATTTATACTGTCTTAATGTAAGCAACGAAATATATCCAATAGCTCCCCAAATTCCTAACAACGGCACCCAATCAAAGCTTCCACATCGATACATGATCTCGTCAGGAACCATCCAATAAGCTCCCTACTCTATATCCCCCTCCTTGAGGTTTTAGAGGATTTCTATCCACTTCTCCTCTGAGATATCCTCTCTCCTTTGTATGGCTGCCTCCTCTTTTAACAGGGAATAACCTTCGGAAAAGACCTAATAAGAAACCTTGTCTACCTTCCAAAAGTGCCAATGAAACCATATCATCAACAGTTGTGCACATCCAATAAACCGCCCCTCGTTCATCTTCCGACACGTGCTCAAGGATCTGAACGTCTCGGCCAATATTGCTGGTACAGGTGTGATTCCCTTCTCAAGACGATCGAATAGGTCAATGACTGCCTCGTCTACGTGCCTTAAAGCCTTAGGAAGAATTACCAATCCATAGATGCTTAAGGCGAAGATATCAACCCTCTTTCTTTCATCTGGATGCGTTAAAACCAAATCTCGCAAATTCTCCCAAGAGATACATTTACTATCTCCTTTTTGTTGAATCCGAGCAGTGACCCAAGGCTCGCTCATCCCTAAAAACCCTGGCATAAGTTTTTCTAACTTGAACTTTTGGACACCTGAGCAGGGTAGTATATTCCTCTATGGTAGGTATTAAATCTACTTCCCCAAAAGTGAAACACTTGTAAGCAGAATTCCAAAACTGAACCATAACTCGAAACAGGTACTTGTCCACCTTAATATCTAGCAAGTAAGATATATCACCATAGCTTTGATAGAACAACTGTTTGGTCCTTTCATTCCAACGAGCCCTTATATCTCTCAACTCTTGCAACTCATTCTGTGCTACATTGACGCGAGTGAATTCCTGCAACTCTGACGTATATCCTTCTGCTAAGCTATCCCCTCTCTTTGATTGTAACTTTTCTGACCATGCGCGAACGGCTGCGTTATCCACAACTTTATTAAGAAATTCATTCTCCATGTCAAACTTTCTAACTTAGTAATCAAATACGAATCAACACCTCCTTTAGTATGCAATGTCATGCAAAACACAATCAAAACAAAACACAGGTTAGCATCAAATAATAGTGATAAAATGTAGGTACATAAACGATAATTACAACACATATACGGGTAAATACTAAGGCTTGATGCGGCTCCACCCAATGATAGCTCCTAAGGTTCGGTATATGTGGTTCAGTTCTAGAGATAAGGTACTTGAACCAGCAGATTCCTCAATCCTCACCCATTATAGCCTCATATAGATCGAGTTCGGTTCAGGGGGATACATTTCCCTATGACCATGCGGAGATGAAAATCTCACAAAATCATAGGTATGGATGTACCCTGGAAGCAATCCACTTGCCCATGCGGAGGTGAAGACCTCATGAAAGCATAGTTTCTTACTCTCACTTAGAAGGTGTGACCACAGCGGTCATGCAATGAAATGCGATATTATTCTACAGGACCTGAATCATGACAATCATACAAACAAATGCAATCATGATTTTCAAAGTAAATTTTCAATACTTCGACAAAGGACAACAAATAATTGATTTTATGGATAGACTCTCTTGTTTGGTCCCTAGTGGAGTCGTCAAGCTATCGAAACCATCTTTCAAATTTAAAGAAAAACGGGGAATCGACTTTTTGAAAATAAAACGTGGAGTCGCCACCAATCTTTTTGTTTAGGTGTGATCGAATCACCTAGAAATTTGGTTATAAAATATTTCTTTTTACTAAAACAACGGCTTTGGTCTTACGAAAATATGAGAAAACGGGTTCGGGAGTCAGTTACGCATGGGGAAGGATTAGCACCCTCATTACGCCCAAAATTGGTGCCAAATCGATTGAATACTATCTTTATGTCTAAGATTTAAAAATGTTTTTTGAAATGTGGTTCCTTTTATAAACATTTGAATAGCCCAAGTTGGTTGTCAAAATTATCTCGTTTCAAAGGAATACAGCATCACATCCAGCACGATAGGCCACAATCCTTTATACCCTCGAAAACACGATAAATTTCAACTTCCAAAAGTTTATATGTTGAAAACCGCAAAATGATGCCCAATTATTTAGTCCAACGAGAAAATCGAAACCCAGCACAGTAGGGCACGACTCCTTGAATTTCTAGACATCGGACATTGCCTTATTTTAGAGTTTAGAGAACATGAGTGAAATTCTAAAGGAATATTCGGTTATTTTGAACAAACGAGAAATCGCAACCCAGTACGATAGGGCACGATTCCCGAATTGCCAAACACCGAGTATTACCTTTGTTTTAAATAATTTTTAAATGAATAATTATAAAAATAGCTTAAAACGCATCAATGCGACTTGAAATAAAACGAAATTAATCTTAAAGATTTGGAGCTTATAAAACCAAATTTCGTAAACCAAGTGGAAAACAATGATATGGGACAATATACACACATGAGATACAATCGATTAACAAACTAATAATTAAGTATAACTAACCTAAAAAATATAACCCGATTACGATCATGCATGGGAAATAATTGATATAATAATACAATGACGAAAATAATAATATAACAATACAACACAACCAAAACAATACACACAATAATATGCCACAATAATATACATAGCATGATAGAAAATAATCAATGCAAGATGTAAAAAAAAGAAACAAAATAGCAATTAGAAGCCAATATGCTATAAAACGATTTTAAAATAATGACGAATAAATGAACAGATAATATATAGGTTAACAAATTTGCATATAAACTAGGGATATATAATTATTGAAACAGATATTATAGAAATAAAGTTTAAATTAAATCATATGCAAAATATTTTAAACACAAATTCATTTAAAAATTGACAAGGTACATGTTTACTTAAAAATATGAAAAAAATGGTGGAATACATGATAAGATATACGTACCAAACATATATATAAATATATTTAGGAATAATTATTTGTAAAAAAGGCATGAAATGAATGATGCATACAAAATTAAGTTAGCTTATGAATTATATATGTACCATTATACAAAAAGAACACTTAAAAGAAATACTAAATAAGGTACTAAGATAATGTAATATCGAGAAACGTTTAAAAATAATAATTTTATAAACTTAAAAATGAAATTCTCAAAATATTGTCATATATACATAAAAATGTTAAGTGAATCACGAATCAAGAAATATTTTAAATAGAAAACTCTATTAAAATAATTTATGTATCAATATATAAAAATATTTAAACAAAACTTTAATAATAAGGTATTAAAATAGTTTAATGTAAAAAGAATTTTAAAACGATGTTCTTGTCAAAAAATAAATAAGAATATTGTTAACTTCAAAATAATGGTTATTATAAATTAAAATTTTAATGAGAATAGTGTGTATGCAAAGATGCATAAAATATTTAAAAAATAGGATGCACAATGTGAGAATAATAAGATCAAAAATATCCAAAATAATTGTACAAATATTAAAATGAATCAACACATGTACAAACGTTAAATATATTGCAAAATAATAGGCTATACTAGTAAAAGACTGAATTAAAATTGAATTTAAATGAGAGGGATAATTTGAAAATAAAACAATAACAATAAAAAGGACTAATATGCGATGCGCGCAAATGTGTGGGGACTCAAGCTGGAAATAACCCAGCTCTCAAAACGCAGTGCTCAGGCGCGGATCCATTTGTAAACAAGCGTAAATTACAGGGCTACATTAAAAGAATAAATAAAACAAATGGTATGCGATTGAACGATCGTGCAAAGGGGGAAGGACCAAATGGACAAATTTCCCATTGATGGGAAACACGCGGATCCTTCCCGGGTCGGGTCACGCACGCGAGTCATGCCATGAAACGACGCCGTTTTTGGAGCCACTGAATCAAGCTCTAAACGACGCCGTATTCAGTCCTTTAAAAGGGCTTCAATTTGGCTTTTCAGTTACATTAACCCTAGCCCCTCCCCCCCTTTTCCTTCAGCTGAACCCTAGGTCCTCCCTTCTCAAGCACCAAACCGCCATCAAGAATGGCGTCTCGCCCTTCTGGCTTCGACTTACTGCTCTTTGGCCTCAAAACCCCCCTTTAGCTTCGATTTCGACGAAGCAAGAGTGGGTCGACGGCCAAATCGCACGGTATAGCCTCTTTTTCTCTCTTTCTTTGCTTTCTATTATAATGATGAATGGATCGAAGGAAAAATGAACCCCGGAAATGCAAAAGCTTCAAGAAAGTTGAGTAAAAATCACCTTTTTCTATTTGGTTGCTTTCTATTGCTTGTGTGTAAAAAAAAAAAGACCTTACAATCGCTGTGTTCTTGGCTTTTATAGCCGAAACAGAAAAAAGAATAAAATAAATAAAATTTTTCTCTTTCTTTTTTTTTGCTGTTGTTGTGTTTGTCTCGTTCGTTTGCAGGTACGGAGTACGAGGCATGCGCTGGCCCTTGGAGTGAGGCGTACGAAGGCGCGGGCGTGGCTAAGGCTGCTGGAGCGCTGGAGGCTAGCTGCGGCGCAAGCATAGGCTAGGGTTTCTGCCTTGGTTTTGGCTTTTGGGCATTGGGCCTATTTGTATTTGGGCTGGTTTTATCATTAGGCTTGGTGTATTGGACCTGTAAACTGGGCATTTAATAGACTGTTACAATTTAGATTTTTTGTTTATTTATTTGGGCTTTAATGTAGACCCGAGCAAATTGGCCCGTTTACACTAAGTTTTTCATATTTTTTTTCTTAATTTGGTACGACACACTCACACACTTGGAGAAGATGATGAAATATTTCTGCTCTTTCCATCCACTAGAATATATATATAAGCAATTAAACATTGAATTATGGTAATTAAACTTAATTAACCTTCAAAAGATTAGCAATTAATGTTATTCAACTAAGTATAATGAATGTATAAGATCATATTTTACCACTTCATGAACCAATAAAGGCCAAGTAGCCATTTGATCCTTGATTAAATTGTTATATAAGTCCTCTTGTATTTTCTAAACTAAAATTTAATAGCGACTGTATTTTTATAATTTAGTCATTGTACTATAATTAACAATTTTTTCGATTTAATTATTTGACCATCCAATAACATATATTTGTACTGGACACATCAATTATTCTATTAATAATTTCACTTATTAAATTTATGAAATTCTGATTTAAAAATTATATTTTTCGATACCAGTTAAAATCAGGTTGTTACAAAATTAGTCGGGGATTTAAACAAAGCATTAATCTTGATAAGTTAAAATTGAAGACTAGCAGTAAAATTGTAGCACATTAAGGGAGGACAGTGTCTAAAATCTCCTTTAAATTTTCAACATCATTAAATCTAGTCATATTTAGCCAGTTTGAGCTTATTCATGATGAAGATGTCGAGACAATGATAGCAGTTCATTGCAGCACCAAAAATCATGTAGTAGAATTATATGTGGAGTAGGACGATGTTGGGCAGAGGAACGTAGTAACCGAAGATTCCTAGTCCATCCAAACTACCTTAAAATATATCCCCACCAATGGGTTAAAAATATGAATTGTAGGAGCCCAACAAGCAAGTGCCATCAGTGTCTCAAAGGAAACGATCTTCAAGCAAGTGCCATCAGTGTCTCAAAGGAAACGATCTTTACTTTGTTGGTTGGATTTTGATCTTAATGACCTATTAGATGATCCGTACGTATACAACTTTGCACGATGATATTTGATGATGTTCAAAAATCCCGCATTCGACCTTAATGAAAATGTTGTTGAGCTGGACGTGGAAAATATGTCAGTTGATGCTGCATACAGTAATGTCAATAATTCTGAATTTAGTAATCCTTACGTCAACGATGTATTGGATGATGCCAATGTTCAAGAAGATGATGATTTTGATTCCAACCAAGGCATCCCACCTAATACTGTTGCAAACTTGGCTTATTCTAGCGGACATAGTTTGGTTCTTTCGTTGCATAAACCTCCGTGTCGTAGATGAGATACATGCCTTAAAATTTCCAAAATATCCTTATATAGTATGGATCCACATAATGAGTTCTGATGTGCATTTTGGAAATTCGGGCATAAGTTTAAAATTCTCGATGAAGGAGGATGTAGCATGAGTCATGAAGAAGCTTAGCTTTAAAGTCGCCGTAGATTTCAAAGTCCTGATATCTACGTGTGCAACCATCTCAACGTTTCTTCCTAAAACCTTGTCTTCATAGATTTTTTTGATTTTATATCTATTTAATCTAAATTTGAATTAATTCAAAATCTTAAATTTCAAACAAAGATTTTTTTTAAAAAAAAATAAAACTATAAAATTAAAGCAAAGCAATGGAGGCTTGCTCTATTTAAGAAATTTATTTGCACATATTGAATTGTTTATGGTTAAAAAGTTAGGTCAAAAGTAGATGGTGTTCAATGAGCAAGTCTATAATATATCCACTCATTGCTCATTTTGAATTCAGTAAAGTGAAGCAGTTTAGGGTTCCTTTCATACATGGCCCATCAGTTATGCTTTCTACTTTGGAACTTTCTTGAAATTTGAATCATCATTCTTGGCTTTCAATTTTAAACTAATATTCAGTAGTTTCGGTTTTGTTGTTATTAAAAATTTTAACTATTCATCAACTTATATCGGTGTTTATGGGCTTCTACCAAGATTTTAATATTTTTAAACCATTTTATCCTAACTATTTTTATTCTTATAATATTCAACTTAATTAATAATTTTAAAATGTACATGAGGTGATTCAGTTTTGTATGTCTCTTAAGCCTTTCATCTTTGACTGCAAACTGCTATGTGTCTTGTCCGTCTATACATACATTATCATCTTCAAACGTACGGTGTCGTGTCCTGGTAGATTACGCCTTCCACGGATAATTCAACCTATAGTTCCACCTCTCTACCTTAATCTTCAACTCTATCTTTTATATGCAGCTTGTTGAGGGTCGACTCGTTTGATAAAAGTCTTTAAAGTATCGTTTTTAGGTAGTGGTTAGACTCTCAACAAATAAAGTTATTATCTCAGACTCGAGATCGTCATAGTTTTGTTTCTCAACTCTCTGAAGATCCTTAAGAATTCACAGAGTAGAAGGATCTTGGTTGGTAGAGAAAATATGTACTTGAAAGACACGTAGATAATTAATCAATGAAGTCGAGCGCAATGTGAATCGAACCACCAACTAAGGCATAACTAGCCTTTTCAAGTACGTATTCTCTCCACCAATTGAGGCGCTCCCACTCTGTGAACCCTCGGGGCTCTTCGCGGAGTTGGGAGACAAAACTCAGGTCCCAAGTTAATTCCTACGATTGTTGGGGGCTGTATAGACTACCCAACGGACAACACTTCGGAGACTTCTCCCATAGAAGTTGATCTCCCTCAATAGAGTCAAATTCAATCAAAAGCAAAGATAGAAATTTTTTTTTAAGGAAGACAAGAATTAAGTTGTATATTTTTACTATAGCAGAAAGGAAATTTCACTATATTAATAGTCTTTATGTTTATACTTCTTTCCCCTTAAGGGATAAAGGGACCAAACCCTTATTTATATACAAAATTGATAGGAAACAAAAAGAAAAGTCTAAAAATGAGGGAGGGGGAGCTGGAAAAGTAGAAAAGAAGGGGAGCATGTGATTTGCATCGGTCGGATGACTAGCCGTCGACGTGACCAGATGATCACAGTCTTTCTTTCTTTTCTGTTTTTCCAGCTTTTTTTTTTCTTTTTCATTCTTTTTTTTACTAACACAATTAGTTTTTTCTTTTACTTTCACTGATGCCGCCTGACAGATCAACAACACTATTGATATTTTTTTGTTCTCTTATATATCTGTATTTTCTTAGATATTTTTTTAAAAAAAATACATATCGGTGTCACCTGACACGGTAACAATTTCAAAAAAATTCTTTATTTTTTAAAATATAAAATTGACTAATGGTTGGGGGAAAGGGTGGTGCGGTAGATATATCATACAGCCTATTTTTGTAAATTATTATTTCATTCAACCATTTTCAAAATTAATTATTTTTTATATTATTTTTGTAAAAAAATCGCATTTCACAATGGCATATCTTAAAATATGAATTAACAAATCCAAATAATAATAATAATAATAATAATAATAGACAAATCAAAGAATAAATCAAAGAATTTTATATTGTACAAGTGATTTACTTAGGTGCCATATATCATAAAAACGGCTAAATTCTATACACGTGTCTGTCAGATAACTGCACGCTTCTTTACTAATATTTATCCACAAATAAAATTTTTATTTAGAAAAACAAAACCCTAAATTTCCTCACGTTGTCGGCGATTTTTTCCAGGCTCCCACAAAAAAGGAGAAAAAATATCGGTTCAACGACTGTAACCACCACCTTGGCTTGAACTTGACGAAATACTCCCTGAACTTCCGCTCCCAAAGAGCAAATCGGAGCAGTAATTTCCCAAATCATCAGGGGTATATCTGACAAGTGATTCGGCCCACATTTCTTTCATCAGCTGCACTCCGCCGTACTTATCGAAAAACTCCTTGTAGATGGGGCCGATCCGTCTGGCCAACGAGAGCTTTATCTCATCTCGGAGTTTCGGGTCGGTTACGACCCAAGAAGTTTGCTTCTTGTAAGCTTCTTCGAAAGCGGAGTTGAATTTTCTGAAATGCTCTATCACTTGATCAACCGGAATCTCCGCCGTTGGATTTTCCGGCAGAGAGGCAAACACTTTACTCCATCCCATCCTCTCATAATTCGCCGCGTACTTCCTTACTTTCTGTTCGTGCTTCGTCACCCAGTTGTCGCCGAGGAGGAGCTTCAGGTTCGATTGTCGGACTTTGTTGACGACGTATTGGAGATTGTTTGCTAAGAACAAATAAGAAAGCGCCACGTCTTTGTACATCTCGGCTTTACCGTCTAGTTTGCATAGCATGACGAGAATAAGCCAAGCTAACCGGACTGAGATCGGCGAGGAAATGCTCTCCTCCTTGTCGGGGCTTCCGAAGTAAGACTCTGGTAACGGTGATGAAATCTGCAACGGCCAATCGGCGACGATGTCGGAGAGAACGCCGCTGTAATCGGCGAGAAAAGAGATGTAGTTCATGACATAGCGTGTAAGAGGGTGGATTCCACCGCCGGGAACCGTAGTTTTGGATGAATGCTTTTGAATTGCCATTTCAAAGTCCGTTAACATCGTTCTAACGGCATCGCTGAGCCTGATTAAGGAGTTAACGGCGGTCGAGCGGACGGTCGAGGTGGATTCGAAGCTGAAGATTGATTCAATCTCGGGCCAAAGGTCGGAAACCGCCTCATATAAATCCAAGATACGGAACATTTTCTCGGGAGTTTTCTTGCACTTGGCTACATTTTCTGGGAATCCAAACAGAGCCAAAGCTCCTTCCTTTGAAACATCAGTGAAACAAGATTCCCTGATGGAAGACGAAATTGCAAACACTTGATCACAGAGTAATCTCTCTCCATAAAACACAGTTTTAACCGCCCCTTTAACAGCGTTCAGCCAATACTTAATTTTAACCTCCAAAGTTTCCCACTCCATCTTCTGAATCTGCTGAAAACCCAAGTTCCTTTCAACTCCGAGATTATATAGAGCTTCATCGACGATCGATTTCCGAATAGTTCTGTAAATTTTGAAACACTCCTTAGCGTACCCAGCTGATATCATGGCTTCCGCAATGGCTCTTAAATCCGCAATAACAGCCGACGAGCCTCTCTCCACTTCCGGGATGGAATCGTTCTCAGACTCATCTTCTTCTGAATCTGAAAAGCTCGACCTGGAAACCGATGGTCTAGAAGATGAGTGATTGGAAACAGACTCTGGGTCAAGGTAATTCCGGTTGGACTTCAAAATCTGGTAAAACTCCCTCTCGAGGCGTTTCATGGCGGTTTGCATCAGCGTTTGGGCTCGCACAAGTTTATCGGAAGTGGATTCAAGCGAAGCCAAGTATCGCATAGCTTTCTGCAAACCCTTAATGGAACTCAGATACTGTTTGGCTTCATCACGATTGTTTTCGGAGAAAACAGAAGCAATGTTACAGTAGGAGACATGGTCGTCGCCATGTAAGGAATCCCATTTAGTGATGCTAAGTTCAGCAGCTTCAATATTTTCTTCAATTAATGACTCGGTGAAAGTATGGTGATGGGTAGGAGGAGATGGAGATTTGGAGAAGATGGTCCTCATTCCCTTGGTTCTTTTCTTTTTTTTTTTTTAGACAATACAAACAAGTAATTGTTGAAAGCAGGGAGATTGGCAAAAATTAAGACAAAGAAACAAGAAATATGTTAAAGGAATGAAAGAGAGGTGCGTATATTTATAGAAATAGGGACGCAGGAAAGTGTGAGGATACGAGTTAAAAAGCGGTTCAGAGCGAGTGGTCGGAAGGTAACTTAAAATAAGAACACTGTTGTTATGCGTAATGGAGTCCACGCGGTATACGAATCAAACTGTTTCTTTTTGTATTTTAATGAGTATTTGGTTGAGGAGCTGATAGTGACCGGTAATCAAAGAAAGGAGATGAGCCAAACAGCGTATCTTCTTTTCTTTCAATACAAGAAATTACCATGAGTTCAATCGGATCATATTGAGTTCTACATCTCGAAACTGTGAAAAGTATTTGGCATTATCGTTTCGCAATGTAGGACAGCCCCTCTTTTTTGTTTTGTCAATTTCAAGCCACACCAATTTCGGAATTTTTTCAATTAACATAACCCAACTTTAATTCTTGCAGGAAAAATATCTATCATACTTTTTTATTTTACTTTTATGGTTGATGTTTAAGTTTTGTAGTTGTTGGTTTTGATAATGTCTTCTAAGTTTACTGTACAATTATATGCATTATCCACACATGTTATATTATTCCATATACAGCTTTAAAAATTTATCATGTGTCTTTTTTTTAAATTATTTATTTTTTAAATATTTTATTATATTTTTATAGGATAATTGTAACTCTTTAACCTTTATTGTGGAGTCTAAAAATTCCACTAATGTCAAATATTATTCTTTGTCAAAAAATCAAATTATAACATAGGAGATTTGAAATTAATATAAGTGGATTTTTTATAAAAGAAGCTATTTTAGTCATTCATTTAATTTTTTGTCTTTTTTACTTCTTAAATTTATGTTATTTGTCAAATCACTCCAAATAAATAGAAAAACTTACGTTGTGTTAACATTGCTAATGTGGCATACATGTGGATGCCACGTTAGAAATTAATTATTTTTTTAAATTTTTAATTAATTGCTAATATGGCATACACTCAACAAAGTTAATAAGCATTAACTTTTTTTATCTATTCTTGGGTGATTTAACAAACAACGTAAGTTTAAGGACTAAAAGATGTGAAAATAAAATAAAGAACTAAAATAACTTGTTTTTTTTTTGAAGGTCAAATAAATTTTTATGTCTTTTTTTAAAAAAAATTATTTAATGTGTCATCATTTAATTCATTAACAATGCATAAACTGTTTGTATGTATCAATTAGAATATAATATAATTTATTTTTAAATTTGGTATGTTACATTAATAATATGATTAGGAAATTAAATTTGTTTAATGTTCATCCTAAAGTGTTATATTTAGTACTATGTGTTGGATGCAATAATAAAGTATATTGCACTCTTTAAAGAATGAATATTTGAACCTTTATAAGACATTGTTTAAAGATTAGATCATAAAACTTAGAATATTTAAAAAAAAAAACTGTTTTATTTTAGTAAACAATATATTTGTAATATTTAAAAACAATATTATTAATAAAAATAATGATTGTAGTTAGTGTGCAATGTGGGAACAAGTCATGGAATTCCTCCAGCAGCCAGATCTTCCCTTGTTTCTAATGCATTCAACAACAAAATGAATGGTGATGGCTGCGATAAAGCTTTTCTGCGTCTGGTTTTGCAGCCATTTTGGTGCAAAAAAAAAAAAAACCAACTTGTCAGGTGCTTGAATATAATAATAAAATCAAAGGGGATTGAGGAATGTTTGAATATGAAGCAGCTCATGCTTGTCCCTGGTTTTCTAAGATTTGGATTAGGAGAATATATTGGCATTCATGAAATTTTTTACCTTTGGAAACTTCGCTTGTCCTTTAATTGTCGGAATTCAGGAACTCTCTGATTCCTCATTATTCTGGAAGCATGAATCGTTTTTAAGTAATGGAGTTTCAAATGTATTTACATTTTCTTTTTCGTATTTAAATTTTAACATATTTATAATTTATATTAACTTATAACATATTATGTATATTTTTTGAGCAGACTTATTAATATTTTATTTACTTACAACGAATTCAACAAGACGAAGTCTGAAGTAAATAAAAACGGAGGGAAGGAAGGTTGCTTCATATGTATTGATGTTCTACATTCCAAATAAAAGTTATTACTAGAAGAAAAGGAATGGTCGGCCAAGTGGGCGTAAAAGCAGTCTATAATATTTTTACCTTTTCTATTACATCACAAAATATGTCATTCCCAATTCCCACTTCCCACCTCATTGCTTTCTTAATATCTATCTTTCAAAAATATTATAGTTGCTATTTAATTTTTTTTTTATGTTTAGTTGAAGCCCTTTGTCAGGTACTTCTAAATTAATACTATTAATTTTTATTGATCTAGCACTTATAGTCAATTTAATAGTGACACATAACAATTTTTCATTATTTCATATAATGAACATAAATTAATAAAATTTTAAAAATCTTTAAAATTAAATAAATGAAGAGTTAAATTTTT
Organism: Gossypium hirsutum; assembly: GCF_007990345.1. Lineage (NCBI taxonomy): Eukaryota > Viridiplantae > Streptophyta > Magnoliopsida > Malvales > Malvaceae > Gossypium > Gossypium hirsutum. Next base: position 16,431,382 of record NC_053430.1, read on the forward strand.
GTCTAGGTTCATTTTTAATGTGAACGGAATATATATATATTTTTATATTTTTAAGTTTTTTTTTTAATTTTTTAATTTATTTTTATCACATGGTATATTGAGAGGCTATCACGTGTCACCAAAAAATTAGTCATCAGTGCCACATTAACATAAACTAACGATGTTAGTGTGGAGGTAGTAACTTAGGTGACGAAATATAAGTTTAAGTACCAACTAAGTACTTTTGGACAAATTCAAGGAACAAACTATACATTAACCATTTTATTTTCTAAAGTAGACAACTTGAAACTCTTATAATTTATTTTTAACAAGAAGAACGAAATATTTTTACTTATTTTTATAAGAATTTTTACTCATTTTTTTAATTTTAAATTTAAAGTTATATTAATTATTTTTTATTTTATATCTAACGATGTTATTATAACAAACTATCACTGAAATGATATAGTATAGCTTGTTATAGCAATTAATATATATATATATATATACATATAGACCTTTTCCTAGAAATGATTAAAGCATATATGCTAGAGTTGAAAAACAAATGAAGTAGTACGTGCATGAAAAGAAAGCAGGAGAAGATGGTCAAAACATAAATTATTAACAAATGCTTTACCTTTACATGTCATGTTTCCACTAACATTTCTTCCCATATAACTCATCACCTTCTGTTTTTTTACTTTCAACCATTGTAATATATTTTACGCCTTTTCAGGCCTCTGCTTTCTTTCCCCCAATTTTCTATTTAGTACAATTCCTTTTTTTTTTTTTAATTTTATTATAGTATAATATCTAAATTTAATTATAGTTTCCCTCTAATATATAAATAAAATGAAATACGCTTCAATACATTCGAATTTATATTTTTTTTACATTAATAATAATATTTATATCAATCGAACTATTACTAAATCAACGTGATTAGTATAAATTTAAACAAACTAAAAGGAATTATAATGTTTACGGATAAAAATGATACTTATTTGATGACTATGTAATAAAAAATAACAAAATAATAAACTTAAATTTAATAAAAAATATTTTAAATATTAATAATTGAATTGATATAGCTAAATCAAAAATATAATAAATAAATTAAATTTTTTAAAAATTACGTTCTAAGCCACCAAACAGACCACATTCTTAGTGGGGAAACCACATAAATTATGAGACTAAAGATTTTAAAAATTCATGAATGGTGGGCGCCAACCAGCAAATCCAATGCGTTCTTCTTCTAACACACACCAAACTGATCTCAAAGTGTACGAATTTGACATTTGACCCAATTACCTCGAGCTTTTTCTAATTCCCAATACCATTAGGGAGAATTGTTTAAATAATTCTTAGACCGAAATAGATTTACCCATGAGTAGGCTATTTATTTAGATTTATACAAAGAATAAGACAGTTTGAATAAAGATATTAGGTTCGAAAAATAGATTTAGGTAAAATATAAGATTTATTTTTTACCTAGGTCTAGTCTTGGATAAAATTCTTTGATTCAAGCTCTCCCAAATATGTTATATTATAAAATTAGTTATATTAATTATATTTGTTAAATAATAATTATATATATTTATATTAAATCACTAACCTAACAACAATTAAATATATTACCCAAAACCTAAAAAAAAATTTACCCAACTAAATAATCCAACCTAAAATATAAAATTTTAAAAATTATATTTAATACAATGAAACATTTATCATATTTATTCGTGCGCTTTAATATAATAAAATATTTATTATATTTATGGTAGTGTTTTTTAATGTAAATATTTTTTAATGTGTTAGAAAAATTTTATATTAATGCTTTTTAGTACATTTAGTGTATTATATTTTAAAAAAAAGTTTATTTTTAAATAAAAAACTAATCTAAAAAAAGTCAAATATGGGCAAGTTGGGCTGAGACCGGTTTTACCTTCTTTAAATTAGGTTGGACTTAGTCAAAAAAGTAAGCCCCTTTTTTGGGCCTACCCGAGCTTGAAAATTTGATGTAGGTTTTGTTTAGTGGTGACATGAAAAGCAGTTTTGAAGCAAAGTAACTTTTGAAGGAAATTTTTAATTTTTGACAGCTTAATTATATTTTCACTCCTCCAAAACATGATATTTTCTCTTCTCTAGTTAATTGTTTAAAAAATATTTAAAATTTATTTTTCATATATTAAAATATTAACAAAAAATTATAGTAAATAGTTTTCTATATTCTTATTAAAATATCACAATATTAACTAATTTAAATATTATTTAAATGCTTATTTGTTACTTTATAACACTATGTCTAAAATAAACATTTTATTTCTCAAAAGCACTTTTTGATAGGAATACTAAACACTTAAACTTTAAACCAAACTTTTCAAAAGTATTTCTCAAAAACAATGCTAAACTAGTCCTTAGATAACTTGCATGAAACTTCTATGAATTGTTTATCAAAAGTTATTTTGTTCTTTGTGGTCAGAATTTGGGAATTATTGAGGCAAATATGTAACGTCCCCTAACCCTATATCATCTCCGAAATAGGGTTATGAGACATTACCAGTCAGTACAGTCCAATTCCGGTCATTAATTAAAATAAATATTCACACACATCGTAATTTTAAGATGTCGTCCCTTTAATGGGCCCTCGCGGTCCAATATGAACAGTGAATTCAATTCGGGACTAATTTAGAATCACTACGAGTTTTTAGTAAATTTCAAAATTCATACTACATACCGTTGACAACCATAATTTACTCATTTCATCAATACTTCTACAACCTAAATGACTCTCATAAAACATCCTAGGTACATGCCATTACCAATACTCAACATACTTTACCTCATTGAATTCGGGATCGGCCTGGGATGCTGATTCAATAGTCTAGCCTTAACTTAACCTGCGCACGAAAACAAACCGTACGCTGAGTATACACTCAGTGGTATTTCTATAATCTAAACACTTAAACAATTATAAAACATATTAATTTATATATATTGAACTATTCAAACTCAATGAGAATTCAAACATTCACTTTCCAACCAATGTTTTGGTCTACTTTAAATTCAAAATCATTTATTATTTTTCAATAGTAATTAATCAATTAGTAATGTTCATTAACTCTCACAACAATTATTTATTCAGTAATAGTCAGTTATTCGGTAACAATCAATTATTTAATAATAACCAGTTATTTAGTATCGATCAATTGATCGGTTATCCAGTAACAGTCAATTATTCAGTAAAATCAGATATTCAGTAACAATTAAGTTATTCAGTAGCAGTCATTCATTCAGTGACAATCAGTTATTCAGTAATGATCAATTATTCAGTAATATTCAGTTATTCAGTAACAGTCTAATATCCAGTAACAGTCAATTATCCGGTAACAGTCAATTATTCAGTAATAATCAGTTATTTTATACCTTTATTTACCCCTATTAACATGACTCGGACTCAGACGGATACACGAATCCAACCAACACACCAGTACGGCACATAGTGCCTCATCGGCCGAAGCCGGAACAATAACAGTAACTGTAACAACCTAATTTTCAGTGGTGTCGGAACAGTGATTCGAGATCATTAAATCCGACAAATGAGTAGGAAATATTATTAATTTAGTGAGTATAAGTTAAATGTGAAGTTAGGAAAAATTTTGAAATAGTGAAATGTACAAAAATATATATTAAAATAATTAGAATTGAAAACGAGGTATCGAGACCTCGGGAATTTTAAATCGAGCCATAAATATTTTTATAAATATTTATGGAGTGTTAATAAGTTAGTATTAAAGTTTCGTCAAGAAATTTTAAAGTATTGATAGCTAATTGAACAAAAAAGACTAAATTGTATCAAATGTAAAATTGTGGAAAATGATTAAATAGCTTAAATGATAAAAGAAAGAGGGTTTAAAAGGAAAATAGACCCAAGGTCTATTTGGGCTGGACGGCAAGAGCATGAAATCACCAAGAAAATAAGGGGAATTAAGGGCAAAACTGGAAAATTGCAAAATTTACTTAATAAAGCTAGGACTAAAGTGGAATTATCTAGATTTCTCTTTATTTTTCTGCATTTACATCAGCAAAAACACCATTGAAGAGTTCTTTTAAGCTGTTTTTTCATATTTTTACTGCAAGTAAGTTCAATTCTTGATTATTTCTTGAAATTTTTGTGTTTTTGTGACTTTTACAACTAGGTCAATTTGTTGAATTCATTAGTTCTTGATTCTATGAAAGAAATTGAAAGTTTATATGAATATTTGCTGGAAGTATATGATGATTTGACATAGAATTAGAGCTTTAAATTGTTTATATGCTGATTTTATTAGAATTGAATAGAAAGTGAATGTTTGGGACCTAAATTGTAAAAGAGTTTGAGGTTAGAGTTTTATGTAGAAATTCTGAATTTCAATAGTTATGAAATAACTTATAATGTCTAGGAAAAGTATTAATTGAGAAAATTAGTTTAATTCAAGGGTTAATTAAGTAAGGACTGAATTCTATGAACTGTGAAATTTGAAGCAAAATGAAAATCAACATTTTGCACTAAAACAGTTTTGGACAGTAGCAATAGTCTAACTTTGAAAAATCTCCAAAAATTTTAGAAATCTAATTAGAGGATGAATAAAATATGAAATTAAAGCTTATTGAGTCTAGTTTCTTATAGAAGAAACGGTGTAAGCAATGAAATTGTAAATCATGAGATATAATAAGTTTTGTGAGACAATATCAGAATGATTTCGGGTTCCCCTATTCTGACTTTGGAAAATCATCAAAAATTGGAGAAAAATAATTAAGGGATTAAATTTATATGTTTAAAATCCTTAAAGAGTCTATTTTCAATAGAAATAAGCAGGAACATCATCCGAATCTCGTACGATGAGATAATTAATTCTTAGTGAAGAAGGGTCGGAACTGTCAGACAGCAGAACAGGGGAAACTTTAAAGAATAAACTGTACTTATTGGCTAAACCAAAAATTCTGAAAATTTTATGGTAATAAGATAAGTAAGTCTAGTTTTAGAGAAAATTTTCAGATCTTAATTTCGAGTTCTTTAGCTTAAGATATAAATAATTTAGTGACTATGACGCAAATGGACAATTTTGAATATACATAAGTAAATAGTGAAATTATTGATAAGTTACTTGTTGCATGTTATATAAATTAAGGATGTGGAATGGAGAGGAGGAGGAGAAAAATATGTATGAATATTCAGCTAGCATGGCTAATTTGTATGTTTTAGACTCATGGACTAAATTGAATAAAAGTAAAATTTTATGGGCAATTTTGTAAAAAAAAGTTAGAAATGACCAATTTGTATGAAATGGATTATTTTATTATTTAAATTACAGAATTAATAAAATTATTAATTTAGCTCAAGATCAGGGAAAAACATGTTTTAAGGATTAAATTGAAAAGTGTTGAAATTATGGAAAATTCTGACATTTTATAGAATTCATAGGTTGTTATCAATTTGTGTGAGAATAATGGCTAGAAATAAGGATTAAATTGCAATTATTTTATTTTATTTTAACCTAAGGATGAAATCGTCATTAATTAAAAGTTTAGGGGTAAAATGATAATTTTGTTTAGAGCATTAGTTGAATGTATTATAACATGAAATAAATGAAAACGACGATCAAATTTCTTTATAAAGATCCGGATGACTTGAATACGAGACTTGAACGTGGAAAAGAAAAGATATCGGATTAGCGAAATATCTGATAAATGAATCGGTAACTCTGGTAATGCTCCGTAACTCTATTCCGGTGAAGGATTCGGGTTAGGGGCGTTACAGTAACAGTAGCAGTACGGTACACAGAGTACCTCATCGGAACAAATCTGGAACAGTAACAATACGGTACACAGAGTACCTCATCGGAACAAATCCGAAACAGTAACGGTAACAGTAACAATATCCGACACACAGTGCCGAATCGGTAACAGTAACGGTAACAGTAACAGTAGTCGGCACATAAGTGCCTGATCAGTAAGCCGGCAAAAACCCGTACTCTTTCATATCCTATAGCATGCCAACTATATCCGACTAGCCCGACTAGTTAATAGGGTATTTAATTCACTTTTCAGTTTTCAATTAATTCATATTTTAATTAGTTAATTATATATATTTTTTCAATTCAATATAATTCTATTCACTTTTCACTAATAAATATTCAATTTCACAATAAACACATGTTCATAATTATTTCACCACATTTTCAAATCAAATCATTTCAATAAAAACACAATACCAATAATTCATACTTTAATTATTGACCATAACATTCAATTAAAATACAACAATTATTAATTAAATTCACCCTTCAATTTCAATCAATATTCATTTTATTTCAAATAATTTAATCAATGCACCTACCATACATAATAAATAATAAATTCAATATTTAAATATTAAGTTCGGGTTATAGAAATACAAACCGTAATTTTCGAGCTAACTCCTGTTGACTTTGTCTTGTCCTTTCTTAGTCGAGATTTCCGGTACCACATTGACTACGAAAGTAATACAATTCATAATCATTAATACATTACTAATTTATATCTTGAGTTACAGAATTCTAAATTAAGATCCGCTAATTTCTCCTGAAACTAGACTCACAAATCTTCTTACCATAAAATTTTCAGAATTTTTCGTTAAGCCATTAAATACAGTTTATTCTTTAAATTCACCCCTATTCTGCTGTCTGACAGTTTTGACCCTTCTTCACTAAAAATTAATTATCTCATAATGCAGAACTCAGATAATATTCCTGTTGATTTCTCCTGAAAATAGACTCATTAGGGATTGTAAAAATATAACTTTAAGCCTCTAATTATTTTTCTCCAATTTTTGGTGATTTTCCAAAGTCAAAACAGGGGAACCCGAATTCATTCTGACCTTGTCTTACAAAACTCATTATATCTCATAATTTAGAATTCAATTACTTACACCGTTTCTTCTATAAGAAATTAGACTCAATAAGCTTTAATTCCATATTTTATTCATCCTCTAATTAAATTTCTTCAATTTTTGGTGATTTTTCAAACTTAGAGTACTGTTGCTGTCCCAAACAGTCTTAATACAAAATGTTGATTTTCTACTTTAATTTCAATTTAATCCTAACTAAATTCACTTACTTTTCTATCTTAATTCATACTTTATTCCTACTCAATTTTTAACTAAACTTAGACATAATTATTTATTTTTCATCATAAAACCATAATTTCGAAATTCTTTCAATTTAGTCCTTAACGCATAAAACTTATGAATCACTTTACAATTCAATCCTTATTTCATTTCTAACTTGAATTTCTATCAATTTAGCCCTTAATTCATCTTTTTGTTCAACAAGAACAATGTCTTATAATCAACTATCTTACAATATATCAACTTAACTTCATCAAAACCTTGTTCTAAAGTTTCTAAAATATAAAAATTAAGTAAAAAGGGCTAAATTGACTTACCTATTTAAGCTTCAAGCATCAAACTTTGAATTTTCCCTTTCTTCTTTCTTTTCTCCTTTCTTTCTTTCTTTCCCTGCTTTTCGTTTTGCCTATTCTGTTTCTATTTCTATTTTTTTTTATTTCATTAAACCATTATATATATAATATAATAACCTAATAATTATCTATTATAAAATCTATTTAATAACAAATATTCTTTTAACATTTGTATCCATTTATAATATTACACTTGTCTTTCACTAATGTATTTATTATATAAATATCTTTTACTTAATAATAATATATAATTTAATAATATACTTATATAATAAGTAAATATACATGTATTTTACAAATGTATATATATTAATATTACACATGTCACTATACATACCATACATTTGTCAACTTTTTATTTATTTTTCACATAAAAATCTTATAATATAATTATTTAATTAATAAATACCTTTTATAAATAATTAATATCTATTAATACTTATATACAAGCATTACAAGTGTATGTATTTTTTTTTATTAATGCACTTGTACCCAATCATTACCACACATTTGTCTTACTTTTATTTATTTATCATATAATATTAATTTAATAATAATAAATACACTAATATTTACTTAAATAATAAGAAAATACATACATGTATTACAAATGTGTGTATTATATTTATTACACTTGTATTTTATTTTTTCCATATACTTAGCATTCTTTTTGGCTTATTTAGTTATTTAGTCCTTTCAATTTTCTTTATTCTATAATTAAACTTTCACACTTCATTCAATTTAATCCTTTTATCCAATTATCCTTAATTTAAGCTAGTTCACTTAATTAAACTCTAATTAACCACTCGATTAACTTTGTAAATATTTTTAAAAAATATTTACTAATCCATTTTTCAGAAATGGAGACCTGAAAATACACTTTTTCGATAACGGTAAAATTCGGATCATTACAAAATATGTCAATGGTTTATACCTTAAGTGGATGTATTTAGGATTAGGGTAAACTTATGGATATATTTAGGATTAGGGTGAACTTACTCATATAATTATTAGTGTATTTCTGGTTTGATTTTCAATGTTCATTTTTCAATAAAAAGGCATACACAATTATAAATAAATGAATATTTATTTTTTTAACATAAATTTTATTTATTAAAATAATATTTTATAAATAAAACATTTCTTTAAAAAATCCACAAACAAGACTTAAATCATTCAAACTTTTCATTTTTTAGTTTTATTTTATAAATAATAATTTATTTCTAGCATTGTTCTTTGGTCCTCACTAAATTTGTCGAGCGTTGCGCACCGTTTTTGCCTTCAACTACTGGCACTAATAACTCTTACTCTAAATTTATTGATTTTCACATCCTCGATCGTCTTGCCATCAAGCAAGGAATCAATTATGAAGTTGTTAACATAGCTTTCCACCTATCTTCAAGACCTCATCCTCACTTATATATCCCCAATCATTTCCACTCTTAAACAAAACCTCAAACGCAACAAAATCAATTTGAACAACGATGTAAAGACATCAAATCTTACCCTTTTCAACCTTAGGTTATATTTTTTTACCCAACCCAAATACAGTGGCATTTAATGTTGAAAAAAAGGGAAAAGCTAAATCTACTCAAGTCTTCTTCATTGTACTTTTTCCTTAAATTGTTTTATTTATAAAAATATTATTTTAATAAATAAGTATCATGTTAGAAAATGAGAAAAATAGATATTCATTTATTTATGAATATTTTTTTAATTTTATATGTATTTTGTAAAATCTTAAGTATATTTTATCGAAAAATGAACTTTTAAATACATTATATTTTTAAATTTTTTTTTATTTTTTAAGAATTAAGACTAAATTGATAGAATGTATAAAATTGAAGGCTAATTTTGTTGAACTTTTTAGAATTAGAACCAAATTGATAAAAATCTGTAAATAGTGGAGGGTTAAAATTATTATTATTCCAATAAAAAAGTCATACCAATATCCCAAGGGTAGAGCCAGGAGGCTGACAGGGGCTGACTCCTAAAATAGAAAATTTTCCATTTAAGCTCCTTTATAATTTATAAAATTTTAAATTAGTAATGGTAAAATTATACTTTGGCGCCCCAAAAATGATAAAAATTTAATTTAATCCTTTAAAAATTATAAATATATAAGCTATTAAAATGGTGAAATTACATTTTTACTATCATAAAAATATATAATTTAAATCTGACACCCTCTAAAAAAAATTTCTGCCTTTGCCCCTGCAACATCCCGTTAGTGATTTAATAAAAGAGCAACCAAAATATTAGATTTTAATACTATTAGTAACTCAAACAGAAATTTTTAAATTTAGATGACCAAAATAAAAACTCAAGTGATTACAATTCCAGTTGCATCATAATCAATGTTGGTAAGTTGTTGTTTTAATGATAATCAATTCTAAAACCTTAGGGTTGGGGGACCATCCATGCATGCATTATTATTTATTAAAGCTAACAGTGACATACACTTAAGGATGTAGTTGTTCTAGTTGTAATGATTGTGACCAAAGAATCCAAGTTTTGATCCAATCATAGATGGAATTTGGAAATGGAATTGTCATTGTTTATGTTGATGTTTGTTAGAATATGAAAAATTGGGAAACTATACTATTCTTTTATCGGATAAATTAACTCAAAACTTTTTTCAATAAAGGTTAGGACCCCAAAAAATGTAGTATTTAAGAAATCTATTTTAGTTATTAATGGATCTAGGATTTATAATTTAAGATGATCATCAAAGTATATATACCTAAGTTGATACATCGCTTACAAGAGTTTTTACTTATCTTTCTAACTACAATTTTTTTTTGAGAAAAAGCTGGCCTGCATTAAAAGAAGACGGAGGAAAAGACAACACAAAAGGAACTGAGTCGTTCCATCAAGTCTCAGCAAAACAAAAAAAAATGCAAACAACATGTAACATCCATTACTCGAGTTCAACGTCGGAACAGGAAACACATGCTTACAAACATTTTCGTGCCATAAATTTTTGTCCAAATTAAAAATTTTAGGAAACTGAATATAAAGTCCCTAATACGAGCCCACGAGGCCCAAAACACGCTTCGAAGAAGATTCGGGACTTAACCGAGTACTTTAGAAAACTTTGAAAAATTTCAAGGAAAATAGGGCATACTCTTGTTTGTCAAAGTGACAGGCCCGTGTGTTGTCTTAACATGATCGTGCTGAAGGCCCGTGTAGCTCACACGGCCTGGGCATATCTGGACACTCCCGTATCCCTAACCTATGTGGATTTATTCTTTGATTCGAACTTACAGGGGTTTTCACATGGCCTGGCATACACCAGTGTTCATGGCCCGTGTCCCTCACACAGCCATGACACATTCGTGTCTCAGCCCATGTACAAAAACCTTGACATTCTATTTCTGACGTCATCAACCAATTAAGGGCACACGGCCAAGGCACACGCCCGTGTGTTAGGCCATGTCCTCCACACGGCTAAGACACACGGCCGTATCTCTGCTCGTATGTTTACTACCATGCATTCTGACTTGTAAAAATTAAGGTGCAGGGGATACACGGCCAGACTACACGCCTGTGGAGTAGACCGTGTGTCATACATGCCCGTGTGTCTGCCCGTGTGGACAAAAATAAGGTTATTTACGAAGTTTTTTTGCCACCCTTACTTACACCAACCTACACAATATCAACCAAAACTAATCCAAGCCTAACACATATAACCAAATCAACCACAACCATGAGAAATTTACATCAAATGCATTTAATAATAATCAATATTAGCTAACATTAATGGCCTATACAAAATGAATATCACATCCATCATATGAGCTAACTCTTGTGGCTAAACTAACAAGACACTAAATAAAATATTCAAGTCCCTATACATGCCAAAATCAAAATATTAAACTAGCTATACCAAAGCTTCAGGTGATAGTGTGATAGATGCCTTCGACGTCCCTTGATCCCTGATACTAGCTTGGTGGCACTATAAGAAAATGGAAAGGAGAGGGAGTAAGCATAAAGCTTAGTAAGTTGCATATAAATAAGTAACAACATCAACCATGCATATTATAAATCAACATAACATTATTGAGTGAACATGGGTAAATATCACTACATGCTTATGTACATCACAAGTATAAACCAAAGATTTCAATATAGTCCCAAGATCATTTTCATGGCTAGAACTTACTCATGTCATTCTTACCCTTAAGGCAACATAACAAGACTCATATCTCATGAGTTTCGAATAAGAACCTGTGCCACTCACAACGTGATTATATCATTCCATATCATTGTCACAAACTTTTAAAATAACCCGTGAAACCATTTGGAATACTAAAGGATATCTAACAAGCCTTACACAAGAGGGTGAATTGTAGATGCCATGTTCCAAACATGGTCTTACACTAGCTTACGTGTCGAGGCCGATGCCATGTTCCAAACATGGTCTTACACTAGCTCTCGTCTTAATACCGATGCCATGTCCCAGACATGGTCTTACAATGGCTCTCATAATGTGGCCGATGTCATGTCCCAGACATGGTCTTACACTAGCGCACATATCAATGCCGATGCCATGTCCCAGACATGGTCTTACACTGGCTCTCACAACATCACCGATGCCATGTTCCAAACATGGTCTTACACTAACTCTTATAATGTGGCCGATGCCATGTCCCAGACATGGTCTTACACTGGCACACATATCACCCAAATGTCATGGCATGGATATCCAATCTATTCCTAAGTTCAACCGGGAATTTACCGCATTAATTTTATCATGCATTATTCATAATCATATTCAACCATATTATGCAAAATAAATCATTCAACACATAATAACGATAAAGTTACTTTACTTAGGTACAACTTACCTCGGTATACAAAAAGTGGACGACTAATTGACTTTAGTCTACTAGCTTGACCTTTCTCCGGTCTAGGTCCGGATTTCGTATTTCTTGATCTAAAATGATAAAAATTCACTAATTTAATCATCATATTAATTAATACATCTCATAAATCATATTTTGGTAAAATTACCATTTTGCCCCTAAGCTTTCACAAAATTACAACTTTACCCCTAGTCTCGTAAATTGATTTTTATCAAATTTTCTCACTAACCAAGCCTAGCAAAATTCTTTTTCTACTAGAAGTAGCCCACTATTCCCATCATTTCACACATTTAGCCCATAATTTATAACTTATGAAAAATGGTCTTTAGTTAGGGTTTTCATGAAAACTACTTCACAAAAGTTGTTTGTTTAACAACCATGATTCATTTTCTTCCATAAAAATTCAGCAAAAAACATGAACACTCTCATGGAAAAACCCTATATTTTCAACCACTTTGTAAAATAGTCCCCCCATTAGCTAGATTATGTTACAAGGGTCCCAAAAGTACAAAAATTATCAAGAAAGGCCATCAAAATCACTTACTTGTAAGGGTAAAGAGTGGCTGAAATTTTGAAGCTCCAAAACCCCTAAAATGGCTGAAATTTTTGATGGTGAAAGAAAGGATGAAAAAGATGAAGTCTTTTGTTTTATTTAATCTCATTTTATAGTCAAAATAGGCTACCAACTTCACCAAATTTGATTTTTTTATTCATCTTTGTTCCTATTGCTGACCACCCCTATTGAAATGGGCCTATTTACCTTATAAAGACCCCTAATTATGATTACCTAGCTATTTAACACCATTTTCTAGAAAAACCAAACTTTTGCTCTTCATGCGATTTAGCCTTTTTTCGCAATTCAGCATGTAATCGCTAGAATTATTTGACTAAAATTTTCATTTACTCATATAAACATGTTATAACACATAAAATTATATTAAAAATAATTTTTCTGACCTCGGGTTAGTGGTTTCGAAACCACTATTCTGACTAGGCCTAAAATGGGGCTGTTACACAATAAACCACAAACTACAAAAAACAAATAAATAAACCCTAAACCAAAAACTTTTCCCCTAATTGTGAGCAGTAAATGAAGCTAGAATAAATGAAATTCCCTACAACCATGACTCAACAAAGAGTTGCATGGAAATCACAGTGAAAAAAATCGCAGAAAACCTCCGCTTTGGAAGATATTTGAGCGGAAGATATTGAAAGCTCCATAGTCCAAAGTCAATAGCAGTTTGTATTAGCCCGAAAAGCCCCATGAAATTCATTTCAGCTAATCCATCATTGTCGCGCGCTCTACCTCCGACGGAGCTTCCTCTATCCAAAATTGTGGCACTTGTAAATGACACCCAAAGCTTGCAAGAATATGAGCTACTGAGTTCACCGATGTACCAACAAAGCCAAAGGTAATGTTCTCCAAATTTTCTATCGTTGCCTAAACATCTTGCACAATCGGACCCAAGGTTGACCTACCAAAACTTGTAGAATTAATCTTCTTCACAATTGTAAGAGAATCACTTTCCACCTGTATTGATCGGAACCTGAGCTCCTGGGAAAATACAACTGCCCGTTCACATGCCCTTACTTCTTGTAAATGCATTTGCAACGCCAAAATATGGGTAAGTACATGCGACCAAGATTTCCCCTAAATCGTTTCTAACTAAAACACCTAAGATAGACGTATTAACATTAGCGATAAGTGAAGCGTCACAGTGAAACTTTATGTTGTTTGGACCTAGAGGCACCCAGATCTCTTGTTTAGGAACAATAGTATAAGGTTTCAATTCCTCAAATGCCACAAGTTCCAGAATGTAACCCTTAATGAACACCACCAATTATTGGATATTTAGTTTGATACCATCATGCACTAGTCGATTCTGAGCATGCCAAACAGCCAAGTATGTAATCAAGAGTGCCCCATTTTCTTTAACAAATAATTGATTAAAACCCATCGTTGGCCATTGCTTGTAATCTTGACATTGTGACTCAAGTGGCATCTGTATTTGTAAAGCAGCCAGAGTTTGTTTAGAGACAATACAAAATCTCATCAAATGATCCACTGATTCCTCCGCTACTTAACACAAAGGGCATAGAGTGTCAACATGCAACCTACACCTCGCCAAATAAGCATATGTGGGTAGAAAATTATATATAAGTCTCTAAAAAGTAATTTTTACTTTCCCTGGGAGTTGTAGATACCATAATTTTGTAAAATGTATTGTAAGCATATCAGAAGTAGGCATAGGTTGGGTAATCTCAGAATGTAAGTCTTGATCAATCAATACCTTGTACCCACGATTTGGTGAGAACTCACCCAAACCATCACAGCGCCAGATCAATGTGTCTAGCTTTTCTGTTATAGCTAGAGGGATTGCAAAGACCCTCTCAGTTTGACTATCATTCAAAATGGCCCTAACACGTTCCTCAATCCAAGTACATGTCTCAGAGTTAATCAATTGAGAGACAGATGTAAAACGAATGTCTATATTTTTGACACTGAATCTTCCAATCCCTTAGTCCAGGTATCTATGAGTCATTCTAAATATTAACACTATTCCTACTGCCAATCCTCTAACCTACTCCTATCTCAATCAAGCGCCGAGCACTTAAGATACTCTTCTAAGTAAAAGAAGCAGAAGTTCCTTGCCTTGTAGACATAAAATTTGAATGAGGGAAATATCTTGCTTTTAGAACTTTGGCTAATAAACATTCAAAATGGGTAATAATGTGCCAACATTGCTTGGCCAGTTATGCTATATTAAATTTGGACAAGTCACGAAACCCCAACCCCTCTTCTGCTTTAGGTAAGCAATAGATTGCCATGTAGACCAATGTATGCCACGATGCGACTTGTTACTTTGCCGGCAAAACTTATTCAATATACTTTCTAGCTGATTACACGACATCTTAGGGAATAAAAAACATTGCATGGCATAGACGGGCAATGCCTACAGAACTACCTTAATGAAGATCTCCTTTTCCACCCATAGACAAAAATCGCATACTCCATCCATGGACTATTTTATTAAACCAGTCCAAATACTGATCAAATGATTGCTTCTTACTCTTGCCAACCATCATCGACAAAACCAAGTACTTTTCAAGGCTTGTCGAAACCTGAACTCCCAATAGTCTACCCACATTGTCTCGATCACACAGACTAACATTAGTTTTAAAAAAGATAAGAGACTTATCATAGTTGACCTTTTGGCCCGAAGCTTTTTCATATTCGAAGATTACCATTCAGACATTTTAAACATCTTTTGTAGAAGCCTCTTAAAAAAATGTGCAATCATCCGCAAAGAAGAGGTGATTTAAAGCTAATCACTCACTTCCAATACAAGCACCTTTTATTCGTACCATAACTTTTAACTCATTAAGAATAGTCGAGAATCCTTCAGCACATAGCAAAAACAAGTAAGGGCTAAGGGGATCACATTGCTGCAAACCTCGTAAAGGGAGAGATAAGTCATTGATTGATCCTACCATTAACCCCTACAGTATAGGAAACATAAGACACACATCTCATGATCAACGTTACTCATTTTTCATGATACCCCATTTGGAGCATCATCCTTACTAAAAAATCCCACTTAACTTGATCATAACTTTGCTCATATCGAGCTTAAGTGCAAAATTTCCTTATTTGCTCGATCTTCTCGTCTTAAGTGAGTGCAGAATTCCGTAAGCCACAAGTACGTTATCTAAAATCTGTATACCAAGAATAAAAGCTCCTTAGCTTCATCAACGTAATCATCCAGCATACTACTCATTCTATTAACAATTACTTTAGCAACAATTTTGTATAAAACATTACATAAACTAATAGGTCAGAACTGTGTCATATTATGAGGATTATTAACCTTCGGAATCAACACAATGTGAGTCTTGTTGATGTCCTCAACTGTAGGCTCTCCACTGAGAATCGCAATACAATAATTTGTAACCTCATTTCCTGTGACATGTTAATATTTCTTATAAAATAAAGCAGGGAACCCGTCAATACCTAATGCCTTTAGAGGTGTCAATGATTTAACTGCAGTCAATATTTCTTCATGTTGGAAATGACATAATAGGTCCTCATTCATTTCTAACATTACCCTCCTTTAAACATTTGCAAAAATCCTAGACGCATCACATTCATCCTAAACCGTGAAAAGGTTAGGGAAATATTTTGAGTCAATATCCAAGACTACTTTCTCATCAGTTACCCAACTTGTCCTTTCCTTTTCAATACCAAGAATTCGGTTCTGTTTCCGATGACCACAAGCTATCTTGTGAAAAAAAGTTGTATTTTTTATCTCTATACGAAAACCTGTTAACACGAGCTCTCTACTCCCAGAACAACTCCTCTTTATCAGCCTCAAAGTTCAAGCTAAGTTGAATCTTTTTTAATTCTGTGAGTGTATCATCATCAGGTTCCTTATTGTAAAGTTCTTTCATTCTGGACTCAAGTTTTTTCTAAGTAGCCTCTCTGTTTCTCTTAACCCAACGACTCCAATTATGTAGTGTCCTCCCTGAAGCATTCATTTTAGTCGATAAGGCATTCATAGATAAGGACCAAAATCTAGAAATTTCATCCGTGTAAGAGGGCTCCAGACACCATTGGCATCAAATCAGAAATTATCAAAACCCCTTATTTGTCTACTGTAATGGGCCAAATCCGCTCAGGCCCAACAACCAGAAAATTAATACAAACAAAAAAAACACCAAATATGAAAGTCCAATAAATAGTCCAAAATAAACATAACTCAAATACACTACCCAATCCCTAACCCAACTACGCAGCCCAACAGGCCCTAAAAAAACTAAACCCTAACCCACAACATTTCCACCTAAACAGCAAACCCTAGCAGCAAGAAGCACCACAGCCCCCAGCCTCCAGCGTCGTACGACCTCCAGCACACCACCGTACGCCCCACACCGAGTGCCACGTCACCTCCGTAACTACAAAACAGACGAAAACAAAAGCAAAGCAATGAGAAGAAAGAAACAAAATTCATTTTTGTAATCTGAACAAAATTCATTTTTGTAATCTGCTTTCGGCTATAAAAGCCTGAAAATCATCTTTGAAATTTGGACAAGCATACATAGCAATCGAGTACAGAAATCGAATACACTCCAAAGGTGGTTCATTTGTTCATTTTCTATTTTAATTTTCCTTTTCATTTTACTTTGAATCTACCACAAATACGAAAAAAAGAGGTTTTTACTTGCGCTGCGCCTGAGAGAGAGGGAAACGTCTCGTTTCTCCTTTCTTTTCGCTGAGTTTGGCCCATCTTGCGGGGTTTCATTCTCGAACCCACACTTTCTAGGTGACCGGCTTCAAAAAAGGCTGAAAAAGCCCAGTTTTTACGTGCCTCCGACCATCGCCTACGGTGGAGGCTCGCCAGGATCCTAGGCCAGATTGGAGAGAGGGTGAGAGAGTTGAGAGAGTTTTGAATTTTTTTTCTTTTAAGAATGAGGCTGAAATAATTTTTTTTTAAAAAAATGAGTTTAAATAACCATATCAAAACGGTGTTGTTTCATTAGACCCCCCAGACGCCCAAAACAGCGTTGTTTTGGGGGGCCAACCTGTGACCCGACCTATCCACCCGAAGGTCCGCTGGCTAATTGCGCGAATAGCCCTTCCGCTTTTTTTTGTTTTGCAATGCAGTTTTTTTATATTTTTAATTTTTCCCCACAATTTTATTTTGATTACATTTTGGTCCTCTAACCATTTGAGGAATGGACATTGGAATGGCATCGTTTTGGAGACAAAGCATAATTGCCCAATCAGTCCCTCATTCATGGCACGCGTTTCAATTTAATCCTCCCTGCTACTGCGCGTTTTGGAGGGTGGGGTTATTCCCCACTTTAGTCCCTCATTATTTGCGTGTTCGATTCGGTCCTTTTTTTATTTTTATTTTGGATTTGCCCCGAATTTTTGTTTTAAATTCAAGTTAATCCCTTTCTTTAATTATTATGCTATTTTATTATTAAAATTAATTAATTTTAATTTTATTATTATTACTATTATTATTACTATTACTTTTATAATTTATTATTGTTATTGTTACTATTTCTATTATTGTTTTTTTATTATTTATATTATTGTTGTTGTTATCATTATTTCTTATTTTATTATTATTTTATTATATTTATTTTATTATTATTAGTATATTATTATTCTTATTAATGTATTATTATTATTTTCTACTTTATTATTATCACCATATTATTAAACTAATTAATTTTATATTGTTATTATTATATTATATATTTTCATTTCGTATTTATTATTATTATTACCTATTACCCTTTTATTATTATTACCTTTTTATTTTATTTTACTTTATTTGTTTTTCCCTCTTTCTTTGTGATTGTATTATTTCTTGTTTACTTCTAAGTCGTGTTTTTTAAATCGTATATTAGTTTTTTCGTTTACCTTTTTTAGTTTTATTTAAATTATTATTGAAATATGCCTTTATCTATGTTATATTTTATTGTTCGAACATGCTATCTATGCGATCATTTTGTATCGATTCATCACCCCCACTTCATGCATTATGTTTAGAAATGATTAAGTATTTTTACTCCAATGAGATAAATACACATCGCTTTAAAAAGATTTTACACTTGTATTCATTCAAAAAAAAAAAGGATTAAAAATAAAAGTAATATTTCGCATTTTGGGAATTCAAGAAATTGTACCCTAACTTACAGGGTTTCAGTTTCTCGTTAAACCTAAATAACCAAATATCCTTTTAAATTTCGAAATTCGTGAATTTTAAATAAATAAAGGTAATTTTCTGTGTTTAGAAATTCGAGAGATCATGCCCTAACGTACTGGGTTTCTATTTTTCTCGTTCGACCCAAATGACCGAATATCCTTTTAAAATCAAGATGCAAGAGTCTTGAAAATCAAAAGACAAGCTTATTCTTGAGGGTTTAAAATTTAATGTCCTAATGCACTGGATGTGTCCTAATGTCCGAATATCCGCTTCAATTTATCCAAACATTTTTTGTAAAATTGATATTAATAAAAAATAGGATAGTATTTTTTAAAATTCTTTCGAATTTTTAACTTTCAACGCTAAGACATCGACTAATCAATTAGGTACCAATTGTGGGCGTATCGAAGGTGCTAATCCTTCCTCGTACATAACCGACTCCCGAACTCGTTTTCTAAATTTCAAAGACCAAAAATTATCGTTTTAGTAAATTTAAACTTTTATTAAAATGATTAATTTGAAGTGATCCGATCACACCTAATAAAAAGGATTGGTGGCGACTCCACTTTTTTTTTTAAATAAAAGTCGACCCTCATTCAAAAAAAAATGGTTTCGACAGCTTGGCGACTTCATTGGAGAACATAAGAGAGTCAAATCGTAAATTGATTAATTTCTGTCTTTTCATTGAAAATTAAAAAATTCGATTTAAAATACGATCCTTTCATTGCATTTCATCCGTCATTTTTGTGATTTTAGTCGAAACATTTGTTGTATTTGTTCGAGTCTTTAGAAATTTTCGCACATTGCATTGCATGACTATTCGGTTTTACCCTTTTAAGTGGGAGTGAGAAACTATTTCTTCGTGAGCTCTTTACCTCCGTGTAGGATAGTGGATCGCTTTCGGGATACATCCGTACATATGTTTTCGTGAGATTTTCATCTCCGTGTAGCTATAGGGAAATGTATTCCCCTGAACCGAACTCGGTCTATATGAGCCTATAATGGGTGAGGATCGAGGAATCTGCTGGTTCAGGTACACTTTCTTTAGAATCAAACCACATATAGTGAGCCCTAGGAGCCCACTCTAGGTAGAACCACCAAACCTTTAGAGGTCACCCGAAGAGGTGCTCTATTTTTTGTACTGATGTGTTTTGTTTTATTTTGTTTATGATTGCATTGCATTGTATCATCATAGAAAATAAGTGTTGATTCACGTTTAGTTGCTAAATAGAGAGCTTGTCACGGAAAATGAATTTCTTGATAAAGTGGAATATGATACGGCAGTCCGAATATGGTCCGAGTAAACACAACAAGAGAAGGTTGATAGCCCATGGAGGAATATACGACTATGCTTCGCTGCCCAAGGATTCAAGCTGAAAAAGATTATTTGGGAGCCGTCAACTTTCTTAAAGAAGCTATCAAGCCTCACGGGGATGAGTAGGAAATGGACCACAACCTGGATCAAGCAAAAAAGAGCTAGTAGAGGCATCCATTGGGAAGTTCACAAGATTTGATCTTAACATCCGGATATGAAGAAAGGGATCGATGTCTACGCCTAGAGTATGAGGGTAAGGCCGTATATGTTTCTGCTTTATGTAAAGAGATTTGTTATCTAGAAAATTTGTCAGAATTGAAATAGAATCAACGTCTCTTTGATTAACTTATTTGTTTCGAGCTATGCTCCCAACTGTTTTCTTTCTTGTCCATAGTTATGATCTTTTTCAAGCATTTTGCATTGAAATAATGATTAATGGACTAATAAAACTTTCACAAAAGAAGTTATGCATATTACTCTGAAAAGTTTCTAAATAGTACAAGAACCTAAAATAGGACTGTTGTTTAGAACTCACCAAACTTAAGCGTTGGAAATGTTTGAGAAAGAGGAGCTTAAATTGTGACTATCTCTTCAGATTTTTTTGTCAAAGATATCAGTTAAACGAGGAGACAAGATATTGTATCGGTGATACAACATCGACGAATAACGAGTAACCCAAGCATTAAAATGGGATCATTCTAAAAAAAATGATATTCTGCATTCATACAAATATCATACATACACATCTGGTTATGATACCCAAAGAATAGTTTAACAGATCAAATTGATTGAAGAAGCCACAAAATCCTATACTCCTGAGTTGCAGTGGGATGGATTGAAGAAGGTACAAATCCTTTACCCCTAAATTGCAATGGGAGGAATTGAAGAAGATACGAATCCTATACCCCTAAGTTACAGTGGGATGGATGGAAGAAACCAAATTTTATCTCCCTAAAGTTGCAGTGGAGCAAACCAGCTGAGCAAATGGTGATTATTTCTTCAAACTTTCTGTCAAAGATACCAGCTGAGCAAAGAAGGCAGGATAACACATCAGTGACAGAACCTTGATGAACAATGAGTAATGACAATCCAAACATTAAGAAGGGATCATTCTCATGATATTCTGCGTTCATGCAAATATCATCCATACACATCTAGTTAGGACCATTCGATTCATTCTGATCATAACATCCTAATAATTTAGCATAAGCATAAGCCCATCAAACAGATTTTACAGGTCCTATTCCCTAGAGAACGGCGCAACAGACCAGTGAAACCACAAATCTTATACCTCTGAAATTGCAGTAGGCTGGATTCAGTCATCATGGCGAATCTTATCTCCCTGAAGTTGTAGTAGAGTAGATTGAAGCCACAAGTCTTATCTCCCTGAAGTTGCAGCAGAGTAGATTAAAGACAGTGAATCTTATTTCCCTGAAGTTGCAATGGAATAGATTAAAGCTACAAACTATGGCCAATCTTATCTCCTTGTAGTTGCAGTGGAGTAGATTGAAGCCATTAACCTTCTCTCCCTGAAGTTGTAGTGGAGCAGGTTGAATATAGGTCTTATCTCCCTGAAGTTGCAACGGAGCAGACTAAAGATAGCGAATCTTATTTCCCTGAAGTTGCAGTGGAAAAGATTAAAACTACAAACCATGGTGAATCTTATCTCCCTGAAGTTACAATGGAGCAGATTGAAGCCTCTAACCTTATTTCCCTAAAGTTGCAGTGGAATAGGTTGAACATAGATCTTATCTCCCTGAAGTTGTAGTGGAGTAGATCAAAGATAGCGAATCTTATTTCCCTGAAGTTGCAGTGGAACAGATTGAAGCTACAAACCATGGCAAATCTTATCTCCCTCAAGTTGCAGTGGAGTAGATTGAAGCCACTAACCTTATCTCCCTAAAGTTGTAGTGGAGTAGGTTGAATATAGATCTTATCTTTTTGAAGTTGCAATGGAGTAGATCGAAGATAGTAAATCTTATTTCCCTAGCGTTGCAGTGGAACAGATTGAAGCCACCATCCTTATCTCCCTGAAGTTATAGCGGAGCAGACTGAAGATAGAAAATCTCATTTCCTTGGAGTTGTAGTGGAACAAATTGAAACTACAAATTATGACGGATTTTATCTTCTTGAAGTTGCGGTGAAGCAGATTGAAGCCACCAGCCTTATCTCCTTGAAGTTGCAGTAGAGCAAGAAAATACACAAACCTTTTCTCCCTAAAGATGCAATGGAGTAGGTTAAAATTACCAAATTCTTATCTCCTTTAAGTTCCAACGGAGTATATTGAAGCTACAAATCTCTTCTCCCTGAAATTATATTGGAGTAGACTGAAACGACAATTCCTATACCCCTGAAGTTGCAGTGGGTTAGAACGAGACTACCTCGAAGAAGAAGCACCGAAAGAAATCGAGATCCTGCAAGACCAGGCAAATTCGACCTATTTTAAAGTCTTTGCTCCATTCCCGTTACACGACCTTGTAATTTGGACAGGCATACATAGCAATCGGATACACTCCAAAAGTGGTTCATTTGTTCATTTTCTGTTTTAATTTTCCCTTTTATTTTACTTTGAATCTACCACAAATACGAAAAAGAGAGGTTTTTACCTGCGCCGCGTCGGAGAGAGAGGGAAACGTCTCGTTTCTCTTTTTTTTTGTTGAGTTTGGCCTATCTTGTGAGGTTTTGGTCTCAAACCTACACTATCTAGGTGACCAGTTTCAAAAAGGGCTGAAAAAGCCTGGTTTTTGCGTGCCTCCGACCACCGCCTACGGTGGAGTCACGGCGGAGGCTCGCCGGGAGCCTAAGCCGGATTGGAGATGGGGTAAGAGAGTTGAGAGAGTTTTGAATTTTTTTTTTGAGAATGAGGCTGAAATAAAAAATTTTTAAAAAAAATGGATTTAAATAACCATATCAAAACGGTGTTGTTTCGTTAGGGCCCCTAGACGCCCAAAATGGCGTCGTTTTGGGTGGCTGACCCGCGACCCGACCTGTCCGCGTGTTTTTTAGCGGATGGGCTAATTGCGCGAATAGCCCTTCCGCATTTTTATTGTTTTGCAATGCAGTTTTTTATATTTTTTAATTTTTCCCCACGATTTTATTTTGATTACAATTTGGTCCTCTGACCATTTGAGGAATGGACATTGGAACGGCGTCATTTTGGAGACAAGGCATAATTGCCCAATCAGTCCCTTATTCATGGTGCGCGTTTCAGTTTGATCCTCCCTGCTACTGCGCGTTTTGGAGGGCGGGGTTATTCCCCACTTTAGTCCCTCCTTATTATTTGCGTGTTCGATTCAGTCCTTTTCTTTTATTTTTATTTTGGATTTGCCTCGAATTTTTGTTTTAAATTCAATTTAATCCCTTTCTTAAATTATTATTCTATTTTATTATTAAAATTAATTAATTTTATTTTTATTATTAATTTTATTATTATTACTATTTATTATTATTACTATTATTATTACTATTACTTTTATAATTTATTATTGTTATTGTTA
The DNA here is from genome assembly GCF_007990345.1 of Gossypium hirsutum. Taxonomy (NCBI): domain Eukaryota; kingdom Viridiplantae; phylum Streptophyta; class Magnoliopsida; order Malvales; family Malvaceae; genus Gossypium; species Gossypium hirsutum. The sequence goes on from NC_053430.1 coordinate 16,455,257, forward strand.
CTATTTCTATTATTGTTTTATTATTATTATTTATATTATTGTTGTTGTTATCATTATTCCTTATTTTATTATTATTTTATTATATTTATTTTATTATTATTTTCTATTATTGTTAATATTAGTATATTATTATTATGCTTATTAATGTATTATTATTATTTTCTACTTTATTATTATCACCATATTATTAAACAAATTAATTTTATATTGTTATTATAATATTATATATTTTTATTTCGTATTTATTATTATTATTACCTATTACCCTTTTTTTATTATTACCTTTTTATTTTATTTTACTTTATTTGTTTTTCCCTCTTTCTTTGTGATTGTATTATTTCTCGTTTATTTCTAAGTCGTGTTTTTTAAATCGTATATTAGCTTTTTCATTTACCATTTTAATTTTATTTAAAATTTATGTTATATTTTATCGTTCCAACATGCTATCTATGCGATCATTTTGTATCAATTCATCACCCCCACTTCATGCATTATGTTTAGAAATGATTAAGTATTTTTACTCCAATGAGATAAATACACATCGCTTTAAAAAGATTTTACACTTGTATTCGTTCAAAAAAAAAGGATTAAAAATAAAAGTAATATTTCGCATTTTGGGAATTCAAGAAATTGTAACCTAACTTATGGGGTTTCAGTTTCTCGTTAAACCTAAATAACCAAATATCCTTTTAAATTTTGAAATTCGTAAATTTTAAATAAATAAAGGTAATTTTCCATGTTCGAAAATTTGAGAGATCGTGCTCTAACGTATTGGGTTTCTATTTTTCTCCTTTGACCCAAATGACCGAATATCCTTTTAAAATCAAGATGCAAGAGTTTTAAAGATCAAAAGACAAGCTTATTCTTGAGGGTTTAAAATGTCATGTCCTAACGCACTGGATGTAGCATTTTATTACTTCGGGATAAGAAGGTCTTTAGCATCCGCTTCAGTTTATCCAAATATTTTTTGTAAAATTGATATTAATAAAAAAGAGGATCGTATTTTTTAAAATTCTTTTGGATTTTCAACTTTCAACGCTAAGACATCGACTAATCAATTAGGTACCAATTTTGGGCGTATCGATGGTGCTAATCCTTCCTCGTGCGTAATTGACTCCCGAACTCGTTTTCTGAATCTCGCAGACAAAAAATTATCGGTTTAGTAAATTTAAACTTTTATTAAAATGATTAATTTGAGGTGATCCGATCACACCTAATAAAAAGGATTGGTGGCGACTCCACTTTCATTTTTAAATAAAAGTCGATCCTCTTTAAAAAAAATGGTTTCGACATCTACTTTGACAAACTATCGTATCAATTACAACCGTACAGTGGTCAGAGGAAGAGTAAGTCCAGTGCCTTACAGAAAATTCCGAGAAAGAAATCCACCAATCCAAATTCGCTATACCCCTGTTGAGCCTTTCACGGATATTACTTGCCGCGGATCTACCCCTCTCCCACGTAAATTGTAACACCTCGAATTTGGGCCTAAAAGTATTGGGCCTTGAGTGGGGGTCTGTAAGGAGGTTGCATATAGGTATTTAATTGTGCAATGAAATGAAACAATTAAATGTTTGCTTTAGTGGTTAATGACTTAGAGAAGTGTTGGAGAAATCTTGGGTTCAAACTTGGGCTTTAGCAAAAATTTTGGTATTAAGTGAAAAAAACCTGGATGCTTGGATGAGGGCCTTTTAAATTATTGTGTTAAATAAATGACACAAGGAGCAATGTGGTCTAGTAGAAGTGGCGTAATTAAGGTTGTATGGGAGCCTGGGTTCAAGCTTTGGCTCTTGCAATTTATTCTGTTTTTTTTAAGGGAACCTGGACTTTGGCCTTTAGACCTTATAATTAATTGGGGATAAAATATGACACAAAAAGAGCTTGTGGTGAAGTGGCAAGGTGGTGTCATAGAGTTGGCAAGGAGGTCCAGGGTTCGAAACTCATGGCAATCAAAGAGCATTTATTTTACGAACAGGGGGCGGCAAGAGCTGGTGTTGAATTTAAACTCTGATGTTGGAAGGATCCCACATCAGGAAGCTAACATAAGAGGGGATGCGAAGCTGGCTTTAAATAGAGAGAACCATGAGGAGAGTAGAGGTACCTTTCTTGGCTGATCCCTTTCGCTTTATGGCGTGCTCGTTTGGGTTAGGCGTCGGCTAAGAGTGCTCGGAGCGTGGATTAACTCCAGTCTCCAATCAGGTGTGTATTTTCTCGATACTCTAGCTGTAGGATGGCTACTTTGGGCCGCGATGGGCCGAAAGGGGTCATGTGGGCCTAATGGGCCTACGGGCCCAACTGGATAAGTTGTTTGATTATGTAGTAAATATTGGACTAGGCTAGGTGAATCTCATATTTGTGGCTATATTTGGGCTAAAAGGGCCACACGAGCGTGTGGGCCCATTTGGGCCGAGAATAGGCTTTAGGCCCATTCGTATTGTTATCCCTGTTTAGAATACTTTAGTTTACTAAAATACCCTTAGTTTGTAAAATTACTGAAATACCTTTGACTTGTAAAATTACCAAAGCACCCCCGGTTTATAAAATTACCAAAGCACCCCCGGTTTATAAAATTACCGAAATACCGTCGATTATAAAATTACTGAAATGCCCTCAATTTGTAAAATTACCAAAGTACCTTCGATTTACAGAATTACCGTTTTACCCTCGATTTACAGAATTACCATTTTACCCTCGATTTATAGAATTACCATTTTACCTTCGATTTATAGAATTACCGTTTTACCCTCGATTTACAAAATTATCGTTTTACCCTTGATTTAAAAAATTACCAAAATACCCCTGATTTGTAAAATTACTAAAATACCCCTGGTTTGTAAAATTACCAAAATACCCCTGATTTGTGAAATTATCGAAATACTCTCAATTTGTAAAATTATCGAAATACCCCTGTAGGGTAGAATTACCGAAATACCAATGTAGGGTAGAATTACTGAAATACCCTTGTAGGGTAGAATTATTGAAATACCCTTGTAGGGTAGAATTACTGAAATACCCTTGTAGGGTAGAAATACTGAAATACCCCCGTAGGGTAGAATTACCGAGATACCCTTGTGGGGTAAAATTACCATTTTGCCCCTAGGGTGTTAAATGACTGTTTTGCCCTTGTGGGCAAGTGACTGACTTGGACTGTGTGGTTAACGGATTTGATTGTGAATATATGTTGGTGATATGAATGACTTGACTGTGATTGTTTGATTCAAATATGGGTATAACATTCTGCATACATGACATGTTGCATGGGTTGGGTTTTATAAATGAAGGAAGTGCTAAAAGGGCTATGCTCTAGTTTACCGAAAAGGGCTTTGCCCCAGTTTATCAAAAAGGGCTTTGCCCCAGTTATTAAAAGAGGCTAGGCCTCCAGTTATATGATAAAGCAGCTATGCTGCCAATGGAGAGTTTAGTTGGGTGGGTTGAGTTATTCCCCACCATGTAGAGCTTGGTTGGTACGGGTGGAGAGTAGCGGATGGTGGGTTGAGTAGTCTCCCCAAATGGGCTTGCATACATTCATTGATATTACATGTGATATTGAAATGGGCTTATGGGCCATACCGCTTATAGTAAAGGCTTCGGCCAGTGATATGATTTATGAAAAGGCTTCGACCTAGTGATATGATTTATGAAAAGGTTTCGGCCCAGTATATGTCGAGACTGAATTAGGGCTTAGGCCCATATTGCTACTGTTTAATGGCTAAGGCCCAGACTGTACTGTTACTGAATAGGGCTTTGGCCCAGATTGTACTAACACTGTGTTATTCACTGTTTGTTTGTTGTTGGGGATTACACACTGAGTTTTCGTAAACTCACCCCGTTTCTAACTGTGCAGGTAATCCCTAAACTTAGATGGTTTGGAGTTGCGAGGGACTCGGAGATAGCCACACTACTGTTTCTGTTTCTTTTAATTGCAATAAGTAACCGGTTTATTTTTTTTTATAAGTTTTATCTTAATTAATTTTATTATTTGGTTTTGGGTTGTAATAAGGCCATTTTAATTATTTTTCTAGGATTATTTTATTTTATACCCTATATTTTACTGATAACAATCCAAAATGGGTTAGACTTAGGGCGTGTTTCCAAAATGATAATTGTTTTCAAAATAACGCAACGATACAATTAATCGGTTTATCAAAAATATCTACTTAAATGAATTCCAACTTGTTTTTCTCAAAACCTAACCTCGCACCAAAGTGTGGCAATGGTTGTGGGCATGTCTAGGATTGGATCCAATTAAGAGCTTGGTACTTAAGCAACCTTCATGGCTCACCTCCTCTGTTTCGGATACCTACCTGGTGCACAGCTTCCATTCACTTGGTTAAGCTTAACAAAAGTTGGTTTTAAAGCGCTAAAACGAAACATGGATTTTTAACTTTAATGTGACATGTCGGATCCGGCCATAACGTATGGGCCGGGTTTAGGGTGTTACATAAACTATCGACCAATGAACCCCAAATGACTCAAGTCACAATCTTGCAACACAACTCTAAAAGCTTCCATAATCCTCTCTGATCTCAACCTACCTCAATTCTTTTCAAAGGAGTAGGCTATCTCGTTAAAATCCCTTGCAACCAACCACATATATTAAATAAGCTTTTTTCTCAAATTATTACACTAATGACCAAACTATACGTGATAGTATATAAAATTATAAATCGTGGATGTATTAAACATAAGTCCTAATTATATATGGACAATACTTAAAATTATACATGAATTTTGATACAACATAGAATTTGATATATCAACTTTGATTTAGGTTGAATGTATACATGAAACTTTGATTTTGATTTAATTATACACATTTAAAGTAAAAATATATCATTTTATTTTTACATTGAATAATATAATCATTTGTGTATGCAACATACAAACGTAAAATGATATTACATTGACAATGGTATTAATAATTTACGAGAATTAAATAAAAAAATTCATACATAAAATTATATAAAATCAACATTTATTAATAACATTATATATTGTACCTAAATTCATGTTTAACTTTGAAATAAATTCCATTTATATTTTGCTATAAATGATATATCAAATAATATTAAATAATACAATTAAATCACTAGTTAATTGCACTTTTGATAATAAAAAAATTGTAAATATTTATTTGTATTTATTTATTGTGATGTGGATTTCTTTGACTAAATCAACTCATATTAATTGTGGTATTGACTATTTAATTATGGGCATGCTTTTCGAGCTGTAATAATAATAATAATCGAGCCTTAAATTGTCATTAACTAATATGATAAATTATATAGTTTGTTACTTAATTAAAAAAAATATTTTCGGCATCCAAAATAAAAAAAAATATAATTTTACATAATTCGATTATTTTGGCCACTCCCGTTAAAATCAAATACAACAAGATGACATGACATGACAGTTAAAAAAATTGGTATAATAAAAAGTACAACGATCAACTTTTACATATTATTTCAATTTAGTCATAATTTTAAAAAATTAAATCTCAAAATTTACAAATAATCTCAATTTGATCCTAATTCTAAAAAATTCAAAGAAATGATAAAAGTACATAATTATTTTCAATAATAATAAATTTTTCAAAAATATAAAAATTATAAAAACAAATAAATATTTTTAAAAAATATATAATGATAAATTTAAATTTTATATTAATATTAAAAAATATAATTGCAAGTCTTACATAATTAGCCACACTGAACTTTTAAAAATAAAAATGAAACACTGTATACTTCTAACATCAATTTACTGTATAGCCCCAAAACTATAAAATTTACAATGATATCATTCAATTTTAGTGAATCCAATGACAGAACAATGGATGCCTTTTTTTCTTGAATCAACACCAGGCTATTTTAGAAAAAAAAATCCACTATATTTCAAGGCTTGCTATGAATTGAACTAAACTAACTATAAAAGCAATCAAATTCAGTAAAAAAAATTTACACAAATAATTCAATTAGGAATATACCTAAGTGTGGATTAAGTTTTAACTCAATTGGTATGAATATTGTTGCAAATACAGGAGGACGTGAGTTCGAGTGTATTGAAGTGCGTAATCCTACTATTTGTGGATTGGGAAAGGGCCATAGATAATTTTCGAGATTATATCATAAAAAATAAATATGATCAGAATGTATAATAAAATTATATATACATACCGAAAACCCATTTCTTTAATAGCTTTAAAAGTAGGCTCACACAGTCCCAAAAACTCAAATGACTCGGTGCTCATTATCCCACTTCCTCCAATCTTCATTTTCTCCTTTTTCCTCTTGTTCATCATCATTTTCAACTGACGATTGGAGATTTTTATTTTATTTAATACCATTATAATTATAATTATTTAATATTAATATAAAATTAATATTAATTATTTTATTTTATTTAATGTTAATATTAATATAATTATATTTATTTAATAATAATATAAAATTAAATTTTTATTATTATAATTTTTAAATATTTATTTATATGTATTTTTAATTTTTTATATATTATTATTTCTTATCAACAATATTTTTTTAATACTTTTTAGATTTATTATTTTTTGAAAATGTTTATGTATTTTTATATATTTATTTGATTTTTTAGAATGATCAAATTGAGATCATTTATAAATTTTGAGGGTTAATTTTTTAAAAATTATGACTAAATTGATATAATATTTAAAAGTAGAGGAATCAATTTGTTATTATACCAATTTTTTTAACTGTCACGTCATCTTCCAATTTATGATTTTAAGAGGAGTGATAAAATGACCGAATTATATAATGTGAATGCTTAAATTACAAATTTTTTTATTTTGAATGCCTAAAATAAAAATATTTAATAAATTAAGCGACTATCTATGCTATTTACCCTAATTAATAACAAACAGTTAATTATTAGTTTATTAACCTCTTATTGGCTCCTAACTTTAATGAGTTTGATTAATCAATGTCCAAAAAGAGAAAGTAAAGTTAATGCAATAATATATTTTTCTAGTATGCTTTTTCACTTTAAAATAAATAATTGAATGAAGAAAGGAGCACCAACAATTAATTAAATATTTTATAGTATAAAAATTTAATTAATTGGATTGTGGCTGGGGAACCAGATTTCAGAATTTGGTTCTTGTCTTTATTATCTACTCTAACTTAATCCATGCCTTATTGCTCCTCCACTTAATCATCTTTTTGGGATATTTATAATTATTTCTACCTTTATAATTTATGAATCATTAAGTTGATATTTCATCCATTTAATATACTAATTTTAATTTTAATGATTCATACAAAAAATCAAGATGATCTAACTGGGAAAAGCTTTGAATTTATTTTATGAGTTAATATTTATTTAATTAACATCAATATTATTGAATATTTTTTTAAAAAAAATTGCGAGTGAATTTAAATGTATAATGTGTCAACTAAGAAATTTTGACGTTATTTGTAAAGGTTGAGGTTATGAGATTTTGATATCCCAAGTTTAATTCTTATCTTGTGTAAATCATGTGTGAATTATTTTTAGATTTATTCTAATTTAAATCTCGTTATTTATAAATATTCCTTAAAATTATTCTGATTTTGCTCCAATGTACGTAAACATCTTACATCAGCCCCCTATCGTGTTTTCGGAGGGAGGGGGTATCGATTTAGGCAAATCGATCATTAGTCATTGAAAGTATAGCGGGCTAATTTTTAATTAGCATAATAATAAATTTAACCTTTAAAATTTACATTTTTTATCAATTTTTTTTTTTAAATGAGCAACATATGACCCTCAAGCTGATGTTGAAGGCAGTAGCAGATAGGTGACAATGAGTGGGGGTGTGAAAGAAAATATACTTTCTATATATAGAAGTTGATGTTGACGCCCCAATTCTCCTTTGTTAGTCTTATTACACGGTGCTCCCTTCTTCTCCTCGTTTACATTGAAATTAAACACCCCAATACGTGGAAAACCCCCAAAGTTGTTCATATTTTTTCAAATGAAAAGCAATATTGATTAATGATTCAATCTCCTTCGTCTCATTTTGCCTGCTAACAAAATAATTGAAAAAGCTTCTATAAGAAAAGACAATGTCTAACGCAAACATTAGTTATAGAGTGAATTAAATAAGTTGATAAAGGAGTTAGTTTCCACTAAGAAGATTAACAATGCGTAAATAATCACTCTAAAAATGCTGGTCTTTTTCTATTTTACCAATTTGATTGTTTTCCTTACCTAACAGGACACCATGATAGAATGTTGGGTAAAGCTTAAAATCTAGTTCTTTATTAAGCAGAATCGTTCCTTATTATAATATATAGTTCTATAATTTGGACTACATTTGCGGACAATAAATTAATGTTGAACAATGGATTAGATGAGAAATTAGATACAATCCCCTTGCCACTCCACTTTCCTTCACATAAAACAACTCATTTAATTCAATCACGTTGACTCAATTCAAATAAATAAATTTAAAAAATAGAGCAGGTAAATTTAACTCAACTCAAAACTTGCAAGTGTTCCTATATTAATTCTCTTAAGTTCGAGTTTGATTAAGTTTGTTTATTTATTTTTGTATTTAAGTTCGAGTTTAACTCAATAATTAAGCTTAAGGTTAGTAATATATATATATAGGGCAATAACATAATTTAACAATATGAAAAGCTTGAAAAGACTTGTGAGCTGTTTGAGTCAATTATTACTAAGCTCGAGCTCAGCTCGATAATTACTGAATTGAGTTTGAATTTTTTGAGTCAAACTCGAGTAGCTTGCAAGCACCGGTGTCTCATTTACACCCCAAATTGAGTCTGAAATATTTATTATTATTATTATCTAAATTAGTTCTTGAACTTGACAATTGTTTTCACATTAGAACTTAAATTCCTTTTTTTACCTAAATTAATCCCTAAACTTGATAGTTACTTCGATATTAAAATTTAATTTTTTTATCTAAATTAATTTTTTAACATTTCCTTAAAAAAATTATCTTTTAGCATTGTAAATGAAGAATGGAATAGTGTGTCATCTCTCTCCCCATCTTCCCATCCCACCAATATTTATGTTTTATCAAAAAAAAAAAAGATATTAGATGGAAGAGTAGAGGTGTTATAGGTTGGGTCGAGTTCAAGTTAGGCCCGACAAAAAATTTAGGCTTATTTGTTAAGTTTGGGCTTAGTTTGAAAAATAGGCTTAAGATTTTGTCCAAGTCTAGTTTAGGTAAAAATGCTAAAATTAGGGTTTGATCCACCCCGTCCCATATTAATTTTTTTATATTATTTATTATATAAATTTTTTTAAAAAAATTAATACATAAAAAATACTAAATATATTAAAATAAATATTTCTCAATAAATTGAAAATAAATATATATGTATACTTAAATAACACTAATATAGATGCAATTTAACAAGTAAATGCATTTAAAATAGTAACAAAATTAATAATAAAACAAGAGGTATACAATATCTAAATAATAACAACAAAATAATAAAAATATAATAGTGAAATATAGTAAAATAATGAAAAAAATAACAAGAAAATAGAAAACTAAAAATAAAAAAGAGCACAGAAAAGCAACAATATTTTTTCTTTTTGCATATTTGGACCAGTCTAGGCTCGAAGCTAAAAAACTTTACCCTAGACTTGATCCGTTTTTTAAACAATTTTTTTTTACTTAAATTTATTTTTTAGACATATATTTCTACCCAAATTTTTTTACTTTTTAAAATACCTACCCAACCCGCCATGAATAAAACTACGGAAGAGTTTGAGTCAACCGAACAAACTCCCGTGAAACGCTAGCCATAGCCCCATTCTTTTACTTTAGTTTTTATTTTTCTTAGTATAGGTGTGAATAGGAGGTACACGTAATGGAAGGTAGTTGACTTTTGTGGTTCCAACTGGTGTGTATCCAACGACGAAATTCCGACTGAAAATGGTGTCATTCTACACGCCTATGTCACTTCATTGTCAGTCATACCTTTGCTGAAATTTGTTTTTAACAAGTAATGGCTTCTGAATAAACTACCTTACATACATACACACTGAAAATCTGAAATTTTCATCTTATTGTGTGGGGTAAAGTTAAAAAAATTTTGTTAGAGAGAATTAAAATAAAATTATATATTTTTAAGAAAACTAAAATAAAATTATATATTTTTAAGAAAGTTAAGATATAATTTTTTATTTTAAAGATTTATATGTTAATAATTTTTAAAAAAATTAAATCAAAATTATCATTTGTAAGATGAAATTACATTTACTTAAATTAACTTAAAATTTTATAAATTGGAAATTGCTAACCTCTAGAATCGCTCTTGATGTTGTGCTCTATGGTTTGAAATTTAATGGGATACCAAATTCTAGGGTATAATTATATTGCCATAAAAAGTAGTTGATGAATAACTCATATCACGCGTTTGTTTTTTCTTTGGTTTAAGACTTATTATTACTTAGTAGTTTATGTTGTGGTTTGATTAAATCCAAATTTGAGTCGGTATATTTTAGAACGGGAGAAAAAATTCTTTTAATATTATTCTTCTCTTTTATAAAATTCAAAACTAAAATCATACTTAAAAGGAGACATTAAATTTTTTATTATTCGATCCAACAAGATTATTACCTCATCCCCTGTTTGATTTGTTGGAAATAATTGTAGCCATATACATGAAGGTAAAGGAAAAGTTTAGGTAAAATATTGACTTTTAAAAAGTATAGAAGCATATTGAGCAACGTTGCATGTGGGAAATTTGGTTAGATTTTGGAAGTGAATAGCAACATTACTGAATCCTTTGTGCCTAAAATTGTACGTCTTTCACGTGCTGGGTTCCATAAGTGTTGTGCTTACCTTCCACAATATATATATATATATATATTTGGAGATGAAATTTCTTCACCTTATGCATTCCATGGCCAAATGTTCCTATGTATGGTTGATTTAAATATAGTAAATATTGATAATCTTACGCAAAGAATCATATCTGCGCAAAACAAACTTGTTGATTACAACGTGAAAATGTCGAGGATATAAAATTAAATAACGTAGCAAAGCCTAGAGAGGGGTTGAAGGAATAATTCCCATCATTTCAAAGTCAAATTGCTTTAAATATCTCATGGGGTTTGACTGCTTTCAAAACGTTCTTTATTGTATCCTTAAAATAACTATTATTTGATTGACTAAACAAACAAGACCGCATAGCACAGTGGATTAGCGCGTTTGACTTCGGATCATAAGGGCGTGGGTTCGACTCCCACTGTGGTCGGTTTGTTTTTATTTTAATTGGGCCGGCTCTCAATCTTTTTGACGCTATTGCTGTTGCTTCTATTTTGGGTTAAATTATAAATTTTGTGGAGAGAATTGGACTGACCCAATCCAGCAAAATAAAACACAACATCTTACTCCACACGTGTAAATTTTGGAAAAATATTTTGGGTTTTAAATCTTCATTTTGGGGAGGAAACTAGTTGGAAAACCCAAATTTGATATTGAAGCTCAAGCTGAAGCCTAGCTTTCGACTTTTAACAATTTTCCTTTTACCCAAATTCATCAAATATTTGCACTAAAGTGTGTATTTAAAGAAGTTGTATTTGATGGTAAGATCTTTTACTTTCAGAAAAGAGTTTAACATATTAAGTTTTAGTACGCCTCTTATTCAATCCCGAATGAATGTGATGGACAATGGTATACTAGAAAGAAAATTTTAGGGGAAAAGCGATAATAAAGATGCTAATTCCATAGTATGCAAAGATTTTATGGCTAAATCATTAAGTGTAGTATGATGGTTGTTTATCTCATCCTTTAATTATATGATCGAATTCTATCTTTACTTATGAGAATGAAACGCATTTCATAACTAATTGTTTATTTCTTCAAAGAACTCTCGTGACAAGAGGATTAATTATTGTTATTGATGGTGAATATGATCAAAATTTTTTATAGGTAATTAAAGTGAAAGATAAAATGTTTTTCCGACCATGACGATGATTGATGCAACCGATTCCTTGCTCTCAAAAAGGTGAAAACCTACATTTAACATTTTCATTGAATAAGAATGACCTAGCTACACATTTTTTAACCTTTCAGAAAAGGATCGTCTGGTTCAGTTCCCTATCAATTAAGGTAACTTCGCATACAAGTTAATGGTGTGTAAGTGCTTCATATTTAATAGTATTTTTTAAAAGAAAGGTTGAGCTGCTTTCTAAGGTAAAATACTACTGGTTGATTTTGGAATTAAATTACAAACAAAGATAAAATCAACTTTTCACATTAACCTAACCAAATGTTAACATGTAGAATTTAAGACTGGTTCATAAAATAAATGTCTGCAGTTCGAATTTAGGGTTGTTTAATATTATTTTTAAAAAGTATTTTTGAGATAAAAATACTTTTGAAATAAAAATATTTTTAAAATTATTTAAAAAAAATGTTTTGCAAAAATATTTTTTTAATCAAGAATAAAAATAGAAAATTTTAATTTTTTGTTTAAAAGCGTTTTCTAATTCAAGAATACTTTTGAGAAATGCTAAACTAAGATTAATATTATTAACATACAAGTATAATTGTTGGACGTAGGAGAAAGAACAACTTGTTGACCAGTGGTTACCCACAATATTATCTACTGTTTTTTATTACAAAAAGTTGCATGAAATGAAAGTGATAGAGGTCACAAGAGAAGGACAATGAAACTGAGAACAAATGAAGTGGGTCGTCCTTTATATTAATTACCATGAATAAGTTAGAGAATAACAATGGATATCTTAGTTTATTGAAATAAAATAGGATTAATTTATACATATTGTGAAGCTGCTTCCGCTCTGCCGGTGCCCATCCCATATTCCCCGGTCTATTGTTAATCATCATGGGGATTCAAATTTTGATATTATTTTAATAGACTGAATCAGATTACTGGAGTGTTAATAGACTAAATTGAGAATTTCAATTTTACGTCACCACTTTAAAAACATGGTACAAAATAATTGCATATGAATAAATTGGATTAAATCTTGCCTTATAATTTATTTATAAGTATATCTAAGGTGATTAAATTATTAGTAACTTTACATTTTAATTACTCAATTTTAATAAGTTATAAAATGACAAATAAACTATTCGAAAGTTTTCATTTAAGTTACTGGACTATTAAAATAGGCGTTGTATGACTGTTTCTATTTGTACTGCCTACACTAATAGAACAACGCTCACGTTCCCCTTCTCTTTTACATTACAGTTTATTTTTTTCTATGAAACAACCTTGAATATTGGAATCTGTGAACTAAAATCCAAACAACTTTCTTCTTTTATCTCTGACACTGATCGTCAGATCGGTTTGGATCTAAAGAATGTTCTTCTACTTGTCGATGAATATTGATTCACCATATCGATTGTCGAATCGTCGTTTGGAGCTTGCTAACTAGAGTTTTTTTTAAGGAAAAAAAATCTCAATAGCCAATGACTTAATTAAAAATTCCAAATAATTTAGTGACTTAAATGAAAACTTTTAAAAATTTAGCGACCATTTTGTAACTTCTTAAAATTAAACTTACTACATTGAATGTAATTTACCCATATTTAAAATTTTTCCCTCTCTTTCCCTTTCTCTCTCCTTAATCCACCTATTACAAAAACGGATTAGTTGGCCTTATCAAGATCCTTTATTACTCTTTTGTAACTCTATTTCAGCTTTTCTTCCTCAAAACTATACCATATTTACTTCAACAAAACTTCAGTGTGTCATGAAGGGAATGCATCTTTTCTGTGCTTCTCCAGCTTCCATAGCCACCTGCTCACGCTTGGACCATCGCTCCATGGTCCGCCATGGCCATAGGCCTCTTGATCCTCAAAAGTCTAAACCATATTCACCTTGCTCATCACAACTGCGCCTATAATTCCTACGACTAGAAACAAGCCTGTTAAGCCAAGTGATGTACGTCGTAAAAGCTCAGCCCATATTCATGATCTAACTAGTCCTCCAACCAACGGTTCCACCAGATATCTTCTAAGTGATAGGCCCTTTATCGATTGTTTATCAGACTCTGACCATGTCCCAGCAAAGCCTAAGCATGTGGTGGTTTTGCGGGTATCAATCCACTGCAAAGGATGTAAAGGAAAAGTAAGGAAACAAATCCCGAAAATGGAAGGTCAGTTTCAGCAACAGATTGAAAAGCTTTTGCTTATATTATCTGACCATGCTTTTGTAACATGTTTCTTAATGTTAAAGCAAAGCATAAAACCCAAAGTAGTTATTATTGGTCGTAAAGAAAAATGCAGTATCATATTAGAAGCTAGGTAGACATGGTGTTATTCAACATTTGTTTTGTTTGCAGGAGTGACATCATTTAGTATAGATTTGGCCACAAAGAAAGTGACGGTAATTGGCGATGTAATACCTTCAAGCGTTCTAGAAAGCGTGTCCAAGGTGAAGAATGCCCGGCTCTGGTCATCTCCATCTGCATCTCCACCCGTGGTCAAACCAATTACTGATTAATATTACTCGAATTCCAAACCTGCTGGATGTAATCTCTAATAATGCTATAAGAATTTGCAGTTGGTGTGGATCCCATGTCTACATGCATGCTTATATACAAAACCGTAACGTAAATTAATCCGATGTAAGCTTTTAGGATTATTATCGTATCATAACCTTTGTTTTATTTAGATTATTCAAAGATAAAGAGGATGTTGAGTAATCCCTAAATTGGATTAATATTGCATTGTAGAAAACCCTAAATTGGGTAACCCCTCTCTTTTATAATTTGTTTTTGGTTAATTATGTCATAGGTCTATGTACTCTTCATAAACTTAAAATTTGATCCATATTCTTTTATTTTGAGAATTTAGTCCTTTTACCTTTTAGATTTTAAAATTAAGATCCGATTGTTAACATTATTAAAATTATTGGTGTTACATTTTGAAATTAAAAAAAAAACTCATTTTGTTGGCATTATAACTGAAAAAATGACATTTTAATGAACTTTAATCTAATAAAATAAATTTAATAATATTAAAAATTAAACCTAAATTTAAAAATCTGAAAAAATAAAGTGACTAAATTCCTAAAAACAAAAGTAAAATGACTACAAACGGCTTGAACTGGAAAAAACTAACCCAGGCCTTTATCTGTGTTATATTGTTTTTGGATACAGTGGGCTTGGCCCGTGACTTTGAGCCACTGGAAACTAGAGTGAATTTGAAAACCCTATCTATATAAACCCTAATTTCTTCTTCGCCTGTTACTAGCAAACCCTAACGGCTCCGCTTCTTCATCGACAGGTCTCTCTTGCTGCCCTATTTTATCTTATATTTTTCATTTCCCTATTTTCTGTTTCGAAGTGATTTCGGCTTTTTTATATATAAAAATTGATTTTCTTTGTTCTGCTTTAGGGTTTACAAGGGTTTGAGGCAGCCGCAACCAATGGCCCCCAAAGGTATTTTGGATTTGAATTTTATTGATTCTGAACATTATACTCTGCTTCTACATAATTTTTCTTCGTAATCCTTGTTTATAGAATTTTGTAATTTATATTGATTGTCGTGTGTAAATTATGTAGTTGAGAAGAAATCAGATCCAAAGGCACAGGCCTTGAAAGCAGCGAAAGCAGTGAAATCTGGAGCCACATTTAAGAAGAAGGCCAAGAAGATCCGAACCAAGGTTACATTCCACAGGCCAAGGACCTTGAAGAAGGATAGGACCCCAAAGTACCCACGCATTAGTGCTCCACCAAGGAACAAGCTTGATCATTATCAGATTCTCAAGTTTCCCCTCACGACTGAGTCTGCAATGAAGAAGATTGAAGACAACAACACTTTGGTTTTCATTGTTGACATTCGTGCTGATAAGAAGAAGATTAAAGATGCTGTCAAGAAGATGTATGATATTCAGGCCAAGAAAGTTAACACCTTGATCAGGTAATCTTTTATAATAGTATACCCACTACAACTTATTTCATATAGCCCAAGAATGAGTAGCGGTTTGATATAATTGTTACTACTACAGTTTGTAGACTAGTAAGATCTTTGATATTCATTGAATATTTGGTTCGGTGTATGCTAAATGTGAAGAACTGCAAAAGAATAATACATTGGTTGTGTATGTTTTCGAAATCTAATTATCAACTTTGAGATCATTTCTCTGTTGATTTGCTTTAGAGCAACGGTTTTCTTTGTTTTCTGCAGTATTACATACATTTGCTTGCTTGTGTTCTGCAATTAGGCTTCTTGACGACTCATTTGTTTCATCTCTTCATATTCATCTGATGTCTACAGCTTTAGTGTTTTAGATATTAATTTTTTGGTTATGTTTCTCTTAATCCAGGCCTGATGGAACAAAGAAAGCATATGTTAGGTTGACACCCGAATACGATGCCTTGGACGTTGCAAACAAAATTGGTATTATCTAGGCTAGTTGGTAGCTACCTTGTTGAGCATTTATTTTCCTTTTGTTTGCAAAGAGAAATTATTTCGAGACATTGAGCAGGTATTTTTATTTTTATTAGCACTTAAAAGTTTGTAATATTGCATTGTTGTTGCCAATTAGCCATCTCTGGTTCAACTTAAGACAGAAGGTGATTTTTGATTTACATGCTTTGGGGCATTTGTTTAAAAATGGTTCACTGCTTGAATGTTAGCTATTTATACAAAACCGTAGTTATAGGGGCCACCTTTTGAATCAAATCTCTGGTTCAGCCCCAAAAGATCTTCTATCTATAAAGTCACCAAAATTGCGAACGTCTAAACAGAACATTCAGGCCTTTCTGTTAGATTGAAAACACTTGATCTGCAAAGTGGGCAGCTTGAGTGTGATCGAAACCATGTGTCGATGCAAGAAACGTGGAAGGCATGTGTGCAACTTGATAAATGTTTTAGCCATTCTCCTTCTTCAAACTCAGCCAAACAAACTGCACAATCAGTGTTGCTCGGCCACTGCGGTTCTTTATTTCCCTTCTTGAATTGAGATATTGGAAGGGAGTTGAGAACAGTAGATTCCAGTGCATTGCTCTGAGGTTGTGAAGAAGGATTGTCAAAGTTGCTCTGATCACTTAGAATCCGGCTTTGAAGCTGATTTCTGGGGAATATTGCAGCATTAAATTCACGGCAGAGTCGTCTCAAAACCGTGTAGGAACTAAGTAGCATGAAGATGATAGAAACAATAGCAACTGAGAGAATTAGCAAGGGATTCCACTTCGGTGGTTGTGGCGCTAAAGCTGGAGCTGAAGAGGGAGACATGCTATACATGGTGAAATGTAAAATAAAAGCATGCAAAAGGGCTTTGAACGAAGGTAAGTTGCTGAATTTATTGAAGCTAATCCTTTAACCTAGATTGAGAAGAGCTCTTTTCATAGGAATATATGCCATGATCGTTTAGCCGAAGGGGAACGGTTAAATCTAAGGAGGAACAAGTAAAGACATTGGGGCAGTGGCGATAATATTAAGTTTTGCTCTTATTCCATCTGCCGCCAAATAGTTTACAAACATCTTAGACACTGACAATTTTAACTGTGAAGACAAAAATCAGGGATAACATCTTCCCATTCCCTTCCCAATATGCTTGCCAAAATTTTTTATTGTTGTATTATTTTTTTGAATTCAAATGAACTAATATTTAAAAAATAGAGTTCATTTTTTATTAATAAATTTCAATAAATTTATTTATTATTTCATAATAATATTTTTTTAATGTTAAATTAAACAAATTTGAAATTATGGTAATTTTATTAACATCAAAATTTTTTTGGGTGTTTTTTATGTTGGTTTTACGTTCTCTGGGATTCTGGGATTCTGGGATTCATCTCAAGTTTGTTGGAGTTGAGTTTTAGGCAAT